>NC_064827.1:73611967-74260300 GCF_024166365.1 Elephas maximus indicus | reverse complement strand
CCACAGCTACTAGATCTACACGATCCAAAGCAGCCCTTAGCCATGATCTTTCCAGTGGTTAACTGCCTAGTGAGGCATTGAAGAAAAGTCATACAGAGCGATGTTACTAACATACATGAGGAGAAGAGCCGTTTCTCTCTCGTGCCGTGTTGTTACACTGACCTGTCCACTTCGTCGTGTCCTGATGTTGTGCATGAACATATGGGTTGGAGCACAATGTCTTTCTTTCCAAAAAGCCTCGAGGAATTGAGAGAGGCTAACTAGGAAATTCTGTCAGCATGAACTCAGTAGCTCAGCTTCATCCAGATTGTGAGAAGTTCCTCATGTGATAACCCAGCTCAATTATTTTACCTTTGAAGAGCCCAGGTTCCAGACATATAACTCTTGTTTAACGTAGTCATGTTCCGGCTTTTTTGCCGTCCTATCTCCAGACTAGGTTTTGTTAACAGGGGCAGTTAGTTAGATTGTGTGAAGGGATTGAGAGAAACTGACCGACATTTCCTGCAATACGTTGTGATATTTTGACTACTTATCTAACCTCTAACCAAATAAACAAGGTTAGGTGTAATAGACTTCTTTTTCAGTGCTTACATTGCTCAGAATATTGTATGTACCTTCCTGCCCTGATGCCAGGTCACTAAGACATATGTTTTGTGTAGCTTTTTTTTTCTTTGCTTTGCATTTTTGTCTGTCTCCCTCTCCCTCCGTGCTGTTTTTTTTTTTTTTTTATCTGTTTCACTGGTCACTGTAGGAAAAGATGGAATGGATCATATATCGCTCATAATTAAGGACTTCAAGACGGCTGTTTATCGGGAATCTCTTCTTCTCCACAAAATTGAAAATCTACGTTAAAGTTCATATAGAAATGTTAAACTTGCAGTACTGGTATCAGAAGCAGCAATCTTCCCAGCAGCAGTTCTGTGATTGCCACATTAAGAAGTTATCTTTTTAATTAATGAAAATATGCAAAACTATCTATTATTAGTTACATAAAGAAATAGGCAAGCTGGACTTATAAGTAGTGCTGCAGTTCCGTACATATGAATTTATATTGTTTCAATGTAAGACACTTTGAAGACCATGAAGTTAGATGAATTATATCTCCTCTGCCGTTGGCCACCTCATGAATTTTGAAATATTTTGGATCTTTTGACTTTTTGACAACTATCAGAGCATGAAGAAACATGGCCATTTCTGATGGTGATGGAAAAGGGAATCTGGTGCAAATCTTCTGTTCACTGCCTGTCTTTTTCATCTCTCTTCAGTGGAATCTACTGCCTCCAAATGTTGACTGTCTGTAGCAAGCTGATGTCCCTATTTTTTTTTTTTTTTCCAGCAAGAGTCTGTGGTTATATTCTGATTTTGGGGAGGGAAGAATTTGTCTAAATATTTTTGCCATTAACCCCTTTAAAAATATCTGTGTCAGAATGAGAGTAAGATATTATTTATAAGCTCTGACTACAGAATGAAAGTACAAGAAAATACAAGAAGACTTGGTTTGCCTCATCTTTTCCTATCTAGACCTCCTCTCTTCTTTCTTCTGTCACCCCCCCCACCCCCTTCCTGATATCCCTGCTCGGTGAGATGATAGACTAAAACTTAGCTTGCCTCACTTAATTTAAAAATTGACGTCTTAAAAAAAAAAAAAAAGAAACAAAAACAATCAAACTCATTGTCCTTGAGGTGATTCTGACTTATAGCGACCCTATGAGACAGAGTAGAACTGCCCCATAGGGTTTCCAAGGGGCGGCTGGTAGATTCAAACGACCGACCTTTTGGTTAGCAGCCGAGCTCTTTACCACTGTGCCACCAGGGCTCCAAAAAAAAGGAAGCAAAGTTCATACCTTTTTTTGAGTATTACATTACTTAGCAGCCAATCAGCCTTTGTCATGTCTGACTTTTAAATGATTCTAATCATTCATTTCTAGTAGTTTGTTTTATCTAGTATGTGAGTTTTACAGAGGCGTCTGTATTGACCACAGTTAAAAACACTTTGCCATGAAGACATTAAAGTCAGTTCATTGTGTATTTTGTGTTACTACAAAGACAAAACTGAGTAAGTCCAAGAGCTAGATTGCCTATGACATGAATACCCATGTCATATTTGTTTTGTGTTCATAACATAATATTAGTAGTTACAGCATTAACAGTTCTTTTCGAGGCTTTCCATTTTGTGAGAAAAGGCGGGTATTGGAATGATATCTTGTGTTGTAATTTTTTCAGCAGGGGTTAATGGGAAACAACGCGAATATCTGCTGTAGAGCTCACCTGGTCAGAAAATAAGTGTGTAGCACTTCAACCTTTACAGTGTTGTAGCCAGTGAAAAGAACCACACTTTTTCCTCTAATAGATTTGTTTTCTGTTGGGCATTATGGGTTCAGTTTTAGTTAATGGCATTTTATCAGTTAGAAAATACATTGAATTTGCCATAATAGAGTCCTGTAATAACTCAGGAAACCAAAAAGTACCAGTGCTACTGTCTCCCATTTAAAAAATATTTGCATCATATCACTTGGCTCACACAAACATACTACCCAGTCTATTACTATCATGATTATGCTGGGAAGAGGTTTGGTTGGACTTTCCTTCATTTAAGAGAGTTCTTAGAAGAGAGTAACTTAATTGGATTAGATAGTTATCCCCCAAGAAACATTTGTATATTGTATGCATTTAAATAATGCCCCAACAGCTGCTGTCCAGAGGTGAGATGAGAAGGGCAAAAAGGGACAGGAGCTGGTTGAGTGAATGGGGGAAATCCAGGGTGGAAGGGAGGAGTGTGTTGTCACATTATAGAGAGAGCAACTAGGGTCACGTAACAATGTGTGTATAAATTTTTGTATGAGAAACTAAGTTGAACTATAAACTTTTACTTAAAACACAATAATAATAATAATGCCCCAGATCTTCAAAATATTAAAAAACTTATTTCCTAATATCTTAGAGAAAATCAATTTGGCTCTCTAATCTTGGATTTAGTATCATGTGACATCCCCAAATATGGATATTTGTCATTAATCACGTTTGGATTTTTTTTTTTTTCAGCTTTGAGCTATCTAATCCAACTTTAAAATGTTTAAACAAATCAAATAGTTGTAATTGGACAGTATTCTTTGCAGCCTTTTTAGGAAAGGTATATAAAACTTGAAATGTATTTTATCTTTGTAGTTTTAGTAATTTTGGCATAAAAACAATCTAATTTTGGCATAGAAAAGAAATAATGAGAGAACTTCATCTTCTCATCAGTGGGGTAAAGCTTGTATTAATGGTCGTCTTGTTAGATGAGTTTATTTAGTTGTATTGAAAAACGTGTATTCTCAATGAGAGCCCCATCTTTCTTCAGGAATTGATCAGTGATAAAAATCCCTTTGATGAAGAAAATTATTATGATTGGTCTCAGGTTTTTCCTTGTCCCACCTCACCAAAGGAAGAAGTGCTATGTACCTATTTTGTGCCCTGTGATGTTATATATACTTAATAAGATCCCAGATTGTATGTTACAGTGATCATTGATTTGCTTACTAAACAAATACTTATTAAGTCTTGTACTTAGCACAGAACTACTCTATTGGTTGTTAAAAAATCATAGTGCACGTAATTAAAAAAAAAAAGAAATTATGAAATCATCTGGGAGTCTTACTCATTCAGATGGTGCTGTTCTGTTTGTTTTTATTTTTTGGTAATTTGACAGGAACCCCTTGGTCAAATTGTATCTGTCTCTCTTTATCCTATTTTACCATTAGAAAATGTTGCGATGAAAGATCCTCCGGACTTATTGGACAGGCAGAAATGCCTGAACGCCTTGGCGTCTCTTCGACATGCCAAATGGTTTCAGGTTGGCTTTTTGTTATTATCTTATTGTAGCCTTATGCAGGTTTCATTTGGATGACCTGCCACTTATTGGTTTCTGTGTAGTATATAAAATGAGGGTATTTTCTACCTCACAGGGTTGTTGTAATAGTAAATGAGTTAATTTTGGCCAAATGCCTAGTATAGGTCTTACCATAGTTAATGATATTTTATTATTATGTAATCCTTTCTGATTTAATACTCTGAATTTCAAATGATGGCTTATAAAATACAAACACGGGTAATAGTTGCTTGGAATAGGGTTGCCGTGAGGCTACAAAAGCGATTTTGATAATATGTTTCTTTTAAATCTGCCTTTCTAAACCAAAATGTAACTATTTTTGATAAGTTGATTTTCTGGTTTGCTTGACAACTGATTGGCCAATTAGTATTTGTTTTAAAGAACTTATCCGTGATCAGTGTGCTTAAAATGAAGAATGTTTTTCAACAGGGATATTGGAATCATTTTGTTTGTTTTAGGCAAGGGCAAATGGATTAAAATCATGTGTAATTGTCCTCCGCATCCTGCGAGATTTGTGCAACAGAGTCCCCACATGGGCACCATTAAAAGGATGGGTAAGTATGTAAATATGGTTAAAAGTAAATTCTGAACCTGTAGTCAGAGGGAACCGTGTAGAAATTACGTATCACTGTAAGATGGCTGTTTTCTGAGTTAGGTAAGGTGTGCCTTATTTACTTTTGCTCTGTAAAAAAATTTAGCATCTCTTTATATGAATTCTTCTTTTGTGTGCATATGACCTGTCTCTTCTATCTAATCATATTCATGTTATAAAGCCTGAGTATTTTGTACGACAAAAAGGCTTTATACCTTTTAGAGGCGAATATCTTCCTGCGTTTTTACTCTGCATTGGTCGTTGATCACTGTTTACCTACTACCCACGGAAGCCTGCTTGACTGGTACATTGCTTTTTCCGTGCATACTTCATTTAAAATAAAATTACCTGCTGTGTCACTCTAAGTCTCCTTTACCTTCTTTCCCTTTCTCTTTGAGTGTAGACACTCAAAAATAAGTTCATGTTAGTAATTGACATCAGGTAAGCAGTATACTTAACCTGATTTTGGTTATTGTGTATAGTATATATTGCAAACCTTAATTTGGAAATTATTACGTCCGACCCAATCAAGACCACAACTAAGGATATTATAAAACAATTTAAATAAATCTGTAAAGGTTTTTATAAATTAACCTAGCAATTATTATTTTGATGTATTATGAGTTTTTAGTTTATTAAACATGGGATTTAGTTTTTTGTTTATTCTGATTGGGACAGTCTGAAATGAAGTCTTATTCTTATTTTGAGATATTTGTACTTTGAGTGCTTCCTAAGTTGAGTGGGAGATAAGTGGTCTAGGTTTGTACATTGACTAGTTATTAGCTATTACTAACTTATATGAGTTGTCAAACCCTTGTTAAATCAATTTGATGATCACAGCTTCTTTAGTGATCCTTTAGGGGTAACTGAAAAAGTTTCTGTAGCAAAAAATATCTTCTGATTATATTATCTCAAAAATGCTTAGTTAAAAACTCTGGCTGGGGTAAAAGTTAATAATCATCTGTGGGTGAAAAGTTAAGTGGGCCATAAATGTGCAATTCACTTTGACTTTTTGGCCTCACGTGTAGATAGTAATGTCAGCTCACATTTAACTGGAATCCTTTTAACACTTGGTGCATGTACTAATTTGTAATTTAATATCTTCTAGCCGCTAGAGCTTATATGTGAAAAGTCTATAGGTACTTGTAATAGACCTTTGGGCGCTGGGGAGGCCTTGAGACGAGTAATGGAGTGTTTGGCATCTGGAATACTACTTCCTGGTAAGGGTTTCAAACTCTGGAGGCAGAAGAGTCAGAAAAAAACTCATTTTATTTTTCTAAATATGTGTTAAATTTGTCCTCTATACAGGAAAATGATGCATAGGAGTGATTTCATATGGAGTTTCTAGCTATTAGAATGTTTGAGTATTAGGAAAGTGCTATAAAATCTCTTTTAATGTTATTTGTGTTTTATATGTACTAACATAAAAGGTACTAATAAGATATTGTGTCTGCTGTGAGTTTGCTTTACCCAGAACTCTGAATTTGAAAATGCAGATGTTTGGTTAAGATATATGAAGTTCATTCTGTTTGCAGCCTGGTGTTAAATTTGGAAATACTAAATTAGGTCTTATTTTTTTATATGTAATTCCTCTAAAGATTTGGAATAATTCATTGTGCTATTTCTAAATTATCAGAGTTAAGACTCAATTTTGGGCTTAGTTAGATATGCAGGTGACTTGCAGTAAAATGAGGACATTTAAGTGCTAACATTGAAAATGACATTGTCCTTTTTACTCAATTAAGTAGATTGTTGACTTAGTTCCTATTATTTTTTTTTCTGCTTTTTTTTTTCCTCTTTCTCTTTTGTGTTAATTTACTGAATTGTAAATTCAGTTCTAAATGATACCTGTGTTTTACCCTTACCAAAGGTGGTCCTGGTCTTCATGATCCTTGTGAGCGAGACCCAACAGATGCTCTGAGCTATATGACCATTCAGCAAAAAGAAGATATTACCCACAGTGCACAGGTACAAGACTGGGTATATCACTGTGATTTATCAGACAGATTTTTTTTTTTTTTTTTTTAAATCAGAACCTATCCTTTGGAGAATGTGGAATAAAATCCGGCTCTCCCAGTATGGAAGAAAGCTATTGGGTTTTGGGAGACAGAGAGATTTTTTACCTTTTTTTCTGAATTTTTCTATTTAAACATCTTTTTCTTGCCTGTTAGGCGTTTGCCATCATCGTATCAACATTTAATGAATGTTTTAGATGTTGTAAGGGTTTTATGAATGGCTGTTGAAATTTCAATAAATACAATGTTTTGTTCTTTAGCATGCACTCAGACTGTCAGCCTTTGGCCAGATTTATAAAGTACTGGAGATGGACCCTCTTCCATCTAGTAAGCCTTTTCAGAAATATTCCTGGTCAGTTACTGATAAAGAAGGTGAGTGTGAAAGGTTTTTATTCAGTCTGGGGGTTGGCAGTGGTGGATGGTCATGGGATGCATCTCTTGTTAGAGCTTAGAGAACTTAATAATTGCTAATCTAAGTCTCGTGTGAAAAAGTTTATTGCGTTTCTTTCTGACTTGCTTCTCTTCTTTCCTTATCAGTGACAACTTGCTTTCATTTATTCTTATTAGTGACAAACTTACTTGTCTGTGTGGGCCAGATTCCATTACTACATAGACTTAAGGAGAAGAGATGAGTCATAAGCTAAGAGATTATCACTGTTACAGTTTGATGATTTTTGTCATGCTTGGAAATGTCACATAAACAAAAAGAGAAAACAAAAATCAGGAGAAAAGAACATTGGAAAATTCAGCACCATCATCTATTTATACTAGTCTGAACACAGGCTTTGGGTCAGTATGACTTGGGTTCCAGTCATAGCTCCACTGCCTACTAGGTTTAGGTCTTGAACAATTACTTCATCTCTGTCCATAGGAGTATTACTTCCTACTGTATTGACTGTTGTTGGGTTAAAATGCCCAACTCAGTGCCTGGAGTATAGCAAATACTCAAATACAGATTCACTCACTCTCTTCCTATACCACACACACACACATAAAATTAACCTCTTTGATTTCTGGTTATACTGGAGAGTGGGATGTTTAACTCGAGATATTCTTCACCTGGGACCAAACCTACCTTTTCTGTGTATAAAAAATAGTGCCATGGCTCAATGTATTTGTTTAGACAACAGACTTCCAGTGGGTCTAAAGAGTTTTTTCAGGGAGTCTACAAGGTCAAAACTGTTTACATAATAATACTAAGACTTTTTTTTCTTTTTTCAATCTTTGTTTCACGAGTGTTACAGTACGGTTTTCCAAGAGGCTACATGTAATGTGTGATGACACCATTTTTCTGATGGCTGGTGGAACATTTTCTTGTGTATTAAAACAACAACAAAAAAGTTTTAATTTCTAATATGTTAAATATTGATAGATATACCCACAAAACAAAAGCTCTTTGTGGGCTTCAATGATTGTTTAAGAGTGTAAAGGGATTCTGAGACCAAAAAGTTTTGAGAATCACTGCCTTAAACCACTTCAGGGGCAAGGAGTCCATCACATCCTAGGGACTACATCATTATTGCAAGCATACTAACGCTCAATAAATATTTGTGGAACGAAAGTCATTTTCTTCTGGGGGAAAGGGCCTCACACAGTGGCAAAGAATTATTGAAATGGATTCACAAAGTCATATGACACCAGTCATTCTCTGTAGATTGACTAAAATATGTGTGTATACACACACACACACACACACACACACACAGACCACATACATGTATTCTTATGATTAGTAAAAAAATTTATTTCAGTCTCTTAAATTCAATAGTAGTTTTTTTTTTCCTCCTTTACTAGATAGTAAATGCATATCTGCTGTTATGTGACTCTTAATTTTTTTTTTTAAACTTTAAATCTTTTTCTCAACCTCTGGCCTGCCAATTTATAGTGTAAAATAGAGCCAGACTGCCAGTGTTCCCATCTTAGCTCTACCATTTACTAGCTACGTGACCTTGAGCAAGTCATTTAACTATTTTGTGCTGGCTAGAAGATGATGTAACCCAGGCCATTGTCTTCAGACCCTTACTGTATTTTCCCTCATGTTTTCAGGACCTGCCTTCCTGACATTTGCATTTAAACTTTCCTCCAGTAATTCTTCGTGATTTCAGTATGCATGCAGACGATTTTTTTCAAGACCCTGGCCTCTTAGTTCCTTGATTTCTTCTCCCACAAATATTTTGTCTTCCACCTTACCTCAGTTACCCATTCTATGGTCATACCCTAGACCTTGTCTTCACCAATAACTATACCCCCCCTCCATAAATGGTACTCTTCTACCAGCTCTTGTCCTCATTCTATCTAGTACCCTAGCACCTTTAGAACTCTAATTCTTTAATCTAACCATTGTACCACATTTTCATCTTCATCCTTCATTTCTCATCCCTCATCTTTCTCATTCTTATTCTGGTCTTACCCTGCTTGTATTCTGTGGTCCGTCATTGTAATCACTCTTTAGAATATACCTTCACTTCTTTGGTCTTCTGTATCTGACACAATTCTAACCCTGGTGAAACCTAGCTCTCTTCCTACTCTGTGCCTATACCAAGTTACTGAACATGGTTGGAGAAAAAATACAGCCATCTTGACTGTTCGCACTTTACGTCTGTGATGCTGACCTCAAGTAGACTACTTGTATTGTCTGGCAGTCATCCTATAAGTTCTAGAGTTCTCCAGTTTTCCTAGATAATTATTCCTAGATAGCATCTTCTCTTATCTCATACTTCTCTTCCACCCTGGTACTCTTATCTAATGACCTTGTTTTCTTCTGTTTTCTCAGAAGAGAACTACATGTTGTCACCACTCCATCTACTAACATAGCTGCATCTACTCATATACTTTGCCTTCTCTTCCTTGGCTATAGGTAAACTATCTTAAGACCAACCTTTCTACTTGTATACTACATCACATCCCTTCTTGCCTATAAATGCTGTCTTCTCTGGCCAGCATCAGTTTTTCCCTGTTCTACCTGATCATTCTCATCAGCATAAATACCTGCTGTAATATCTCCCATCAGAAAGACAAAATCAAAGCAAAACCCTCCTGTGATTCTACAGCTCCCACCAGGCGAGTCCCGTTTCTCTGCTCCCCTTTATTGTAGTACTTCCGGAAAGACCTATACTTTCTTTCTCCCTCTCCTTACTTCCTGTTCTCTTCGAGCCTACTCTAAGCAGGCTTTCTTCCTAACCATCCTACCTTAGTGCCTTTTGTGACCTTCACATTGCTAAATTCAGTGGTCAGTTTTCAGTCCTCATCTTAGTCAACTTTTCAGCAACATTTGACATAGATGAACACATTTTCCTTTTTCTCCTATATTTGTTTTATTATGAAATATAGCACATTAACATATAAAAGTATAAAAAAATAGTTTTTAAAAAATCATTTAAAAAATCTGTATAATCAACACCCCACCCCCTGTTACAAACAGAACATTATCAACCCCTCAGAAGCCATGCACATTTATCCCTCTCCATCACCTCCTTGCCCCAAGAAGCTACCATTTCTGTTTTTTGATGATTTCCTTTATAGCTTTGCCACCTGTGTAAGCATTCTTAAACAGTTTAGTTGGATTTTGCCTGGAACTTTATAGAAAGAGAAGCATATTGAACTTACTCTTTTGTGACTGGCTCCTTTCTGTCTAGCATTGTTTGGGATTCATTCATGTTGCTGCATGTAGCTATTGTTTGTTCATTTTGATAGCTATATAGTATCCATTATGAATATGCTGCAATATATCCATTCTGTGTATATGACCTAGTAAGTTGGTCATATACCAGCAGTGTGTGATAGTTCCTGTTGCAGTTTATCCTCAACAACATTTGGTATTGTCAGATACTCTGACTAGAAATACATTTTTTCACTTGACTTCCAGGTTATTACCTTTTCTTGGTTCGTCTAGCTCTACTGACCTCTCTTCAGTTGTCTTTGTTTGTTCCTCCTTTTCTTTCTGACCTCTGAATATCCCAGAACTCAGTCCATCTTTTCTCCTCAATCTGCACTGACTCTTTAGGGGATATTATATAGTCTTTTGTCTTTAAATACTTTATACACATGGAGGATTCCCAAATTTATATCTTCAGCCTAGACAACCCCTTGAACCAAGACCCAAGTCAGTATCTGCATATGGATATCTAGGACACATATCACATTTAAGATGTCCAAAATCCAAATTCCTTTCTTCACTATACCTGTGTAGTATGTTATCGACGAAGCAGCAATTCTTCTTTTTTTTTTTAAAAAACTATTTACTTTGAAATAATTGTGGATTCAGGGAAGTTGCAAAGATAGTACAGAGAGGTCGCTATCTTGAATCCTTGACTCAGTTTCTCCCGGTGATTACACCTATGTAACTAGAGTACAGTATCAAAACCAGGAAATAGTGTGTGTAAGTTTTATGCCATTTTATCAAATCTGTAGATTGGTATAACCGTCACCACAAATGATACAGAATGTTCCATCACCACAAAAATCTCCCTCAAGCCATCCCTTTATAGTCATACCTACCCCTCTCCCCCCTGTGGAATTATACAGTAGGAGACTTTTGAAGTTTTTTTTTTCCAATCAGCGTGATACCCTTGAGATCCATCCAGTTTATTCCATGTACCAATAGTTCATTTCTTTTTCTTGCTGAGTAGTATTCCATGGTTTGGATGAGCCACTGTTGAACCACTTGTTTATTGTAAGACATTTTGTATGTTTCAAGTTTTTGGCTATTACAAGTAAAGCAGCAATGAACAGTCATGCACTGATTTTTGTGAGCAGTTTACAAAAGACAGGTTCTGGTGCACTAGATGTATTCTGTTCCATTAATATATGCTCTTTAGTTTAATGTGCTGTTCTCTTTCTGACTGTTCAAGATGGGTGGATAGATGGTAGATTTTGTAGCCTCTTACTGTGTATTATTCAGACTGTAAATTTCCCTGTAAGCACAGATTTATGTGCATTATGTGTTTTTTGGCATTAGTATTTGTTGTCACTTCTTTGACCTATCGCCATTTAGATGTCATTGCTTAACTTCCAGATAAATGATGATTTTGTAGTTACCCATTTTTGAATTTTCACTTATTCAACTGTGATCTGAGAATATACTTCGTATGATTTCTTCCCTTTGCTATTTGTTGAGACTTATTTTACAGCCCATCACGTGGTCAGTTTGTGTAAATGATTCATGCTCTTAAGAAGTATGTATGTTCTGCAGTTGTTGGTCAGAGTGTCCTTTACCTGTTAGGTCATGTTCGTTCATTGTGTTGTTCAAGTCTTATATACTGTACTAATTGTTTCTGTCTCTTTTATTAATTATTGAGAGAGGTGTGTTAGCTCCCCTCTATTGTGGATTTGTCTGCTCCCCTTTGTAGGCCTGACAATCTTTAGTTTATATTGTATTTTTCATTTGTAGTATTTCCATTTGGTTCTTTTATAGTTTCAGATTTTCTGCCAAAATTCTTTTATTTTTTTGAACATTCTAATCACTCTTTTTAATAAAGTCTGGTTTTAAAACTCTATCATCTGGTTACCTCTTGAGTCTGTTTCTGTTGTCCACTGTTTCTCTTGATTTTGGATTACAGTGTCTTGTTTTCTCATGTGCCTGGTTAGTATGAGTGCTAGAGAGTTTAAATGAAAAATTATAGAGAAGTTAAACCCTAGAGTAATGTTATCTTCCTCCAGGGAGAATTTATCTTTGCTTCTGGGAGATGACTAGTGGAACTGCAGTGGTAGATCACTTCCATGCAATCAGGGATTAAGATAACTTGAAGCCTGGCTTCAGTCCTTGTGAGGTCTAGACGATTTCCAGCTCATCTTACTTTTACTGTGTAATACTTTAGAGATCCAATCCAGAGTGTGGGGGGATTTACCAGACATTCCCTTCGTGGTACTTCTTGAACTTCAGTTTTGGACCCCTGAGACCTGAGAGCCTGTGGAAAGTATTTTGCTTAGTTCTTAGTGGCCTCTTCTGGATTTGGAAGATGTCCCTGAGGGAAATGCGCCCCCAGTGCTGGGTTTCCTTCATCTCTCAAATCTGGATTCCATAATTCTTTATTGTCTAGAAACAGATAATTATTTTACGTTTTGTTCAGCTTAGTGATTCTCGTCAAGAAGGCTCTTCTGATTTAATGACTCTATCTCACTGGAAGTAGAAGTTTGGTATTTTGTAAAAGTTCTTTTGGTAAGTTAATGGCAGCTAGGGTTGAGAATTCGGCCTTATGTGATCTGGCTTTCCTCATTTACCCCTCCTTGTGCATACCACTCCAACCACTTAGGCCTTAATGCTGTTTCTTAGCACGTTCCTGTCTTAAGACCTTTGTACTTGGTGTTTTCTCTGTCTTGAACTCTGTTTCCCCAAGTAGATGAATAGCTTACTCTTTTACTTTCTTCAGTTCTTCATTAAAGGGTCATCTCATCAGTATAAAATAGGAACACACCCTTCTCAATCTCTTGTTATTTGAACTTGCTGCCATCTGATATGCTGTAATTAGTTCCTACTATAGCATAAGCTCTTTGAGAACAGGGACACTGTTTTGTTCCTTGTTATGTCTAGCACCTAAAAAGGGTCTTGCACATGGTAAATGCTCAATTAAGATTTTTTGATGAATGAATTTTTAATGGGATGATAAAAAATACTGGCTTCATAGAGTACTTGTAAGAATTAAATGAATGAATATATATAGCTAAAGTACCAAGAACAGTGGTAAGAATTCAGATGTTCTCCTCAGAAGTTTTGCCTCAGAAATGATTGCTTCTCTTTACTAGTTATTGAAGAGATTGAAAACTAAACCTATTTTTGTAAAGTAAGCCTTTTTTTCAGATTAGTATTATGATAAACTTTTTTTTTTTTCCCGATTACTATTAACGACACAATTATGATGACTTTATCTCTTTTTTCCAGTGGCTGAGGTGGTAGAATGAAGCTTCATCTGTGGAGCTGTTTATGTAGTTGGAGGGTTTAGAGAATGGATTTGTGGATTTAAGCCAGTTTGTGATTTCCAGGCAATCAGGGAGCTGCTTCTAATGTAACTTAATGAGCAGGAGACTGATTGAATAGACACAGTTCCTTTTTAACTTTTATCTCCTAAACACTGCGTTCTGGGAGAGTGGCACACTCACAGTTTCATGTAGTGCAAATAAAATACAGTACTAAGCAGATATTGCCTTCTGTTGAGGAGAACATCAAGATTGATTGACCTGAGTGGTAAGTATTGACCCAAGCAAAAGCTGAAGTCAGTGTTTACCCCAAGGGACAATAAATCTTGATGATCAGAGAATATGTAGTTAATCTCAATGCCATTGCAAGCTTTTGCTAGAAGTATCTGAAAATCTTGTGGCATGAATCTCTTGAGTATAACTTTCCTTTAGGAAAAAACCCAACAAACTTTTTAAGAGAGGCTTAAGTTAGGAATGTTCTGCATCTGTTATCTGTGAAGATGCAAAGTTCTTTAAAGTACTTAAACAGGTTCTTATATGACCTTTTTCTCTATGATTCTTTGTAAGTTGGATAGCAGAGCGCCTGCCTTGTGCCTGACAGTGTTACTAACTAGCTGTCTTGTCTAAAATATCAGTTCAGTTTGTTTTTGTTCCATACCTATTATGTGGTTTCTAAGTTTTCTGATAGTTTTTTAAGATACAAGACAGGGAGAAAATATCTTTGACCTTTAAAGAGCTCTAAGGACACACAAGAACTATATTGTGAAACAGGCAGTGATACGAGAACACATATGGTACTTTATATTTCGGATACTATAGAAACTCTTTTAGAAAGTTGATACGAAAGAAAAGCTGAAGAGAGCTTCATGGAAGAGATGAACTATAAAATCTTGAATAGCATTGACTGGGCAGACAGGAGAATATTTTATAGTTTGATAAATAATCAGATTTCTAAAAGCATATGATTTAACTGGGACTTTATATATTTAATAAATATTAAATTATAGAAATATTTGAAAAGACATAAGTAAAAATAAATCCTACCAGAGGTAACTACCTCTAACATTTTGATATATACAGTTGTTCCTCTCTATCTGAGGGACGTTGATTGGTTCCAGTACCCCCGTGGATACCAAAATCCATGGATGCTCAAGTCTGTTGTATAAAAGGTATAGTACTTGCATATAATCTACACCCACCCTCTTATGTACTTTAAGTCATCTCTAGATTACCTGTAAGACTTAATACAGTGTAAATGCTGTGTCAGTGGTTGTTTCATCACAATTGAAGACTTGCTGTGGAAGGTAGCCTTCTCTTCCCTGAGTTTCTTAAGCTTTTCTGGGAACACTGATGCTACTCAGCATCAGCCAGTACTGATTCCCATGTGATCTTGAAGTTCTTGAGGCCTTAGCGCTTTACATAGCTTGCTGTCCATCCCTTACTGGCCTTAAACTTCTTTCTCTCGCTCTCCTCAACCCCATCACAGTAGTGCTTGTAGAGGCTAAGTGGATTCAGTGTAGTGCTCAGTGTGCAGAAAGTTCAAATTTTGCTTTTTGGAACTTTTTTTTCCCCATCTGTGGTTGGTTGAATTCATGGATGCAGAACCTACGGATATTGAGGGCCAACTGTATTCTTCAGATGTTTTTCTGTTCATGTATATACACGTGTGAATATATACACAGATATTTGTATGTGTACATATGAATAAATGGAAAAACATTTATAAAAAAAGGATAATATTAAACTGTTTCAAGATTTGCTTTCAAAATTTTTGCAGTTACAAGATCATAAATCTGATAATTTATTTGATCACTGAAAAAGTTGTATGGTGCTTGTGATTCTTAAGATTTTCTCACCTGAACATAATAGATACATTTTGTAGAGCAAGTAGAAGCACCGTTTTGACTGTAATGAATCCCTCCTTCTCTCTCTCTCTTTTTTTTTTAGGTGCTGGGTCTTCAGCTCTGAAGAGGCCATTTGAGGATGGATTGGGGGATGATAAAGATCCCAATAAGAAGATGAAACGAAACTTAAGGAAAAGTGTGTAAAAATTTCATTCTTAGTTTTCTTTTTGCTATAACAGATGTGAACGAGAAAAGATTTATTGCCTTAGATAGGAAAATAAAAATTATAAAAAGGAAGAATGTGATTGATTTGAATTAAACTTTTGAGAATAGATCTTAACTGAGGAGTTGATGATTATGACTTTCTTCTCTGTTGTTATACCCCATTGCTTAAAATACATTAATATTGAAGAGTTAAAATTAATGTATACATATAGTAACGCAGGTTGTTTTTAAAAATTTGGTAGCATAATAACTTTAAAAGTAATTTCAGAATTACTTAGGAAGTGAAGTTAATTTGTATGAGGGTAAGTCAAAAAGTATTGCTACTAGGGTTCCGGTTCATACATGCACGAGTTTATTCCAAATAATACGTTCTTAAACGTGTCTCTGCGATCAGTGGATGCTGCAGACAAGTTCTTTTCAGTAATACGCTTGTCTAAATCTCGTTAGGGTGCCTTCAATAAAAAGGAGACTTTTTGTGCCATGGGGAAAAAAAAAACAATTTTGAGGTCAGGGCTAATACCAAATTTTTAACAAAACTCAAGTGGACATCTTCCCAAATCACTGAAGCTTTGCAATGAGTTTATGAGAATGCTGCCCTACATAAAACAACAGTTTTTAGATGGATCAGGCGTTTTAAGATTGGAAAGACCTCAAAAGATGAGCCGAGAGAGAAGGCCACTGAGGTTAGGGCAACTGTATTTTGGGATTCCAAAGTGGTAATCTTGATAGATTTTTTTGAAGGACACAAGACAATTCTCAGGGGCTTATTATGAAGAAGTTTTAAGAAAATTGAAAACTGCTTTCGTAAGAAAAAGGCCAGGAAAGTGGCATGGAGGAGGAATTTTTTCCCATTATGACAACGTATCTGCTCATTCTTCAAGGGTAGCAAGGGTTTTCCTGCGAGAATTTCATTGGGAAACCTTACCCCATCTGCCCTATAGCCCTGACCTTGCCCTTTAGACTTCTCCCCCCTCCGCCCCAAACTCAAAGGACGTTTAAAAGGAACATGATTTGAGTCCCTCAAGGATGCCAAAACTGCTGTTTTGACATAGTGTAAATCGAAGAGTGCAGAATTCTTCTTAGAGAGTTGGAAACACCACCTGCAGAAGTGTATAGACCTAGACGGAGGATATAGCGAGAGACAGTAGCTTCACATTTTGATATTTCTGTTTAATAAAGGTTTTTCTGATTTTGAAGCAAAACTTTTTTTGACTTACCCTTGTGTGTGCCTTTTGAAAGTCTTGCTTTTTGAAAAACTTATGAATTCATACTGATTACTAAAAAAAAAAAAAAAAAAAAAGATTACCTATAAATATACAGATTAAAGCAAAAATGACTTTCTGGTTCATTTCTGATCCCACTCCTCTTTCTTTAACAGTTCTGGACAGTAAAGCAATAGACCTAATGAATGCACTAATGAGGCTAAATCAGATCAGGCCCGGGCTTCAGTATAAGCTCTTATCTCAATCTGGCCCTGTTCATGCCCCTGTTTTCACAATGTCCGTAGATGTGGATGGCACAACATATGAAGCCTCAGGACCATCCAAGAAAACAGCAAAACTTCACGTGGCAGTGAAGGTAAAGTATTTATCTTTAGTAATGCTTTGTTATTTTATGTTGCAAAAAAAAAAGCTTGTTTTCCTGTAGAAAATGAACAGCATTTTTAAAGATTTTAATGACAATAGCAGACTTTTGTCATCTTTGGATAGAAAAATTGACCTTTTTTTGTTGTAAAATATACAAAGCTTGGAAAGTATAGAAGCAAGGAAATAATTTTCAGTTGCACATCTCTGAGGTAAAGACCATTACATTAATATTTATAGTATGTTGGCTTATTTACTACCAGTCTTTTTTTGTTTTGTTGACTTGTTTGTTTATATTGGATTCACAGTATATATGGGAGCTTTTAAATATCCTCTGCTTTTTTCATTTAAAGTCATCATTGTTTTTCCAAGTTATTAAAACCTTCATAAATAATTTTTAATGACTATATGTACAACATGATGTGGCTATATTATATGCTTAAATATTTCTGTAGTAGATATTTTGCTATTTTTAGATTTTTTTCTATTGTAAATAAGTTTTATCAAGGTCTTTGTCCATAGTGTATTTTTTATATTTCCAAGTATTTCCTTAGGTGAAAGTGTTCAGAATTAGACCAATCAATCTTGCTTTTGTAGGCTTATAGAACATTTCCAAATAGTGGGATTTCTCTTTAAGTACGTATGATCTCTTTCAGACTAATCCCAAAATGTCAAAGACTGAGGATCAATTTTCACTTAAAATTCTGTTATGTAATAATATGGCATAAGCTATAGTTAGTCTGCTTTTATGACCATTACATTTTGTAAGTATTACTAATGTAGTGTGCAAACACAATCCTAGATGCTGGGGATCCAGCAGTGAACAAAACAATGTCCCTACCCTCATGAAGAACCTTATATATAGACCAAGAAGCAGTTGTTGGAACAAAACAAGGGGATACTACTTGGTTTGAAACCAGGAAAAGTGTCCGTCAGGATTATATCTTTTCACTAAAAAAAAAAAAAAAAAAAACCAAAGCAAAAACCAAACCCATTGTCCTCGAGTTGATCTGACTCTTAATAACCCTATTGGACAGAGTAGAACTGCTCCATAGGGTTTCCAAGGAATGGCTGATGGATTCAAACTGCCAACCTTTTGGCTAGCAGCCATAACCCTTAACACTGTGCCACAAGGGCTCCATCCTTTTACCGTACTTACTCAATCTGTGTTTTGAGCAAATAATCTGAGAAGCTGGACTGTATGAAGAAGAACGGGCATCAGGATTGGAGACTTATTAACAACCAGCGATATGCAGATGATACAACTTGCTTGCTGAAAGTGAAGGGGACTTGAAGCACTTACTGATGAAGATCAAAGACCACAGCCTTCGGTATGGATTATGCCTCAGTACAAACTGGACCAATAATGCGACATCATGATAAATGGAGAAAAGATTGAAGTTGTCAAGGATTTCGTTTTACTTGGATCCACAGTCAACGCCCATGGAAACAGCAGCTGAGAAATCAAATGAAGTATTGCATCGGGAAAATCTGTAAAAGACCTCTTCAGAGTGTTAAAAATTCGAAGATGTTACTTTGAGGATTAAGGCGCACCTGACCCAAGCCCTGGTATTTTCAGTTGCCTCATATGCATGTGAAAGCTGGACACAGTGAATAAGGAAGACCAAAGAAGACTTGATACACTTGAATTATGGTGTTGGAGAAGAATATTGAATATACCATGGACTGCCAGAAGAACGAACAAACCTGTCTTTGAAGAAATATAGCCAGAATGCTCCTTAGAAGCAAGAATAGCGAGACTTTGTCTCATGTACTTTGGACAGGTTATCCGGAGGGACCCTGGAGAAGGACCTCATTCTTTGTAAAGTAGAGGGTCAGAGAAAGAGAGGAAGACTCTCAGTGAGATGGATTGACACAGTGGCTGCAAGGATAGGCTCAAGCATAGCAACGATTGTGAGGATGTGCAGGACTGGGCAGTGTTTTGTTCTGTTGTACATAGGGTCACTGTGAGTTGGAACTGACTCCACGGCACTTAACAACAACCCTCACGGAGCTTTCTTACCTTCTAGTGGGGAGACAGACAATAAATAAACAAGTGAATATATAATATGTCAGATGACCAAACCAAACCCGTTGATATCAAGTCAGTTCCAGCTCACAGCGACCCTGTATGTCAGGAGTGATAAGAATAATGTGGAAAAATAAAAACAATTAAGTTGTAAAAATATTAAACAGCATATTATATATTTTCTGCCTTGTGTGCAAAGGGATACCTAAAGTATGGTGAAATAATCCATTGTCCTTGAGTTGATTATGACTCATAGCAACCCTGTAGAACAGAGGAGAACTGCCCCATAGAGCTTCCAAGGCTGTAAATCTTTATGGAAGCAGACAGCCATATCTTTCTCCGCTGTGTAGCGGCTGGTGATTCAAACCACTGACATTTTGGTTAGCAGCCGAGCACTTTAACCACTATGCCACCAAATAGTACAAGTTAAAAATGAGGCAAAAAAAGGAAGCCAAGAATGAGGGGCAAGTGAATTCAGGAATAAGGCTAAAAGTTTAATAGCTTAGCTATAATGCGTGCTGAGAATGACTCAAAAATTTAGATTTAAGCTCTCTAGCAAGTGACACAAAAAGCTTATGAAATATACAATTCACTTTCTCTGACATAAGAAGAGACAATTGATTATGAAAATCACAGTTGTTTTGGTATAAAGATCAAATGGACATTTCTCCTTGGATAGCTCTTCATAAAAAAGGATATCTAAAATATCCTTTAAAGACATCTTTGATGCAGTGATAAGTTTTGTGGGATTGTTTCTTACAAAAACCTTTAATATAAGTTACTAGCCTCATAGCAAGTTGCAAGTCACTAAAATTTGGGGAGGTGGCAAATTTTACAATATGACAAGATTTAGTTGCTGCCTGTTTCTCATTTGATGCAGCATTATATTTTTAGAATATAATGGAACTTGGTTGGGCTTGGTATGTTTTAATGAGTTCACTCTGAATGTTAGTATTTTTGGTTCAGCTGAGCTTTTGGTAAACATGGAGGGGATTTAAGCTAGGGGTTAAACTTCTGGCACACATCTGGAATATTAGGTGTCAGTTGATTGACATTGGACCTGAGGGAAGAGGTAATAATGACTGATTTATGTGGAGGTAGATGACGTCATACCTCTCTTTGCCCTGAGGTGCAATTTCGATAGACTGTGCAGTTAACTTGTAAGTCTGAAATTTGAGAAGAGTTGAGATTTGCCCTTTTGGAAAACGGGATAAATTAGGCTTTTGATCTATCCAGGTAGAATAAATTAAAGATCAGTAATCCAGAGGTGAAAGCCTCTCCTTGGGTGATTGTCATCAATTGAATTGTGTCCCCTAAAAATATGTGTCAACTTGGTTAGACCGTGATTCCCACTATTGTGTAGTTGCCCTCCGCTTTGTGATTTTCCTGTGTGTTATAAATCATAATCTCTGCCTGTAGTTAAAGAGCACTAGGATGGGATGTAATACCCTTGCTCAGGTCACATCCCCTATCCAATGTAAAGGGAGTTTCCCTGGGCGTGGCCTGTACTACCTTTTATCTTACAAGAGATAAAAGGAAAAGGAAGCAAGCAGAGAGTGGGAGACCTCATACCACCAGGAAAGAAGCACTGGGAGCAAAGCGCATCCTTCGGACCTGGGGTTCCTGCACAGAGAAGCCGCTAGTCTAGGAGAAGATTGATGACGAGGACCTTCCTCCAAAGCTGACAGAGAAAAGCCCTCGCCTGGAGCTGACACCCTGAATTTGTACTACTAGCTTACTAGACTGAGTGAATAAACTTCTGTTTGTTGAAGCCATCCACTTGTGGTTTTTCTGTTATAGCAGCACTAGATAACTAAGACAATAGTTTATTTGGCTTACAATTTTTTAATCTGCTATATGACATGAGGGCTTATTATCAGATCTCAGTCAGAGTAGCCTGCAACATTTTCTGATACTCCACAATCTTAACTCCTTGTATTTATGCATCGAGTAACTGTATTCTAGAATCTGCTCCCTATATTGAGGTAGGCAGTCTCCCTAAGGTCCTCACAGAATTTTTATTGTATATCTAGTTTTCTAAAAGTTAAAAAGTGATTTAACGTATAGGCAGTCCCCCAGTTACTGTCCGATTTACGTACAACCGTAGTTAGGAACCAAAGCCTATTGAATTGAAAATTCAAGGTACATACAGTGGTTCGTAGTAACAAATGGGTGCTACTTTGCAATACATATCAAAACATTATTACTGTATTATTGTGTTAAAGATGTTTAGTGTATCTGGAAGTGTTTCTTTAATGTTTTTTTATACTATATACTAAAACATTGACTAACTGATGTTAGATACAAGCTGTACCTAAGTGTTCCAACCTAAGTAAAAATTCGTTTTATAGACAGACTTAGGAACAGAACTCATTCATGATCTGGTACTGCCTGTAGATCCTGTTGACTTTTTTCTTATTATAAATGTGTAATGTGTAATGTGTGTTTGTCATAAACAGCTTAGAAAATGAGCAAAATTACCCCCATAATTTCAACACCCAGAAATAATAATCACTAATATTTGGTATGTATTTTTCAAGCTTAAAAAAAAAAAATTCTTTTTTAAAATGTATGCGGGTCTACCATCCTTTATCTGTAGTTCCAAAATCCAAAAAGATTTTCCTAAGTTTGTTGCAAACTCCCTTGGGTGGCAAAATCTGACCCGAATTGATGTAAGGCTATTTTTAGTCTTTACTAGGCCATTTAGTATAAAAACTTAATCTATTTCTTTGCAGAATCATGTGGCATGCCTGAGACCCCACAGGGGATATTGCAAAATATATGGTCTATGTACAGTATTAGCTTTCTTAACTATGAAAAAATATGAATTCTCAAATCATAACCTGGTCCCAGAGGTTTCAAATAAGGAGTGGTGGACATACATAATGTGTATGCGAAAGATACACTTAAAATAGAGTCATGCTATTTTCTGACTTTTTTTGTTCATTTAAAATGTATTGCGAATTTTTATAGTGAACACAAATATTGCTCTCATTTTAAGCGATGGCATAACATTTCATTTTTAATGATGGCCTAATATTTCATTATTATGGGTCTGCCATAATGAAGCTAATCCTTTCAGATTTAGATGCTTCCAGTTTATTGCTGTATATCTTTTGAAGTTATATAGTTATCCCTTAAGCTATCTTCTAGAGATGGAATTACATGCCTCCAAGGAAAGCACATTTCAACGATTCATTAGTTCATTAAATAATGTATTGGGTGCCTATTACATGCCGGGCATATATTGCCAAACTGCCTTCCATAAAGGCTATACCACATATTACCAGATCTGTTCATTAAAGGAGTCTGAGAAAGAGTTTTATATCTTAACATCCATTTGTGAAAGTAGGTACCACTAGATAAAAATTCTTGCATTCCTCACTTAATAGCTGGGTTAGGGGCATGTACCTGATAAGATAAATAACCCCAGAGAATCAAATCAAAACACGAAATCACTTTCTGCTGTGTGAGCCTGGCAGCACAGCAGCAGGCACCCTAAAGTGATGGAGATTAGTGCCCAGCTTTCCCTTTTGTCTTAGTTATCTCGCGCTGCTATAATAGAAATGCTGCAAGTGGATGGCTTTAACAAAGAAAAATTTATTCACTCACAGTCTAGTAGGCTAGAAGTCCAAATTCAGGGTGTCAACTACAGGGGAAGGCTTTCTCTCTGTTGGCTCTGGAAGAAGGTCCTTGTGATCAATCTTCCCAGGTCAAGGAGCTTCTCAACGCGGGGACCCTGGGTCTGAAGGACACGCCATTCTCCTGGCTCTTGTTTCATGGTGGTATGAGGTCCCTGTGTCTCTCTGCTCACTTCTCTCACTTACATCTCAAAAGAGATTGGCTCAAGACACAATCCAGTCTTTTAGATTGAGTCCTGGCTCATTAATGTAACTGCTGCTAATCCCATCTCATCAACATCATAGAAATGGGATTTACAACACATAGGAAAATCATGTCAGATAACAAAATGGTGGACCAATCACACAGTCCTGGGAATCATGGCCTAGCCAAATTAACAGATATTTTTGGGGGACACAATTCAATCCATGATGCCTTTCTTCTTCTAATTCTTTTCTTTGACAGCCCCTACAAAGGTCACCTTCAGAGACATAATCAGCCATATTCCACAAAAGCTCTTAGTTATTAAGATTCCATGAAAACTTAATTATGAAAAGGAAAAGATCAGCTAGAGGGAGACAAGAAGGGAAGGCTCTTTGGGGAGGTTCTCGTAGCTACCGTGTTTTCCTGAGCAATTTGTATCATACGGAAGCCATAAATATTACTTTCTTTAGAGCGAAGAGCCATGGGGGAGAGTGCCATGTGTTTTCTTTTCACTCTTGGCCGCTAGTCTCTGAGGTTATCTTTCTCAGCCTGTCCAGGAAGAAAAGGGCATGGTTACATATAGCTGGATTTTCCAGTCACTTTGTCTCCTGGAATCAGATTTTTCAGCTCTGTTGACATTTTTATTAGGTTTGAATTTGCATGTCAGACACCTGAAACTCGCCTTTTTTTGGTACACTAGTTTTTGGCCTTAATATTGATTCTAAACAAACTTTGGTTCCAGAGTCCTAGGAAATCTTTACTTTTCTGACTTCTGTAGGATGCAGCAGTAATAGTCTTAGAAAATGTATTGATAGGAACATGACTTAACTTCAAATATTTTTGTTAGTTGCTGTGTATTGCAGTTGGACACTGTGTCCTTTGAGAGATTGAGCTTCAGCTATATAAACTCTATTTTTAAATATATTGAAATGTGTTGCTGCAATAACAACTAATAAATGAATCTGACGTGAGAAAAGGGTAGAAAGAAGTTGTATTAGCTAATTGTTTAAATTAGGGTGTTTTAGCTATATATGTTATATTAGGAAAAGCTTCGTGTGTTTGGTTTTTATGGGGATAAACAAACCAAATTTATTTGTGACTCTTGGCTTTTGACTTGCAGCTTGTGTTAGCTAGTGTTAATGCCAGACCGATAGCTATTCTCTCAGAGATGAAATTTCTCAGGGAGAGCGTATTTGTAGGACTCAGAGCGTGGAGAAGGTATTTTCTTTGTAAAATATTGATGAGGATATTACCAAATGATGTTAGTGTACTTAGCGTAAAGTACTACCTGAGTACTTGCAGAACTTAAGATGTTAAAAAAGGGTTCTTGGCTTTACTCCCAAATAAATACGAAGAATTTATTTATGATTTGAAATGTCCAACAGAATGCCAAATTCTCCATATGAATTGGATGAATTAATTTCAAGTTCTCTTAGTACAGAAATACACTTATGCCCATATTTTGCTTAGAGTAATACTATTTGCATTGGCAGAATCCTTTATACAAGATGCTGTTGTTTATAAAAGCTGGGCTGCCTGGCTTCTCATTTATGTAGCTACTATAACAGTTTTTTAGGCACCTATTTTTTTTTTATGTAGGTACTTTTGGGTTTGTAAAGAAATACGACATTGGTTTTGTACTCCAGGAACTTAAAACATTAGTTAAAAACTGAAACAAATACAGGTGTCTTTAGGAACCTATCTCTATATCCTCTGATACAGATCTTTAATTAGTAACTTATAATGCAGCTTGCCTGGAAAGAGGCCTGTAAGAATGCAAGTGAACATAGAGACTGGATGAATTCCCAAGACTATCGCCCTGGGATACCCTTTAAACCTGGAACTTAAACCACTCGCAGAGGCCACCTTTCGGCCAGATGACAGATTGGCCCATAAAATAAATCATATCACCTGTGAGCACTGTGCTCCTCTAAATAATCCTCTGGGTGAGACCAAACGGTAAATATTTTCCCAGATCAAACATGAGAAGGTAAGGCAGACAGGAAAACTAGATTAAGGAAGACAGAGCAACCAGAATAGAAATAATGAGAATGCTGATGTATTGTGAAAAATGTAACCAGTGTCCCTGAACAATATGTATAGAAATTGTTAAATGAGCATCTATTTTGCTATGTAAGCTTTCACCAAAAACACAATAAAACATTAAAAAAAAGGCAAGCTAACATTCTTTTTTAAACATCTAAAAAAAAAAAAGCAGGTATTAGATAAAAAAGTATGCACACACAACAGTGCTCTGAAAGCTTTATTTCAAAAGAGTATGAGAAATGACAGGCAACTGGAAAAAGAAGAAGTTTCAACATTAGAAGTGTCTGTAAAGCAACTAGGCATTGAAAGGCAGGCATAGAAATACAAGCGTAAAAATAGTCCTGGCTCACTTATCATAGAAAATAAACCTAGATAATGAGTCTTTTATTTTCTTTTAAATCTCAATTATGGTTTAAGTTGAAAGCAAAGAAGTCAATAAATAGAACATTTGGTTCTCTTTCTGGGCCACTTTCCCCTAATGTGTTGAGTCACAGAATTTAGAAATCAGCTAATCTAGTCTTCTCACTTTGCAGACTGGAAAATTGAGGAGCAAAGGAGAGATACCGGCTTAGAACCTCAGGTCTTTTCCAGTCCAGGGTACATTTTACAGTGATGTTTTACCTTTCCCCACATCCCATTGATTGAATTTGGCTATGCTGTTTATTTTCTTTACCTTTCACCTCCAAATTAAACAACATCAGGATTGCATTTCATTTATCCTCTATTTAAACCTAATTATTCTGAAGAGGTATTCCCTGTTTTCCCATGGTGAAACCCTGGTAGGTATGACTTGTTTAGGTTTTGTAGATTTAGTACCATCTTGCTCTTCCTGCAAGGTACTTCATGGTTCCAAATGTTATGAATTTGAAATTGTTGCTTTTGTCATTTCAGCTATTCTCTGTGATCTCTGATGTTTGAATAAAACTGAATTTTAATGTAATCTGTACAGGTATTGCAGGCAATGGGATACCCAACAGGCTTTGATGCAGATATTGAATGTATGAGTTCTGATGAAAAATCAGACAATGAAGGCAAAAATGAAACAGTGTCTTCAAACTCAAGCAATAATACTGGAAATTCTACAACTGAAACCTCCAGTACCTTAGAGGTATATTTATGTATTTTTTTCCTTAGGAAAAAATTTCCGAAATATGGGAAAGTAGAAATAAGAAAATCAAAAGCAAACTTATCTACCAGAAGTAGCCATTATTAATATTTTAGTTTATTTTCATCTGGCTTTTATTCTTTGAATATTTTTATGCAGTTAGTTGTAATTTTCATGCAGTTTTTATAACTCTTAAAAAAAAATCTGTAAACCTAACTGTGTAACTGCACAACATACCATAGCATGAGCATAACCTAACTGATCTAGCTATTTCCCTACTGCTGACCATGGAAGCTGCTTCTGACATTTCATGATTATAATGGATTAAGAGTATCAACAGTAACTGAAGAAGAATGAAGAACTAAAAGATCTAGTGGGGGAAATTTGTGACTATTTGAAATTTGTGCTAAGCTGGCTGTGGGAGGCACTGGGCCATCATTTAGTTGGTCCAGCCCTGAAAAAAGCTATAGCCTGACCTACTGTGTATCTCAGACTCTGAGTAAATCCTGACCTGTGAACTTATCACTACAGATAATAGAATGGGACGAGGTCCAAATATGGAGTATACACAGCATGTTTGGGAATTCATGGAGCCCTCCCCATTGTCCAGGATAAAGTACAGTCAGAGCTTACTTCTTTGGAAAAAAAAATCTGCTTTGACTGCCATTTGTGATAAGACTAATACGTATTTATTATTTGTTTAGTCCATAAACCCGTTTTAGTACCTTCTCAATGCCAGGTGCTGCAGAAATTGCATCCAGGGCCCGAAGATACCATCAGGCTAGAAGGGCCAAACATGTTTGTAACTATAATGTAACATGATAAGTACCGTGATTTTAAGATGAATATAATAATGTAAAATCCCAAAGGGAGGAAGTGATTATGATTGTGAGATCTACACATACTCACACTCACACACACAGAGTCATATAAAATCAAAGGAGGTGAAATGTGAGGTAGGTGTTAGTAGGATTTACCATGTGGGGAAGTGGTGGAGAGAAGGCATTCTGAGCAGAAGGAATAGGAGTATAGTGATCTGGAGGTACAGAAGCCAATGTTTGGGAACAGCCAAGTAGGCCTGTACGGAGAGGGCAGAGGACTGATGAGGGCTGAGATCTGTGAATGCCAAGCCTGACTCTCCACCTGGTCCTGTGGAGTACAGAAGACATGGCGCCTGGCTGTTGAGAAAACTAGTCGTTCACAGCTGGTAATCACAGAGCAGGGTTGTTTTGGTAGTAATATTATGTATACCAAGGGGAGAAAGGGTTCATTAATTCTGAGGCTCAGATCTGTTAAGTACAAACTAAATTAGAAAAGGGAGAGAGCAGTGTAGGCTGGGCTAATAGTAGCCACATTGAGTATATGGAGGTTTTGGTAGTGAATGCATGTATACTTTCTGTATAATATAGTAATGGGGGGGAAAAGAAACCCCTTATTATTCATTTCTTCGTTTAAAAGAAACCCCTTATTATTCATTTCTTCATTTCTTGATTAAAACAAAACAAAAAAAACCAAACCTATTGCTGTCGAGTTGATTCCAACTCATGGTGACCCTATAGGTCAGAGTAGAACTGCCCCATAGGGTTTCCAAGGTTACAAATCTTTATGGAAGCAGACTGCCAAATCTTTCTCCCATGAAGCCCCTGGTGAGTTTGAACTGCCGACCTGTTAGTTAGCAGCCGAGCAGTTAACCAATGTGCCATCAGAGCTCCAGTAACTGGTTAGAAATTCAGATATTTTTACGTGTTAACCATTTTTCGAAAAGTGATTTAGATTTGGAAAGCAGAGGGTGATTGCTGTAGACCTAGTTTCAAAAATTATTCATTACTTTTTAAAAATGGAGACTGGGAATTTGTCCTGAAATTAAAAAAAAAAAGGAGATTATAAAGACTCTTTAAGGAGTGATATTTATTGCAAAAGACCAAGGAATGTTTACTAACTTATCTTTAAAAATTGTCCAGTGTTTCCCTTTTGCAGCATCAGCCACTTACAAATCAGCCTAGGTTACTTTATTAACAGAGCCTTGCTGTCCATCAGGTTCATATTCAAAAGAATCTTTGGGGGCATTAATTTGCTTTGTTCAGCATTTATTGAGCAATTACTGTCCTGGAACTACTGACATGATCTATGACCTCAAAGAGTGCTTGATCTTTTAGTCTTTCCTCTTTCAGAATTATAGTGCTCTGTGTGTGTGTGTGTGTGCGTGTGCATGCACGAGCTCGCCCTGTCTTCCTTTGAGCCTTTACATTTCTACATGAGTTGTATCACTTCCTTATCTCTAGTGTTGTCTTCCCTCAAGTCAATCCTTTTCTATTCCTGTTAGAGTGATTTTCTGTAATATAAATCTAATAATGTCATTTTCTATCTTAAAGTTTTTAAGTCATTCCCCATTTGTCCAGGATAAAGTCAAAGCTCATTTGCTTGGCATACAAAATCCTATACAATTTGGCCCCATCAAGGGTGTTTCTAGTCAGGTCCTGTTGTACCACTGCCCTTTCCGTACTTCCTCATACCCTCTCCTTATTCCCTCGTACAAACTAAACTTCTTGCCATTCCCCCAGACAAGTGTTCTTTCTCTCCCTTGGGCCTTTGCATCACTGTTTCCTCTGTCCAAAATGGTTTTCCCTCTTGTTTCCTCCTGATGACATGGTCAGGTACTTACTCTTTAAGGTCAGGCTCACATACCATTTCCGGGAAAACTATCTTGATGGCCCTAGAGAGTGGTTTCCTCCACTGTGTTTCCGTAACATACATGAGCTCTTGCTTTTCTTACATTGCCTTGCACTGATTATATATGTATGCCTGTCCCTCTCACTAACCTCCAGCAACTTGAGGGCAGGAAATGATTGCCTTTATTATTATTTTTTAATTTCAGAATCAGTATTACGTAGCCCATTGTTTTTACCATAACTAGTGAAAATCAGTTGCCCTTGAGTCGATTATGACTCATGGCAACCCTATGCATGTCAGAGTAAACCTATACTCCATAGGGTTTTCAATGGCTGATTCTTTGAAAGTAGATTGCCATGCCTTTCTTCCAAGGTGCCTCTAGGTGAACTTGAACCACCAACCTTTTGGTTAGCAGCCTAGTGTGTTAACCGTTTATACTACCCAGGGATTCATGTTTTTAGCCTAAATCAAAAAACCAAACCCATTGCCGTCGAGTCTATTCCTACTCATAGCAACCCTATACGACAGGGTGGAACTGCCCCATAAGGCTTCCAAGAAGCAGCTGGTGAATCTGAACTGCTGATCTTTTAGTTAGCAGCTGAGCTCTTAACCACTTTGCCACCAGGGCTCCATTTTTAGCTTTAAAAAAAACATTGCTGTAGGGTTGATTCGGGCTCATAGTGACCCTATAGCTTAAAAAAAAAAAAAAAAAAAAAAAAATTTTTTTTTTTAGGTGCCTTTAAATCTATTTTGAAAGAATGAGAGGTATGCAGGCATGTTTTCTTCCCTCCCCCAGATTAAGAGTTATTTCTTCCTAATTCAAAAGATGAAAAGTAGTGAACCCTCAGGTATCATCTGAATCCCAACTATTCTGACCTCTGTGTTAGTCATTTAGAGTATTATTACTAGATAATGAACACCATACATCAGACCCTGGAGTGCCGTATAGTGGTGAGGCTACACTGGTGTTGAATAGTAGCCTGTTGGGACTGAAGGCAGCCTGGTCAGATTACTGACTACAGCATTTACTGATTGTAGAGCTTCCATGCCTTTAAAGATATTTTACCTTTTCTGTATATCGGCAACCTCTCATCCTAGCTCCTAAAATGCTTTGAAGTAGAATCTTTGAGCCTCTTTGTCAACAGAGACATAGCATAATTATATTAATATTATAAATTTAAGATTAGAATATTACAAATGTAATACTCTAAAATCTTACTTGATTGAAAACCTGCATATTCCTTTTCTCTTTTAGGTAAGAACTCAGGGCCCTATCCTCACAGCAAGTGGCAAAAATCCTGTAATGGAGCTTAATGAAAAAAGAAGAGGTCTTAAATATGAACTCATCTCGGAGACTGGTGGAAGCCATGACAAACGCTTTGTAATGGAGGTGTGTACCTAGATATAGACCAACCTCATTTTTTACTCAAAAATATAGGATATACTGAACTTATATTTTAGACTGAGACAGTTGTGGCACTCTTCAACTTTTGATGTTTTCTCTGTTACGATACATTTAAATTAAAACTTTATGGGAGAATTGCGTGAGATAATTGCAAAGTGTTGTTCTTGATTTTTAGGTAGAAGTAGATGGACAGAAATTCAGAGGTGCAGGTCCAAATAAGAAAGTGGCAAAGGCAAGTGCAGCTTTAGCTGCCCTCGAGAAGCTGTTTTCTGGACCCAATGCAGCAAATAATAAGAAAAAGAAGATTATCCCTCAGGTATGAGTTAGCATTAAACCTTTGCAGTACTTTGAAAAATGTTACAGGGATTAAAGTTCCTTTCCTGTCTTTGTGCTACTTTAGCTTTTTCTGAAGCTCTTTCTTTTTCTTAGATTTGGCAACCTGTTCTTTGGGTTAGGTCAGTGAATAATATAAATCTGGCCAGTGGGTCCATGATCTGTCATCTTTCTAGGTAAAAAAAATTTTAAAGGCCATTATTATTATTAGGGGGTGGGATGAGGTCTTTCTTAGTTAGGTAAAATGTTCAGGTGATTTGGACATTATTGAGTTGTTAGCATTCCTTCAGTTTAGGGAAGCTGCTAAGAATATTTGAGGCTTATTTTATCAGAGTCTGTAGATGCTCTTCCATTTCCTTTCCATTTTTGTCCTTTTGCTCTGTTTTGGGTTTCAGTTGAGGGCGCCACAGTAGAACTTGACACTGTGTGCTTCTGTTCATTATTAGCATTGGGGATGTCAGTGCTACTGAGGACCCAGGTGCATAAAAAGGTATTTAGAAATGATGGCCTTTATGTGCTTTTGGATACCAGATTCTTCTCCCAGTCATTTATGCACTCAAAAAATATTTTCCAAACATACAGCATGTGCATATTGTAAGGGAAAAAGATATATATAAGTAAATATGTAAGACATTCTCTGCCTCATGGAGAGACTGGTGTAATAATGTCTGAATATATTATGTGTTAGAAACAAATCAGCTAAAATTACTTAAACTAATAGAAGGAACCTTAGATTATTTAGGCATCTATGTTAAATATTCAATTTCTTTTAAATATGCTAAGTCCATTGTAAGAGGGCAGAATTGATCACATTATACAAATGAGGAAACAAGGCCCATATGAAGATACCTGACTATAGTAACATTGCTAATGGATGGTAGTTGTGGTGGTGTTAGTTGCTGTCCAGTCGATTTGAGTAGAACTGCTCTATAGGATTTTCAAGTCTGTAATCTTTTGGAAGCAGATTGCCAGGCCCATCTTCTGAGGCACCTCTGGGTATGTTGGAACCTCCACCTTTTGGCTAGTAATTGAGCACTTAATAGTTTGTGCCACCCAGGGACGCCTAATTGATGCTGCTTCCCTCTAAACCATGTTCTTGTCCTTCCAAAGGCCATGGCCACTTTCCTGTTGCATGTCACATTGATCTTAGACTTTGTTTTCTCTTCATTTAAACTTCCTGCGTTTACTGTAATAAGCAGTCCTTAAATTCTAGGATTTAAAGTGTAAACGGAAAAATAACCTTACTGAGTTGAAATAGATATAAGGTCATTAAAATTGCAGAAGTACACACATAGAGAATAAGTGAATTTTCTTTTCCTAAAAATCTAGTGTACAGGACAAAATATATTCTAAATTAGTAGAAAGATAATTGTTACCTTGTTTGGTTTGGTGTGTTTTTTTCCCATGGGTTACATTTTGTACTTGGCCAGTTAATTTTAGTATTTAAAAGCATATACAGAAATATTTATTAGGTAATTGTCTGTGGTTGACATGAGCTAGATTTGTGTGCTGCTCCCAAATTGCTGCTTCCTGACTACTTTTGACTCAGCTGTGTAGAAAAAAGATGTCTGCATGAAGTTCACTCATTTTTAGAAATTTTCTGTACTAGAAGCTGTAAAACTTGTGTGTTCAATATGCTTGACAGCCAAGACACAGTCTATTTTGGATGTGTGGGATTTCAGCCAAATAGAAAAATGTCTTTGTGTGTTACACATGTGACCTCGAAAGTGTCTTTAGCCTAGTTATACTAGAGGTAGTATCCCAGGTGGAATAAGATGATGACTTTTCAATGTGAAATAAATGTGTGTGTACTTTGACTATTTATGCTGTCTTAGAGTTCCTCTGTTTTAAGATACTGGTAACGTTATCATACAGTGTGCTCTGAGGCTCTGTACCACCTTGCCTGTACCTTGGTTATAGTAGGGAATTTTAGTACTTTCTAGCTTGAGTTTTTTCTACATGCTTATATTTAAAAATAAGTATTGATTTTCTTAAAATTTCACTTTGGGAAAAAGGTGGTTTAGCAGTCTTGATTTATCTGTTCTACTCTTCAGAGTGTTTTCATACCTTTTTTTTTAGTTGCTCTTAGCTCTAAAGTAAGAAAAACAAAGTGTGGGTATTATTATCCCAGTTACACAGTTGGGAAGATCAGCATAGAGAGAGATCATGTGACTTCATTAGGGTCCCATGGCATTTTAGAGCAAGGGGTGGTATTTATTTATGTATTTAATGACTGATTGATACACACACACCGTGGAGGAAATAAGCCCAAAGAAATCACAGTTTTTCAGAGGTCATAGTTATGGCCCAGGAACTGGCACCCACATCCTTGGTCCTCTTGTCTTTTTTTTTTTTCACCCCATTCACGTTCACAGCTAATTCTAGGTGGATTGTTGTTGGGGCGTTTTCTACTTTTGGGCAGAGAATTAATGGATTTTTTTTTTTTTTTTAATTTTTATTGTGCTTTAAGTGAAAGTTTACAAATCAAGTCAGCCTCACACAAAAACTTACGTACACCTTGCTACCTACTCCCAGTTGCTCTTCCGCTAATGAGACAGCCCGCTGCCTCCCTCCACTGTCTCTTTTCGTGTCCATTTCGCCATCTTCTAACCCCCTCTCCCCTCTTATCCACCTTCCAGGCAGGAGATGCCAACATAGTCTCAAGTGTCCACTTGATCCAAGAAGCTCACTCCTCACCAGCATCCCTCTCCAACCCATTGTCCAGTCCAATCCCTGTCTGAAGAGTTGGCTTTGGGAATGGTTCCTGTCTTGGGCTAACAGAAGGTCTGGGGGCCATGACTACTGGGGTCCTTCTAGTCTCAGTCAGACCATTAAGTCTGGTTTTTTAATGAGAATTTGGGGTCTGCATCCCACTGCTCTCCTGCTCCCTCAGGGGTTCTCTGTTGCGTTCCCTGTCAGGGCAGTCATCGGTTGTAGCCGGGCACCATCTCTTCTGGTCTCAGGCTGATGTAGCCTCTGGTTCATGTGGCCCTTTCTATCTCTTGGGCTGGTAACTACCTTGTGTCCTTGGTGTTCTTCATTCTGCTTTGATCCAGGTGGGTTGAGACCAATTGATGCATCTTAGATGGAATTAATGAGTTTCGAGCCTAGGTACCAAGAGTCTATAATCACTTTGTTGCTCTTGTTAGCTGCCATTGGCTGGGCCCCTACCCATGGTGACGCTGTGTACAAGGGAGCCAAATGCTGCCTGGTCTTGGACCATCCCTCTGATAGGTTGTGGATTAGACTGTTATGGTCCGTAGGGTTTTCACTGGTTGATTTTATTTTTGGAAGTAGATTGCCAGGCCTTTCTTCCTAGTTTGTCTTAGTCTAAAAGCTACACTGAAGCCTGCTCAGCTTCTTAGCAACACTCAGACCGCCACTGACAGATTGTTGGTGGCTACACGTGAGGTGGATTGGCTGAGAATCAAACCCAGGTCTCTTGCACAAAAGGTGAGAATCCTGCTGCTGAACCATCAGTGTCTCACAGTCACTTTGAACAGGGCTGAAGTGACTTTGACTGTAGCTTGACTACTGAGTTTACGTGTAGGAATTAAACTCTTTCTGAGTAACACGCATGTGAAAAGGATGCGTTATTTGCATGCTTTTATATGCCCAGCATGTGTTCTCCAGGACAGCTCTGTCATTTTTATTTTACAGATGATACATTGAAGGTTGAAGGACACAGAACAACTCACTGTCTCACTTACAGGCTCAAGTTTCTCATAGTTTGTACATTAAAGAGATGATAGGGTGATAGTTCTTATTTCTCTCACTAATGAAAACGTGTTATTTTTTATCAGGCAAAGGGTGTTGTGAATACAGCTGTGTCTGCAGCAGTCCAAGCTGTTCGTGGCAGAGGAAGAGGAGCTCTAACAAGGGGAGCTTTTGTTGGGGCCACAGCTGCCCCTGGCTACATAGCTCCAGGTATAGTACAATCTCCGAGACTTCCGCCTCCTTTTTTGGGCCAAACTTTGAAGAACAGCATCTCCTTGATTTTTCTGAGGTTATACAGGATCCCTGGAAATACAGAATGGATATAAAATGGGTATATACAGAAATTCAAAAGAAAAGACTCCTCAGAATATCATAGGTTTTCTCATGGAATCTGTTGAGGCTTCCTGGAGGGAAATGACAGATGAGCAATATCGCACTTGATTAAGGGGACATATTTTGACAATGAGGAAGCTAAAAGATGTTCCAAAGATGTTCCAAAGATTGAAGTTTGGACACTGAGCAGGGTGCATTCAGTGGGAACATACAAGACAGGTTGGGAATAACAGGAGAGAAAAACAGTTGATGAGAGGCTAGCTAAAAAGGGTGAAGACTGGCATTATTAGTGTTTGTTTAACGCAGTATTTGGAAACCATCAAAGGCTAAAGAAGTTCAAAAAGAAAGAAAGGGGAGCTCATTTATCCACGGCTTACGCTACACCAAATACTTTTGAATAAGTGATTTCACTTAATTGTTTTTAACCCTCATAGTGATTCTCCAAGATAGAAATTATTTCCATTTCCAGGTGAGGAAACTGAAGTAAGGCAGCTAGCCTAGGGTGAAACAACTAGTAAACAACAAAGCAAAGATTTGAATGAAGGTGTTTGCAGCTCCAAAGTTTATATGCTTTCCATTTCACCACATGGCTTTTGAGGGAGGTGGGGAAAGATGCCCTCTCTCTGTCCTCTGTTCTAATCCCTGTGTCATTTTAACAGTAGATGTACAGCTGTCGTGTTAAAATCGAGTTCTTTGCAATATTGAAAATATGGAACTTTTAACCTGAAAAGTAAATTAGTTGTAGTTATCGATCAAGATGAAATTGTCGTTAAGATACAGTCTTACCTCGTTATTTTTTAGATAACACCTAAGAAAAAATTAGACTAGGCCATTTGGGAAGCTTTATGAATTATGTAGCTTTGAAATTATATTTTTAGAAGCTGGTCCCAGTAGGTGCATCACTCAAAAATGTTTCTTGTAAAGAGTACATTTCACTCATTCAGCATATAATTGTGTGCCTGCTTTGGCACACAAGAAACATGGATTTTGCTCTCATGCAATTTAAGATTTAAAGGGAGAGGCATATTAATCAAATAATCGCAAACGGTTATAAACTGAGATAAATATGATGGAGGAGAAGAATATATTACTATAAGAGCATGTAATAGAGGAACCTGGCTTAGTCTAGTGGATTCTAGAAGGCTTCCCTGAAGAAGTGACACTTGAACTGAGACTCAGAGAAGACTTGGATGGAAGAGTGTTGTGCACAAAGGGAACAGCATGTGCAGAGACCCTGTGGTGCTGATGGTGGGGAACTTGGCTCATTTGAAGAAGAAGAAGAAGGTGGCCAGAATGTCTTAGAGTACAGAGAGTATGGGGGTGGAATGACAGAAGTTAAAGCTGGATTGCTCCGTCCCAGTCCTAGAGGCCGTGTTTTAGATTTTGTTCTTAGTATCCTAAGTGCAGTGGGTAGTCATAAAGAGTCCAAAGGAGAGAAGTGACAAAAGCAGATTTTGTTTTTAAAGATCATAGTTTCTGTAGTGTGAAAAATAGCTTGTAGGGGCCAGAGTGGGCACAAGACCAGTTCTAAGGTTATTGTAAACTAGTTGCCTAGACAAGAGACAATAGCGGGATCTTCAGTGCATATAGGGAAATAGATGGCAAGAAGTAGACAGACTGAAGGAATATTTAGGAAGTAAAATTGATGAATTTAATATGGGGAATGAAAAAGAGAAAAGTTTTAAGGATATTTACTAGGCTTTTCAGCTAGAGGAACTGGGTTGAATTATGTGGCATGTAATGAGATCCAAAACCAAACCAAACCCAGTGCCGTCGAGTCAATTCCAACTCATAGCGACCCTATAGGACAGAGTAGAACTGCCCCACAGAGTTATGTAATGAGATAGGGGACGCTAAAAGAAGGTGAGTGTTGGGGGGAAAAGATCATAAGCTTCTTATAAATTTGGTATAGTTTATGTATCCAAAATTAAGCTACTTCTACTGAGATTTAACATTTTTGGCCTCATTCAATGCATTATTTAAAGGGTAAAGCTTTCATTATGTAATAGGAAAGTTACTGAAATGAACCTTGTCTTTGATTATGTGTTCCATTGGGGTTTAATCTGGTTGAGTCAGTAGGAAAGTTTATCTCCTGTAGAGTGGTAAACAGTTGTCATCCATAAAAGAAATCATTTATGTTCTGCTTATTGCCAGGCTCTTTTGCTCTGTAGTGGCGTCTGCTGTCTTATGTCATGGCATTGAGCACTGTGAAAGGCCTGAGATCTAAAGCTTTTAAAAATGAAGTTCCTTTATGACCTAGGTAAGATTCAGATTAGCTCGGTGTAGATTATGAATAGGTTATATACCATTTGCAGAGTATATTCTGTGTAACAGGGAGTGTAGTAGGTATTTTTACATGTGTTATTTAATTAGTTTTCCCTGCCAACTCAATTACTGCAGAATACTCTGAGGCTCTGAGAGGTTAGATAATAGGTACAATTCAAAGCCACATTGCTAGTAAAGGGCCAAGTCAGGATTAGGACCCCAATCATCTGATCAGTCCTTAGCTTACTAGTTGTAGTTTCATCTCCCTTTAAGGTTTTCATGAAACCCTTAGCCAGCTAGGTTTTCCTGGAATATATTTGCTGTACAGTCTTCTTTTTTAAGCTCTAATTTCTCTTATGACTTCTGGTACCATGTCATTTCCCTAACTAATTTCAGCTGTATCGTTTCCTCTTGAAATATATAAGTTAGTAAGCACCAAGGACTAGTTGTACTACTCCCAATTTTATATGACTTAAGTAGGGACTGAAAACGTGAAGACTCTTTATCCCTCAGGAAATGTTTCCATCAGTCCCTATAAGCAGTTCATTTGTTCAGCATATATTTCAGTGCTTTGTCCCAAACAGGAGATTTGGAATTGGGCACTCAAAGATGTCTCAGACCTAGCCTCTGCCCCAAAGAATGCTTGTGGTCAGATGGAAAGAGGACAGACACTTGAAGAAATGCAGTGCAGTATGATAAGAGCTGTAACATGGGATATGCAGAGGAGTGAACAGCAAGCCTGGGAAACTTCACAGAGGCAGTGATGTTTGACCCTGATCCTCAAGAATGAATAGTAGTTGGTCAGGTAGAGGAGGAAAAGAGATTGTGATGTGAAAAAGCTTGATATGTTTGGGTACGTTGTGAAGGGCCCATGCAGATTTCGTACCCTTGTTCTGCTTTAGAAAGCAGGTTTTCCTAGGGATTCACCCCGTGATTTTTTATTCACGTATGTTAAAGTTGTTTTACTAAAAGATTAAAGATAGCAGCTTCTATTAACATAGCATTTGTAATCCCTACACCAACACTATACAGTAACTTGAGAGGTTTCCTGTTCTATGGATGAAAAAATGGTGTCTAAGGACAAAGAAGACATTTGTACTATGTTTTACTTAATAATACTAGCGCTCTGCATAGGCACTAGATGCTTATGTCAGTTTCACCAACATTTACTGGGGTCTCATCTGTCAGATCTTTTGCTGGAGCCAGGAATTCAGAGACCAGCAAGTCATGGATCTTCCCCTTGATCTCACAACCTGATGATCCATGTGTCTTCTTTCATGGAAACTGAGGTCTTAGCCTGCTTTGTCACTGTTTTCTGAAAAGAGACTTGGAAAATTCTTTTTACCAACTTTGAGCAATTGGTAATTTGAATGGTCCTAAGTATTCATTTGTTCAGCAAATTATATCTACTGTATTTTATATGCCAGACATTCTCCTAGGTTCAGATGATATAAAGATGAATAAGACTGCGTTTAGTGGGGAAGACAGACAAGAAGTTGATAATTACAGTACAGTAATGGTAAATTTGGAAACCACGGTGGCATACTGGTTAAGCACTACGGCTGCTAACCAAAAGGTCAGCAGTTCGAATCTGCCAGGCACTCCTTGGAAACTCTGTGGGGCAGTTCTCCTCTGTCCTATAGGGTCGCTATGAGTCGGAATCGACTCGATGGCAGTGGGTTTTTTTTTGGGTTTTTATGGTAAATTCAGTGAGAAGGAGACATAGGGTATTCCACTAGGTCAGGGAGAGTCTTGTAGACCACGGTAAGAAGATTCTGCATCTAAAGAAGGATCAGGCTAGACTAGCATCACTCTGGGACTCAGTCTTATTCATCCAGCCAACATCTGGAAGGAGTCCTCAGGGCCCAGGGTGCCAGACTAGGTGGTATTGTGAATTGGGCCAGTTCCAGCTCCTCTTTGTCCTGGACTGATCTGCTTTCTTCTTCTTTGCACTAGGCTATGGAACACCATATGGTTACAGCACAGCTGCCCCTGCCTATGGTATGTACACCACCTTACTGACTTCCCTTCTTAGTGACTCTGTCACAGCAATCCAAAGTACAGTTTGTGTCTAGGGTTTCTGTAAATGAATCAGAGGATCGCAGGCCTATCTATCCTAGTGACCCAACTTAAATTCCCTTTGAAAATGCCACAACCTTGTGGTTCTTGGTTTGGTTGGAGTTGCTCTTCTCTCTGCTTTGCCTGACTGAAAGACTGCTTGTTCTAATTGCCTGTTTCTGACCATATTGAAATTAAATATTTTAAGTAGTTCTTCTTACAGCCAACTTATACTCCATTCAAAGGCTATTGAAGGGCCATACCCAGTTCCCAGCTCAGCTGCTTGCCAATTATACAGCTACATTTAAGCGTGTAATTTGGATCTGTGTGAACCGGGGGGTGATTTGAGTCAGGGATAGGCAATGCTTGCTCTAAATTTATAACTGTCATTCTTTTCCATAAATTTTGCTTTGGGGGTGCAGTAAACAGGGTATCGTTGGTCCTGGAGAGGAAGGAGTAGGGGGTATCACCAGCAGTGTTATCTAAGTGTTCACTGCAGAAAGTCTGCAGTGCATGTTAGAAAATCGTAGGAGTGTCCTCCTTCCCCCCAAAATAAAAAATAAAAGCAAATACATAATTGAAGCCTAGTGGCCCTTTGGATAACTTTGAATGAGGTTTATGTGGCAATGGAGGCAATAAGGTTTGGAGTCAGTGATATGCTCTTAGACATTTTTCCTAACTCAGGTGCTACATGTTATAGAATCAGCCATCTGCAGGATGTTTGTCATTGAGAGGAGAGCAAGTGTGCGTGCACGTGTGAGAGAGTGAGTGTATGTGCATGTGAGAAAGTGTGTGTACGTCAGTGCAACCCTAAGCTGGCCATGCGTGTACACGGAAGGGAAAGACCTTTAATGTGTTGCTACTTGTGGCTTTAGTCCTTCCTCCTCATGAGCCTCGAGACCTTTGCATTATGCTTTTTTTCTTCACGCATCAGCTTTTCCATTTTTGTTGGGATGAAAATTATGGGTCCATAAGACTCTGCTAAACAGAAGCTTCATCTGATTTCATAACCGTGGAAATACATAGAAAGTGAGTGGTTTGGCCATTTTCCCCATTATGAATAGTTTATATCCTGAAAAGATATGGAGCAGCTGCAAGGGTCTAACATTTGCAGCAAGTTTCCTTAAGGCAGAGTGCAGGGTTTGGAGTTAAATCCTGTATGGGAACGTCTCCTCCGGCATACTCAGTTTTGGTCAGGCTTCCTCTCTTCTGAGCTGGAGGGAGGGGACTAATTCAGGAATACGCTTCCACCTGGAATTTCTTCTCTAGCTTCTTTTGCTTTGGCCATTTGGTCAGGAAATCCACTCCAGCAACTTCTGGATTTCCTGACCACCTCATTCTTCCTATGAACTATGTTTGGTCAGTTTATCCAAAAACTTTTGATCCACTAGACTCATTGTGATATGTCTTGTGTGAATGCCAAACCATCTGTCTCCTGGGGCAGGTTTTTAAATCTTTCTTTTCAGCCACATACAGTAAGTCGCAGGTTCTTTAGTATAGATTTGCTAGAGCTTAGTTTTCCCCTTTAAAACACTTTAATATCTACACACTAAGCTACATTCATGTTTTTTCTCAATCTTTTTTTATTTTTCTCTCTTGTTCCTCCCTTTCCTCCTTTAACATTATACTTTCACCCTGCGGCTTCCGAGCCCCCACTTCAGAAGGCTCCTCTCTTCCATGTGCCATATAACTGACTTCCAAAGCTGGTGAAATTTGATGCCCCATTTTTCACATAAAAGATTTGGTTTTTAAATGTTACTGTGATGCAAACCTACTAAAACGATGCTTTATTTTGGCTGTAAGGTAAATATGTCTTTTGGCCTTTGTAAAGCTGTTGCATGTGGGGTGATTTCCCTTTTGATCATCTGGTGCTCTTGAATACCTGCTGTTGCTGCTTTGTGATTTCTCCATAGGTGAAATATTAGAATAGAAATAGGAGCAGATTTTAAATCACGCTTTGAGTATGCAGAAGTTTGTGAGGCCACAAGAACGTATTAATTATGAAATTAAGAAAATAATTAGTCTTTCCAGATTTGCCATGCCAATATTGGCAATAGCCATTGAGAAGATAAACCTGCTCACGGCTCCAGTTGGAGCTGTCTTTCTGGGGCACTGAGGCCTGCACAGCAAAGCTATGCTTTGAATCTTTTAGTCCCTGTGTCTTCTGTAATATGTGATGTGCCAAATTGTGAACCGATATGGATTTCTAGAGTCACTTTAGAATATTAATCAACAGCATTGCTTTTGATCTTTAGAATTCATGGCAGCTTACTCAAATGAAATTGCTTTCCGAGTATCATTCTTCTTATGATGTAACCATCTTAATTTTAAGGGGAAATTGTTATTTATCAAAATATTTTGAGCAATTTCAAAATAGGAGATCTGTGAGAGATTTGTGAGCCTCTACCAGAATGTTACATGTTGGCTGACTAATCTGGAAAAGGTTAAGATGATTACTGTAAGATTTTTTTTTTTTACCTGAAATTTTTATTGGATTATTAAACTTATTTGGAGTCCTCTCCGTTTCTTTTCTCTGTAGGTTTACCCAAGAGAATGGTTCTGTTGCCCGTTATGAAATTCCCAACATATCCTGTTCCCCACTACTCATTCTTTTAGCAAATGACAGAAGCTAATTCCTATTGAGCAACAATACAGTACAGTACAGAATGCTAGAGAAAAAGCCTTTTTATCCTGCTTTCTTTGAACATATACTTGATCAAAATTATTTGTAAAGAACATCTTTCCTACTTTTTGATTTTAACAAATGCAAATTTAGTTCTTTAAAACTTGAAAAACAAACAAACAAACAAAGAAACCAGTTCTGTGAAACGGTACCTCATTTCCGGATAATAACTTATACCAGCCCTTCTGTTTTAGGGAAATAAAAGTCTAGCAGTTGAAAGTTTAAGTTTTAAGAGAAGTATCAGATTATGTAAAATTAAATTTGTGAAGGATGTACAGAGTCTCAGACACTGATCACAAATAAACTGCTTTGTTGTGACACAGAGTACTGCCTGGTTCCTGACGCAGTCCCTGAACTAGCTGATTGATTTGTATTTGCCCAGGGCACTTTAATTCGGGCTCTAGTTATTTTTTTTAATACAATAGAGACTTTTCATTTAAACTTTAACTTTGTAAATATTGAAGTGTGTAATTAAAGCCAATAAAATATGGGTTTCAATATTGTTTTAGCTTATTATTTTTGATATGTTTTGGTATCAAATTACAAGGAATTGAAAACTAATAATAACTTAGTCCTAGAACCCATTCATTCATAAGCGAACTGCTAAAACAAAGCAAAGGTGATTGTTAGTTTGAGCCAGTCCACTTATTTTGTAAGCCCTTTGTACTCCTGTGGTCCAAGGGCATTCCCGTAGTAAAGGTTATATTCTGTTATCAGAGCACTGCTTATTAAAATGATGGCACTACCCAGAGATGGGGAAGGAGGAATGTGATTATTTTAGTTTACGAATTTCCAAGTTTTAAAAAATAATAAATCAATCGATCAATCACCCTCTCTTGTTCTTGTGGCCTTCTTCACTCTGTAAGATACTGTGTTTACTCCCTGGCTTCTTTCATGCAGGTAAAAGATTAGTGATTTTTCTGGGATTCATTGAAGGGTCTCTTCCTCTTCAATTACATCAGAATCTAAAGCAGCAACAGGGTCCCCATAAATACTTGCTCTTCGATTGTCCCAGTTCTTGTTGAGTGCTGCTGTGAAAAGTGACAGGTTTCAGCCATGGGTCAGCATTTATTTTTAAGACACCTGATTAAGCTGGTAAAAAATGATCAGTCAGTAACATTGTGCTGTTCTGTAAAGGGTGCAGACCTAAGTCTTCACTTGCATTCTCACCTTATTGGAAAGCCTATAATGTTACTAGAAGGTAATGGTTTCATTAAGGTACTCACCCCCATGAAATCAATAGTGTGGTCCCATGTTAATATTTAAAAGTCAGTATGTCTTACAAATGTTTGCTTTTAGCGTGAATTTACTTTCCTCTTCCCTCTTAAATTTCATGTTTAGGAGCTGAACAGGGTCCATCAGTGAGAATGGGCTCCACAAAATGTGGCAAATTTATGTTCCAGATTTCTTTGGGACCACTAAATGAGGGTGAGATGGGCAATTTAAAACAAATGTTAGTATAACTTCTCAGATGTGTATTATACAATGATTTGTTCCTTTCTTCTGCTCCTTGACCTTTTGTCTGTATTAGTGGTGGGTGATACTTTAATAAAACCTCATCACTTGCTGGAAATAGCTGTGAACTTCTCATTCTCATCCTGTGCATTAGTGGCTAGACATAAGTAAGAGGGCCCGTTTCAGCTGGGAGTTTTCATGTTTCATTGATGCGTTTTGCTGACCTATGGATGAAACAGAGCCATCACTGAGAAGAAAAAGCATGGCTGGTAGTGTCCAGTTTTTATTCATTAAATATTTACAGTAGTCCTCTTGCCTTTGGAATACTATTAATTGGCAGCTGCAGCTGTATTGTTCTTTGAATTGATGGTCAAATTTGCATTCCAAGTTGGAATCTCTCTGGAGATTTCTCTTTAGAAAATTCTTTTGAAGTAGGTGACTCTGCTTCATAACTCAATCCCCCTATAATGGTAAAAAGGGAGCTGTGCTGTTTTCCAACATGATGGCAGTCATTTCAAATGGTTTCTACCAAGTCTTTTTTTTTTTTTTTAATTTTGTTGTTTGTTGGAAGTTACTAACCATGTTGTAAACCTGCCCAGTTGCTGCAAACTTTTACATTTCTCTGCTTTACTTAAAATAATTGAGCTGTCAGTCCTTTGTTAGAAGTGGTAACCATGCAAGTTCCAACTGTTTAAATTCTGTAATGACTTTAAGTACCCCCCCCCCTTGCCCTTCCCACCCCTCCATTTTGTAATGAAAATTCCACTTACAGCTGAAAGAGCAGAGAAATATAAATGAAGCTCTTGGCTTCACCAAATTGTGTGAAATTAACATAAAGTTTTGCTTCTCTGCTCTTTTCTCCACTGTAGGTGGTTTTTTCATTGACAGCCCCTATTGCCAGCCTCTGAGCGTCGCACCATTTATTATTCACTTGGGCCCTCAAGATTTCTTCTCTGACTTCTAGAACCATCAGGTTGTCTGGCTTGAAATGGCAATTTCTATGTCTTGGTCTTAAGAGCAATGTGACCCCCTGAGGCTTTCCAGCTTTCAGATACACCACTCTGACACCTTCTTTTTGAAAGCAGTGACTGAGCATTTTAAAGAAGAGCAATACTTTATTCAAAGCCATGGTGTCTGTTTTAAAACCTTTCCTTTGGAAACCTAGCAATATCCCTACTTAACCCCTCTTAGCATAGTCTCTTGTCGGGGAGTTTACAGACAAATGTAGAACTTAGAATTAGTGTGTGAGCTGTGCTATCTTCTGACAGTTTTTAACCTTTTTTAGCACTTAAATGGAATAGTTGCACTCCTAACTGCGTCAGTTAGTGCTATTATAATTTCTCAGAGATGGGGGTCCTCCTTGAAGCCATATCCTTTGCATGGGGCTGGCTCCTAGCCTGGGATGTGGCTTGCAGTCTGTGTTTCTTCAGGTTGCAGGAGCACCCCGTCTCTTGTGCAAGGTAATTTGGTCCACTAGATTTCCAACATACCTCATGCTGACTAGATGCAGTGCATGGTACGGTGAAGCACGGAGTTGGGTTTACGTGGTTCCTGAAGTCGTTTGTAGTCTCTCTCAAATTGTTAACCTGGGGAACAAACCACTTGGTAGATTTTGCTAGTTATAAGCCTTCTCTTTTCATTTTTAATTTGGGTGAATGTTTGAAAATCATGAATCAGTCACTCACCATTATTAATTGAAGATCTGGAAATACCTTGTTAATGTATTTTTAAAACTGGTGTTGGACCCTCTGTGTATTTCAGGTTAATACTTTTAAGCAGTTTTCAGAACGTTTATCTCACTTTATTCTCGTTCTCCTCGGACCTTCGTAGCCATATCACTTGTATAAAATAGGCTGAAATATAGTGACTGTAAGCTGTGATCTCAGTATAAAAAGGTAAGCTCTTTTATTTTCTGATTAAAGAGAAAAATAATTAAAAATCAGTTTTCACACAACATGCATATATGACAATCATATGATGTATTTGATCTCTTAGGTCTTATGTCATCACATTACCTTTAAAATTTTTATGGTATAAATGTAAAATAGTTATTTTCAGCATTTGTTTTAATACCCTTATAATTACTTTCTATTCAAGAGAGAAATTTCACTTTTGCTGGGTTAAGTGTGTGTATGTATGTCCAGACTTACAATGTAACATATATGTAAGCTACATACACACATGTACCTGTTTAAATATAAGAATTTAGTGATAGGAACAGCTCACCTAAAAAGATTTTAACGTCAGGACACTCACCTGGCCAAAGTGCTGGAATTTTGTAAGCAGCAAGACTGGTGACAGTGCTGGTAGGATCCATTTCTGTGTAGCTGTTACTCAAGCTGAGGATCAAAGTGCCAATTTCTCAAGGCGAGAAACTTCTCTGAGAAATAAAAATCTTTGACCTGTGCTATATGTCCCTATACAACAGCAGCAAGAAGCCATAAATAAATAAAAAGCAATGGGGGAAAAAAAAAACCAACAAAATATTAAGGTAACTATGGAAAAATATATAACTGACTGAGTTAAGCTGTTTGCAGAAGCAACTTTGGCAGGACTCAAAATGGCGACTATCCAGTCTGCAGAGACCAAATAGACTTAAGACTAGTCATCTGTCTTTTCCAGTTTAGGTAGATAGGTGATTTATTTCCCATTTTATTCAACTACCATGGAGTTTATTTTAGAAGATATAAGGGTTAGGCCAAATAGTCTAGTAAAGATTTGCTTTGTTTAGTTTGTGTCCCATAAATGCATTTCATATATGTTAGATGTCTTTGCTGTATTTGATATATAGATATTAAAATGAATTTTATGTTTTATATTTGTTTCTAAGTAGCAGTTTTCTTTATATTACTAACTTTAAGGTTGCTGGAACAACTTATTTTCCCATACAGAATCTGTATGTACATTTAATATGGCTTTGGCATTTATAAAAGGTTGCACGAGGTGTAGCTGACTAGTACCAAGTGCAACCCAATCCTCTCAAACAGCTGAGTGCCTATTATGTGCCAGGTCCTTTTCTAGGTACAAAGAAAACAGAGGCTTTAACTAGTGGAGAATCTTCTTGCTGGTGGGGTTGCGCCTGTTATAAATACCCTAGTTTGGGAGACAAATCATGTCAGCAATGGCAAAAGATAGTTGTTTGTGCTATTTAATAACATGGGCCCTCTGATAGCACTGAAATGGACATCAGTTGGAAATTCACTCATTAAAATACTTCCCTAGCAGTTTTGAGAGCCTGAAACTAACTCTGCTTTATGTTCATGGATCTCTATTCAACTGAGTGAATTGAATGGAACGAACAATTAATACTCCAGTCTTTTAAAGCAGTTTTGATAGTATAGCAAATTACCAAGTGGTTAATTTATAATACTGGTCACATGTTTTGGATGACAAATGAGGGGAATGTTACCCTTATAAACAGTCATCACTATAATTTCCTGGTTTCTTAGATTTTGTTAATAACTACTGGAAGAAAGTCTTCAGTAGTGAATTAGGGGAACGAACTAAGGGAATTTTTTTTTTTTCCCCTTCATCAGGTGGATTTCTAGCAATCCATAGCCCTACATAGGTCAGGCCTACCTGGCATTTCAAAACCAGGGCCATTAAGAGCGATTAAAGCTGAAAACACCTGCTCTGTGAATGGTCTTCTTAAAATTTTCATTCTTCTTATGCTGGTCTCTGAAGTCCTCCAGAACAGGAAAGGTTCTCTTATATTCAAACTCATACTCTGTAAGTCTGATACCATAGATTCCTCAGCATTACTGGGAGGCCTGGGAGGGAGATGGATGGGCAAAGAATAGCAACTGCAGAGCCAAGAAACTCTTGCTGAGGTGAGTTTCAATGTTGATGTGTTTCTCTCTAGCAGCGATTTACAGAGCACAGAGCTGGTATGTCTTATATGAGTCCCTTCCTTTCCTAATGGCATCTTCCAGAAAGACTGTTTTAAGTTAAGAATTCAAGTTGAGTTAGTTGTTTAAGAATAAATATTCTTTCTTATGTTATCATTTTAGGTGGGAGCTCACAGCTTCATTGATGCTTGAAGGAATGATCTTTGGAGATTTTTAAAAAAAGCAACATAATGCAAATTAGGTTATATAAGCTTTACAGCACAGCTAGAAATAGGGAATAAAAACCATATGGGAATCTGGGCCAAAGTATTTCTTTCTGTCCAGCAGATTCCCATGGGACTCAGGAATTAGATATGTTAATGCATGTGAAGTCCTTCAGACAGTACCTGGCACATCTGTTCTTACCGTGATTGGCTAAGGTGAAAGGAAGCATGTGAGGGCGGCAAGGATGTGCTGATAGGTGGCCGAGAAGCAGGTGTGTGGCCTCCTCTAGGTGTTGTGTTGGCTCTTTGGTATTGACTAGTTTGGGCTGCTGCCAGGCTTTGGGAGAGGACTCCTAGCGTCTGGGGTTAGACAAGAAACACAAACCAAAGATCTGGTGAGAGCAAGTTATGGTGAAGTTGCTGCTAATTTAGGGCTGAATGAAATTGCTTCCGTTTCTGCCACCAGCCAGTCTGCTACTGGGGATTGATAAATACTTGGTTTGGGCTTTAAGCGTGGTTAGAACTTCAAAAGGGCTGAGCTTAGAACATCTACCTGCTGGTTCCAAGTTTCCTACTGATGCATTAATAATAATGATGACAGCTACCCCTGGAATTCAATCTTTAGGGCTCACCAGTGTTTGGTAGGTAGAAAGCAAGTTATTATAGACCCAGAAAGGAAAGGAGATTGTGGGGTGTGCCTAGAAGGCTACTGACTCAGATGCCTCTCTGAATAGTACTCCTGCAGCTTGTCTCTCCGAGTTTGCTTTGACATTTTGGGAAGAGTCTGTACTCACCACCACATTGAGGTCTTCCTTCTGTTAGCCTTAGTAAAAACCATATTATCTGTCTGTCTACACACAGTTGGATAGTTACTTTTCAACAAGAGGAAAAATGGGTAGATGGTGAAGTTTATGCAGTTGGATTGAATAAAGGGTACTGTCTTACCATCTGTTCCTGGCTTGCATATATCTGCATAGACTTTAGGAGCCTCTGAAGAAAGCTGGCAGCTGCATCCCAGTCTGTTGGTAGGAGGTGAGCTAAGTGAGGAATACAGATGGAGTTCTGAGATGCTCTAAGGTTGTGAAAGCTGTGTGTAGCCAAGGACTGAGAGTTACCTTTAAGAAGGCAAATAAGGTAGCTTTACGTTGTCAGGAGGCTTCTTTGGTGTTTGTATGCTAATGCCCAGGCAGAAGTCACCCTGTTCCTCTGTGGCTGCGGCTGTTTTGTGGAATCATTGGCTTTTTCAGCCAAGGTTGAGGAAGGGCCTATTTTGTAATTTTTTTTTTGCCTTGATCAGTCGATTGTTAGCCTGTTAATTACCTGGTCTTCCTATGGAGACGCTTGGCCTTTCTTGGCAGAACTTTGCCATTTCTGCAAACAAATTGTGCTGCCTGTGTTTCAGGGTCCAGTGAAGGCTGCCTCCATCTGCCTAGATGGCCTCATCATATCAGACCAGCAGACACTAGCTTGAGGTAGATGGTTGCAGAGTCATCTTCATTGCTGTTGTATGACCAACAAGACGTAATGGCATCAGCCTGGTGGTGGTTAGGACGTTCTCCCAGCACTCCCTGGGAGCCCAGCCTCTCTCTGCTTCATTTTAGTTTTTCTACCTTGACCCCTTTGTAGTGTTTGGACTAATGGTCTCTGCTGTGATCCCTTTGTACCATTTGGACTAAGTCTCTGCATTAAAGTATCAGCTGAATGCCCCGGGTAAATAAGTTAACAGTAGCCTTTGGTTTAGGTCCTCTTGGGCTTTGGACAGCAGTAGATTGAAGAAGCAGGAATGGAAGAAAGGAAAGGGAGGAAGGAAAGATACTAAAATTGGTGTCTTGTGTATGCCAGGCACTTGGACATTCTTCTTATTTCTCAAAACCTTCTTGGAAGTGGTATTATCCCTGTTTTACAGATGAAAAACTGAGTCTCAGGGTCGTTTAAGTGCTAGAGTCAGGAATGACATCCAGCTCTGTTCAGTACCAAAGCCTCTTTCAGCTGCACTGTGCTCTGGGTGAAAAGGCTGGGAGTGGAGGTGAGGAGCATGTCGGCCACAGGCAGAAGGTATGCAGGTGACGAAAGGGGCGATGCAGAAAGGAGATGTAAGAAAGGCCTGACACCAGCCTGGGGCCTCAAGCAGGACTGTCACAGGATCTGCAGGCTCTGGCAGGAATCAGATCAGAATTCCTGTGTCACTGGCTCCCTGGAAGATCCTTGAGTGTGCTGGAATCTAGGCCCTCTGACTTGAAGTCATTGCAGACCAGATATCCTGGCTTAAGGATAGGGATGTATTCTTTTAGACCGATTGGAAAAGATTGTTTTGAGAAGACTGGAAGGCTGAGATCTGGCTTTCTAAACTGAAGAAGCTTTTTCTATTAGAAGCTTGTTTTTCTGCTTGAATATCAGTGAGAAACCAAGGTACATGTTTTCATTTAGCCTTTCATTAGCCGAGTGCCTGCTCTCTGTGCAACCTGAGATAGGTCCTGGGGATGTTTTAAAAGATTTGAGCCGGACTCAGGGCTGGCGAGGCTTAGGTTTACTGGGTGAAAGTGAGGGGGGCATGAAAGGGGTAGCAGCTCAGGTTTATAGTGTAAATGTAGGGAGGTGTCCCTGGACAAGTGCCAAGGCTGGAGGGACAGGTATCAGAGATGGGAGAGGTGGTGGATTGCAGAGGCCGATTCTGATTGCTAACAGTTTCCTCAACACTAGGCTTCAAGGGAAGGCTGCCAGCCTGGAGTCAGGAGTCTTCCCTTGAGGTTGAGCACCTGCTCAGTGAGCCCTGGCCTGGCTGGTTTTGAGGTCTCTGAATTGCTGCATGGGAGCTAGTCTGCTGAACCTGTCTGACTTGTGACTTGTCCCCTACTGCAGATTATATCACCAGTTCCGTTTCTGAATAATGCCAGTTGGGTCTCTGCTTAGGAGCAAGTGGGTGTGGGGATGGGTACGGAAACCTTTTCAAAGAAAGATACTTCTCATCCACCCCAAGTCAACGTCTTCCTTGGCAACCGGCAGTTTTTCCTGAGCAACCTGCCTTAAGCCTGGAGGGGAATAGGAAAAAAGAGCCTTGTTTTAAACCCAGGTTGTATGAGTTCTAGAGCACTGACTTATGTGTGAGGGAGAATAGGTACCTGGCCTTTGTTGAGCACAACACTTTTCAAAGCCCTTTTCCATTATTTCATTTCCTACCCTACTCATAGCATCTTGGAGAAATAGCACTGCAGGGATTGTTGTCCCCACACTATACATAAGGACATTGAAGCCCAGAGACTTCTTTAAACCACCCAGCTTGCTTGTGGCCAAACATTGTGGCTCTTAATTACTGAGTTTTTAAACCACACAGAAGAAATAACATTTCTTAGACTGTTTTTAGAGTTAACAGAGCTCTTTCTTAGGGATTAGTTTTGAACTCCACCACAACTGTGGAATCTAGAAATTTTTTCCTTTTGTAGATGAGGAAATGGAGGCTTAGAGAGACAGGGGACTTGCCCAAAATTATACAGCAAGTAAAGTGGCTGAGCCCACACATTCCGATAGCGCTGTGCTTGATGCTGATGGGTCTGGATTACTAGTCTAGACTGATGCCGATCCTGTCTTCCAAAACCCTTGGGCAAGTTTTCTCTCCTCTGTTTACTTTTCTTCCAGACTTCTGGGATATATCTGTGTGGCTTGAAACAAAATAAACAAAAACCATTCCACCTCCCCCTTTTTCACTTCTCACTTCCTTCCCTCAAAACCGGACTTTGTCTAGTTCCTCCCAAAGAAGTGTTTGTGAGCTTGTGCTTGGGCAAGGTGACTGACTGGTCAGCCTTGGGCCAGGCAGCATGTTTTTTACCATCTGCACAGTTGGGTCTGTCTTCACAGACCATCTTGTTTGTCCTATAATAAAGTACAAATTCAGTCATTGCCATTTGGAGAGATACCCGGGTTGGAGAAGGGGAAGGGATGGGAGAAAGAGAGGGAATGTGTTGTTGGAAGTTTGCTTTTTATGTTCAGCCTCATCAACATTTTGGTTGTCTGCTGTCATCCACTCCTGGCTGAGGCTTCAAAATGTTCCCCAACCTAAAAGGCATCACCCTCACAGTTACAGAATTTCCAGAGCACTCCAGTGCCTGGGGTCTTGTTGGGTCTTTCCATCACGTAGATAGATTAGTCTCTCAGAGATTGCTCATCATCCTAAAATCCCTCATGGCCTTGGAGGCCACGTTTAGGAAAATTCTGGTGGGCACCATCTAGAAGGTGAAAACACAGAAGTTGGCACCTGAGGGACTCAAGAAAGCTGACAACACCTTGAAATGAGATTGAAGGAGAAGGGAAGGCTTGGTGAGAACATGGATGCTTCCATCAGCTATTTTAAGGGTTTATATTTACTTGTATATAGCTCCAGGGGGTAGAACACAGTTATGGAAAGCCAACTGGGCAATTTGGGCTATGTTATACCCCCTGTGACAACAGACTGGGCTGCCTCGGGGGTAGGTGGGGTGAGAAGTGAGCTCCATGTTACTGGAAGTGTTTAAGCAAGAAGCCGGTTGTTTGGGTACTGTAGAGGGAATTCCTCTGTGGAATGTCAGTTTGGACTGAGCTCTGATGTGATTGGTGACATTGCCAAGAGCACTTCTCCCCGCTTGGGTAGGTGGATTTATTGAGAAAATATTCACTGTCACCTACTAGTGTTTATCAGGCTCCGCACTGGGGGAGAAGGATCAGTTGGAGCAACCATCAAGCTTTTCAGCTTGGACAACTGAGTATAAGGTGAAGCCACTGACCAAGACGACAGCACGGGAAGGGGGAGGACGATGTTCAAGGGATTTGAACAGAATTAGAGCCATCTTCTGTGGCTGGAAGAAAGGCTTTGGCAGGTACCAATCCAGAAAGGGATGATATTCCCGACTTAGGGCTGGGCGCTTACAGGTTCCCAGGTCTCCCACTCAGCCCAGGAGAGGAGCCAGGCCTGTGAAGAGAGTGTTACACACAGGAAGAGAAGTGCTTAGAGCTAATTTACAAGGAGTTCTGACAGAGGCTTCCTATTGAGACTGACATCTGAGCTGGATAGGAATCTGTCTGGTAGGGAGTGGAGGGGCATTTCAGGAACTGGGAGCACAGGATGCGTACAAAGAGCATGGCCTGAGGGAATAGCTAGAACTTCCTCTTGATGGGGCCTGTGATGGTTTGGAGGGGTGAAGTGGCAGGAGGTGAGACTGCGTCATCTGGGTCAACTTCGTGAAAGGCCCTGGTACGATGCCTTTCAGTGATTACTGTCACCTGAAATGGTGAGACTTCTGGAGGGTTGGTTTGGAAAGACCAGAGGCAGAGCATTGGCCAGGAAGGGCTGTTGTGAGTGCCCAGGTGAGGGATGGAGGAGGCTGGCTGAGGTCTGCAGCAGAGTGGTGGGAAGGCAAGAAGGGAGCCTCTTTGTGGGCCTGGCTCCTTTCCTGGGCTGAGCGGGAGGGCACCTAGCCCTGGGCCAGGGAACAAGAGCTACCCACTGGGGGAGTAGGGACCTGCCAAAGTGCTTTTCCCAGGCTGCTCTTTAGTGGGTGACTGGAAGAAAGGTAGTGCCCCAGACGAAGATGGGGAAGGAAGATGCTGGGGGAGGGGGTTGTGGGGAGAGGGCTCGCCATGTAGCAAGGGCCATCTCCATTAGGCTGGGAAATGGGGCTTTGCCAGGCCCAACTTTCTCCTGGGTGCTTTTAGCCCCCTTCCACGTGCTTTTGAAAATGTCTCCACTGAAAACGGGTAGAAAGGTTTGAAGACTGGTCAGTCAGCATCTTGCCCTTTCCCAGAGTTTCTGCTCTACTTGGCCAGGCTCACCAATCAAGGCATTATTATTGGGAGCAACAGTTAGTGGGCGTTCATTCATACTGGTGCCTTCTGCTGTTTAAATAATAAAGTTTGGGTTTCATTAACAAGGCAAGGGCTGCATCTTATTGGATTCAACATCTGTAGAACATGATCTTTAGCCAGGGGGAACGTACAGGCATTCCTTACAGAGTTAAATCCACAGAATTAGGATGTTACTTACTGGAGGATCTGCTTCGGGCCTCAGTTCTGTGTCTGTCTCAGTCCTGCTTGCATGGAGGAGGAGGCAGGGGGGTTTCTGCATCTCTGTTATTCCTGGAGCTCTGCTGGGTACTGGGCTGAAAAAGCAGTTGGGATTTTGAGCCTTTAGGTCAGGGTTATAAAAGGGTTAAAGGTATAGTGAGACACCGATCCCTTCAGGCTTTAGGTTAGCCAGAATCCCAGGGCCAGGTGTTTGTAACTACAAGCAGCCTTGTCCATTCACCCCTTGTCCAGTCAGTGTATCACACAAATTATACCCTTTTTATATGTATTGTTACACATTAGCCTTATTGTTATTATAAATATGTTATACATAGCCAATTCACAGCCTTGTGACAACGTGAAAATACTTGGGAAGCGCTGCTTTAGACCTGGCCTCAGCAGCCTTTTTCTGTAAAGGGCCAGACAGTAACTATTTTAGACTTTGTGGCCCATGTGGTCTCTGTCACAACTACACAATTCTGTCATAGTTGCAGAGCAGCCGTAGACAACATGTGAACGAATGAGAGTGGCTTTGTTCCAATAAACCTTATAAAACAGGCAACGGGCTGGATTTGGCCCATGGGCCATATCGTGCCAACCCCTGCCTTATACTGTAGAGCCTTTAGCTTAACCATGACTGGAAACTTCCTTCCCATCTGCTGCCTGCACCCATCCATCTTTCCACAAAGGCTTCCTGAGCATCTGTTCCCTGTAAGCACTGAGGATGAGTACAAAGCAGGTCCTGCCCATGAGGAACTTGGGTTTTGGATGGTAGGTAGAATACTGAAAGGGGAGAGTAGGTGGCTAAAAAGCAAAGAACAGAACTGAGTTAAGAGACTCCACGGTGATAGGGGCTCAGAGGAGATAAGGGCTGAGTGTGATCTGGGAAAGCCCTAGGAAGGGAAGCAGCACTGGTGTGGAATATTAGCAGGAGGGGATGGTTACTTCAGGAAGGGGAGAAGCCCTGATGATTGTAAAAGAGTGTATGTTGAACAGTGTGATTGTGTCTTCAGAAAAGCATGTTGGGGTCATCTTGTGAAGGGCCTTGCACACCAGGCCAAGGAGAGTGAATCTGATTCTCCCAATGGTGGGAGCCAGTGGACGGTTATGCTCAGGCGTATTAGAAATGTCAGTTTGATCATGGAAGACCATGTTTATAAATTATAACTTCCAATTTAGTCTGGGCTTTTTAGCCAAGGGTTTAATTAACCTTAGTCCTAGATGTGGGGAAGAGAGGGCTCCTTCTGAGAATTGGTCAGTTTTGCTGGCCACTGGCTTCAGTGAGCCAGTGAGCATGCCACCTTTATTTTTGACGTGGCAGAGTTTGACAAAGTCCTCCATCTTCAGGCTTTTCTTCCCTAGTATTTTCCTAAAGACCACCTGAAAGGTCAAGACAAATGAAACATCCTGTCTCAAATCTAATTTTGGCTTGGAGCCTGGGTGTGTGAGGGTAAAATGCTAGGGACAGGTTCCCCCTTGCTTCACAATAAGGCAGGTGGCAAGAAGGCTTTATGGAGCATGTGTTTTCTCCCTCTGCCTGTGGCCTGGGTGTAGCACACAGGGCAGGCTTCTGAGCAGAGATGATGGCCTCTCCTCCAGAAGCCTCCACACACTGAGGCAGGAGCGTGTGTGTGACAGGTGGGCAACACTGCTCACGTGCAGCAGAGCCTGCCCTGGGCTGGCCCTTATTTTGGGCGCAGGGCAGACTGAGGTGCCTAAGACATGACATAATGCCTGCCCCAAGGAGTACTTGGTGTAGCTGGGACGACGAAAAATACCGTGCTTTCTCTCTCCAAAGGTGCTTTCTCTCAGAGGAAGGTTTCCAGGCAGGTTAAAGGAGTTGACATCTGTGCTGACATGTTCAGGATGCTGCTTGCTGTGCTTCCTAATCTCTGAAAATCCACGGAAGGTTATGGAAAGAAAAACCGTCACTGAGAAACTGTGCCTGTGAGGCATGTTGGCTGCTGCTGCCTTTGCCTCCCTGTGGGCTGTGTGTGCCTGTTGGATTTTACTGACTGGTCTTGTCTCTCGGGGGCATGGGGTGGCACTCAGGCTCTGACTTAGGTGTGTGATGCCTCATCTTTAAGAAGGAACACTTCTTTTGTTTTCTAGAGGTGTTTCTGGGTTCAAGGGAAGGAAAATGACAAATGTTAGCCTGACACAGGCTCCTCCCCTCGGTTTGCTGAAGAAGCTAGGGTTTGTCCCTCCGCCGTGAGCCAGGTGTGGCCTTGCATCAGGCACCACAGTCCTGGGGAGCGGCACGAGGTTCACAAGAGAGCTCTTGTCTGTCAGGCACCAGAAGTGACTTCAGGAGCTGGAGCCTTGCCCAGGCCAGGTCCTGTCCTAAGCCACCATCATAGGCTCGACGCCATCTGTCTCGAGTTCTAGGAAACAGATGATGGTTAGAAAGTTCTTTTTTAAAACTTTAACCTAAATATTCTTGCTGCTCTGGGAATCAAGATTTTTTTCTTTTTATTATTCATGGACATGAGTCAAGGATAGGAATAGGAAGAAGCTCCTTCTCCACTTGTAATTTAGAAAGTTGCACTTCAAGTTTTCAGCTTCTTTTCCTCTCTTCTGGGTAGCTCATGCTTCCCACTTTGGGGCAGAGTGCTGCTCCTTTCTTCCTGATTGAGAGCTGGGTTCTGCTGCTCACAGACGCCTCTTAGGCCTGTGGAGGTTTTGCTTTGGTGGGTCAATGGCCTAACACCTAGGTCCAGATACACTTGTTTCCTTGACAGACTCATGTAACTTTCTAAGCCTCCTTCTGTCCCACATCTCTGGGCTCCCTCAGGCTGGGGCCCTGACACCCCTGAGGTCATGTTGACGTCCCACGCATGAGGTGTGATTTGGAAGTTAGCCAGGCAAGCCCTGGTTCCAAAAGTACTTCTCCTATCACTTGACGTTACGCCAGGAATTCTGTTACATGCATCCCTTACCCTGTGATCTCACGTCATGCTCAGACCATCTCTGTGTAGTCAGGCAGGGTTCATTCTGTGGCCCTGGTTTCTTAGAGGTGGTCCTAAGCATGACTTTTTCCCTAAATCACTCAATGTGGTGGGTATTCAGAGTTGGGACCTGGCATGGTCATGTGGGAGGTTAACTTACTGTAGGGGAAGGCAGGCTTATTGCTAGAAATGGGGGGGGGGGGGCTGGGGGCCTGACTTTCTGCATCTCCCAGGAATCAAGGGTGGCTTTGGCTGTCTTGTGAGCTGTGTCTCCAGCCTCCAGATGACTTCTTTCCAGCACACTAGGGCTCAAGGAAGCAAATCAGATGCTTGGTCAAGGCAAGAATTCCCTGCCTTTACCCCTCTTTCTAATGGGTCAAGAGCTGCTTTCCATTGGTGGACTTCATATATTTTAGCTCTTAGCAGTGTTTATCTTATTTTCCCCGAAAGCGTATCTGAACTCAGGCCTTTGTCCCTAAACCGATCTGTCTGGCCTGTTGTGCTAAATCTTCAGTCTCTGCAAGTGGCTGGCTGGAGCCTGGCCACATCCTCAGGAGGTAGCCATAATTAGGACCAGGACACTTAGCAGGAGTAGTGAGGCTGATGGGCCTGATCTCAAGGGTGCTGTTGGCAGGGTAGCAGGTGGGCTGGGACAGAGGCCGGCCTGGGGCCTGGCTCAGCCTGTTGGCCCCCCAGCACCTGCATCCTGGTCCACCTGCTGTGCAGAGTTCCTGGAGAGGGCTCTGTAAGGCTTGCTTTTCAGCCATTCCAAGCAGACTCCTGGTTTGGGAAGAGGTGGGAGGGGGTACAGCCCTGTTTTAAGAAGGGGTTTCCCTCACTGAGGAGTAAGGTGGCCCCACTCAGCCTTAGCTCTTCCGCAGCCTCAGGGTGGGGGGTTCAGGAGGTGTGGAGAAGGCTGAGTATAGCTGTGGGTAGAAACCTTTCCCTGCTGCACGGTTACGCACATGACATTGGACTCCTGGCTGCAGCTCACTCTGGTCTAGTAATGGCCGAGTTAGTTTTTAGTAATCTATTTAAAATATCTATCTGTATCTATTTACTGTGTTTTTCTGAATATGCCCGTGTAAATAGTATAATTTGCAGTGCAAAGTCTTTGGCAATAACTTCATGTTGTGTATTATGTTAAAAAAAAAAAAAAAACTCGGAAAACCGCAACCACTATGGATTGTCCTTCCTCTCTGGGGCAATGATTCCGTATAGGACTCTGAACTTTAAACCTTGGTGTTGTTGAGCAGCAGCCTGCATGCGTGGACTGTCACCAGTGCCTCGCCCAGAGATGCCTGGCCTTCATCCAAAGGGACTCTGCCACCCCGACTCCCGCAGGCAGCACGCACACTGTGGCTCCTTCGCACTGAGCTATATTGGACTCTGCCATAGACTGACCCTCTTGTCCGGCCGCTGCAGTCTGTAATGCCCTGACATGTTGCATTTTCCCCGTTTGGATGAATAAAAATAAAAGCTTGTCTTAAACAGCAATGGGCTGAACTGTTCTGTGCAGGACTCACTCTGCCTGGCTAAGTGAAGGATCTGTCTGTGATGAAGGATTCAAGTGCAGGCCCCTCTTTCCTGGCCCTCCTGATGCTCCAGCTCTGTGCATGTTATGGGATCTTCCTTTCATGCCAGGGGAGAGGGGCCGAGAAAGCTTGAAGGGTTGCAGTGTGGCTCCTGGTGATGGCCAGTGGTGGGTGGAGGGGCCAGGACCTAACCTGTGTTTCTGTTTGTGGTCCTTAAAACTCTGGTTCTCTGCTAATGGTGCAAAAAGGTTACTCACTATGTAACTTTAACCGTGGCAGCCTGGCACAGTGAGTGTTGAGTTAAAAATGTTGAATGCTGAATCCTAAATCTTAGAATTTATCAGGTGCTCTTCACATACCTCACTCTTAAGCCTCACACCTGTTTCCAGGGGCTGGCATTCCCTACACATCACACATAAGGAGACTAAGGCTCAGAGATCAAAAGATGTGCCCAAGGGTATAGAGCTTTTAAGTTGACAGCAAGGATTCGAATCCAAAGCTGAAGCTCTTCAGACCACTCCTGCTGCCCCGGAACCCGGAGAGCTGAAGATGACAGCAAGCCTTAGCCCACCCTGAGGAATGAGGACAAAAAAGGCACTGCCAGTCCAAGGAGGTGGTCTTCAGGGAGGCAGGCCTGGGCTTGCTGCTGCTGCCCTTCAGGTAAGGGGAGAGCTGTGTGGACAGAGGCACTGCACGTTTCTCCCTTGCTTCGTAATTCAGGGCCCCACTCCCTCCTGCACACTGGACCCACTCTGAATAGAGTGAAGAGCTGGCCAGGCCAGGCATGCTGTGGCCCCCAGCCCAGGTGCCCTGCTTCCATCCTTATGCAGGGTTTGAGGTGTTCCTGTCCACAGACACAGGGCTCAGCCCACAGGAAGTAGTTTGTTGAGCTGGAACTTGGGAATAAGGGGAAGGAGTATTGTTTTTCCTGCTCTTAGGAACCTAGAAGAGAAGGTGGAGGTAGTGGTATGTGGTAGGAAATGTGATCATGAGCAAGCCTTTCACCTTTATTTTCAAATCTGGGAATAACATCACTTAATTCGTAGGAATGTTCTGGCGATTGGAGGGAGAAGAATGCATGAGAAGAGTTAAGAGCTTAATAGTAGCTCAGCAGCCTCTAAGAGAGGCATTGAACCCATTGCCCAGATAAGGAGAATTCAAGAGGCATATGGGATGCTCCCAAGTGAGGTGCTTGAATCCGTGGTCTTGGCTCAAGTCTCATATAAGCTGCTTGTAATGAGGCAACGTGACATTTTATATCCACCTGTTACTCACAGTTATCTTAAAGCAGGTGCCCCTGCTGGTTATTGGGAATTAGAGGTGTGGGTTAACATCCCAGATGTCCGGCCTGGGCCAGGGTCCTCTCTATGGGCCCTGATTTTTTCACTCATAAAACGAGTGAAGAGTAGAGAACTTGGTGCTCAGTCCTTCTGGCCTGGAAGCAGCAAGCTCTGCGGGCGTTCTGTCTGGACGCAGTCCTCATGTCTTGCTTCTTCATCTCTACTGTTCCCTCCTCATCCCCAAATGAATCTTCAAAGAGGATTTAAAATCTAGTTTAAGTAAGTGCGGCACTACAATCCTGTAAAGAGCCACCAGACGGGTGAAGAGCTAGGCGGAGAGGCAGGGCTGCTCTCCCAGGCCACGGGGGACTCCTTCTGGATAGCTCTGGTTTTCACAATGGTCGAGTCGGTTCCAGAGCTGGGAGCAGGACTCCCGGCTTATTATCTCCCATGGAGTTTGTTTTCCTTCACTCATCTCATTGCTTATCCCCTCCCACCAGGACACGGTGTTCAGAGCAGAGGAAAAGCCAGCAATCCTGGGAGGGGAGTTGGTGCCAGATACCTCTTTGCCTTTCATTCTGCTCCTCCCCGATTCCCCCCCCCCCCGTGAAAATGACGAACACTGCTCTCAAGATCAGTTGAGGTGGCAGCAGGGCCTGCTAGACAGTCCTCAGCCTGTCATGTGTCCCCATCGTCTTGTGAGCAGCCCCGAGCATGTCACAGCCCAGAATCCAGTTTCCCAACACGCAGCTGCCTGCTCTGCTGCTCTTCCCCACCCCAGCCCCTCCACCACTCCTGGCTTCTTAACATCTACACTTGCTGTCTCTGCTGCTTCACCTCCCACTCCTCACCCACTGCAATCTGGTCTCTCCACGCACCCACCAACCTCAGAGTCTGTTCTCGCAGGGGTCACCAGCAAGCTCCCACCCAGTTGCCAACTGTAGCGAGCTTTAGTTCTGCCTTTGCTCGTTCTCTTCTCTAGGCATCCAGTCTTCCTCTCCTTCCCCTTGAATGGTAGTTCCTAGGCTTCCATCTAGCCCTCAGTCTGTACATTCCCTGGACAGTCTCTCATGTTAGAAAAGTGGTTCTAAACTAGGGGTGATTTTACCCCCCAGGGAATGTTTGGCAGTGTCTGGAGATGTTTTTGGTTGTGACACCTGGGGCGGGGTGGGTGTTACTGACATCTAGTGGGTAGATGCCAGGGATGCGGCCAGTCATCCTATAGCGCACAGGACAGCAGCCCCTCACGACAAAGAATGATCCGACCCCACATGTCAGGAATGCAGAGGCTGAGAAACCCTGTGCTAGGGATGCCCATGGGACTCCTGAGCTGCTGCAAATTCTGCACCTCTCCTACCTGCCGTCCCAGATGATCTCAAGTCCACACACTGAAAGCTAAATGGATTTTTCTGGTGTTTTCTAAGTCATATTGACTCTCCAAGATTTTTTCTCAAATCTGGCCTCCCTTCTCACTCCTTTCCTCTATTATCACCTCTGCTCAGACCCTAACTTCTCGTCCTCTCAATCTTTCATCTTAGAAGGGTTAACAGGGAGCTTCCCAAAGTTGGCTAAAAACTCTCCAGTGACTCTCCATTATCTTCAAACTCTCTGGCCTGGCTCCAGTCTAATTACCCTGTCTCAGCTTCCGTCACATCTCCTCAGGCAGACTAAGCGCTGACCACTGTTTCTTCCAGTGCAAACACTGTCCTCCTGCTTGTCTACCAGCAGTTCCCTTCATCCTCAGTGCAGGTCAGCTGTATCACTACCACTTCGTCTTCCCTGCAATTACACATACCTTCCCTGTTCCCACAGGACCCTATACACCTGATATAACACTTACCACACGGTGTTGCAATTACTGTTCTCAGTCTCTTGGTCTCAAAGTGGGGGCCCCCCTGAGGGCAGGACCCATATCTGAGTCAGACCTGTGCCAGGGCTGACTGGCGTATGCACTCCTTTCTCTGGGCCAGAGCACAGCTGCAGGGATAAGGATTTCTGCTGAGTCCCTACATTCCTGAACACAGGGACCTTTGAAAACCAAAAAACCAAACCTTCTGCCATAGAGTCGATTCTGACTCATAGCAACCCTGAAGGACAAAGAGAACTGCCCCATAGGGTTTCTAAGGACTGCCTGGTGGATTTGAACTTTTTGTAAGCAGCCATAGCTCTTAACCACTGTACCACTGGGGCTTCCTACAGGGACTTTAAGGACTGGAAAAGCCTCAAGCAGAGTGGTCTTTCTGGACTCTTCCCCATCTTACCCTGAGAAGGGGTGTGCCAGGAGTGTGGATCCCAGAAAAATGCCCCTCCAGCCTGGAACCTGTGAGTGGCAAAGGAATCCCCATTGTGGCCTGGAGCGCCTGGCCTGTGCCCAGCACCTGCTGTGGGTCAGGCCCCTTGGTAAGCACTTTCCCAGCCTCATTGTGGTGGAGAGAAGGGAGGGACCTGCCCACCAATCTTCACATCTTCCTGCAGGCATGAAGTCAGGGTCTGTGTTTTGGCCTGCTTCTGTTCAAGGGCTGGGTGTAGTGGGGTTCTGGAGGGTAGGTCTGGTGGAAGGGGGCGGAGGGCTAGGGGAAGCATCCTTCCCTCTTCTTGCTGCAGACATAGACAGCAGAGAGGACCTGGGAGCCTCATCCCTATGGGCCTGGATGTGGCCAGCCCACAAATGAACAGACTGGATGGGTTGGCTACCTGAATGAACTTTCTCAAACATGTTATCTGCCCATGCCCCCACTGTTCCTGAAACTTGCTGCAGAGTATAACTGGGCCCCAGGTACTCTGATGGTCTTTCTGCTCTTCAGCTATTTCCTCTCTACACTCACATTTTGGGGCCTAGAATTCCCTCCTCCACCTCTGCCTGGTAAATGCTCTTGTCTTTCAAGACCTAACTCCACTCTTCACCTCCAGTAAGAATTTCCTAAACCTCACACATACAATGTCTGACACCTCAGTGACCACAGCACTTTATTTCCAAGAGGGGGGCAACGCTCACAAACCTAATGCATAGGCATCGACTCCCAGCAGACACGGCCTGTGTCTTCTCTCATTCCACACCACCTGGCACCTACCTGTTAGCTGCCCATTCAGTGTCCGAAAGAACAAGAACTGCCCGGAGTTTACACAAACCTGTTTGACAGCACAGGGCTGGGGCGGGGGGTGGGTGGGTATCTTGTGTGATTCTCTGCTTGTGTGGGTGGGTGGGGGGAAGAAAGGATAGGGGCAGGAGCACATGATGATAAAACTGGCTTTTACAAAGCAATGCTGTTTGTACCAAAATATTTAATGAATATGCTTGTTAAAATAAAACCAACAAAAGAAATACTAATACAATTTTACTGGTTTATATTTCAATTCAGAAACTTGACACACCGACACTACCCTAGCACAATGTCCACGCACCTAGTATTAGATGGGCTTACAGCTGTTTTGGTAACCGAACAAGAAAGACACAGAAAGCGGTGGAAGGGATGGTTTTAAGGAAAGGGGGTTGCCACTTGTTTACCTCCCTTATGACAGATGACCTCAGCAAGCTTTAGAACAGCCAACAAGAAAGACAAAAAACAAGATACAAAACAACCCAAGTGTCTTTATATACAAACCAGTGCCTCTTGTAACCAGTGACCTCCCCACTGCACGCAGGTTAGACAAGACCATCTGTGAGACAGCTTAAGTCAGCGTATCACTATATAAATTAAATGTCAAAGTTATTATTACTTTTTTAAAAGGTGCTAAAAAATCTCCATTCCATAGCTTTGAAGTGAGAACTTGCAGCTCCGGGGAGGGCCCAGAGGCTCAGGCAGAGCAGATGTGGCCAGGCAGGCGGGGAGGGTACACATGACCGGAAGACAGTGGCCTTGCAGCATGTGCACCCTGCACATACTCACATTTACACAAACACACACAACTCAGTGTCTTTCTGACTTGTACGACGTGTTGTACAAAAACACCAGGAACCTTGAAGTGAGGGAGCCTGTCACAGCGCCCACAACGGCAGGAGGCAAGCAGAGCCTCACAAACCTTGAGTGGAATTAAGTGCCCAGATAACCACATGGTTAAGTTGTGCAGATCAGCAGCCCTAGTCTGGGATTTAAACACTGTCAGTTGGGTGTACTGGGAAAAGATATTTATATACACACATATACATGACACATTAAGCAAAATAAGATTTGTCCACGTTCTGATTAATCCAGTCTCACATCAGTTAAGTCATCCAACCAGCATTGTGAAGTGATTTTGGCAGCTAACACTAAAAAACGAACTATGAGAGTTGCATAGAATTGATCAGAAACATGTGAATAATGCCAAACCAAAAACCTGTGCATTGTATAGTTTAACAAAATTAGGTGGCTTCAACTACAACCATGAAACCTTCCTATTTAAAACAAAGTGCTTCTCCATGTCTACCTGGGGGACCTTCTGCTGGCACTGAAGCAGATAAGAATTACTTGAGTTACTGATCCCCTGTCCCCCCCCCCACCCCATATATATAATATGTATATTAAAAAAAAATTAAAGGTTAAGAAAAACAACAGACCGAAGAATCCCCAAACTCTGATCATGTATACTCAGCCTTTGGGCTGGTTAAGGTGGTGACCTACACTGGGAAGGCCTGGGAGGTCACACCAAGGAGTGTTTGTTTTCTCAAGTGTGTTCGGAGCATCAGTTGAGCTAGCAGGCCTGTTAGTATCAGTAGTTAGGAGAGGCCTACCCCAGAGGCTGCCTGCTTCGTGAGCTCTGGTCCAATGACCTACCAGCATGCGTCTATGGATCTGACTTAGGTACACTCTGGTCCTGGGACATGTCACAGAAATCACACATCTGGCCAAAGAAGGCAACAAAAGGTGTCGTGTTTTCTGAAGGTGTCTGGAAGTAGCAGCTGCTCTCAGCAAGTCTCTTTTCCTTGAACCCCGGTTGCCGTCTTTATGGAGCTCAGCGTTCGGTTGAACCATGTCTTCTTTGCTGCCTGTACCTCACTGAGGGCAAGGCCTAAATGGTGCTCCAAGTCCTGCAAAAGGAGTGATGCATATGAGGACACTGGGCGCCAGTGCCAATGACATGCCTCCCCATAGCTGAGCCAAGACAAGAATTCAGTCTGTTTACCCTTGAGAGGCCTCTAGAAAATCCCCCTATCTCAAACTGGCATAGAAAGGTCTGGAATGCCTAAAGACTTGAGACCTTTCCTAGTTAAGGCCTCCTCATTTCTTGCCTAGTCTTTTTATTAAAACAGCCTTCTCATTTAGCATCTCCCTCCCCTGTCCATCCACTGCACACCAGGTTCTACCTCTGACTGCATCATTCACTTCCGGCACAAACGTTTACTGTCTAACCTCTCTAGCATGGCATCCAAGATGCTTCACAGTGTGAACCCACCTACTCTCTCCAGCCTTCAAGCCCACCTCCACCCCCAGTACACAGAAGGAGCTAAGAGGAACCTGAGGTTCCCTAATGGGCAGGCCCTTTCAGCCCTCTGTGCTACTTAACATGCCACTCTCTCCACCTGGAATGGTCACTGTTCTTTCTCTTCTGCATCTGGCAAACCCCTGTTCATTCTTTGATCACAGCTCAGATACTGCTGCCTTGGTGATGCCTTTCCTGATTGTCCTGGACAGTCACACAAGCCACGTCTTAGCTTTGCAGTCCCAGCACCTAGAACAGGGCCTGGCAAAGAGCAGATGCCCAGTGAATGTGTGCGAAGAAGGGAGCCACAGGCTCGAAGCTTTCATCCTGAACTCTGTTCTTCCCACAGTGCTTAGTGCCTATTTTGTGCTAAGTATCAGTGCTGGTGGAACTAGCAATGCAATATGAAGATGACCAAAATAGCCCCATTTCTTCATCAGGAATTGTGGTGTCAGATAAATCAGGTAATATGCCCAAGGTCACAAAGCTGGTAAAGTGACCAGAGTTGGGAAGGAAAAACTCACATTCGTGAAACAAACACTCACTGTGCTTGTGTTGAGCCCTTTCCATGCAATAGAGTCCTATCAGGCAGGGACTCTCCTCACCTGCGTTGGTGCAGTGAGGTTAACGTGACTAATGCAAGGTCACAGAGTCTGGTGGTGTAACCGTGATTTCAAAGCATGTGCTCTTCTGCTCCATGAGGATTCTAAATTTTGTGGATAATTATCAATATGAGAAAGTCCAGTCCTTAGGACAGGCCAAATACTGACCAAACATACTTAGTAAACAGCAAGTATTGGGCTTCTTCCCATGAGGATTAGGGGTAAAGTTTAAAAAAAAAAAACAAAAACCCAGCCATAAACATGATTCCTGGGGTTTCCAGTTCACATCAGAAATCTAGTCCCACTCACACGTGTCTGAGTCCCATTGCACCAGCACTAGAGACAGCATTTTGGCTCATCACGGGTGGGGCCTGAGTCCATGGCTGTTACCTGTATCTTACACTCAGCTTCCACCAACTGGAGCTTGGTTTGTGCCAGTTCTAGTTCCATCTCTCTCAGCTGGTTCTTGAGTGTCTCCTTCTCTTCATCTGTGTCCTCATCTAAAACCTCCTTGGCTGAACTGATGCCCTTTACACGTCCTTCTTTGTTGAAAAATTCCCGGCAGCGCTCACAGTCATCCACTTTTTGCTGAAATTAAATGTCAGATGTAAAGGGACAGATGTAAAGAGAAACTACCCTTTAGGATGGTACAAGCATCTCCTTCCTGGGGGGCCAAGAGATCCAAAAAAAGGCTTCCCTGCTGAGTACTACGACTTCTCAAAAACTGCTGTCTTTGAAAGCCAGGAGATCACCTACTGGGAAAGCCACCTGCAAGTGTATGTCCAAAGCAATAGAAATATTCTTAGGTCTTGACTCAGGAAGCTCACTTCTAGGGACTTTCACTAAGAAAATAAAGAAGCGATGACTAAAGATTTATATACTAAGATTTTCACTGCAGAATTAGAAATGGGGAAAAAAGGGAAGAAACTAACTATCCAGCAATTGGGAAGCAATTATTAAATATATCATGCTAGAGGTATACAATGAAGTATGCAGCTTCTAAACTGTTTTTGAGGAATTTTTAATAACCTGGATAAGTGGTTAAATGCTGGGTGATATAGGGCACAAAAATGTATATAAAGTATGGTCACAAATATATGCCATATTTCATCAAAGTAAAATGCTAGTGATTGTAGGAAACACCATTATTTTATGTTCCTACAAGAAAAAAATTCTACTATTAAGCCACAAAAACATCAATTATAAAACATATACCAACTTCAGAGATATAAATGTGAAAAACATGCTTACCTTGGAAAAAATGAAATTTTCTATGTTAAATGTAGAACAGACTAAAAAACCTATATACCAAAGTGTGAATAATGGTGGTTATCTCTGAGTAATGGGATTATAGTTATTATTATTATTTTTTAATTTACTCTTAAATTCTTTAAATTTTCTGCAATGAGCCTTAGTTTCAGAATTAAAAAATAAGTTACATTTAAAATAGACACTCCTGGTTATGATGGAGGCCAGGTATAAGTAATCTTGCTCCACAGGGCCCCCCTCCCCCCCGCCCCCGTGTTGCCTGTGCAGGCACTGCCGTGACAACAGGCCTTTAGCTGAAGTACTTTCCCACGTTCCTGTCCACGGAGTTACAAATGTCAGTGGAGCACCTTTCAGTAAATTAATAAAATTTGACTAGTTCTCAAGTACATGTATAGCTTAAAGAAAGAAAGTTACAAAACCTACCAAACTGATAGTACAACATTAAAAATCATTTAAAAAAACCAAACAGGAAAATGTCATTAGCGGTCCTTCTCACTGAATTTGGATCCATTATGGCAGAAGGAATGAGTTCAGGTGGGGAGCATCTCCATGCCTCAGAATACTGAGGAAAGACAAATCATAGCACATGATCTTGGCCTCTGTACTCCACCTCACTCAAAATCTTACTTGCAGGACTCCTTAGCCTCAGTGTAGCCCTTCAGTGCACTGCAGCAATCAGCTCTACCACACTGATGACGCTGGGAAATCCTGGAGGAGCTCTGCGACACATGCACTTTCAGATCTAAAGCCAGAGCCCTTTTGGTCTAGTCTGTATTCCCTTCTGGAGAGAACAAGCACAGCATTACTTGCCAGTTACTGAGCCAGGAAGGCCCTGTGACAGGCACCTGATCAAGTACTTGCTGGCTTCTCTCATTTTTAAAATCAAGGTAAAACTGCCCCTTCCCAAAATCTGTTGTGCCGAATACAGTAAAAAATGAACTAGGTCGTATAAAATCTTTATGATATAAGAAGACTAAAGGACTTACCCGAATTTTCTCAATTTCCACTTTATTAGCTGTCTGCTGTTTCTCTAATCTTTCACTCAACTGAGAGCAAATCTAAACAAACATGAAACAACAATCTCTTGAGCAATATAATCATCTGCATAATTTGGGCCCAGGATAAATTCTACAGTGGGAGCTGGAATATGCTAAGTGGAATTAAGAAAATACAAAATAGGCTGCTACTGTAAACGAGGGGGGTGAAGCTGACAAAGGAGCAGAGATTCCTCCAGCTGTGCCACCTCTGCATCCATTAGCCTGGGACTTGCAGGAAGCTTCTGGTGCCACACTCAATGGCCAATGGTTTATGAAACTTGGCAGCCTCACAAACCAGCACGACAGCCAGGTGTAGGAAGGGACAAGACCAATTCAGCTTTAACCTGAAAACCCAACCAGTCAGGCAAAGAACTGGACTGTCATCAACCACATGTAAACCTAAGTTGGTAATTCCACAACAGAAGTGCCCCAAGAACGTACTGCAACTTCCATTTACTAAGTGCTGCTAAATACAGGGCACTGTGACAGGTACTCTACAAACAGGAGCTTACTGAATCCTCCCAACTGTCCTGCTACAGAGACATTATTTTCCACCTCTTACAGGTGAAAATCAAAGAAGTGAAGTAACTTGTCCAACGGAATGAAATAGCTTGCCAATGCAAGTTAAAAGCCAGAATGTGAAACAACTGTTTTTTTAAGCATTTGGGTTTGGAGGGCATACACTCCATCCAGGAAAGCAGGGCTTCTAGTATGTGGCCCAGCCCCAGGGTACACAGGACCCACCTGCTTGTAGTCACCGATGATAGAACTGTTTTTCTTAATCTCAGATTCTGCCTTGTCAAGTTCCCGACGGCACATTTCTTTTAACTGCGCACATAAAAAAAGCAAAAGTGAATGTTTTAAGGGAAAAATAAAAGCAGCTCTGGAACCTACTGGACTGCCCAGTGCTGGGCTTTCCGAGTACCTGACCTAACTCTGGAAGGGCCCTCATTTGTTGACTTTCTTCCTTCACTCTCAGAGCACTAATCCTGTTCTTGATGCCAGAAGAGGAAGAGAACACTGAAAAATCCCTAAAATATCAAATTTTATTAAAGACTGGACTTCCGCTGAAATTCCACCCTAGGAACCTTGGCTAAGGAGGTGGCCCGAACCAAACACAGATCAAACAGCTAATCAGAGGACTATAGTTTTCTCAGCACCTCACAGTATATACAGAAAGTGCTTGGTCATCCCTCACCCCAGGTAGTCCCGACAGACTCTGGGAAGGTGTTACCATGATGGAGAACCACGGGTGGGAGAGCAGAAGAAGGACCTTGCTCTAGAGTGTACGGCACCCAAAGCTCTTCCTATGGCTACAGGTCTGTGCTCCAGTGGCTGTGGAGAGCTGGCTCAGAGTGAGACTTCCAGAGTTTGCTCTACAGGGGAGACATCAGGTGGCAAGTAGAAGAGCCAAACATTCATTATATGATGTCTGCTTTCCTTTTGCAGAAGCGCTAACCCTCTTCACTGTTACACTCAGATGCTGATACGCAGGAATTTCTTCTGCTCGGATGAAAGATGGGCTGTGACCCACTGTCTCCTTCTGAGCTCTAATTATAAGGACATTATGCTTTACACACAGTAAATAAAAAGAGCCTTTGGAGAGAAACTAATACCACCTGTCTCCGAGTTTTCCGGTGCCAACAGGAAGCCACCAGCTGAACTACCAACCCTCAAGCATTTGCAAGACACAGAGGAATGTGAGAGGGGGGGTAAAGTTCCCCTCACCTGAGCAGATTCTTCTTCCAGCCGTCTTTTCTCTTCTTCTGCATCAATCAATTTCTGTTTGGTCATAAGCAGCTCTTTATTGAGTGCATCTGCCTTTTCCTCAGCCTGAAACACATATAATTTAAGCATCTGTCACAGAACAAGAATTGAGAAGTAGAAGGGCTCTAAATTACCTAGCACAATTCCATTTTTAAGATTATGGGGAGATTGTAATCCAGAGAGGAAAAATGGTATGCCCAAGGTCACAGACCAAGTTCATATCAAAACTGAGACTAGACTCATGCAGAAGTGCCTGGCCCAGTCTCTGGCATCAGACAGCCTGGGTTCAACTCCCATCATCCACTAACCATGTGCCACCTGGACAAGCCACTGAGAACTTCCCTGAGCTTCAGACTCTTCATCTGAGCGGTAAGGCATGAAAAGCACTCAGTAAACACTGTAGCTGTTTAAAAGGTAGCCGTCACTATTATTAATAGTAATAATAAACTCTGCAGCTCTCAGTATTTCCTCTGCTTCAACCAAGTTTTACGTTTCACTCTTGCTGTCACCTAATAAAGGAGGCCTCCCCTTTTCTGGCACTCTCTTTGTTATCTGAAATGGTCATCCTCCACACTTTTTCTAAAGCATGGAAAGATCTGGTGGGCAGATCTGTGGGCTTCTAGGTGACAATGATATGCCTATGCATGACATAGAGTTTCTGATATTGGATATTCCAAAGATAACTGAAGAATGAGTACCATGCTAGAGGGCAGTCAAAGAAATGGGGCAGAAGCTTTTAGGTACACAGCAGTAGGTAGGAGGCCTTTGCCAGCCTTCTTATATACAACCTTCCTTGGTGGTAGAATGGTGGTTTCCCTGAAATTCTTACTCCTCTATACCTCCTCTGGCCTAGGGGAACAGGTTCCAGAGGGCTAGGGCCTCCAATGGGAAACTGAGAAAGGCATGATACGCAAACTCAAAAGGCCCTTAATTACTGGCAAACCGCACCTGCGCGTATTAAATGGGGTCCTATCCTTTCTGGGGAGTGGCTTATCTCCTCCTCCTCTAGCTCGAACCCAAGAAACAATCAAAACGGAAATGAAGACAGTCAAACAACAGGGGAAATAACAAGTAAGGAGAAAGAAGTCCTGTTAAAAACTTTGCTTTATATCGGTAAAACCCCCTATCATCCCTCTCTGGGACTCAGTTAACATCTTTTGAGCACTGCTTTGGGGCATGTGCCACATGCTTATGTTCTCTCATTTAATCTCACCACTACCATGATGGGAACCGTTATATTAACACGGATTATAAGAGGTATGAAGGAGTCAGGTCACGAACCTGGGTCTTCTGATTCAAAAGTCTGTGCTTTTACCACAACCCCAATTTCCCTGCCCACCCTGACTCCCCAAATTATAAAGAAGGGGGGTTTCTGTCCTTTCTGGGAAGGGAAGTGATTTCCCCACTCTCTCACAATGCACGTAGCAGAGGTGGAATCTGAAACCAGGTTGCCTGACATTGAGCCCAGCATTTGTGCCAGGACTCCAAGAGCTGACTCTCAATGTTGTGCCAATGGGAAGTTGCACAGAAGTCACTGGGCAGATCCAACCAGGGTCCTCTAAAGGCACCACATTCACTTTGTTTACGTAAGCATATGAGGAGAGAGCATCTGGTGATAAGAGAGATAAATCCAGACTTCCACTTCCAGTCAGGAAGGAGTAACAGGGACCAGACTTAGCCTCCTACCAGAAACAGAAAACTGGACAAAATATATTAAACAACTGTTTTCAGACATTGAAAACAGTAAGTGCAGAACTGTGGTTCCTGAGAGAAAGAAAACAAACAAGATGAGTCCTACTACCACCCTGGCTTTCTGCTTAAGTACTTTCTGGACCAAGGAACACAGTTAGGGGCTCTGAGCAGAGCACGGAAGTCTCGAATGCTTCAGGAGCCAGAGTATGGAGGTCAGAAAGGCTGATGTGGCTGGCAGTTGCAGGGCAGAGCTCTGAAGACAGCTAAGAAGATACAACGAAACCATGAAAATACCCAATTAAACCAAAAGAAGGCAGAAAAAGATGGTAAAAAGGGAACAAAAAGCAAAAAGGACAGATAGAAAATAGCAAGGTGGTAGACTTAAATCCAGTCATATAAATAATTACATTATTTGTAATTGGTAAACATTCCAGTTAAAAGGCAGAGATTGTCAGACTGAACAGAAAAGCTGGCTACAAAAACTCATCTTAAATATAAAAGCACGAATATGTTAAGAGTAAAAGAATAGAGCAATGTACCATATAATCACTAATTTTAAGAAAGCCAGAGTGGCTATATTAATATCAGACAAACTGTATTTCTAAACAAGGACCATTATCAGGGATAAAGGACATTTCATGATAATAAACGAGTCACTCCATTAAGAAGGTGTTAAGAATCTGAAATGTACAGAAATTCAAAATACATGAAACAAAAACTGACATAACTAAGAGGAGAAATAGGTAAGTGTACAATTAGATTTGGAGACTTTCACACTTGTCAGTGACAGAACAAAAAGAGGGAAAATCAGTAAGTCATTGGAAGACTTGAGCAACACGATCTACCAACTAGACCTAGTTGACATTTATAAAACACTCTCCCCCCAACAAAATAGACACACTTTGCCTGTGGAATGTTTGCCCAAACAGACCTTAACTAAAAAAACAACAACAACAAAAAAACAGTAGGCCATAAAATAAATATCAAGATATTTTAAAAGGATATCAGAAAGGATATGTTCTCTGATCACAGTGGAATTAAATTAGAAATCAACAACAGAAAAATTTCTGGGAAAAATCCCTTATATTTGGAAATTAAATATCATACTCCTAATTAACTCACAAGTCAAAGACGAAGTGACAAGAACTGAATGAAATTAAAAATACAACATATCAAAATCTGTGGGATGCAGTTGAAGCAGTGATTTACAACTTTAAATACTTATTTTAGAAAAGAATAAAGATCTAAAATCAATTATTTAAGCTTCCTTTTTAAGAAGCTAGAAAGGGAGAGGAAATTAAACCCAAAGAAAGTAGAAGGAAATAATAAAAAGCAGACATCAATGAAACAGAAAACAAAGAACAGAGAAATCAATGAAACCAAAAGCTGGTTTCTGAAAAGATCAACACAACTGATAAACTTTTGTCTAGATTGATTAAGGAAAAAAGGGGGAGGGAAGAAAAAGCCCTGAAATTATCCACATCAGGAATGAAAGCGGGGGCGTCTCTCCAGATTCTATAAACATTAAAAGTAAGGAAATATGAACAACTTTGCGCCAATTCACTTGACAACTAACATGAAATGGATAAATTACTTGAAAGACACGGATTATAAAAATGGATGCGTAAAGAATTAGAAAATTTGAATAGCCCCGTATCTATGACAGAAATTGAATTCATAATTAAATAATTTAGTGCAAAGAAAATTCCAGGCCCAGAGATGGCTTCACTGGTGAATTAATTAAATCAAAGACTTAATCAAGAAACAATACCAATCCTACACAAAGTCTTCAAGAAAATAGGAAGGAACACTTCCGAGGTCATTTTTGAGGCCAGCATTACCCTGATATCCAAACCAAAGACATTAAAGAAATCTGCAACTGACCACCTGTGTGACCTGTGTTAAGATATTTAACCTCTTTTTACCTCAATTTCCTCATCAGTAAAAAAGGGGATCATAATTATATCCCATATATAACTGGGGTTGTTTCGAGGATTTGATAAGATAATTTATATGCAAAGCACATAGTGACTAGCACTTGTTAAGTACTCAAGAAACGTTAGCTATTTAATGTGTCAGAAATCACAGGCCCTCCTCTACTCATGTTGTTGATGTAGTTATGACATCAGTTCATAGCTTCTTGTTCCATATTTACTATAGAGACAGTGTGGCATCATAGAACAAGCCTAGACATTCCAGTTAAGACGGGTCTGGACTAGATTTTGGCACTGCTTCTTCCTGGGTGCTTTCACATCTCTGAGTCTCTGGTTTCCTGGCTTGTCAAAACAATTTTCATCCATAAATGAGGCTCATGCTACTTTCCTTACGAGGCTAAAGTAAGAATAAGAGATAGTGGAATTTAATAAAGTGCTTATTATAGTGCATGGCATACAGATCCTAATAAATGGGAGTTCATAATATTTTTATTACTTCTTACCTTTGATAGTAGGGATGTAACATAGTTCTTTGACTACTGTTGTCAAGAAGTCTACAATTCACCTTAAACTAGGGAGACATGAATGTTATTATTGGGTCTGGCAGACTAAAAAAATGTCTAACAGCTCAAACAGATTCCACCTTGAATTTTAGTCTAAGCTGCCCCTTACGATAACTTCATCATAGAACACAAAGACTCTTGTCCAGGACCCATTTTCTTCTCTTTTTTTCTTCCTTTCTGCATGATCCACAGCTGTTATGAGAGCTATCTTAGGTGTACACCTCTGGCCTTGCTTCAGTAGTCTTTGCTCAGTGTATGCCCCCCTCCCTCCACTTACTAGGAAGAAATGCCTGAACAATCACGGAATGCCCCAGAAAGTGTTTCTACAAACAGAAACAGAGGATATACTGGGAATTCGCACCGTAAGGAAGAAACTCAACCTCATGAACAGAGTCTGTGTGGTAAGCCCAAAGTCACTGAGATCTCTAAGTTCTGGTCACTGAGGGCTAATGACCTTGAAACCCGTTCCCTGCAAAAACTGGAAGAAGATGCCTTCCCAGTTACGTGTTGCTGTCTGCAGCTGACAGTCAGTGGGATACAGAGGGAATTTAACAATGCCCGTGCCTGATTTTGGTGGTGTTTTTCATATACATCAAATCATGTAATTCTCACTGTGAACACAGCTATTATTCTGCCTCCCCACAGTTTAAACGGTGTTCAAGGTGAGCTTCAAAGTGGTGTAGCTGGTATTAGAACTCAGGTCTATCCAACATCTTCTACTTCATTATCCCATTTCTAAAGACAAATAATAAGAACCAGTAAATACCACCATCTTTCTTCTGTTTTCATATGATATTTCAGCCGCTTGGAGAATCATATGAATGTACTGATTTTCTGACCAAAGAAATGCATTACTGCACCAAATTTTCAAGACCTGCTGAAGTCACGGACCCTACGGGGTTCGATGAATCATGTAAGTCCCTTATACACCCTAAATAGCCTGAGCCTATCCCTAGAACCTCAGGACACCAGTGAAGAGAAAAGCAATCCTAGGAGGCTAGTAAACCAAAACAAAAACTCATTGCTGTCATGTTGATTCCGACTCAGAGCTACCCCGTAAGACAGAGTAGAACTGCCCCATAGAGTTTCCAGGGAGTGCCTGGTGGATTCAGACTGTTGACCTTTTTCGTTATCAGCCATAGCTCTTAACCACTATGCCACCAGGGTTTCCTAGGAGGCTAGTAGGGTAACCTCAATCAGGGGCTGGCAAACTAAGGCCCATGGGCCAATTCTGCCCACCACCTGTTTTTTGTAAATAAAGTTTTATTGTAACACCTTTGACCTAAATCATGAATGAGAGATTACACTTCTTCTAAGAGAAACTTACAGTACAGAAGATGGACAAGCACCCTGCCAGGAAAGCCATCATCTCAAAATTTTTAAGATTAAGAGAAGCAAAGAAAAACAGAACATTTGCTAGTACAAACTACTAGTAGAATCGCAAGTTGCTGAGGCACTGGGTTGCATTCCAGTCGGCAATGCTTATTCAATAGGCACATAGAACGCAGGGTAACAAAATCTTTCTTGTTTTAGGAAACCTCTGTTGAGCATAAGAATTAGCCAAAAGGTCTCTTAATCAAACAATGTTTGGGAAAGGAGTCAAAGACTGCGTGCACAACGATAGAAGGCTGTGGTGAGAAGGGCTTAATTTCAAAGTTTATCAAGAATTCCTGAACGAGAGGCTAATACAAGTTGTCACACAAGAGAGAAACTTCATAGGGTATCTAGCTAGAACAACAATCACTAAATTCATGAATTTGATTTGATTAAGAGAGAAATCAAGTGTTTCAATATGATCTTTCAGACCATTAGGACTTACATTATCCAGGTCCTTTCGCAGTGCAATCTTGCTGGTCACCAGCTCATGGGCTAAGTCATCGTTTTCCTGTTCCAACCTCATGTTAGCTTCTTGCAGACGTCTATTCTCCCGCTGAAGGGTAGAAAGGAACAGGTTACAGACACATAAAAATCAGACTTAATTATCATTTTCTTAGGACTAAACGTCAAAACTCATTTCTGAGTTCTATCGAAATACTGGGAGATGTGGCTGAACCTGGTGAGTTTCTGATCAATAATTACTTACTTCCTCTTCTCCATAAAGAAATATTTAACTGAATCAAGTGACCTTGTCAAGCAGCTATCTCTTATTAATGATGATGAAAGCCCAATGAACTGTAACAAACTAGGTAGGTGGTTTAAAACAAAACAGATCTGCTTTCTCATTTGCAGACTCAAAGTGAAACGAACAGTGGAACTGAGTTTTGAAAGGGACTTGATAAAACTAGTTACAGGCACAATTACATGACCCGCTGAAAGCTCCTCACATCATCCAGGCCATAAGCAAACGAACCTCAAATCTCTCAATGGGGTCTTCCTGTTGGGCCTGCTGTTCTCTCATGGTGTGATATTCTTTTTCGTATTTTTTCAACTTCTTCTGACTAATCTGTAGGACAAACCACAGCACAAATTAAAAGCTATCAAAAAGTAGTGGGTGCTTCAAAGCCTGCGCTGAAGACCAAGACCTCTGCTGACCTGTGCTTCCCCAGCCACTGTGAAAGTAGTGTTTCCTCTCACGCCCACATCCAAACTCTTACTCAATGACTATCATGTCCAGGGTTCTGCTGGGGATGTTTGGTTCCTAAGATTTTACTGACAGTGTTACAATGAATACCCCACTGACGGCCCCTCCCATCTGAGTTCTAGGTCCTACTTGTCAACAATAATAATAAGCTATCATTTTATTTACCACATACTAAAGCACTACTAACTGCTTTAAATCTGCGACCTCTCAACACCTCTACAAGGTATACTATTATCTTCATTTTACAGGCAAGTTAACTGAGGTAAAAAGAAGTTATACAACTTGCTAAAGATCACTCAGTTAGGGACTGGCAGATCTGGGATTTGGGCCCAGGCAGTTGGACTCTATCCATAGTTTAAGCTTGGAGTCACTTCACTGGTCTATCACCTTTATCACCTGTCTTCTCTACTAGCTCCCGTGATGCTTTCAAATAGGCACAATTCTCTCCACCCTTAAAAACACAGCTATATTGACCACTCCACTTAGCTACTTTTTGGCCCTATCAAACTACTGTCCTCTTTCTCTCAAGCCATTTCTTACCAACCATTACAAACCTCAGGCCTATACGTCTCACCTCCACTGCTGCACGGCCTCTCTTTCAGTCTCTCAAAATCATGTTTTTGCCCTGATTAGTTTATAGAAAGTACCCTCTTGAAGGTCACCAGTGGATTCTTTTTCACTCCATCAGTGGTCCTACCTCTCCCTAACTAGACCTCAAAGCTCTCTGACTTTCATTCTTCAACATGACCAATCTATTTCTCTTCCTTCTAGGAAATCTTTAACCTCCTTTATTCTCTTGACCCTCCCTCCACCTAACAGATTCCCCCCAACCCAGATTTTACTGGCTGATCCCTTATTGTTCTTTAATCTAAATCTTAAACTAGAGCGTCCCTTCAAAACACAATATTAGTCTTTGATTCCTTCTTCCTCACTACTAGCTGATTCCCTCCAGTGTTTTTAAAATTACGTTTAAAAAATACGAGAAAGTAGAAAAGATATAAAACAGATAAGTGCAATTTAAAGAACAACTCTAAAGCTAACACTCTGCTCACCCATTCTCAAAGCTTCAGTTATGAATACTACCTACACTGCTGCCTCACAAACCTTTTAGCCTCCAGTTCCAAGTAGCTAGGACTCTCAGAGCTAGTCTGGTCTATCTTCCTTATTTTCTAGATTAAGATTTGCAGTGTGTGGCATCAGTGCCTTCAATTCCCATCCCCGTATTCCATCTTCCTCTAGCTGCCTGATACACCTTTTCTGCTGACTGGGGACACCTCACCTGGCTGGGGTATTTATAGGCCTGCCTCAATTGAAGCTCTATTACTGGAGTCTGGCTGCTGCCCAAGGGGAGGCAGCCAGGAGAATGACACTATGCCCTGGCTGCACTCTAGAGAAAGATGCCCATTAAACACTTGGGGTGAGGCCACAAGCTGGACAGCCAGGCCATTTTTAAACTCACATCTGCGGTTTAAGGCCAATACAAGGGTAAAATTTTATTGTGCACCTAAGTGATTCACAAAGCACCTAAATAAAACGTCTGTTTGATCAGTAAATTTATAAACAATTCTAACAGATCAATAGTAGAGGAAGCAAAAATAAATGAGGCTTGCAGGCAGCAAACACTTCTTCCCAGGGCTCTATTCTGTTCTTCTGGGTAAGTGACAAGGAAGGCAGTGGGTATGAGGCTCCCCCTAGCGTTTTACAAAAAAAAAAAAAAATCCTGTAAAACATTTTGCCAAATCTTCAGCATTCTTCAACTTTTCATTCGTATCCTAAGGTAGGGAAGAATTAACGTTTCCCCCTAACTCCTCCACCATAAATGTGTATTTTAAAATGCTAATTATAATTTCTTCTACATTTCGTTATCCCTTACTATAACTGCCTCATACCCACTATACTCTCTACATATGGGTTGATTTTGCAAAATGTTCCTTTGCAAAAGGGAGCTTAGCCTTATGACAAGTGATAAGTACCTGATAAAACCTTATGGGGTAGGTCTAACTCTGTCCTATAGGGTCACTATGGGTTCCAATTGACTCGATGGCAGCCAGTTTCATACATGCCATCTCATTTGGTTCTTACATTTCGGTGGTGGAATTATGGGTATTTCTTTATGCTTTTCCCATGTTTCCTGCACTGAACTTGAATTATTTTTATAGTTAATAAAAACATGATAAACGCTGCTTAAAAATAATTCTCAATTATTCTAGACCTCTCTGGGCAAAAGACAGAGCTCTGCAAATTCCTCTAGATGATGGTCTCCGCTGGGCTTCTGAATTAGTCCTCAGGGGCCACCTCTCAGGACTGGAGAGACACAGCTCCCTATCCTCTGTACAGCTTGCAGGCCCAGAGTTCTGACTGACATCACCAGTTTAATGCCGTCTCCCTGCACTTCAACCTCACCTGTTCCCTTGTTGTCTGTCTTTCTCTCGTTCTCTCCTTTAAGCCCCCAAAACACAAAATAAATTAATGAAAACAGCCCTACTTATGATGGATTTGCAACTGATCCTGACTTTTGGGGCATGGGTGTCTGCATATCAGAGCCAACTAGTTCAGGCTGCATCTGAAGCACAGAGCCCAGAAAAAAACAAAAACAAAAAACTGATGCCAGATAACTGGAGGGGGACCAGGAGAAGCCAGCAGCAAAAGCAATGATTCAAGCCTCCTTATGAAGCTGCACGCCAGGGAGACCAGCACCTCTCGGCCTGCCTGTCACATCACCGACGTCTTCTCCAGGCCGGAACTGTCTCACTCATCGTTATGCCCTGCCCATAGCGAGTGTCCAGGAATGAGAATTAATGAAAAAAGGCCCTTTCATCCCTGTACTGACCTTTCTCCTAAATGGAAAATGGCAACCAAAGTGGACATACAATGGAAGCCTGTTCCCTCTGCCTGAACAACCCACACCTGGTTAACTCTCTTTTATCTTTCAGATCAGAGCTCTGACATCACTTCTTTAGAGCTTCCTTCCTTGACACTGCCCACCCCCATTAGGCCAGGTCTTTCTGTTATATATTCTCATAGTATCAAGACCTTTTCCTCCATGGCTCCTATCTAAGCTTACAATTACTTATTTATGTGCTTACTTGATCATTTGTCTTTCCACTTGGAAAAAGGCCAAAGGCCATGTCTGTTTTGCTTACCACTGTAACTCCAGTACCTAGCATAATGCTTGGAACATATTCGGAACTCAATAAACAGATACTGAACAAACCAGACCTGAAGGCCTTACCTTGAATCTAGTAAAGATGGAGTAGAGGCATTTATCTATCTAACAGCTGAATACTACTATGCGCAGTGTTCTTTGCTAAGCATTAGCGACACAAATATGTACATAGATCGCAGTATGCAAACTCCACGAGAATAGGAACTCATTCACTGTGAAATTCCTAATTTGAAAATACTTAGCAAATGCAGACATATCCCCACCCTCAGAAGTCCAAGGTTCATTTTTTCTCTGACTTATATAAGTAACATTTTAATTGAATTCAGGAAGCAGGGGAATCTATGGAATCAGCCCCAAAGTTCTGAATCACACCCACCATTGGCTGACTTGTATCAGAAGGCTAGTGGACATCACAGCTTCACACAGAGGTACTACTGCCCTCAAAGAAGATTAAATTTGAAACTTAATCTTTGTTCTGTTCAAGTGTGCTCTGGGGTGAGGGAGGGAAGGAGGGAGGAAGGAGGTATCATTCGCTGGGATAAGACTGGGTCTGTAATTTAGGTAAAATCAATTTTATACCTTCCACTCCAATTAGCATAGTGGTTCTTAACACTGTTAGGGACAGCACCACTTTGAGAGTCTCCTGAGAGCCATGGTTCCTCCCCATAAAAGTGCACAGAAGGCAAATGCCCTCACCCCCCATAAAACCTTCTACATTCAATTTCAGAGGCTTCATGGGCCCCCACAAGCCCATCCATGGTCTCAGATTAAGAAACCCTGAATCCAGACAGAAGTTGGAGGTTTGGAACATGCTAGTTTGATATTTTGGTAGAAGCATGAATTTGTCCAAAACGCCTCCCCTTTGGCCACTCATCATTTATCTGTCACAGGAAGTGGGTGATACTATCTCTTAAAATACATGCTACCCGCCCTGGGGAAGCTGGTCTCTGATTAGCCTCTGAAACAGGCAGTGATGTCATGGCCCACATAGATGGAAGAGGAGTGAGTATGGCTGCTGACTCCAGCAGGAGGGAGATGATACAGCCTGCTGAGTAAGAGCTTTGGCTTTGCAAAAGAACTGACCAAGGCTTGCGCCCTGGCTCTATAGATGACTTACCGTGTGACCATAGGCAAGCTGCCTAATCTCTCTAAGCCTCAGCTTCCTCATTTGTAAAAATCCTAAGTCTTTAGGAAAACTATTGTTATGAGGATGAATTGATATAAAATGTATACAGAGTGTTTAGCAGACTGCCAGGCACACAGTAAGGTCTTTTCAATAAATGGTAGCTATTACTTATTATCTGGCATTCTGTCCTACATCAGAGACAGAACTATCTTCTAAACATGTGCTGCAAACAATAAGCCACTTACACAAAATCCATTTAACACTTAAGAGTATGAAATAAGCTGCCATTTGGAAGAGAAACTGATTCCCAAGTTTGGTTTAAGAAATTGTTTCAAGGGTCTGAATCCCTGGTCTGCTGGAGTCACAGGGGTCCAGAAAAGGTGGGAGGGTGAATGTTAGTAGCTGCGCATGGCCAGCTGGGCAAGTTTCATGTGTGTTGTGTAGGTGGATGGGGGGAGTAGGAAGCAAGCAGATTCTAACCCCCAAAGTTCTCATTGCTTTATGTGGTAGGGTTAACAGGAAGCTACATAAATAAGTAAATCTGAGGCAAATCCATCTTCTTTTTAAGAAGGTAAATTGTTTGGGGCAAGGATTTTGCATTTCAGTTACTGGTTAAAAGAACCTGAGATATAAACCAAACTTTCTAGCGAACAAGCTGCTTCTATATCTACTAACTTATTTAATTCTCAAAACAACTTTCTATGATGGGTAGAAGAGGGAACAGCACCCTCATTTTACTGCTGAGGAATCAAGACCTAGACAGGTAAAGTACCTGCCCAAGGCCAAATAGCCAGTCTGTTAAGTGACAACACCTGCAGAAGAACACAAATCTGGGGTGCCTCTTGTTTCTCATTCATCTCTGTAGCATGCTTGGTACTGAGCGCAGTTCTTGGCACATACGAAAATCTATCACTGCTGACATGAATTGACTAGAGGAGAGTACTCTAGATGCCTGGGCAGAGGAGGTCAGAAAGGCAGGTCAAGAGAGCACAGGTATTTGAGAGATGATGACTGTCATACAAAGAGCAGCAGTGACTTCGTAAAGACATCATCTGATTTCCCTCTTCCTGTAACCTGCTGTGCTGATCTACGCTGGGTCACACGCAGAGTCTGCAGAGCCAGGATCAGAGCCAAGGTCTGTGGGCTTCCAAGGCTTGCACTCTAAACCATGGCGGGGCGGGGGGAAGGGACGGGACGGGACATCCTATTTGATTTTGAGCTTTCTTATTTAATTTGTTCAAAGAGTTCAGACTCAAACGCTTTCAAAGACCACTAAATAGCATTTGGCATCCTGGTTCTACCACCAGAGTATTTTCCTATAATGCAATAAGCAAATCAGTAGCAGAAGACCCAAACAGATAAGGACGAAGGGAAACCAATTTATTAGAATAAGAAGGTCGTGCCCATTGTTGCCCTTACAGCAACAGGCAAATTTAAGGTCTATTACAGAGAGAGAGTACCCACTCAGAATTTTCCCCATGGAATCCAATTTTAAAAGATGATAGCAAGCAAAGAAATAAAACTAAACTTCAACTATAGTGTACAGAGAGCAAGTTTTCAATTCTGACATAAAGACTGAGTTACCTTATCATTAAATGACAAACATCACCAAAAATGGACCTGTAAGTGTCTCTCATCCCGCTCTGTCAATCCTTCATTTATAGTAAAGCACGATGACTATAAGCATTGACTTCAGAGCTGGAAACTCCTGGGACTGAATCCCAACTCCACTAACACCTGTTACTTCACTCCTCTAAACTTCAGTATACACATATGTAAAATGACCTCATATAGTTACTGTGAGGATTACTTCACTGTATCAGGCACTACTCAAGATTCTGTGAAAAATAATAATAAAAAAAAAGACAAGTGAAGTCACTGCCCTCGCAGAGCTTAAAATCCTGTTACACATTGACTACGCAAATGATTTGAACAGGTAATGAAGGTAGTTTTGTTTTTAGCTCACAAATAAAAATACCTCCCCAAGAGCAAAAAGGGTTTTCTATTTCTCTGAACAGCAAATGTTTAGGATTACATTAATTTGGAGATACCGGTATTTGGTTTTAGTAATAACGTATTTTCTTACAGGCAGTTTAAAGTCTGACACATTTACTTTATGCTTGAAATAACAAATTCCAATGAAGCTAATGGCTCAGAAATTACATTTCACCGCAGGCAGAATTTGATAGCAAGAGTAAAGTCTTCAGGAAAACACTTGGATCTAAAACAACTCACTAAGCCATCTCTTTCAGTATTGTTCCTGCTTCTCTTAAACTAGCCTCTCACATATGTACAGACATAAAGAAACAAACTGTTGCTTTCATATATTTCTTGAATAATAATAAGACCTAGGAATTTTTTTCCCCTCTAAAGACAATGTGTTGTAAAGTTGTGAGTATGAAAGTGTTCTGGAGACCCCAGGACTGTTCACGACCTCCTGGAACATTCTATCCAAAGGAGAACTCCTTTTAGATCTTATATCAAAACTGGAAATTTTTTTTTCTATCACTGATCCATCGAGGAGGAGGAATTCAATTGATAGCTAAATGAGTTTTGATGTATGTTGGTTAATTGTAGACTGAGCAGGGAATCTAAAACTTAATGAATAAATACAATATTTCACTTACATAATAAACTCACTTTAAGGAGAAAGAGGGAAAAGGGGAGAAGTAAAACGCCTGGAAAGAAAGAAGCAAATGAGATGCCGGTAAGGACACAGAAAGAAACATATTGAGAAGGAAGACTCAAGGGCAGAGAGGAATACAGACTTTTTTGAGCAACACTCCCATCTTGTGGCCATTTCAGGTACTGCCACACCAACTTTAATTCCTGTTACACTTGTGCAATGAGAGGAGGCGGTGGAGTGTAGAGCACCAGGAACGTGGAGAAAGAAGGCCGAGTTCTACCACAGCTCTTGTCACTGCCCTGCCAGGTCCTCTTGGGTAAGTCACTTCTATGAGCCTCAGTTTCCACATTTGATTTGCCCTACCTACCTCACAGAGTACTGCAAAGAAGAAATGAGATGCTTCTAAGGGCTATACGAATATTGAACATTACAACAATATCACAATGTTAAAACACAACAGCAACAGAAATAGGTATCTGTTACCCAGGCTAGCATGTGGGGTGAACTATTCCCAATTCTCACCTTACTCAGGAAATACACCTGAGTAAACTGAGTCATGATTTAAAAAAAATGAAAAAATAATGAAATGGAATTTAAATGAGTTGTGGAGGTAAAGTTTCCTTTATACATTCTACGCCCAAAAGTTCAAAATCTAGTTTCCAAACCATTCACCTAGCAGGAACACACTCTTCCATGTCTGAAGGAGGCTCCGGAACCAGAGATGACCATGTACATTCCCTGTGCTGACTGATGTACTCTAGCTCATGCAGTCCGGGCTCATGATTGAGCTTGCCAATGATTTCTTTTTATTTTTCAGCTGCCAGATCATCACTGTGACTGAGGTTCTTTGCCAGTAACTGGCTCAACCATCATCTCTATCTCCACTTTCTTATTAAGTATAGCTGCCAGAGTACAACTACCAGTAATCATTGCCAACACCATATTTCACCTTTTAGCAGAAAATCTCATTCTCTCACGTCCTGGTCAATCTGTAGGCTTTCTATACTGTAAGTCAATGTCAAGAAAAATTACTATCTTTCTCGCACAAAACCATGTGTAAATAGGGAGAATCATCCAAGGTGTCCCCAACCATGCAAAGCCCTTCAGGGCTGGAAGGAATTACATGTCTAAGCACAAAATACGTCCTATGTAGACATGCTAATGGCAGCCTTGACTGCCTGAACTCATTGTAAGAATAGGCAAATAAAAAGACATCAGACACCTCCCTTATCTGGACTACAGAAATAAAGAATCCATATACAGTATTAATAAAGCTTTTCAAGCTAATAAAAACTCAAAAGGTCAAACTTTCTGCTTAAAGCTATTTTTAAGCCTTGCCTAAATCTGTTAACTCTTCTTTGTAACTTAGTAGAAACTCAACAGCAAATTCATTCATTCAGTGAACAAGAGAGACAAAAGTCTCTTCTCTCAAAAAGCTTTCATTCCAGTGGGGGGAGACATACAATAATCAAATGAACAGATAATGTTAGGAAGTGATAGTGAAACGAGGAAAAATAAGGCAGAGTAAAGAGAAAGTGTAAAGAGTTGGGGGAGCTGCTACTTTAGACAATGCTATTAGAGGAGGCCTCTCCGATGGCATGACATTTGAACAGAAGCTTGAATGAGGTGACTGTGAAGCCATGCAAACATCTAAGAGAGCATTACTGACAGACCGACCAGCCAAGTGGAAAGGCTCAAGGGGGTGAGCACGCTTGGCACAACAGTAAGAAGGCCAGGGTGTCTGAAGTGGAAAGAGCAAGGGGGAAGGTGGAATAAAAGGTGGTGAGAAGCCAAATCGTGCAGGGCCTTGTAAACCCTGGCAAGAACTTGAGTTTAATTCTGAGATAAGAAGCCATTAGAGAGTTTTAAGCAAGGGAGAGATGGGATCAAAAACAGCCTGGGAGCAGGATCACTGAGGAAACAGAAATACCAGTTAGGAAGCTAGTGGGATAATCCAGAAGAGAAATGATGATGGTGGTTACACTAGGGTATTACTGATAAAGGTGGCAAGAAGTGATCAGATTCAGGATATACTCTGAGGGCTTGCAAGACGTGGAGTGTAAAAGAAAGAGGAGTCAAGGATGACGGCAAAGTTTTTGGCCTGAGGAACCAGGTACCACTAACGGAGATGCAGAAATCAACAGGAAAAGAGTGGGTTTTGGAGGGAAGAAATCATGAGCAGATAAGAGGCAGCATCCTCTTGTGTGCTGAACCAGGCTGAAGTATGAAAAATAACTCAAAGAATCTCAGAACTCACTTGGTTCTATGTTCTGTGCACACCCCCATTCTCCTTGCAAATAGTACTGGTGTCTGATATCTGCTTGAAAAACCACAAGTAAATAATTATAGTAGTAGCCATCACTTCTTGAACCATCACTAATCACCAGGCATCACGTTCAGCATGGACACTGCAGTTATTTCTCACATGTAGAAGTACTTAAACACGATGCCTGGTACATGGTAAACTCTCATGAAACACTGGCCACAGCAACTGTGAAGTAGATGATAATATTTTAATTTTAATGATAATGTCAATGATTATTTAAAGTTCTAGAAGCTCTACTTCATTCTTTTTCAAATCCCCCATTTATTTTATATTACGATTTCTTTTGTTTCTTAGGCTAATAAGGTAGAGTTTTTGTATTCTCCCTTCCACAGACATGAGAACCATTCCAAGGTCCCAACTTAATGCAGAAGTCTCCGTCTCAGTTGCCTCCCGAATGCCCAAAGGCACAGCCATTGTGTCTGTGTGAGCATTAAAACCAAATACCTACACAGTTCCATAATCCTCTACTGCTTTCTCAGTTTACAAGCATACTAGCTTTGAGCTATTTTGTTTTAGGCACCTGGGCATTTCTATTTTTTTCTTTCATGGTTATCTCGGTATTTAAACACTTTTTGATTTATATTTTATCTAGTATTTCTATGTGTTTAAAGGAAGAAGGGTGGTCTGAGTTAGGTCTGTTTGATATATAACCAGGACTAGAAGTCCAACTACTATTTGACAGATGAGGTAACTGAGCCTTAAATAGGGGAAGTACCTTTGAGCCTAGATCTTTCTGACTCCAAGCTCTACTCCAGTTAGTAAATAGTGAGGCTTATCCACCACTGTGTCTGCCCCGACACAACAATCCTAGCTCTACCCTTTGGAGTCACATAAGTAAGTATGACAGTCTTTTACGTACCCTATAAGAAAACAAATATAACTGTTCATTCTGTCCCCTGCTTGCCCCCCCCCCACAAATTTGTTACTTTTTCTTTAAGTGATAAAATCAAGTGATTCTTCATGTATTATTAGTTTTATTTTAGGGAATTTCTGATCCTAATAACCAAAGTTGAAAGTTAAAGGACAGCACAGTAGAAATCATGAAACCTGAGTTCTGCCACTAATCAGCTGTATGACTCTAGGTAGGCTACAACCTCTGTGTTTTGCTTTGTCTTCAAAATGGGGATAATATCTTTGAGTTTAAGGGGGCCAATGATTCAATTCATAGGAGATAATATATACAGGAAGTATTTTTAAAAAAGGGTACGAATTATACAATATAAAAGAACATTTTATTACTACTATTTACCTACTACAAATGTTAATACAAATACACCTTTTGTCATGGATTGAATTGTGTCCCCTAAAAATGCGTGTCAACTTGGTTGGGCCACGATTCCCAGTATTGTGTGGTTGTCTTCCATTTTATGATTTCCCTGTGTTCTAAATCCTATCACTGGGATGTTAATGAGATGGATTAGCAGCAGTTACATTGATGAGATCTACAAGATTAGGTAGTGTCTTAAACCAATCTTTCTTGAGATATAAAAAAGAGAAGCAAGCAGAGAGACAGGGGGACCTCATACTATCAAGAAAGCAGAGCCGGGAGCAGAGCATCCTTTGGACCTGGGGTTCCTGCTCTGAGATGCTCCCAGACCAAGGAAGATTGATAACAAGGACCCTCCTCCAGAGCCGAAAGAGAGAAAACCTTCCCCTGGAGCTGGCACCCTGAATTTGGACTTCCAGCCTACCAGACTGTGAGAGAATAAACTTTGTTAAAGCCATCCACTTGTGGTATTTCTGTTATAGCAGCACTAGATAACTAAGATATACCTCAACATGTCAATATAAATATGTAAAATACATAAATATAAATATACCTCAACATAAAGAAAACATAAATCCTCACAACTGGACCAATAAGCAACACCATGATAAACGGAGAAAAGGCTGAAGTCAAGGATTTCATTTTACTTGGATTTACAATCAACACCCACAGAAGCAGCACTTAAGAAATCAAAAGATGTACTGCACTGGGCAAATTGGCCGCAAAAGACCTCTTTAAAGCGTTGAAAAGCAAAGGCACCACCTTGAAGACTAAGTTGCGCTGATCCAAGACATGGTGTTTTCAACTGCCTCATATGCATGGGAAAGCTGGACAATGAATGAGCAAGACCGAAGAAGAATTGACACCTTTGAATTACGGTGTTGGAGAATACTGAATATACCATGGACTGCCAAAAGAACGAACAAATCTGTCTTGAAAGAAGTACAACCAGAATGCTACTTAGAAACAAGGATGGGAGACTACGTCTTACATACTTTGGACATGTTATCAGGAAAAATCAGTCCCTGAAGGACATGATGCTTGGTAAAGTAGAGGGTCAGCAAAAAAGAGGAAAATCCTCAATGACATGGGCTGACACACTGGCTGCAACAATGGGCTCGAGCATAACAGCAATTGTGAGGATGGCCAGGACCGGGCAGTGTTTCATTCTGTTGTACGTACGGTCGCTGTGAGTCGGAACTGACCTGATGGCACTTAACAACAACATTGTAAATGTTAATAGTTTTACCAGGAATAGTGCAATATTAACTATGCAGAAGAATCTAAATTAGTGCAAAATATTTTACCTTCATGTTGCAGGCTAATTCCATTAGTTTTTTTGCATTTTCTTCTGAGCGATATCTCTTAGGGAGCTGAACCCTGAAGAACTTCAAGGCACCTTCAAAATCTGTCAACAGCAGGTCATCCCTGGAAGTCTTAAAGAAGAAAGTAAGAAAAAATACACATGTACAGAAAAAATTTTGCTATGAAGATGCCCAAGAAGCATCATATAAACCCATCTCCTTTATAATCCCCTCGAAGATACTTCTTAGCCTTTGTCAGAGCCCCTCACACATATCCAGTCTCAAGGTCAATACTTGAGCACTTTCATTCTAAGTGGCTGCTGAGAATGAAATTCAGACCAGCATAATATTGCAAGTGCAGAAGAGAGAATGGCAGATAACTCAGCTTATGAATAAATGAGTACCTTTAATAATCCAAGGGCGACATTAAAAATGACACTTATTCCCTGAAAGAGAAAAGACAAAAAGAACATTTTCAGCGTTTATATCTGGATTATTAAGCTGTTTGTCCTCAGAATACCCCACAGTCCTAGAGAAATTGTGAAAATTTCATGTAAGGAAATGGGTTATCTTGAAAAACAAAAATTGCAGGGCCACCACTGAAAAGCCACTTAGAGTAGACCCAATCTCCTATTTTTCTGAGAGAAGAGCTTTTTCCAGTCCTTTTTCATATTCAACAAGAAAGAATGCTTCTCCAAAGTATTCCATGCTTTCAAATCAGTACACATTAGAGTCAGAAAATTGTGATCCATCAGGAAATAACTTCTGGTGGACTTTATCTTGTGCTGTCTCAGTCCAAGTAGAGCAAGCGCTCTGTCCCTCAGTCCTACGTCTATGAACTGAATCTGCTCAGGGCTCCCTGCACTGTCTTTCTGCATCTAACCCTTCTCAGAGTGGTGGGGGCAAAGGACAGATACAGAGATATACTAGCATATGTTGATCAATTTAAACTTTTAAGTTTTAGGGCCTCAGTTTCCATAAAGGAACTAATACTTTCCTAAGGGTTTTCTGAGATAATTAATAAACATTTATGTAAATTACCCAGTATGCCACCTGGCCCTTAGTAACTACTTAACAAATGGTTGTTTGTAATAGCAAAAAATTAGACACAACTTAAAGGTCTGAGATTAGGAGTTACTTGCATAAATTATGGCATCTCCAAATAATGGAACACCTGGGCAGCCATTAGGAATTACGGTATACTTGGTAATGTTTCTTTCTTATAATGCGTCTTATGACATCTCAAGCTGGGTGACAGGTACAAACTCATCATGGATTTTTGTATGTCTTGAATATGGTATAATTAAATAAAAAGAATGACGGTATAAATGTGTCTTACAGATGCTGAAGTATAAGAAATGAAAAAAAGGTTACCAAATAGCATATACAGTATATATTTTTAAGTATATACATACAGAACCATAATATACATTATTACATAATATTTCATATAGAAATTATATACAGACATATGAACAGAAAAAAAAAAAAAAAACGGCTGAAAGCACATACACCAAAATGCTAAAAGGAGCGACACATCTAGAAAGTGGGATTACAAGCATCTTAAATTCTTTTTGCTAGTATTTCCTATAGTTTCTACAATAAACATGTTATTTTTACAATTTTTTTTTTCTTAAACACACACATATACCCCACATACAAAATACTCAAAACAAATGTGGCAAAGACTGTTATTTATCCTAATATCTATTTTCTATTAGTAACAGAACCCCGATTTTTAATGCATTCCTACCCAGCTAAAATATAACCTCCACTGCAACTAGGTATAGGCATATAACTAAGATCTGGTCAGTACAAGGTAAGTGGAAATGCCGGGTGAAACCTCCATTTGTAGGTTCCTTATTTTGTACTTTTCTTGGCAGCAGATGATTATTACCTTTCCCCGTCCCCCAGCTGCCCTGGCTTGAATACAGGTGTGATGGCTGGAGCTCTACTCAGCCATTAGGAGGAGAGCCATACTATAGGGAGGGCAGGTTACTGCCGACCTTCTGACTTCTTCTACTTTTATTTAGTCACATTATTTTGGGTTTCTTCACTATTAAATGCAGCCAAATCTAATACTAATATAAATGTCCAATATTTCCTTTCTTAGCAAAGAATACCTTTAACAAAATGTGATCAAGAGCAACAGCCCAAGGAACCATGTAAACCTGGATTTTCTAGCACTGAAATAAAATCACCAACAAGGACAAATTCTATTTTGAGAGAGTTGGCACAAGAAGGACACTGTGAGTGCAAGTCTGATACATACCTCACATAAAAGCAGGTCGATGATATGGAAAACCATGTAGAGAGGGAACTTTGCAGTGAAAAGTGTAAGAAACCACTGGGAGGCATACATGTGTGCTTCAAGGCTTATATCCAGGAAGTGGTTGTACAGGTCAGGAATGTACTCCTGAAATAGCAAACTAATTAGTTTTGGGCACATATGCAGCTATCCAACTCCCACTCAGGAGATTCACAGATCTGCCAAGAGTAGACGAAAAAAGTCACATTCTTGTGTTTTTCTAAAAACATCCAGAGTGTTATTAAGCTGGCAGTCAGCTCTCTTTTCCAGTCGACAAAGTAGCTGTAAAGATAGAGGAATCCCCAAAATGGTAGCAAGTATTTGGAAGGCCAGTTTTTGTTTTCCAAGTTATGAAATGTTTGGGAAAGCTGTTTCACTTTTGTTATGAAATTCCTAACTAGCCAGCTTTAGAGCTGTGGTGAATTCTTCTTGACTGAGTCTGCTGTGGAAAAAGGCCCTGCAAAGACACCAGACCTGCTGGGTGTTCATAAGATTGAAAGCCTAACTCATACACATCAAGTTCATATCTATTAATCTTGGTTCCATCATCACATAGTGAGAAATGACAAAAATGAAACCCGTCCTTAGCCACAGATGGCTAGGGCAATTACCACTGCTCCCTGACACTTTTCATCAACCTAGCTCTCCCCAGTCCTGCACTCGTCAAATGCAGGCTGGTTTCCCTTCTTACCTGCATGAGGCGCTCCAACTGGTAAAACTTGCAATGCAAATCTTCAAAATTTTGCTTGAAAAGTTCCCTGAGACCATAGTCAAACATGATCTTGACCAGAACACTGAATGCCTGTTCTTCAGGCATCTGTAAAGACAGGGAATGGAGAAAACAAAATCATAAAACACATGCAGACATTTTCTTAGTATATTAAATTCTTTCTTCTACTTACTGTCTTATCTAGGTATCAGGAAATTCAGCGACATGCAGCGACTAAGGCCTGTGATTGTGTTTTGTAACATTAACTCACTCACCCAGCAATATTTAATGATGTCTACTCTGTGTCCGACACAGTTCTACCCTGAAGGAGCTTCCCATACAACTAGTACATAATAGAATAACTGTAATATGAATTAGGTGGAAAGACCAGAGGGAACGCAGAAAGTCTGAGTCTGCCTAAGATAGTCAGGAACAGACTTTGGACGGAGAATAGAATTTGAGCTGAGTAGGAATAGGCTGGTAGACAACTGTAGGATATAAAAGTTTCATCTTTCCCAAAGGTCATGTAACCTTTTTAAAACCATCTTACTTCCCTCAGCAGCTATTTCATACTAGTAAAAATGTTTTTCTTTCTCATCGTTGTTCAAAAACATAGCTAGTTAGGAAGAATGTTACCTATTCTAAGGAACAGTTAAGTCTGCAACCACATTTAAAGTATTAGAAAAACCCTACCTCACTTTTGTTTACAAACAGTACCTATTTCTAATACCTATATCCTCCATTGCTTTATGGAAAAACACTTCCCTAAAAACCTTGCAAGATGTCTAGTTTTCAAAACAGAAATAAAAGCACTGGAGATGTTATTTAAACCTTGCAGTGAGTGTAGCAAGCTTTCAAAAAAGTAAAGAAGGTGGGTGGACTTCTGTGGAACAAGATGATGGAGGTGGACTGAGCACAGAAATCACTGGGAATAAAACAGGGCTAACCAGCAAGTGAGATTAGGTAATAAACTAGGGAAGCACAGCAGATTATTATTAAAAAGGTAAGGGTATTTGGGGCAAAGGGCCAGATCTTTAAGGTCTTTGATATGGAAGGCAACTATATTTTCCCACATTGCTGAGGGAGACATGGGGTGACCCAGGGTGGCATTTCTGATGTTAGGTGTCCCATCTCCCCTCACTCTGAAACTAGCATTTATCTTATCTGATATAATCCAAACAATAACACTACAGCAAAACAGCCCAGAGTTCAATGTAAGACATTACGGATTTGACCACGAAACCATTTTAAAGGGGCTGTGATACTTAAACGGGGTAAATGTCCTTGGAATGAAGTTGAGAACAAAGACAAACCAGACAAGCTTGTGAGACTTTGAGATATAAAATCTGATCAAAACAACAAAACAAATTTAAAAACTTTATTAATGTTATAGCTTCATTGTAATTTTGCATGCCTACCATCAACACAAGCTAGGTTCACAATAAGAAAATACAAAGTGGTTTTCGTTTTACTTGTATTGCAACCTACACAAAATGGCTTAAAAATCCTTCAAAAGCTTCCCTTTTTATAGAGAAACAAAATCCAGACTCCTTGACCTGGTCTCTGTGGCCATCCCTAAGCTGGTCCTTGTCTACCTCTCTGGTTCCCTCTCCCACTCCCATTACTTATGAGGCTCCAGTTACACTGCCCTTCTTTCAGCTCCTTCCATATGCCACATCTTCCCCATTTCATGGCTTCTACATACTACACTACTCCCTTCGCTAGTGATGCTCTATTCTCCACTCTTTTGCTTTTAAAATACTTCTATTATTTCATAACAATATAGAAAAAAAAGCTAAATGATACAGAAAAGAAAAGAATGGATACCCCTTCTCACTTTTCAAGCTTCCCTTTAAAGGTCACTTCCTCAGAAAAGCCCTTCCTAGCTCCTTAATCTAAATAAGTGTCCCTTGTTATAATCTTGCATTGAACTTTTTATTATATTATAATACTGTTATTATGCTGTTATAGTATTATATTTTTAGTGGCTATTGTTGGTTGCTGTCGAGTCAATTCCGACTCATGGCGACCCCATATGTGCAGAGTATATATGCTCCACAGGGTTTACTAGGCTGTGACCTTTCAGAAGCAGAGCACCAACTCTGTCTTCCAAGGTACCTCAGAGCACCAATGAAATTAATAGTGATATACCTGTGTGATCATTTTGGGTTCACTAGCTCTGCATCCATGAGGCCTGGGACCAAGTCTATATACTCCTGATCTCCGGCACAGTATAGGTCATAACAGGTGGTCAAAACTCTTTGCTGACACCCCTGTGTGGTATACTTGCAAAGCATTTTAACTTAAGTCTAATCATGAGGAAACAATTAGACAAATCAAGAACGTGGAACATTTTATAAGTAACTGGCCTGAATTTTTCAAAAGTGTCAGTAGCATGATACACACAAAAAAGGCAAGGGTTTGTTTAGACTAAAAGAAAATAAAGAAAAATGACAAATTCAATGCCTGAATCTTGATTAGATTTTGGTTTAAAAAAAAAAAAAAAGCCATAAAGGACTTTATTTAGACATTTGAGGAAAACTGAATGTGGACCATGTATCAGACATTACTGAATCAATGTGGAATTTCTTACATGTGATCACGGTATTCTGGTTATGTTGCAGAATGCCCTTGTCTTTAGGAGATACATGCTCAAGTATTTAGGAGTAAAATGTCATGATGTTTGCTACTTACTTTCAAAGAATTCAGTAAAAAATAAAATGCGTGTGTGTGTTTGTATGTGGAGGAAGAGAGAGAGAGTAGGGGAGGGGATAGAGAGAGACTAAGAGAGAAAGCAATGTAGAAGAATACTCATTGGCAAATTAGGTAAAGGGTATATGGGTGTTCACTATCAATTTTTTTTTTTTTTTACCAACTCTTCTGTAGATCTGAAAGTTTTCAAAATCAAAAAAGTTGGAGGGAGTCTTTGCTGAATGAATGAATAAAATGGCACTAAAGAAAACCAACTTCTCCCTTTTCTTCCTTTTAAACATAACTCTGATACTTTTTAAAATAACCATTGTAGGAATTTTCTATTGGGACAAACTTGAAACATAGAATATCTTGCTTCATTCACTCCTGCTACCCCCTCCCTGGTTTGTTGTTATTGAATCAAAGCTTAACTTTTGAATGTCTTGTTTCCTTAGGTCCCTACTCTTGGCTACCATACTTGGCACTCATTGACGATGGGGCTGTGCAGATTGTATCTATCAAGTCTGAATACAACCTGAAGTTCAGGCTATTGGGTGGCAAGGTAGACCAGCTACCATAATTTCTCAAATTATAAAAAGTTTTTTGTTTGTGCTAGTTCTGTCTTGGTAGACATAGATTCTACCTTGATCTGTTGTGATTGTGTAGGAAGAAGGAAAAAAAGGGTTTTTTTTTAAAAAAGAAAACCAACTTCTCTGCCTTCCTTCTACTCCAATACATAAATCCCAAAACAAATATTAACGAAAGAAGCTACTTTAGAGAAGATAAAATGTCCTCAAGGGTGCAACCAAGACTAAAATCTACCCAACCTTCCTAGTAATAAAAACAAAGTCTACCCTGTACTAGTTCTCAACACTGCCATTTATTCTTCCTATGTTTCACTTCCATAATGACATTATATTAATTTAAGGAAAAAGTTTCCAGATGCAGGAGTTAAAATTCATGCGAAGAGTCTGCATGAACCAAGTAGAAAACCATGCTCAAGTGTAAGGTTAGTATAAGCTGAGGCAGGCCATGTGCAGGTCATAACAGAGACCTAATTACTCACGTGGAGAAGCAGCACAGCAGCAAGAAAAGACTGGCCCTGGCAATAGCCGATCTCTTCATCATACACAGAATAAGCCTGGAAAATAAACACAAGAGGTATAAATGAACAGTCATTCATGGGCCATGGCTGTAGGATCCTGGCAGATGCTACCCACACCCCACTGTGGCACACTTTGACAGTCAACGAATGATACCAACGTATCTCCAATCTCAACTTTTTCTTTATAATGAACACAACTGTCACTATACTACTTCCTGTGAGCGAGGGGTGGAAAAGGTTAAGCAAAATTTACTTCAGCACTAAAAAAATGTTCTCATATTTCCTTGTCTTTGCTCATGTTGCTCCCTCTCCCTGAGATGTCCGTTTTCCTCTTCTCTGCCTGAAAACCCACTCCCCCTTCAAGCCCCAAACATATTCCCACCCCCCCCCCAGAATTAATTCTTCTCTTCTCTGTGCTTCTCTGGCACTTGGTATACATGCGTGGTTATTACACCACTTACCACAATGCTTTAAACGTCCATCTTCACTACTGGATTATGAGCTTCTTGAGGGCTGGGGTGACGCCTAGTCAACCTAGCCAGCACCTCACACATAGCAGGAACTCACTGTAAACATTATTCATTTTTCTTTCTGGGAAAAAATCTTTTGGCAAAGACACCAAAAAACGATTCTTTCCACATGCCAATAATAACTTTTCTGATAAGAGAGATTTCTCTGAAACCATTTGTGGGTTCCGCTGGAATTCTTATTTCGTATTTTTCTTGGCAACAGATGATTACTACCCATCGTCTCCGAACATTATCTTTAATAGAATATTGACATCTAACATTCCTTATGGTTTGCTCTCTGGTTTTTTAGTTGTTTTTGAGTCCTATTTTTAGTTCTCATTAATATTTACAGTTTTCATGTAAGCTGTGGTAGAAGGGGACTTCCTATAGATTCAAGATGTTATTGCTTGTTTGACAAATTCATTTCTGGTGAAACTCCCTTTATTCTCCATTTGCTTTTTGTGCCAAGGTTCCTCTGTGTTCCAAGAAAGCAATTTAGAATTGGTTATGTTTAGAATTCAGATCCCTTAGTAAAATGGGATGCCAATGCTTAACTTAATATATATATATTTGGGTTTTATCATTAGCTTTTGGTAAAACTTTCAAAAATACATATATCGGTTTTAAATATATATTATAGCTTAAAAAAATATATAACCGTGCTTTCAGAAATTCAGGTAGAATTCATGTAATCTCATTATACCCCTAATATCATCAAAGCTTATCTGATGAGAGGATTACAGAACCAGAAACACATATACTTTTCCAAAGACAAGATGTGCGCCTTATTATACTTGTTAGCTGCCATTAAGTCTACTTTCACTCATGGCAACCTTACGTACAATAAAAAGAAACACTGCCTGGTCCTACAGCATCCTGATGATCGCCAGCAAGTTCAAAAGTCCACTGTTGCGGCTATTTTGCCAATCCATTTCTCCATACCTTCCCATGCCCTCATTGGCCCTCACTTTACCAAACATGATGTCCTTCTCTAGCAACGGATCCCTCCTAATAACATGTCCAAAGTGAGTGAGTTGCACAGTGTTCTGTTGTGATCCATAAGGTTTTCATTGGCTAATTTTTGGAAGTAGATCGCCAGGCCTTCTTTCATAGACTGTCATACTCTGGAAGCTACACTGAAACCTGTCCACCATGGGTGATCCTGCTAGCATACCAGTGGCATAGCTTCCAGCATCATAGCAACAAGCAAGCCACCACAATATGACAAACTGAAAGACTGCTGATGGAAGATGTACACAGAGGGCTTTAAAAATGATCTGTTTGTAATACCAGGCCCCACTTTATACCTATGGAATTAATAAAAATGGACAAATTTAATACCAATTTGTTAAGATTGTTAAAAAAACAGTAGTAATATACACCAACACAGCTCTTTCGTTAGTAGTTTGGAAATATTTTTTAAGGTATAAATTAATAGTTTACTGGTTAAAAAGAGCAAAGGCTTTAGAATTAGTCACAGTTGGGCACAAATCCCATAAATGCTTATGTTTAGGTCTGGATCCTGGGCACATTACATGCTTTACAGTAATCAGAGGTTTATCTCATAAAGATGATGTATTATTCTCATTCTGTCCTCTCATGTAAGGTGCTCAGCATATGGCTTAATCAATTATGTTGTTGTTGTTGTTAGTTGCAGTGAAGTCGGCTACAACTGATAGTAACCTTATGCACAAGAAAACGAAATGCTGCCCAGTTCTCTGTATTGAACACCTATAGGTAGAGGATGGAGGGGAGCATATTCTTCAGACTGATGGAAGAGTTTAAGGGAATGCACAGAGACATGAAAGTACATGATACATTTTGGGAAATGTCTGGAATATAGGGCTCTTGGGAAATGTAATGAAATACGGGGAAGAAAGGGCACTTCATCACAAACATTTAATGAGTACCGACTATTTGCAAGGCACTGTATTAAGTGCTACAGATCCTAACACATATAAGAAATGATTCCTGCCCTTCAGAACTTCACAGTTCAGTGGGGGAGGTTAGAAAAGTAAATAAATCAGAGTGCGAAGTTTAACATAGCTGAAGCATAAAATACCTGGGGCTCTTGCAGCAAGATGTCAGCCAGGATATATTACAAAATGCCCTGAATGCTAAGCTAAGGAATCTAAAAAAACCAGAAAATGAATTAAGAAGTTTTTATTTCATTCTGTGAATTATAGAGCAGCACTAAATGTTTTTGTGGAGGCCACTGAAACAATTCAATGGAGAGGTCAACAAAGAATAAATAATAAACAGGTTAGAGCATAAAGGCAGGGAGACTACAGCAAGGCAGCTTTTGTGAAAGTGTCAGCACAGTATGATACAGGCCTGTACCCGGCCAGGGGACAGAAAGGGATGTACAGCTCTAAGAGACATCAGTCATATCAAACTCACTGTGGACAAAGAGAGGAACTGAAAACTAATAGAGAAATAACTGCATCTTCAGCAAGGCAGTGACAAGGGAGGGGAAAAGGACTGTTTTCAATTAAAAGTGGTATTACAAATAAATGTAATGTGAACCTTGTTGGATCCTGATCCTAACCAACTGTATTAAAGATATTTAGGGGAATCTAAATATGGAGTGGCTACTGCATGGTGTTAAAGAATTATTGTTAATTTTGTTAAATGGTTATTTATGAAACACCCTTACTTTTTAGAGATGCATAGTGAAGAATTTAGGATCATTATGTCCGGGATTTGCTTTTAAGTACTTCAGGGAAAAAAAAGGGGTAGATGAAGCAAATGAGGCAATATGTTGCTAAATGCTGAATCTGGGTAAAAGATATATACACAAATTCATTATACTATTCGGCTTTAGTGTATGTTGGAAAATTTTCATAAAAAACATGTTTTTAAATTAACTCTATTTTTTGACATCTTTTGTTTGATGTATTTGTACAGCTGGGAATTTAGGCTTGAGCTAATGTAGATTTGGGAATCTCTGTACAATGGTGACAGCTAAAGTTCTGGGAGTGGAAGGCATCACCCAGGGTGAAAGTGTAGAGCGAGAAGAACTATGGACTGAGCACCCAGGGGAAGGCATCTGTTTCAGAGTCAGGCAGACAAACTAATGAGGGTTTTCGCAAAGTCGTGAGAAAGGTGATAACCTGCATGGACATCAGTGCTTCACACTGTTGGATGGTGTCATAGGTGCCAAGTTCATCACTTAAATTGTGAATGCTGAATAGGAATTTGCATTGCTACAGGACTCAGAGGCTCTTAACATAAAACCAGTTTTTGGAAGTCTAAACGGGAGCCAAGAAACTGTCACCCGAAAATCCTGATTAAAAGGGGAAAAGAAAGCCTAGCATTTTATTTTTTAAATTATTTTCCATTCTTTAATGAGTCTAAAATCGTGTTGTTACCTTTGATTTTACAAAGTCTTTTCTCTCTTTTTTTGCTTTCTTGAACATCAGATACAAATTAAACTTTCTAGTTGATTTTTGTAAAATTTTAAAGAACCAGAACTATCTCTAAAAATGGAGTCTTTTTTTGTTTGTTTGTCTGACATGAAATACCTTGCATATCTTATATAAAGAATCTTGTCCGTCTCCTCCTGTGTCTTTGAAGTAGTCATGGGCTGGGAATGTCCGGTTAATATCCCGGGTGATAGCACTGTCCTGGGGAGACTCCTATGGAAACATAAAAGGGTTTAATGGTCAATCATATACCTATCTGGGTCTATACAAGTACAAGGTCTTTTTGTTTACATGCTTTAAAATGGTGCCAGGACATGATACATGCTACAACATGGATTAACCTTAAAAGCATTATGCTAAGAGAAATAAGTCTGTCACTAAAGGACAAGTATTATATGACCCCACTTATATGAAATAGGCAAATGTATAGAGAACAAAGTTTATTAGTGGTTACCATGGGTGGGAGGGAGAGGGAAAAGAGGTGTCTTAGTTATCTTCATTATCATTAATATAATAAAGACAGCCCATTCCCAAATGAGATTATAACCACAGGAGTAGAAGTTTTACAACACATATTTTTGGGGGACACAATTCAATCCATAACATTCAACTCTTTGGCCCCCTGCCCCCCAAATTCATGTCCCTGCCACATGTGAAACACATTTATCCCATCACATCATCCCTAAAGTCTTAAATCAATTCCAAGTCCAAAATGTCTTCTTCTCAATCATCTAAATCAAATATGGGTGACACTTTAGGCATATTCCATTCCTGGGACAAAATTCTTCTTCATCTGTGAACCTGTGAAATCTAGACTACAAGTTATCTATTTCCAAAGTACAATGGTAGAACAGACTTAAGATAGACATTTCCATTACAGATGGGAGAAATTGGAAGGGAAGATGGGATAATGGGCACCCAGCAAGTCCAAAACCCAGCAGAACAATTTACATTAGCTCTCAAGGCTTGAAGATAACCCTCTGTTATTTGGGACTACCTTAGTTACCTAGTGCTGCTGTAACAGAAATAAAGGTGGACAGCTTTAACAAACAAAGGTTTTCCTCTTACAGTCTAGTAGGCTAGAAGCCCAAATTCAAGATGTCAGCTACAGGGGAAGGCTTTCTCTCTGTTGGCTCTGGGGGAAGGTCCTTGTCATCAATCTTTCCTTTGTCTAGAAGCTTCTCAAACCAGAGACCCCTGGGTCCAAAGGACGCACATATTTCTGGCTCTTCTTACTTGGTAGTAATAAGGTCCCTCTGTCTCTCTGCTTCCTTTTCTCTTTTATATCTCAAAAGAACTGACTCAAGATACAACCTAATCTTGTAAATTGAGTCCTGCCTCATTAACATACCTGCCTCTAATCCTGCCTCATTAACACAGAGATAGGATTTACAACACACAGGAAAATCACATCAGATGACAAAATGGTAGACAATCACACGATACTGGGACTCATGGCCTAGCCAAGTTGACCCACATTTTGGGGGGACACAATCCAATCCATAACAGGCACCATCTAGGCAACAGCCCTGTCCTCCAGACTCTGGGTGTTGGCCATGCCCTCTGGATTTTGGGCGGAGGTCCCTCAGCCCTGGGTTTTAGCTTTGCCTTTCAAGCCCACTGGGATGGCAACTCTGCTCCCTTAGCTTTGTTCAGCCCCATTCTCCTGGTCCACCTGAGTGGCGACCTCACTGTCTTGGCCCCGGCAGTCCCCATTCCTCTGCTCCTTGGGCATGGAAGCCCCGCCCCCTCAGCTTTGGGAAGTGGCCCCGCTCTTTGAAACCGAAAATGTCCCATTTCCTGTGTTCCTTCCAATAGTTCTGCTGATCTCTGAGCTGCTCCAGGGATAGTCCTTTCCTTTTTTGGAGAACAGATGTAGCACCTTTGGTCTGCTTCCTGCCTGTAAATTCCCAGAGGCAGACAGTTTCCTTTCATCCTGTCTCTGACCCCTTCGGTCTAAGCTGATGGGTTTTCTGCTGTGGTAGTTGGTTAGATCCATCAGTCACAGGCTTTATCTTTTTAACAAAAGACTGTGTAGCCACATCCTTGGTGAAAATTCTAGGACATATGTCCTTAGTTTGTACAACAGAATTTTCCAGATCTTTAAATTCTGTTTTCATTTTGTACAGATCATTTTTAAGTCCATCTCCTTTCTTTAGCATTTCACTATAAGTGGCAACGAGAAACCACGCAGCCTCTTTAAGATCTCGGTTAGAAATCTCATTAGTCTGACATCCAAGTTAATCACTTACAAGTGCTACATTCCACCAAACATCTGAATATAATTTAGACACGTTCTCTGCCACTGCATAAAAAGCATCGCTCTTCCTCCACTGTCCAGTCACACATCCATCATTTTCTTTTAAAACCTCACCAAAAGTACATTTAATGTTAACGTTTCTAGCAAACATTCTGTTGCTGGAGCATAAGTATTCTCTAAGATAATAGAGACTTTCTCGATAGCTCTCCTCACTTCCTTCTGAGCCGTCACCAGAATTGCCTCTGATGTCCGTAATTCTACCAACAGTCTCTTCAAGGCAATAAAATAATCTAGGCTTTTACTATTAGGTACCTTAAAGTCTTCCAGCTTCCACCCACTACCCAATTCCAAAACCACTTCCATATGTAGGTATTTGTTAGAGCAGCACCCCCACTTTTCAGACCAAATTCTTAGTTATCTAGTGCTGCTGTAACATAAAATACCACAAATGGGTGGCTTTACCAAACAGAAGTTTATTTTCTAACAGTTTAGGAGGCTAGAAGTCTGAATTCAGGGTGCTGGCTCTTGGGAAAGGCTTTCTTTCTTTGTTAGCTCCGGATGAAGGTCCTAGTCTCTTAGAGCTTCTGCTCCTGGGCGATTTTCATGTGGCTTGGCATCTCTCTTCCTCTATCTCTGCTTCGTCACTTGCTTGTTTAATCTCTTTTATATCTCAGAAGAGACTGACTCAAGACACACCCTATACGAATCCTGCTTCTAACATAAACACAATCCATTCCCAAATGAGATTATAACCACAAGCATAGAGATTAATGATTATAATATGTATTTTGGGAGGACACAATTCAAACCGTAACAGGGAGAGTCATCGCTTAGGGGGCACTTAGCTTCTGTTAATAGTGGTGGAATAACTTGGAAAAGGAGAGCTGTCATGACTGTACAACATGATGAATGTAAGCAATGTCACTGAATTGTACATGTAAGAATTGTTAAATTGGCAAATGTTATATTTTCTACCACACACACACATGCACACAAATCTTGCCGGTTCCTATATCCACGCATTCATGCCCATAGTTACTGCTTCTTCAGGGACCTGCCACTCAAGCCAAAGCAAAATCAAATGTAGGGAAAAAATATGAAAGAAAAACAACTTGTTTCACTCTGTACACCTCATGCTATACTCCATTCCTTATGCAAAGAAGTGCAGCTGGTGACTTTTCTGTTACAACAGATAAAATGTGCTATTCAAAATGCATTTACGATAGGAAAATACTCAACCTAATCTCAAAGGAAGGAGGTCAAGTGCTCCTGTTAGAAAAACTGGGTATAAAAACTGCTGTTTTAACTTATCCTATGGCATGAAGTCCATGTATCAGGCTCTCAAATAGAAAAGAATTCCCTTAAACAGAGTTTGTCTGAAAGGCAAATGGCATTAAGAACGTACATAGCAATTTACTCAATATGAACACTATACTATCAAATCCCAAGGAACTTATTCAAACAGACTGTGGGAAGATATTCCTTTTTAACTAAATCTAAACAGATGTCAATAATGTCAGCAATCCTTCATAAAAAATACCAGTATCCAGCTATCTCTAATATCTTTCCGTTGTTGAATTTTATTTGCTTGCATGCTGAAGAACTGAAACACAAAAAGGTGACACTTTAAGAATTCATTGTCTTCACAACTAAGGCAATAGACCTGATTCTCTTTGGTAAGTCTACATCATATTCAGCATACCATCCAACAGCCTGATACTCCTGTTCTAAAATGAAAAACAAAAGTGATATTCTTCTCTCACCCAGTAATTTTTCTAGCCTTTTGGGCAATCATGTTCCCAGAGCCGTGAATATTTTACAGCTTTGGGATTTGAACCCAACACTTCCTCTAAAGCCTATGCTCTTTCTTAACCAAAACTATTATACCTTCAAGGATACACACACACACACACACACGTTTATATATATATGAAATATAAAAAGCTCCAAAAGAGTATGTGACATATATATAAAAAAACCAAACCTGGTGTTGTTGGGTCGATTCCGACTCATAGCGACCCTATAGGACAGAGTAGAACTGCCCCACAGAGTTTCCAAGGAGCGCCTGGCAGATATGAACTGCCGATCCTTTGGTTAGCAGCTGTAGCACTTAACCACCACGCCACCAGGGTTTCCCGTGACACATATATATATATATATATATACACACACACACATATATATATATGTGGCATATATATAGAGGACACATAATAAAAGTGAAAGCAAAGCCTCCAACACTGCTGAGAGCTGGAGCCATCCTCTGTCTGAAAACACACATGCACACCTTCACATACTCTACTGATACACAGCTGCTGCTATGTAGAATATACACAACATATGGAAATATATATTATTTTTATTTTTGTATATCTTATCTTACCTATAAAACTATTTACTTAAGGGCAGAAACTGTGCTTCTGTTTTATAATCCACAAAACCTAGCTTAATGCATGGCACAGTCAATGGTTGATAAATATACCTAATAAAAGTCCAAAAGCCTCTTTAGAATTAATGAATGGCTATGCTAATGTGTTCAACAGCCCTACCCAAACCAGGATCTCCAATGCTAAATGTTTAATTCAAGTTCAGACCCACGTGAATGAGGCACTACATTAAATCAGGAAAGAATCCTATTAACTGAATAACTTAAAAAACATTCCGGAACTACATAACTGAAATAAAAACCAAGAAAGTTCTAAATGACTGATTTAATAATAACTATGAAATTGTGTAAAATGTAGGTTAGAGTAAATATCTGTCACAAGAAACAGAACAAAGATTATACAGAAAGTAATGTCTTTTTGATAAAAAATGAAAAATAAATTTTGCAAATATCAAGAGGAATGACAAGGAAAGTAGGTCTATATACCAGAAATATATGCTTTATTAAAGTAGGTTAAAGATTTTTTTTTCCAGCCACGATTATGCAAATTATCCTGGAATTTAGTTTTAATTTTAACAAACACATACAACGTGAAACAACAACACAGAAAGAGAATCATAGGCATGTATTACTTGATAGGGAATTAAGAAATCTCTATCTTTAATAAGGAGCCTTGGTGGCACAGTGGTTAAGAGGTTGGCTGCTATCCAACAGGTCTGCAGTTGGAATCTACCAGCTGCTCCTTGGAAACCCTATGGGGCAGCTCTGCTCTGTCCTATAGGGTAGCTATGAGTCTGAATACGCTCTATGGCAACAGGTTTGGTTTATGGCTTTGCTTTTTGATGAACAGAAGTTTTATTTCTGATGATGTCCCATTTATCTATTTGTCTTTTGTTGCTCATGCTTTCAATGTCGTATCTAGGAATCCACTGTTAAAAACTAGATCCTGAAGAATTATCCCTATATTTTCCCCAAAGAGTTTTATGGTCTTAGTTCTTACATTTAGGTCTTGAATGTATTTTAAGTTAGTTTTCACATGTAGTATGAGGTGTGGGTCCATGTTCATTCTTTTGTTTGTGGGTATCCAGTTGTCTGAACACCATTTAAGAGATTATTCTCTCCATATTGAATGGACTTAGCATACTTGTTAAAAATCAGTTGACCACAGACATATGGATTTATTTCCAGACTCTCAATTCTATACCATTGGTCTATATGTCTATCATTATACCAATACCAGACTGTTTTATCCGTGTGTTCCTTGGCTTGTTCTGCGTATTGCCTGATCTTCTTCCTGATGTCTTGAAGAGTTCTGTATATTAATCTTTTGAATTCTGCATCTGGTAATTCCAGGAAGGCACTTTCATCCAGAAGATCCTTTGATTCTCTGTTTTGAGAGCTTATTGAAGCAATCATGGCCTGTTTCCTTATGTGGTTTGATATTGACTATTGTCTCCGAGCCATCTATAAGTTATTGTATTAGTTTATTTTATGTTTGCTTACCGCATCCTAGTTTCTTGCTTTGTTTTGTTTTGATATGCCCAAATGAGCTGCTTGAGTGAGCTAGCTTGATTATTTTCGCCTTTGGAGCTCTGACATCCTGTCACGAGATGGGTAGAGCTGTTATCAGGTATATGAGCTTATGAGTCCATTCACTTTTCTTGTGTGGATTCAGCTCAGGTGTCCAGGTAGCTGGTCATCAATTGTGTGGTAAAGGTTCTGTCCTACAGTCTTAGAGCAGCAGGGGTGTTTGGTGTAGGTGCTAGTATCTGGTTGCAGCAGGGGGTGATGCTCTGAACAAGACAGAGGGCTGAGAACCAACCCCCATGTGTCTCTGAGGAAAGTGCATCCCCCCCTTCCCTAGAGCATACAGGTGGGTGGGTTTTACAGACACCCAAGGTTTTTGGTTGGAAGGACTGGAAGGTACCAATTATCCTTGGACCTCTGTCGTCACAGGTGGCTGGCTGTGTGACCTGAGTGGAGCCACCAGTCCTCGGGACCCTGATGTGGGTAGGTAAGGACCCTGTTTAACAGACAAAGAGGTGTCAACACCCACCTCTCCACTCTACAGCTTAAACACTTGCAGTCTGCCAGCAAGGGCCTATTCTCCTGAAATAGGGCCACACAGGTCCACGCAGGGGGAAAGGTATTCAAAGTCCAGGGAGCGTTCATGCCTAGACAGGAGCTGCTTCTGTCCTGAGCTCCCCAGGTTAGTGGAACTGGCAAATTATCTTTTCCGCCTGTTGTGAATTTATTCCTCCTCCAAGTCCGAGCAAGGCTCAGGGCACTCAAATGGGCCAATCTCAGGCCCAGGGAAAGCAACAGCCACTGAAGCTGGCTTGGGGGCAGGGGGCGCGGTAAATACACACAAGTACTTAGCTTTTGCTGAGAGCGCTGTTCTTCTCTGGCTCTGGTGGTATGAGTAGGCTGCGCAGCTTGGCTGATGCTCCCTGAGAAACTTAGGTCGAATGCTATCACCGCCTGCCGCAGCCACTCCCAGGAATGGTGCCTGAGGGATCCCGGCGATTCAGGTCTGGCAACTCCTCTCCGCTTCTAAACCGCCTCTCTCTCCCCCCGCCGCTCAGTCCATTTTCTAACTTTGCCTTTGATGTTCAGGGCTCCTACCTTGTCACAAATACAATCGTTTCACTTGATTTTTCGGGTCTCTGCTTTAAGAGGGCTCGCCGGAAGCATCTGGCTATTCTGCCATCTTGGCCCCACCTCTCAATACCAGACTGTTTTGATTACTGTAGCTTTATAATAGGTTTTAATTGGGAAGTGTGAGTCTTCCTACTTCTTTTACAAGATTGCTTTCAATATTTGGGACCCCTCACGGAGCCCTGGTGGTGCAGTGGTTAAGAGCTATGGCTGTTAACTCAGCAACTTCAGGCAAAAGGCTTGCTGGTGGAATAGGGTGCCTCTGGGCACTTGGCAGAACCAGGTTCACTGATCCACAGTGCAAGAGAGCTGAGTGTCTTTGGGCAGGAAGCTTTTTGGTGGAGTGGGGTGCCTCTGCGTATGCATCAGTGGAAATAAAGAGCTTTGTAACACTTACCCAAGTAGGACAGCTACTGTGTAGTGTTTTCCAACCTAGACGGCTCATCTTCCAGCACTATTTCAGACAATACTCTGTTGTGATACATAAAGTTTTCATTGGCTAATTTTCAGAATAGATTGCAAGGCCTTTCTTCCTCATCTGTCACAGTCTGGAAGCTCTGCTGAAATGGGTCCACCATGCGTGACTCTCCTAGCACCTAAAATACCAGTGGAAAAGATGCCAGTATCACAGCAACCCACCACTCCTTTGTCGGTTTGTCATACTGTGGTGGCTTGTGTGTTGCCATGACACTAGAAGCTATGCCATCAGTATTTTAAATACCAGCAGAGTCACCCATGATAGACAGGTTTCAGCAGAGCTTCCAGACTAAGACAGACTAGGAAGAAGGACCTGGTGATCTACTACAAAACTGGCTAGGGAAAACCTTATGAATAGCAGCGGAACACTGATGTAGTGTTGGAATATGAGTGCCTCAGGTTGGAAGGCACTCAATATATGACTGGGGAAGAGCTGCCTCCTCAAAGTAGAGTAAATCTTAATGACATGGATGGAGTACGGATTTGGGGACCTTCATTTGCTGATGCGGCACGGCACAAAATAAGACACACCTGCAAACATCCATTAATGATTGGAATGAGGAATGTACAAAGTATGAATCTATGAAAATTGGAAGCTGTCAAAAATGAAATGGAACACTTGAAGACTGATATCCTAGGCATTAGTGAGCTGAAGTGGACTGCTCTGGCCATTTTGAATCAGACAACCATATGACCTAGGACACTGGGAATGACAAATTCAAGAGGAACGGCATCACATTCATTATCAAAAAACATTTCAAGAGCTCTCCTGAAGTACAACACTGTCAGTGATATAACATCAATACACTTAAAAGGAAGACCAGTTAATAAGACTATTATTCCAATTTATGCAAACCAAAACCAAACCCATTGCCATCGAGTCGATTCCGGCTCCTTACAACTCTATAGGACAGAAGAGAACTGCCCCATAGAGTTTCCAAGGAGCACCTGGTGGATTTGAACTGCTGACCTTTTGGTTAGCAGCCATAGCTCTTAACCACTAGTATTTTTTTTACCAATTTCTGCAGCCTAAAATTAATCAAACATGCACTCGTCTTTGCCAAGAAATTTGGAAGACAGCTACCTGGCAAACCCACTGGAAGAGATCCATATTTGCACCCATTCCAAAGAAAGGTGATCCAACAGAATGCAGAAATTATCAAACAATATCCTTAATACCACACTCAAGTCAAATTTTGCCAAAGATCATTCAAAAGTGGCTGCAGAGATCAAAGACCTAAATATCTAAAACGATAAAGATCATGGAAGAAAAATAGGGACAATGTTAGGAGCCCTAATACATGGCATAAACAGCATACAAAACATTACTAACAATGCAGAAGAAAAACTAGGTTAGGTAACTGGGAGCTCCTAAAAAATCAAATACCTATGCTCATCCAAAGACTTCACCAAAAGAGTAAAAAGACTACCTACAGACCGGGAAGAAGTTTTTAGTTACGACATTTCCGAGCAGTGCCTGATCTCTAAAATCTACATGATACTGCAAAAACTCAACTACAAAAAGACAAATAACCCAATTAAAAAATGGGCAAAAGATATGAACAGACAAGTTACTAAAGAAGACATTCAGGTGGCTAACAGATACATGAGGAAATGCTCACGATCATTAGCCATTAGAGAAATGCAGATCAAAACTACAATGAGATTTCTTCTCACTCCAACAAGGCTGGCATTAATCCAAAAAACTCAATACAATAAATGTTGGAGAGGCTGTGCAGAGACTGGAACACTTATACACTGCTGGTGGGAATGTAAAATGGTACAACCACTTTGGAAATTGATTTGGCATGTCCTTAAAAAGCTAGAAATAGAACTACCATACGATCCAGCAATCCCACTAATTGGAATATATCCGAGAGAGATAAGAGCCTTTACATGAACAGATATATGCACACCCATGTTCACTGCAGCACTGTTTACAATAGCAAAAAGACAGAAGCAACCAAAGTGCCCATCAACGGATGAATGGATAAATAAATTATGGTATATTCACACAGTGGAATACTATGCATCGATAAAGAACACTGATGAATCTGTCAAACATTTTATAACATGGAGGAATCTCGAAGGCATTATGCTGAGTGAAATTAGTCAGCTGCAAAAGCACAAATATTGTATAAGATCACTATTACAAGAACTCGAGAAATAGTTTAAACAGAGAAGAAAATATCCTTTGATGGTTACAAGAGGGGGGAGGGAGGGTGAGAGAGGAGTATTTACTAACTAGATAGTAGGTAAGAACTACTTTAGGTGACGGGAAAGACAACACATAATACAGGCGAGGTCAGCAGACCTGGACTAAAGCAAAAGCAAAGAAGTTTCCTGAATAAACTGAATGCTTCAAAGGCCAGCGTAGCAGGGGCGGGGGTTTGGGGACCATGGTTTCAGGGGACATCTAAATCAACTGGCATAATAAAATCTATTAAGAAAACATTCTGCATCCCACCTTGGAGAGTGGCGTCTGGGGTCCTAAACGCTACCAAGTGGCCATCTAAGATGAATCAATTGGTCTCAAACCACCTGGATCAAAGGAGAATGGAAAACACCAAGGACACAAGGTAATTATGAGCCCAAGAGACAGAAAGGGCCACATAAACCAGAGATTACATCAGCCTGAGGCCAGAAGAGCTAGATGGTGCCCCGGCTACAACTGATGACTGCCCTGACAGGGAACACAACACAGAACCCCTGAAGAAGCAGGCGAGCAGTGGGATGCAGTCCCCAAATTCTTGTAAAAAAACCAGACTTAATGGTCTGACCGAGACTAGAAGGACCCCAGTGGTCATGGCCCCCAGACCACCTGTTGGCCCAGGACAGGAACCATTCCTAAAGCCAACTCTTCAGGCAGGGATTGGACTGCACAATGGGTTGGAGAGGGATGCTGGTGAGGAGTGAGCTTCTCGGATCAGGTGGACACTTGAGACTATGTTGGCTTCTCCTGCCTGGAGGGGAGATGAGCGAGTAGAGGGGGTTAGAAGCTGGTGAAATGGACACGAAAAGAGAGAGTGCAGGGAGGGCGCAGGTGGTCTCATTAGGGGGAGGGCAACTGGGTGTACGTAGCAAGATGTTTATAAGTTTTTGTGTGTGAGACTGACTGGATTTGTAAACTTTCACTTAAAGCACAATAAAAATTAAAAAAAAAAAAAACAACAACAAAAAAAGTGGCTACAGCAGTATATCAACAGGAACTGCCAACAATTCAAGCCAGATTTAGGAGAGGCAGTGTGGAGTATCACTGCTGATGTCAGATAGATCTTGGCTGAAAGTAGAATACCAGAAAGATGTTTACTTGCATTCTATCGACTATGCAAAGGTATCTGACTATGTGGATTATAATAAATTATGGATAACACTGGGGAGAATGGGAATTCCAGAACACTTAACTGTGTATGTAGATCAAGAAAAAGTTGTTCCAACAAAATAAGGGGATACTTTGTGGTTTCAAATCTGGAAAGGTGTACGTCAAGGCTGTATCCTTTGACCATACTTATTCAATTTTTATGCTGACTAAATAAACCCAGAAGCTGGACTATATGAAAAATTAATCATCAGGATTGAAGGAAGACTCATTAACAACCTGTGATATGCGGATGACACAACGCTGCTTGCTGAAAGCGAGCACTTACCGATGAAGATCAAAGACTACAGCTTTTGATATGGATTACACTTCAGCATAAAGAAAAAAAAAATCCTCACAACTGGACCAATAAGCAATATCATGATAAATGGATAAAAGACTGAAGTTGTCAGGAACTCCATTTTACTTGGATCCACAATCAACGCTCATGGAAGCAGCAGTCAAGAAATTAAACAAAGTATTGCATTGGGCAAATCTGCTGCAAAACACCTCTTTATTCAAAAGCAAAGATGTCACTTTGAAGACTAAGGTGCACCTGATCCAAGCCACGGTATTTTCAATCACCTCATATGCATGTGAAAGCTCTGCCAACAAAAAAGACTGAAGAACTGATGCCTTTTAATTGTGGTGTTGGTGAAGAACACTGAATATACCATGGAGTGCCAGAAGAAGGAACAATCTGTCTTGGAAGAAATACAGCCAGAATGTTCCTTAGAAGTGAGGATGGTGAGACTTCATCTCACATACTTTGGTCATGTTATCAGGAGGGACCAGTCGCTACAGAAGGACATCATACTTGTTACAGTAGAGGGTCAGGAAAAAAAGAGGAAGACCTTCAATGAAATGTCACAGCTGTTAACAATGGGCTCAAACACAGCAACAATTTTGAGGACAGTGCAGGACCGGGCAGTGTTTTGTTCTGTTACACACAGGATATCTGTGAGTGGGAACAGGCTTGACAGCACCTAACATCAACATCATAGCAACACAGAAGCCGTTAACAGTATAACAAAGTGACAGATGGGTGGTGGATAAAGTAGTTACATGTGATTACATCAACCTTCTATAACATGGGTCAGTCTCAACCAGTCAATTGAAGGCCTTAAAAGCAAAATGTGGAGTTTCCCTACAGTGCATTCTGCCTCCAGACTATAAACAGACATTTTGCCAGAACTTACTCTTCACTTTTCCTGTCACCTGACTTACAAATTTTCAGATAAAAGACTGTAAGAATCTCCAGCCTGTCACCTGACTTATGATTTTGGCCTTATCAGCCACCTACAATCATGTGAGCACATTCTTTAAAATGAATCAGTCTCTCTATATATGTACATATCTTACTGGTTCTGTCTCTAGAGAACCCTAAGACAATTCATATAATACAATTCTACACACCCATGAAAATCAATCTGTTGATACATACAACATAGATCAATTTTAAAAAACGTGTTGACCAAAAGCCCAGACATTAAGTGTACATATTATATAGTTCCATTAATGAAAATCCTAGAGTAGGAAATTTTTTTCTAAGGTGATAGAAATCAAAAGGGTTATAGCTGGGTGGGGCTGTGGGGGACAGGATCAACTGGAAAGGGGCACCAGGGAACGTTCTGGAATTATGGAAATGTTTAAATCTTGTTTGGTGGTGGTTACACAGGTGTATAAAGCTATCAAAACTCATCAAACTCTGAAGAACAATGATGAATCCGTGAAACATTTCATAACATGGAGGAACCTGGAAGGCATTATGTTGAATGAAATTCGTCAGCTGCAAAAGGACAAATATTATATAAGACCACTATTATAAGAACTCGAGAAATAGTTTAAACAGAGAAGAAAATACTCTTTGATGGTTACGAGAGTAGGGAGGGAGGGTGGGAGAGAGTATTCACTAATTAGATAGTAGACAACTGTTTTACGTGAGGGGAAAGACAATACACAATACAGGAGATGTCAGCACAACTGGACTAAAACAAAAGCAAAGCAGTTTCCTGAATAAACTGAACGCTTCGGAGGCCAGTGTGGCAGGGGCAGGGGTTTGGGGACCATGGTTTCAGGGGACATCTAAGTCATTTGGCATAATAAAATCTATTAAGAAAACATTCTGCATCCGATTTCGGAGTGGCGTCTGGGGTCTTAAATGCTAGCAAGCGGCCATCTAAGATGAATAAATTGGTCTCAACCCACCTGGAGCAAAGGAGAATGAAGAACATCAAAGATACAAGGTATTTAATAAGCCCAAGAGACAGAAAGTGCCACATAAACCAGAGAATACAACAGCCTGAGACCAGAAGAACTAGTTGGTGCCTGTCCTGACAGGGAACACAACAGAGAACCACTGAGGGAGCGGGAGATCAGTGGGATGTAGACCTCAACTCTCATAAAAAGACGAGACTTAATGGTCTTAGACTAGAAGGACCCCAGAGGTCATGGTCCCCGGGCCTTCTATTAGCCCAAGACAGGAACCAATCCCAAAGCCAACTCTTCAGACAGGAATTAGACTGGACTATGGGATAGAAAGAAAGTACTTGGAAGAAGTACAATCAGAATGCTTCTTAGAAGCAATGATGGCGAGGCTGCATATTATATACTTTGGACATGTTGTCAGAAGCATCAGTCCCTGGAGAAGGACATCATGCTTGGCAAAGTACAGGGTCAGTGAAAAAGAGGAAGATCCTCAGTGAGGTAGATCTGATACAGTAGCTGCAACAATGAGCTCAAGTGTAACAACGATTGTAAGGATGGCACAGGACCAGGCAGTGTTTTGTTCTATTGTGCACAAGGTCGCTATGAGTTGGAACTGACTCGAGGGCACCTAACAATAACTAACAACATAGGATAGAAAATGATACTGGTGAGGAGTGAGCTTCTTGGATCAAGTAGACACTTGAGACTATGTGGGCAGCTCCTGTCTGGAAGGCAGATGAGGGGGCGGAGGGGGTCAGAAGCTGGCCAAATGGACACGTAAATAGAGAGTGGAGAGGAGTGTCCTGTCTCATTTGGGGGAGAGCAACTAGGAGTATATAGTAAGGTGTGTGTAAATTTTTGTATGAGAGACTGACTTGATTTGTAAACTGTCACTTAAAGCACAACAAAAATAAAAATAAAAACTCATCAAACTCAACACTTGAGATGTGTACATTTTATTGTATGTAAATCATACCGCACTTTAAAAAAATACTAATCTTATTCCCCACCCTCCACCACCAAACTTCTCAAGACTTCCCTATTTTTGTGAATGGCATCAGGTTTTACTACCTTCTCTGTCATCTGGACTGAGAATCTAACAGATACCTGATTCTAGCTCCCACAAATGATTAGTGATGTGGAGATCCTCTTTCTGCAAATTCTGAACTCTGTCTGTTCCTTTCCATATTAGTGCATCATGAAAAGTCACATCTACATTTCTTCTTACCAACCCTAATATAATAGCCTAACAGATCTTCCTCTATCTCTCTGCTTTTACCAATACTACTATATCAAATTAATTTTCCTGAAACACAGTTTAATCACATCATTTGGCTGGTCATAAACATTTACTGGCTTCCTATTACTATTTACACTAGAAGAAGAGGTCCTTACCTTCTTCCCCAAACTTGCTGTTTCACAAGTAAAAGGAGCACTACCCTATTATTATACAAATTATGCACGCCTTAAAAAAAAAAAAAAAATTTTTTTTTCTATGTTTGTTTGCCAACTGTGCCCTTCCCTCACCCCCAGGTATTTTCATAAGCTTCACAATGCCAATTTTTTTTACACGCTGATATAAAAAAATTAGCATAGCACACTTAGATAAATGGGGGGGGGGAGGGATGGACACAGCATGGTTGGCAAACAAACCTGGAAGGTGGTGTTATTTGTGTAAAAACAAAGTACTCTATTTCAGGATACCAACTGGGCTATAAAGTAAGTAGGGTCATTGCTTAAAAAGACAGTCCAGGATAATTTGCTCTCTCTTAAATGCTGCAACATATTTATGCCTTAGGATTTTGCAGATGGCTGGTGGAAAGAATGGGACACTAACAACAGAAAGGCCTAGAATCCAGGCCATACATGTTCCAAGTCCAATGTGCTATTAAACGCTCCTGGCTAGCAATTAAGTTAAACCTTGTTTGTCATTGTCACTTTTCCTCTTTATGCATGTTGCCTTGAAAAACCTCAAGAGAAAAAGGGGTGACTGGCATTACTAGAAGTAGTTTCATTAAAAGGTATACTCTAAAATACCAGCACTTTAAAAACTTCTTCACTAAACAAATACTGAGAATTAACACCTCATACCCTGGTGGCATAGTGGTTAAGTGCCACAGCCGCTAACCAAAGGGTCAGCAGGTTGAATCTGCCAGGCACTCCTTGGAAACTCTATGGGGCAGTTCTACTCTGTCCTACAGGGTTGCTATGAGTCAGAATCGACTCAATGGCACTGGAGTTTTATTATCACTCAAAAAGAGCCCTGGTGGAGCAATGGTTACACTCTTGGCTACTAACCGGAAGACTGGCAGTTCGAACCCACCCAGCGGTTCTACGGGATAAAGATCAAGTGATCTGTTCCTGTAAAGATTACAGCCTAGAAAACTCTATGTGATAGTTCTACTCTGTCGCATGAAGGTGCTATGAGCTGAAACTGATTCCATAAGAAAGCACCTAACAACAAAAACAACTAAGATTTAACCCACTGGTGTTAAGATTTAAATCTCTTTAATTTCCTCTTCATGTTTCCCATACTCCTGCCAAATGGGGTTACTTACTATTGCCCAAATATAATTAAAAATTAATGACACTTTGTTGTTGTTAGGTGCCCTCAAGTCAGTTCCAACACAGTGACCCTATGTACAACAGAATGAAACACTGCCCAGTCCTGTGCCATCCTCGCCATCGTTCTTATGCTTGAGCCCACTGTTGCAGTCACTGTTGTCAATTCATCTCGTTGAGGGTCGTCCTCTTTTTTTGCTAACCCTTTACTTTACCAAGGATGATGTCCTTCTCCACAGACTGATACCTCCTGATAACATGTCTAAAGTATGTGAAACGCAGTCTCGCCATCCTTGCTTCTAAGGAGCATTCTGGGTATACTTCTTCCAAGACAGATTTGTTCGTTCTTCTGGCAGTCCATGGTATATTCGATATCATTTACCAACTGACATCTTTGCTTTTTAACACTTTAAACAGGTCTTTTGCAGATTTGCCCAATGCAATGTGTCATAAAGTATGCAATGACATACTTCACTGCATTTTAAAAGGACAAATTTAACGTTTGTTTTCTTCGTGTACTAATTTAAAGTTTTTTGCTTCCTTATTGTAATAACAGGGAAAAATGAAAAATGAAAGAAAAAATCTGTAATTTCACCACTCAGAAATAACTGTAGGTAATGTTTGGTAGGCATATAACTTTTTACATAATTATTTTTATAAAATGGGCTTAGACTGTGTCTTAGTCATCTAGTGCTGCCATGACAGAAATACTACAAGTGGATGGCTTTAACAAAGAGAAATTAATTTTCTCACAGTCTAGTAGGTTACAAGTCCCAGATTCAGGGCATCGGCTCCAGGGGAAGGCTTTCTCTGTCGGCTCTGGAAGAAGGTCCTTCTCATCAATCTTCCCCTGGACCAGGAGCTTTTCTGCACAGGAACCCTGGGGTCAAAAAGAGGTGCTCTGCTCCTGGTACTTCTTTCTTGGTGGTGTGAGGTCCCCACTCTCTTGCTTCTTTTTCCTTTTATCTGTTAAAAGTGGTGCAGGCCACACCCCAGGGAAACTCCCTTTACTTCGGATCAGGGAGGTGACCTGAATAAAGGTGGTGTTACAATCCCACCCTAATCCTTTTAACATAAAATTACAATCAAAATGGAGGACAACCACATAATACCAGGAATCATGGCCTAACCAAGTTGATACATACATTTCTGGGGGGATGTAATTCAATTCATGACACGTGGTTTTGAAAATTTATTTTTACTAACTACAAATATTGTATCCTTTTATGTTTTTTGACAACTATCCTACCCTATCACTTTTAATGTGCAGTAACCTATCACATGGCTATACCTTAATTTACTATGCTAATTATCCTACTTTGGATTATTCAGACTATTCTACTTCTTTTGTTAAAAACAAGGCTATAAACAGGGCAATGATTCTTAAGGGAGAGGGGATGGTTTCCACAATCACTCCACGCCCCGAAAGATCTAGCATAATCTTTATTTTTTGAATTTTGAGTTAGACTGCCAATTAGTCTTCTAGAAAAGTTGTACCAATTTACATACCACACTGGTACCACTCTTATAGGAACTGCCCTGCTCTGCTTTGGAATTATCATTTATGTGCTTTTCCTAGCCTCCTTCTAGTCTAAATATAACTATAAACTGTATCTTATTAATAATGTTAAAAAATAAGTGTCTCAGTAATCTAGTGCTGCTATAACAGAAATAATACAGGTGGATGGCTTTAACAAACAAAAGTTTATTCTTGCACAGTCTAGAAGGCTAGAAGTCTGATTTACAGCACCAGCTCCACAAGATGGCTTTCTCTTTTTGTTGGCTCTGGAGGAAGGTCCTTGTCATCAATCTTCCCCTGGTCTAAGAGCTTCTCAGTGTAGGGGTCCTGGGTCCAAAGGATGCACTCTGCTCCTGACACTAGTTTCTTGGTGACATGATGTCCCTCTGTCTCTCTGCTGGCTTCTCTCTTTTATATCTCAAAAAAGACTTACTCAAGATACAATCTAATCTTGCAGATTGAGTCCTGCCTCATTAACATAACTGCCTCTAATTCTGCCTCATTAATATCATAGACGTAGGATTTATAACACACAGGAAAACCACATCAGATGAAAAAGTGGTGGACAATCACACAATACTGGGAATCATGGCCAAGCCAAGTTGACACAGTTTTGGGGGACATAATTCAATCCATAACAGTAAGAGAATACCAGCTACCATTCCTTGAGCCCTTACTGTGTACCTGGCACTGTGTAAAGGGCCTGCATATAAAGTTTGACTCCATCCCATTTTGGAAAACCTGGTGGTGTAGTGGTTAAGAGCTGTGGCTGCCAAAGAGTCGGCAGTTCGAATCCATCAGGTGCTCCTTGGAAACCCTAAGGGGCAGTTACTCTGTCCTTTAGGGTCGCTATGAGTCGGAATCGACTCAAGGGCAACGGGTTTTCCATCCCATTTTAACTCCAATGCATGGTTTGCTGAACTCACATGATGACAGATAAAAAAGGCATTACCACATATGTATTTCCTTGCTGTTTTAGTTGAGAGAGCCTAGAAGAACACCCAACAGCAAAAAGAACTTCTAGCTCTCATATCTTGGTTTCTAATTCTACTCACCAATAAAAGTTCCTTGAATAAAAGGGCTCCTTAAAGAAATGACTGATGCTAGGAATGAGGCATAAAATATACAAGATGAGCCTGGAACATCTTGTAGTGCCAAAAAATATGGAAATACTCTGATTCTCAAAGAAAACAAACCCATAATGATGGAGGTATGTTAAAGGGATACAAGAACCAAGTGAAAGTGCTCCCAATGGCCAAAGGAGGAACAATTTGAACAACAAAGTAAATAAACGAATACTGGATTATAACCTGAAATACCGATATTCGTGAGTCCATACTTACATAAATAAATAACTGAACGAATAAATAAATGGGGGAAAAGAGACAAATCTCCCATGCAGAAGAATTACAAATAGCTTACATAGATATTCTCCTTCTAGGAAGGAGAACATAACTCTCCACTCCTTAAATATGAGCTGTGCATAGTGACTTCCTTTCAAAGAGTAAAGTATGGAAAAAGGGAAAAATGAGTAACTTTATATTGGAGAAAACCTGAAAAACATTACCTTAGTCAGATGATCAAGGTCAACATCAACAGTGATAAGTCATGTTGATATTATTTACCCGTGATAGGATATAATAAAAATGGCACTTTACCTCTGTGGTCTTCTTTCCCAAAACCCATAATCTCATGAGAAAAGCCAATCCCAATTGAGGGACATTCCACAAAATATCTGAACAGTCTTCCTCAAAACTCTCAAAGTCATCAACAACAAGAAAAGTCTGAGAAGCTATCACAGTCAAGGGGTGCCTAAGGAGACATGATAACTAAACGTTATGTGGTATCCTGGATGGGATCTTGGAACAGAAAAACGACATTAGATAAAAACTACAGACATCTGAATAAAATGTGGATTTTAGTTAATAATAGGTGAAACTGGGTGTGGGGTAAATACTCTTATTATTTTCATCTAAAACTGTTTTAAAAAATAAAGCTTGTTTAAAAAAAAAGGCATTACTTCCTTACTATACAAAAGAAAAATACAGGCTGAGTGGTTAAGCCACCCAAATTCATTTCCAATAACGATCTGGATTTACTAGGCACTCAATAAGACGGTGAATTGAATTTGTGGAACAGAAGTGCTGAATTGTGGTATACGCTCAACAGTACTATCAAAGAGGTAGGCTCTGTTCCTGTGGCTGATTTCTAGGCTTCAATTCTAATATTCTTTTAGTACACATGATTAAAACAATGGTAAGGCTATCTTAGTTTCTTTTAAAGCTCTTCTAAAATAGTTTGTGCAGAGAAAAATTTAAGGAAATAATAACATTGGTGCTATTTTCTTCTCCTCATTTTGGTTTGAAAGTAGTCTATTAGTTCAAATCATTGTGGTTTCACATTCTGTAATCTTTCTGGACAACTATTTTTATACCTTACTGTGAGAATTGGCCCACTGGGTAATTTCTCAGGATTAACAAGGTACTGGGAACTGGAGGAAACCCTTTGAATACACACCCTTTGTAAATTCAAGTTGAAAAATAGAAAGCTAAGAATGGCAGGAAGAAAAAGAAAGTACCCAAACAAAAAATGCAGTGGAAGGCTGCCATGAGAAATAACCAGCATAGGGAAGATTCTTACTCCCAAAGCTAGCTTGTTGCCTTAAAAAAAAAAAAAAAAAAGTTAGTTCTTCTTAAGGTTAGTCCAGAATGCTATAAATGCTTTGTTAAAAGCAATCATGTTATAACTTAAGAAAACAGAATAAAGGAGAAATAACACCAAAAACCCTACTCCAATACACACACCATGTTCCATCTTTATAGTATGTTTCACGGAAATAATTTTTTTTGTTGTTCCATATTTTGTTCTTAAAATGTCAGCTACAGCTTGTCAGAAGTGATTTTAAGGGCTCAGTTTTTAAAATACCCTAAATAGATACACTAAAAATCCAAAAGAAGGAAAATAAAGTTCAAGGGATGTTTCACTAAAAAGAGATATATAAGTAAGACTTAAAACGTCCCCTAGGTAAAATCATTCTCTCAAGTATGTATCATTCTTATCATTTATAACTTAATCTCATACGTTTTAGAAGTATGAGAATTACTTAAGTAAACAAGATAAGGAATAAAAATAAGACTTTTAAGTCTATGAAAACAAGTGTTCTTTTTTGTTTGTTTGGGCAAGGCCAAAATTATCCTACAAAAATCTGCGAAATCTTAAAAATTTAACTGCAGGTACTCATGTTAACTGTAACAGCATTTCTAATTTTATAGAGCCAAGAAAGGTGATAAGAAAAACAGTAACAATTAAAATGGTTTTGTCTCTTAAAATCAAATACTGTACCTATCTTAAGGAAGGATTCACTGGAATTCTGGCAAAATGAAAAGAAGGTACGTATAGTGTTCTTAGCCTGAGAATTATAGAGTTAAGCACTATTATAAATTCTCTGACGCTGTATGCAAAGTTTGGTACTTCAAAATAGTAATAATTATTTAAATACAATAACAACCGCTAACATGTATATAGCACTTACTATCTGCAGTCACTGTTCTAAGTAACTTATATATATACAGATCATATATTCCTCTTAACAAACCTCTGAGGTGGGTACTATTATTTGACAACTGAGTAAAGAGGTTAAATCACTTGCTTAAGGTCACACGCCTAGAAAGTAAGGAAGGTGGGACTGGAACCCAGGTCTAGCTTCCTAGCCCATATTCTTGGCCCGCCAAAATACCCTGTACAAGTGATAAAATTCTCTTATCAGGAGTGAGTAGCATTTATAATTCCTGTCATATTAAATACATTAAAGATGCTTTTGTTTTCTAGCCTCTTATAACTAAAGCAGACATAGAAATGGGCTTTTTCTTTTTACTTGTATGAAACCGCTTCCTTGTAAAGGCTGTTCAGCACTCACGAAAAAGCAAAGTTTACTAAGGGCCCAATAACACGCAGAGAGAAATATATGACGCTCTTAAACATAAAAACAAAGTGAAAAAATCTCAACAAAGAAAAGGCTGACCACTAGATAGATGTAATTTTTTAACACAATCTCTTGGCCTTTCACAGAGCCACCTTTACTAAATTGCACTACTGGCATATTTGGGGACCCAGTTAAAAAAAAAAAAAAAAAACCTGCTGTAGGGCCTTGTATTTCATGGTATTGAGGACACCTCCTATTATATTACTCAGTGTCCCTAGAAAAAATTCTGTTTTCTCCTAAAGAATTGTATTTATTTTTCCCCAGGGACAATGATCAAGTGTCTGTTTTTACTTTGTCCTCCAGGAAGTCAGAGCCAAATTCACAGCCCAATCTTATACTACATAGCATCTTATGTTCTGCATATCTGTGTACATATTATCTTCCTTTTCTACTTGTATTTTCTAAATCTCTTCCTTATTTACATTTTTTCTATTTTGTTGAATTATAAATATTCTAATAAGGTACCTCAATAAACCAAAACTCATTGCCGTCAATTCTGACTCATAGCGACCCCATAGGACAGAGTAGAACTGCCCCACAGGGTTTCCAAGCCTTTGTAAAATGAGGTACGATGTGTTATATAAAACAAATTAAAACACCTCAAGTGAATTTCATAGTCCAATCAACAAGAATTCTAGAAATAAATGACTGATGGGCTCACTTAATACTGACAATACAGACACACCTTTATCTTAAATTTAGCTTTCAAGAGCATAATACATATGTACCCATGCAAACACATTTTCGCTTGTCCCTGCGTGACTGGCACTGGGACTCTTCAAGTTAGTAGTATTTTTTTTCCAACTAGGAACCATAAAATCTCCTTGTCCCGCAGTGCTGTTCTCTATACTTCCACACCAATGCAACAGCCAGGATTTTAGTGGAAACTGGATTCGTGGGTTGTGGGTGAGATACTGCTTTGTACATTTAATCTCATGATTTGCTCCTGGATACAAAATTCATAGTTTCTGTACAACCATCATTTATTAACACTTAACAATATACTTTAAAAGCTGGACGAAAAACAGATGAGATTTACCTTTAAAATTTTTAAATGAATAAAATATTATACATTTAGTAATTAATACTTTAATTACTTTACTTAATATTTTAAAATTTCTATTCCAAAGCTCTAAGACACCAAACACAGAGCAGACTGGGATTAGATTTCCATGATCATGGCGATAACTGAAGGCATTTTAGAATCTGACTACAACCGAGTCAAGACTGGAGTTGGGCTTTTGACAAAGAATGGAGAAAAAGGAATTTAGGTGCTCTACTAGAGCACAACTAGAGCACAATGTAATGGACAGAACACAAACTCTAGGGTCAAGCAGCTGTGGCTCTGAATACTACCTCTCCCACTTACTAACTTGTATGAACTCAGGCAAGTTGCTTAATTTGTTTGCAACTTAATATCCCTACCTGTACCTCTGGAGATCTGTGATTTTAGACAGTACATAATTACGAAATCCACTGAACATTACCAACACCATAATTTATTTTAACCCAGCGAAATTACAGTAAAACCTGAGAAAGCTGAACCTGTGTTAAGGCGGAAACCTGTCAGAGTAGGAAAACTAAAAATATTTTCCACTAAATGAGCGACAGAAAAGTGGTAAGACAGCACCCTGTGAAAGGTGGGAAACTTGTGTGAGATTTGGAAAAAAAGGGCAGTTCCACTGACTTCCGGCTCTCACAGTTTTCGCTCGAGAAAAAAGATAAATCAGGTAACAGAAAAATAGACACTTAAATTATAAATGGTACAGTAAGGTTTTTTTTCTGTATTGTTTTTTAAACCTCTAAACTATGCTAACCAATATACTGCAGAGCTCAGTGTGAAATATCTTTGCTGATTATTTAAAAATCATCTGTCACATGCAAAAATCCATTTGGGTTTCTCTATTATCAATCTTACTTGGTAAGGAGCTCTTCCACTTCAAGGCAATCAAATAACCGTAATAAGCCCAAATGCCTCTAATCCTCCTTTACACTTTTTCCCTTCCAATAAAGAGAACAACTTACCCTAAAACATGTACAACAAAAAGCCAACCATCTATTGTAATCAATGAAATGCCATACGATCTACACTCAATAAGCTGGCTTCAGAAATGTTTGTCAAATAAGTACTTCTAACTCTAATACATATTTTTAAAATATGCTGTATTAGCTGAGTGGTTATTTATTATGCTGCATCTATAGGATGCAATGTGATTAAAAAGTAGATGGTCTCCTCAGAAAAAATGACTCTGTGTTTAATAAAATAATGCTATCACATTGCTTCAATCCAAATATGGCATTATGGTGCCATTCTAAAAATAAATCTGAATCCCAAGTGATATGCAGCCCTTCAGCTATGTTCATTTCCTTTTAGGGCTCAAGTTTCCCACAGGAAAATTATTCAATGTTTGGCAGAACTTTTCCGAATCATGTATAGATAAGGCGTAACTGCTAACTGCACTGTCAACTTTTTCCTGCTTTGCTATTGTTGATTCTCCTTCACAGCAATCCCTCATGGAGAAGTTCAAGAACTGTTACCTGACAAAAGTGAACACACAACGTGTCATTTTTGAGTAAAAAGGTACAGCGGTGGTTCTCGGGGTACTTTATGAATCAGCTAAGCTAGAAGACATGAAATTGTTACATACAAAATCATAGACCAAACTAATGTTTCCAATAGCTATGATGACTTCCAAACACTTATTTCAATTATATTTTTATAACACTAAGTAAAAATGCATATCAAATATCCTATCAGCACAGCTTAAAATAGCTTAATAATTGTATTGTTTGACTTCTGTAATTTGCTTAAGTTTTATAAAGCATTATATGCTAAGAAAGAAACCTTCTCAAAATCATCCGCTAACAACACACAGAGGATATGAAGCCTCACATTCATCAAGCTATATTTTTATATAAACAAATCAATTAAATTGTGACTTCCAAGAAAATGCTACGAATGTGTCATAATACTTAACAAATATTGTTTACTTTAAAAAATTTCACTGTTTCTGAAAATAACAAGTACCAAGTCAGAAATTTAAGTGTGACTACTGAGTAGCAAAAATATAAAGGAGTTGTACCATGGCTAGATATACTGAAATACAGCTTTACAATTCTATGGAAGTTTCTTGTTCTTACAACAATTAACAAACATTAAATAAGAATCTGTGTTTGAATGATATCGGTCACAAATCATCATCAGTGAACTGCTGAACTGCCTTTAGAATTCTGTAAGCAGTCTGCATTCACTTACATATTCAAAGGCTACAGATATATATATCTAAGGAGCCCTGGTGGTATAGTGGTTACACACTTGGCTGCTAACCAAAAGGTCAGCGGTTTGAACCCACCAGCCGCTCCACAAGAGAAAGAGGTGGCAGTCTCCATCTCTAAAGATTTACAGCCTTGGGAACCTTCTATGGGGCAGTTCTACTCTGTCCTACAGAGTCGCTATGAGTCAGAATCGACTTGATGGCAACAAGTCTGGTTTTCTTATAGGTACATATTCTGGGTTGTTAGTGTTCCATGTGCCAAATCTATTCATGAGATGGTCTCTAAGGATATACTCAAGGCCGTACTTTGGCTCTTGTGGACTTGTTCTAATTTTCTTCAGCTTCAACTTGAACTTGCATATGAGCAACTGATGATCTGCAGTTGGCCACTGGCCTTGTTCTGACTGATGATATTGAGCTTTTCCATCGTCTCTTTCTACAGATGTAGCTCATTTGATTCCTGAGTACTCCATCTGGCAAGGTCCACGTGTATAGGTGCTGTTTATGTTGTTGAAAAAAGGTATTAGCAATGAAGAAGTTGTTGGTCTTGCAAAATTCTATCACGTGATCTCTGGCATCATTTCTATCACCAAGGCCATATTTTCCAACTACCGATCCTTCTTTGTTTCCAACTTTCGCATTCCAATCACCAGTAAATATCAATATATCCTGATTACACATTTGATCAATTTCAGACTACAGAAGTTGGTAAAAATCTCCATTTCTTCATCTTTGGCATTAGTGGTTGGTTCGTAATTTTGAATAGTCATATTAACTGGTTTTCCCTGTAGGCGTATGGATATTATCTTATTACTGACAGTGTTGTACTTCAGGACAGATCTTGAAAGGTTCTTTTTGACGATGAATGCAGTGTCATTACTCTTCAATTTGTCATTCCTGGCATAGTAGACCATACGGATGTCTGATTCAAAATGGCCAATACCAGTGCATTTCAGCTCATTAATGCCTAGGATATCGACATTTATGCATTCCATCTCATTTTTGACAGCTCCCAATTTTCCTAGATTTATACGTGGTACATTCCACGTCCTGATTATTAATGGGTGTTTGCAGCTGTTTCTTCTCATTTTGAATCATGCCACATCAGCAAACGAAGGTCCCAACCACGTCATTAAGGTTGACTTTACTTCGAGGAGGCAGCTCCTCTCTGATTGTTTGACTGCCTTCCCATCTGAGGGGCTCATCTTCCAGCACTATATCAGACAATGTTTCACTGTTATTCATAAGGTTTTACTGGCTAATTTTTTTTTCAGAAGTAGCCCACCTCGTCTTTCTTCCTAGTCTGTCTCAGTCTGGGAGCTCAGCTGAAACCTGTCCACCATGGGTGACTGTGGTGGTATCTGAATTCTGGTGGCATAACTTACAGCATCATAGCAACATGCAAGCCCCCATGGTATGTCGAATTGACAGACACGTGGGGAAGACCAAATGAGCTGTGGAATGACATTAAGGATATCATACATGAAGAAAGCAAGAGCTCATTAAAAAGACAGAAAAGAAAAAAAAAAAAAGACCAAAATGGATGTCAGAAGAGACTGAAAGTAAACAGAAGAAATGATGAAGTAAAAGAGCTGAACAGAAGATTTCAAAGGGCAGATTGAGAAGACAAAGTAAAGTATTATAATGACATATGCAAAGACCTGGAAGAACACACTTGGCATTTCTTGAGCTGAAAGAACTGAAAACAAAAAAAAAAACCTCAAGCCTCGAGTTCCAATATTGAAGGATTCTACAGGCAAAATATTGAATGATGCAGGAAACGTCAAAAGAAGATGGAAGGAATACACAGAGTTACGGTACCAAAAACAATCAGCTGACCTTCAGTCATTTCAGGAGGTAGCATATAGTCAAGAACCGATGGTAGTGAAGGAAGAAGTCCAAGCTGCACTGAAGACACTGGCAAAAAACAGGGCTCCAGGAATTGACAGAATTATCAATTGAGATGTTTCAACAAACAGATGCAATGCCAAGAAATCTGGAAGACAGCTACCTGGAAGAGATCCATATTTATGCCTATTCCAAAGAAAGGTGATCCAGCCTGATGCGGAAATTATCCAACAATATCATTAATATCACACGCAAGTAAAGTCTTGCTGAAGACAATTCAGAAGTGCTTACAGCACTACGTTCACAGGGAGCTGCCAGAGACATTCAAGGTGAATTCACAAGAGGACATGAAATGAGGGATATTGTTGCTGATGTCAGATGGATCCTGGATGAAAGCAGAGAATACCAGAAAGATGTTTACCTATGTTTTAGTGACTATGCAAAGGCATTTGACTGTGTGGGTCATAACAAATTGTGGATAACACTGGAAAGAACGGGAATTCCAGAACACTTAATTGTGTTCATGAGAAACCTGTACAAAGATCAAGAGGCAGTTGTTCGAACAGAACAAGCAGATGCTGTCTGGTTTAAAATCAGAAAAGGTGTGCGTCAGGGCTGTATCCTTTCACCATACTTATTCAATCTGTATGCTGGGCAAATAATCCGAGAAGCTGGACTATATGAAGAACAGGGCATTAGGACTGGAGGAAGACTCATTAACAACCTGTGGTTATAGAGATGATACAACCTTGCTTCCTGAAAGTAAAGAGGACTTGAAGTACTTACTAATGAAGTAATCCATACTACAGCCTTCAATATGGATCATACCTCAACATAAGAAAAATAAAAATCTCACAATTGGACCAATAAGCAACATCATGATCAATGGAGAAAAGGCTGAAGTTGTCAAGGATTTCATTTTACTTGGATTCATGATAAACACCCATGGAAGCAGCAGTCAAGAAATCAAACAACACATTGCACTGGGCAAATCTGCTGCAAAAGACCTCTATAAGGTGTTAAAAAGGAAAGATGTCACTTCAAGGACTAAGCTGCGCCTGACCCAAGCCATGTGTTTTCAATAACCTCATATGTATGCAAAAGCTGGACAATGAATAAGGAGCACTGAAGAAGAACTGACGCCTGTGAATTATGGTGCTGGCAGAGAATACTGAATATACCATGGACTGCCAGAAGAACAAACGAATCTGTCTTGGAAGAAGTATAGCCAGAACGCTCCTTAGAAGCAAGGACTGTGAGACCTTGTCTCTTGTACTTTGGATACAGTACCAGGAGGGACTAGTCCGTGGAGAAGGACATCATGCTTGGTAGAACGTCAATAAAAAAGAGGAAGACCCTCAAAAAGATGGACTGACACAGTAACTGCAACAATAGGCTCAAGTATAACAGAGGTCACAAGGATGGCGCAAGACCAGGTGATATTTCATTCTGTCGTACACAGGGTCACTATGAGTTGGAACCAACACAACGGCACCTAACACCACCACCAACGTATTCTGGGTTTCAATGTTTATTTTAATTAAATATTTTTATATAGCTCTCGGGATATGTAAGTTAATGTATAAAGTGGTGTCTTAGTCATCTACTGCTGCTATAACAGAAATACCACAAGTGGGTGGTTTTAACAAAGAGTTTATTCTCTCACAGTCCAGTAGGCTACAAGTCCAAATTCAGGGCACTGGCTCCAGGGAAAGGCTTTCTCTGTCGGCTCTGGATGAAGGTCTTTGTCATCAGTCTTTCCTCTGGTCTGGGAGCATCTCAGTGCAGGAACCTCAGGTCCAAAGGATGTGCTCTGCTCCCAGTGCTGCTTTCTTGGTGGTATGAGGTCCCCATGTCTCTCTGCTCACTTGTCTCTTTTATATCTCAAAAGAGAAAGGCTTAAGACATTACCTAACTGGTAGAACTCATCAATATAATTGCTGCTAATCCATTTTATTACATCATAGTGATAGGATTTACAACATATAGGAAAATCACATAAAACGGTGGACAATCAGACAATACTGGGACTCATGATCCAGCTAAGTTGACAGATACTTTTGGGGAACACAATTGAATCCATGACAAGTGGTAAGTAAGTTAAAAAAAAAAAAAAAGTTTTTCTATTTACCAAAAAACTTAAAAATTGTCGGCATAGCAGAAATAATCCCAACCAACATCTGTCAGTGCCTATGTAGTAATAAAAGGTTTAGAACATGTCTTAAAGGGACCTCCTGGAATTCTTTTTATGTGTTTTTACTTAAAATTATTGGGAAACTACGACGACTTTAATAAAAGTTTATCAACAAAGGGAAGAGGCAATCTACAGACCGGGAGAAAATTTTGAGGAGCCATATATCGGATATTCATTGCAGCACTATTCACAATAACCAAAAGGTAGAAACAACCTAAATGTTGAGCAACAGATGAATGGATAAACAAAATGTGGTACACTGGAATGCTATTCAGCCACGAAGAGAAATGAAGTCCTGATACATGATACAACACGGATGAACCCTGAAAACATTATGCTGAGTGAAATAAGTCAGTCACAAAAAGACAAAGATTGTACGATCTCACTTACATGAACTATCTAGACTAGGCAAAGGTATAGCGACCAAAGTTTATTGTGGTTATCAAGGGCAGGAAGAAGGCAGGGAGTGGGGAGTCACTGTCTAGATGGCAATGAGCTTCTATTAAGGGTGAGGGGAAAATTTGGAAATGGATTGTGGTGATGGTTACACAACATGATGAATGTAATTAATGCCACTGAATTGTACATGTACAGATGTTGAAATGGCAAATAGTTTGTTACATATATATTTACCACAATAAAAAAAAGTCACTAGACAATCAGTGATCTTCAATTTTATTTAAGCAAAAACTTAACCTTCGAATATTACCAGCAGTACAAATATTATAAATACCACCGAAAGCATTCTAGAACTACCCATGTTTAGTTTTACTCCCCCTAACAAACATCTCTCAGGTTGTTAACAGTGATCAAAAGAATTTAAGACTTTTCAAATCTTAATTTGTTTCACTGAAAGGTACCTATGGGAAAACTATTTTTATTTATTTTAACACAAGCCAAAACCTGAACACTTGTTTCCTACAGTATGTATTCCATTTGTTTCCCTGCTTCTCTTTTTTCCAAACCTCCTGGAAACAGCTATTTTCAAGCACTTGACAAATGTCACACAATCCTTTGGATTTATTTTTGTGGCAGAACTGAGACTTTGCCTCAGGTATAAGCCCTGGGTTCTAGTCCAGTTTTGGAACTGAAAAAAGGTTTCTAGATCATGACCTCTAAGGACTTTCCAGCTTTGTCATTTTAGGATCCCATATTTATGCCATTCACCTACTCAAAAATCTTAAGCTTATCTCCATTTTTGTAATCAGAATCAAACTCCTTAGCCAGTTATTCCAGACTAGGCAGCCCCAATTTATCATTCTGACTTTACTCCCTATTATGTCACAACTTGAAACCTCTGCTGCACCTGTTCACCCTGTTCAAAAGGAAGATAGCAGCAGCAGCTGACATTTACTGAGTGTTCACTTCGTGCCAAGCAGTATGCTAAGAGCTTCACATGCATTACTAGCTCATTTAATCCTATGAGATAATGCTATTCACTCCATAGCTAAGAAAACAGACTGCGAGAGACTATGTACCTTGCCCCAGGTCTTGCAGCTAGTAAGCAGCAGGGCTAAGGTTCGAACCCAGGATCTGTCTGCCTCTCAGCACATACTTTTAATCACTGCACTTTAAATGGTCTCTTTATTCATGAACATAAAAATGGGTCCTCTTCATCAGGCCTTTGAAGCTCAAAATGCTCTTTGCCACAGTTTTATTTTCTTAAGACCAACTCATTTTTAAAAATATTTTATTGGGCTTTAGGTGAAGGTTTACAAAGCAAATTAATTTCCCAATCAATAATTTAAATACAAATGTTCCGGGACATTGGTGGCAGTCCCCACAATGTGTCAGCACTCTCCCCATTTTCATCCTGAGTTCTACATTTCCATTCATCTGGTTTTCCTGCCCCTTCCTGCTTTCTTCTCATCTTTGCTTTTGAGCAGATGTTGCCCTTTTGCTCTCATACAGATATGACTGTTCTAAGGAGCTCTTTCCTCACAGGTTTACTGTTTATTTTGTAGGCCTGTCTATTATTTGGGTGAAAGGTGATCTCTGGGGATGGCTTCAGTTCTAAGTTAGAAGGGTGTCTAAGGGCCACAGTCTTGGGGGTTTCTCCAGTCTCTATTGAACCAGTAAGTCTGGTCTTTTTTTTTTTTTTTTTTCGGAATTTGAGTTTTGTTCTGTATTTTTTTCCCACTCTAAATGGGACCTTCTATTGTGATCTTGGTCAGAGCAGTTGGTAGTGGCACCCAGGCACCATCTAGTTCTTCTGGTCTGTCTAGTGGAGGCTGTGATTCCTGTGGTCCATTAGTTCTTTGGACTAATTGCTTCCTTAAGTCTTTGGTTTTCTTCACTCTCTTTTGCTCCAGATGGAAAGAGACCAAGAGTTGTATCATAGATGGCTCCTCACAAGCTTTTAAGACCCCAGACGCTACTCAACCAAGTAAGATGTAGAACATTGTCTTTATGAACTATGTTATGCCAATTGACCTAGATGTCCCCCAAGACTACAGACCAACTCATTTTTAAAGTTTAATTCAAGTGACAATTCTTTACCACTTCAGCTCCAAATTTCCTTTCCACGTCTCAACTATTAAAGCTCTCACTGTATACCCCAATGATTTGTTCTATGATGAAATATACCTAACTTTTATTATATATATCTTAATGTCCAACAAGTTGTATGGGACGAACCCTCCTGCAGAACACACTACAAAAGCAGGACAAAGTACATAAAACATCAATTCGAAAGCACTGGAGTAAACCATCAGAGGCAGGACTTGAGAGGTTATGTTCCCCAAGAGAAGGAAGCACACCAGGCAGCTCCACATTCTCACAGAGCTTTTCTTCTGAGGGTACCTGCCAATTTGCAGCAGGCCTTGAAAGTCACTGGGAGATTCTGGCCTCTGTGCAACAAAAAATTATGGTAGTAACCTTTTACTGAGCTTCTACAATGTACCAAGCACAATTCTACACACTTTAGATGCGACAGATAGTATCTAATTTTCACAGTAATTCTAATGAAGGTATATTATCCCATATTACAGAGTGGAAAAAAAAGGGCCAGAGACGCCAAACCCATACATCAAAGGAAAAAAAAAAAAAAAAAAAAAGACCCAAGAGTATAATCATTAACAATAACAAGTTAAAGTGACTTACTGTCAATGTAACATGCATATGATCTTGAACTGACTCCTGTAATGTTGGTGTCATCTTCATTTAAAGATGAGGATCCTTCTGAAGTTCAGACAGATTACATAATAAACTGTCAGAACTATGACGTAAAATTTTTTTTGACTGTATCTCCAGTGCTCTATGGGATATAACATACCTTCAATATAATTCATGATTTTAACATAACCTAAGTAGGAATAGTTTCTATTCTTACAAATATCATGGCATGAAGAGGAGGAGCTTTTTAAATGAAAAGACTTGAAAGTCAGATTCTATTCTTTAGGAGATAATGACGTCAGAGACCCACAAATGGCCTTAAAAAAAATTTTTTTTTGGGGGAGGGGTCTAGCTATAAATGGCTTTGACAGTAGGGGTTTCCTCAGTTTTTCTAGAATCAATTCCAGAAATAAATCATGCTGCCTTAAATGCTGTAACTTTTGCTTTTTCTTCAAAAACTGTCATACTTATTTAATTCAGTAAATATTTACTGAAAGCTCACAGACACAGAATTTAAGTTTTACTCTGAAAACACTGTCACTTTTATATTTTCTTTTCATAACAAGCCAATAAATCTCTCATTAAAAGACTACAATTAGTAATTTAACATAAAGATGTACTTTTTTTGCAAAGGACTTTATCTCATATATTGTTGGTAACTGTGAGTCATTTTATCACCGTCTTTTGTCTATCGATCCCTTGGGTTCCTTTAATCCTGCCCAGCTGGATACTTTGTCAATCTGATTCAGAGGATACATGTATGGGGATGGGGGAATGAGACTATCTGAAATTCTACTCTACCCAAAGCCTAGCCCATCTTATATGCTGCCTTCTAAGGAATTCATTTGGTGCCAAACTCCTTATCTATGAACAATATACAACACTCTGCTTTTCTCTCATGATCTCATAACACCAGGTCCTGTAATATAGATACTTGTGTACCAGTATACCCACATATGCATTATATAAATATATGTACACATACATCCATGTATATGTACGTGTACACACACAGAGACATTTATATTCATTTATTTCTTCCTATGATGTCAAAGAAAATGCTTTCCAGTACTTTGTATCTTGGTAAAAAACCAAAATTAAAAAATTTGAAAAGACAGAAACAAATATCTGTGATATAGAATGACACAGTGGATCAGTCTTACATCCCTAAAGCTCAGTTTCCATGAAATAAAAAGAGGAATAATATTGCCTTTGGTTATCTTCCTAGGAAGATGAAATATGATGATGAATAGAAAATTGTTGTGTAAAGGGCCATAGATAATACAATGCTATTATGCCCCCATCTCCTTCTTCAGTAGTATGTTCTCCACCTATGCTTCCTCCCTGGTTTCCCCTTACTTCTGCTGAAACTTATTCGCCTTTTCCTAAATGTGATCTATGCTTTTCATAAAAAAGTAATAAACCTATGTAGGTGTAAAGTTTAAATAATATGAGACTTATTATAAAAAGCAGCAGATTCCTCACTTCTTCCATCCTGCTTCCCTACTCCCCGGAGGCAACAATATCCATCTTTTTTTTTCCCTTTCTTTTGGTTTTCTTCATATTTCTCAATAAAATGCTTAAATTGTTATTTTCTTAGGTTTTCACTTTTAGGTACTATCTTCAGACTTTCTCAATAAAATGCTTAAATTGTTATTTTCTTAGGTTTTCACTTTTAGGTACTATCTTCAGACTTTCTAGTATGGAAGACAACACTGTAGCTGTTTTATACCACACACACACAGACACACACTTCCCTTTCCCTCATTCTCTCAACAGAGTTTCCTACAATTTTTGGGTTAAATCAATTCTGTTTACAAATGAGCCACAGAGTATATTACGATTAGATTCCTTCAATTTTCTATTTTTCTGCAGTTATTTAATTGCTGTTTCTTGGCTTGGTTTTCTACATATCTATCAACAATTCTTCCCCTACAAATCTGACAGAACTGTAAAATCCTCTCTCCATGTAGTCAAAACTCAATTGTTTTTTTCCTAGAGACATACCTCCTAGGGCCTTCCTTCCTCCTGTTCCAATCTGGATAAGGTGCTCTCTAGGTCTGCTGCACAGCTGTCCTCCTAGGGCTTTCCTTCCCCATCACTATGGAAATTCTCTTCACCTCTTGCCTGTGTTGGAGTCCCTGTTTCCTGGGTTCTGTATCTTCTTTCTTGGTTTCATCCCTCATTGTAGGGAAGTATATCTTTCAGTAATTTCCTGAGAAAGTATGTAAGGCAGGTAAATGTTTTGAGACCCTGCATATCTCAAAATGGGTTTATTTTACCCTCCCACTTGAATGATAGTTTGACTGGCATAAAATTCTTGATTAGAAATCAATTCTCAAAATTTTGAAGTTACTCCCCGTTATCTTCTTGCTTCTATGTGAATGAAAGTTCAGTGCTATTCAGATCCCTATACTTTGAATGTTTCTACTCTCCCACCCCTATCCCAGCCCAGGATTTTTCTTTATCCTCGGTGTTCTGAAATTTTATGATTTGCCATGGCTTGAGTCTTTTTCTTTCATTATGCTCAGCCTTTTCATTATAGATAGAAACTCATATCCTTCAGTTATAGAAAATTTTCTTGTGATTATTTGAGAACCTCCTCCTTTTTCTCTGTTTCTTGAAATCCTGCTGGCCAGACATTGGGCTTCCCTGATTAAGTCTCTAATTGTCTTGCTTTTCACCTACTACTTACCAATCTCTTTGTCTCCCCCCATACCCCAACACTATCTGGCATACTTCAACTTTATCTTCCAACCGTTCTGCTGATTTTTAAAAACCTCTTTTATTATATTTAAATCTCAAGACCTTTCTTGTTCTCTTAATGTTTCTTTCTTATGGCACCCTGTTCTCTTTTAATGGGTGCAAAACCTTCTCTGAAAATTTTAGTTACACTTGTAATTTTTTGGGAAAATTTTCTTCTGTGACCTGCATTATCTCTGTTTCCTCTGATTTCCTTTGTTCTACACTCTGCATTTTATCTGAGAGGTTTTTCTCAAAAGTCCAATGATACCTGGCTGTCTGTTAATATTGAAAGAAGTAAAAATTAACTGGAAACTCTGTATGCATGGGTGGGATCCATGGACTGATGAGTATCACCGTAAGGTTATCAGGCAGGTAATGTGAACCCTCTCCCCAGGCTTGACATCTCTTATGTCCTGCTTACAGAGCTTAAGGTTGGCTAAGAGCATTTTGGAAGTGAAGTGGGACAGGAGGGCTGCTTATTTAATAAATGGACTTTCTCTTGAAACTTATTTTTCAGCAAAGTACCTTAGTCCCATTCTCAGCTATGCCTTGTATCCAGAGTATTTGTAGTCCCAAGTCTCCAAAGAGAAAAACCTCCTGTCTTCTGCTTGGATGGTAAAAAACAGCTGCCTGCTTGAGCCAGGTTGGGGTGGAGTAAAGTGGGAGCTCGGGAGGTGACAGTATCTGAATGTGCATTATATAAGCTTTCTATCAAAAGTATTCCTCTGTTTTCAGCCCCATATTCCCTGTTATAGGCATCTCAGGAATCCAATTCCCCTCTATTTCCAAGGTTACGTGGATAAATCAGCCTGCTTCTTTTATTCATCCCCCTTGACTTCAGGATTCAGCTCTGTCCGTTCTGCTGAGTCAGTTATCACTTGGCCAGTGGGTTTCTATGTTACAAAATTTCATTGGCATTATTCATCTGCTATCATCTCTGGTCCCCTTCTACTGTCTATATAGATTACACTTATACTATTCTTTTTAGTGACGTTAACAGAGTTAAACTTACATAGTCTGCTATATTTAACAGGAAGTCTGCCCTATGTTTTTTCAAATCTCAGAGTTAGTTTATGTATTGGTGAAGAACACAGGCTTTACAGTCAAAGAACTGGATTTGAATCCTAATACTGTCACTTGCTAGAAGTGTAACCTTGGAAAAGTTTCTAAACTTCTCTAAACCTAAATTTCCTCATCTGTAATATAAAACCACCCGAAACCAAACCCGTTGCTGTTGGGTCGATTCTGACTCATAGTGATCCTATAGGACAGAGCAGAACTGTCCCACAGGGTTTCCAAGGCAGCCCCTCGTAGATTCGAACCGCTGACCTTTTGGTTAGCAGCCGCATCTCTAAACCACTATGCCACCAGGGTTTCCACACCTGTAATATAGGGATAATAAAAATACCTACCTGATAGGTTGCTCTGAGAATTAAATGGATTAAAAGCGTAAGCTTTGGAGTCAGAAAGGCTTAGGTTTGAACCCCAGATCTTCCACTTATTACTCAGGGGACTCTGGCAACTCTAATCCTCAGTTTCCTCATCTGTATAATGGAGTTAATAATAGTGACTAGCTCCTATGGTGCTAGAAGGATTAAATAAAATGATATTTATAAAATTCTACTGAAATAGAATAAGCCTCAATTAACATTTATATTGCTATTTATAATGCTTCCCATGCCTAGAATCCTAGCTCCTCTGCAAAGGCAGCACAGTAGTGTAGGAAAGGGCACAGATTAGGAAGCAGGAAGTCTGGGTTTTATTATAAATAGATGTTGAGCCAGTTCCCTGTCTGCAAAACAAGAGATTCAGACCAAATGATCTCTAAAGTCCTTTCTAGCTCAACTTCTCCTCTTTTTAACGCCTTTACTAAACATGATTTGTCATTTTATATACTAAATGTCTTTAATTATCTGATAGTTAACTTTTATAGTTATTTTCATAATATCTTGCTTTTCCAGCCAGGCAGTTTGTAGGCACTACATGTAAACCAAGCCCTGGTGGTGCAGTAGTTAAGAGCCTGGCTGCTAACCAAAAAGGTCAGCAGTTCAAATCCACCAGGTGCTCCTTGGAAACCTTTTCGGGGTAGTTCTACTCTGTCCTTTAGGGTCGCTATGAGTTGGAATCCACTAAACGGCATTGATTTTTTGTTTTTTTACATGCAAACCAAGCTTAGTTGCTTTCCCAGACTTTAAGAATAAAGGAATAAGGCTGCCCTTTGTGTACTAAATCATAAAATAACTAGCTTTTATGATAAAAGATAAGAGCAGTGATACATAACCACTTTAAAGGGAAAGAATGAGTTTCAGGTTTGTAAGACTAGTGAGACATACAAGAAATGACACTAAAAGACAAGTAACAAAAGAAGAAAATTTAACTAAAAGAATAATACAACTAGAAGTAATAATTAGAAAGGGTCATTCATAACGTAAAATTTATTAAAACTTCTACTCTGAGCCAAATCCTATGTTAGATTTTGGGGAAAAAAGATATGAAGAGACATGTCTCTTGCCAGAGAGTTAGCAGACAAAGAAAGAACATAAATATAAGCAGTTTTACGTTGAATTTAAAGCTACTGTCATTTTAGTCAGGCGATGATTTACCTTTCCTCTCTTCTCAAGTTGGTGATTGGTAAGTAGCATGGTATAGTGATCTAGCATTGAGTTTTAAAGATCTTAATGTGGGGAGCACCACATTACAATGTATGGCTTCCTTACATGTAAAAGCATGGCAGAACAAATGACAGTAATATTTTTATTTGTACAGTACTTTGCAATTTACAAAGTATTTCACATCCATTATCTAACTCAATCCTCAAAGTAACCTATGAGGTATAAAGGGAGCGTTATCTCCTTTTACAGAAGAAATTAAGTACTCAGAAAATCAATTTGCCCTAACTTACAAAACTAGTTAATTAGTAACAGAAACCCAGATTTTTTGATTCCCAGCTCAAAGTTCATTTTTATTCTATCCTGCTACCCTCTGGTTACCCAAATTTTGAAGAAAAGCTAAATGACTCATTTACAGCCACAGAAATGTCTAAAGTACTATCATGGTCTGCAAAATACATTAATAATATGTACACTCAATTCAGTTTTTCTTAAACCTCAAAGGCAAAATATTAAGCAAAAATCACCACATAAAATGATTTATGAAGGCTTCAAAAATCTCATACTGTCACCATTCTGCATCCTTCAACTACCCAAAATCTGCTCGCATGACAATAAATTATTAACCAAATTTATGATACAAAAACACAGTCAGTGAAATTAAGATATTTTCTACAAAGCCACTGTGCAGATTTTCAATTAAACCAGAAAAGCTGAGGAAATCCTCAGTGAAACCACTCCACTAACCTGGAGCCTATATCCCTGCCGCTTCATTTTCAAGTTCAAAGAGGTGGACAATGCATATATTACAAAAATTCAAGTTTTCTCAATTCTTAAAACACTGAGGCTATTTATTATTCAAGTAAAAAAAAAAAATAGCCTTTATAAAAGGCTCAGAGAGAACTTATCCAGCAATGAAGCTTAAAGAAAACTATTTTCTAAATGCAATTCTGATAACAGTCAACAGGTCCATGCAAAATTCAAATATTCACTCTCGTACAGTTCTTCCACTAAAATGGAACGCTTGTCCATTTGTGATCACCTTTGACCCCCTAAGAGGAAAACACACTTTCCCTGAAATCGTTATATTAAAACATACAACAAATACAATAATTAGTATAATCTTATTTCAAATTTAGTATGAAATAATTTCAACTCAATCACCAAAAGCTTATGCCTCCTCTGTTACCAGCCATATACCATATAAAGTTAAATGAGCTGTCCTGCCAAAGCCCAAGGTAACTGAGTCTAAAAATACATATTTTTCCTAATTCTGAACTAGTCAAATTGGTATTTAAGCCAAATGTCAAATGTTTTATTAAATATGCCAGGATGAAAGGTTACTTAAAACACAAACTCTCAAAACACATCACACAGAAACTGCCCCAAATCACTGAAGATTGTATGATTGATCCAAGCCCCCTCCACTCTCCAAAACACACACACACACACAGACACACAAAGTACAGAGAATGTGAAAATAATAGAATTTGAGAGAAATCTTAGAGTTTATACAGCAAAATGAAGACAAGATAAACTGGAAAGGTTTATGATAAGAAAGTATCCGTTTGGGGGAGGGAAAAGAGGTATCTTTATTTTTGTTAAAAATCACTCTATCTCCTTAGCTTCAACTTTAGTTTATACTGCGACATTCATGGAGATTCCAATGCCCCTAATGGAATTTGAAAAAGTGAAAGTGAAAAAATGCCTCTAATGACATCTGAATTTGGTCCTAGGAAAATAATGTAGGAAATCCATAAACAAAAGCATTAATTAAAAGAATCATCATCTTTTCAGTTATTAAAGGACCAGCTTGATTGGTCATTACAAGAAATTAAACATACATTTTCTCTTTTTTCATTCTCATAAGATGGAACCCTTTTGGAGGAAAAAAGAAAGTAAAACCTACTGATTTAATATCGGTTTCCTATAAAAATTACAGTCTTAAAAAATTCCCATATTGCTAAGCAATTTTCACAAGCAAATCATACAAAGCTGACTATATATGAAAAAAGGTAAATTTTGCTTTTTAGATCTCTACCACTTAAGGAAAGGGAAAACGCATACAATTGTTTTTCAAAATCCAACAAAAAGGTTTTCCAATCGAAATGGCAATTTAAAAAGTCATTTCTAACATAACTTGTTATTTCAGTATGATTTCTAAATTTTGAAAGACCTCAGAATCAAATTTTTCCAATACTAAATATGAAGAATAAGCAAGCTTTTGCAAAAAAACCAGAATTTGAAGTTTGGGTGTTTTATATAACACTTATTCATTTAAAATAAAAAAGTTTAAATAGTCTACACGAGGTTAAAATCAAACTGATGTTTAAAATCGAAAATCATAAGAATGCTGCCCTTTATTTAAAATAAGAAGAGAGTGCTCTAATATCATGATGGAAAACCAAAAGCATATCTGCCTGTTTTATAAATATCCATGTCCTTTCTCGGATTCAGGAACCCATGTCCCTTGGGTTTCTTCCATATTCCATCTCACTGGACACCACTGTCGCATTCAGATTACAACATCTAGCCAAAGGCAGAGATCAAATAAGTACCCTGAACATTCCCAAAATATTAAAACCAGTAAAGCAGTAGAGGAAATAGTCTCATGCTTGGAGCTGCTGGGAAACCCTCGTTTTCAAAAAATAAACCTCTTGCTCCAAAGACAGTCACTTTTAAGAACAAAACATCGTAACTACATACAAACACACACCACTTTCAATAATAAAGCTACAGAACAACAATAAATCCTTAGATTTGGTGAGTAGTTTGGCTTAAAAAAAGAAGACTGCTCCTAAGGAAAGAACTGTACCCCAAAGTTTTTTCTTCAGAAGGAGAATAGCAATAATAGAGACTTAGACTAACCAGAAGTCTTTTTTCCCACCTTCAAATAGGGACTCCTTAATACTAACATAAAAAAAATTATTTTTTTTTTCCAAAATGAGTTAGCTGTTATTATATTAACTGATTCGGTTTAACCACAAAACCACCTCAATTTACCCCCTTCTATTTTCAAAACGAACTAGTTAAATGTGTATTTTTTGATTCAGTTACTCATGATGTACTTCTCCCTGATGCTCTAATATGTCAAGTTTTTGTATTAAAACAACAGAGAAGACACATTTTATACTTTTTTACCATTATAAAAATGGCAGCCATCAGCCTATCATTTAATTACTTTTTTAGCTTATTAAAACACGTTTTGTTGTAAAAGAGAAATCTAACTCAATTCAAATATTCTCTATACACACATACACAAAGGCATAGGCACAAATTCGACAACACAACACAATCACTTTTATGCACACATTTTTTTAGATCTCTGTGAAGCAGGGCACAAAGATTAGCTCAGTTTTTCATAAACCATATGATCTGAAAGTACTTCTGCTTCATGGTTCATTGTAATTGTTCATTCACCACTGAGATTTCTCTCAAGGGAATAAAACATAAAACATTTGAATTTCTAAATGAAAGTGCTGAAACGTACAGTTAGGTGTACTTTGGCATAAATATATATATATATCTCCAAAAACAAAACAAAACAAATCCATTGCCATCGAGTCACTTCTGACTCTTAACGACCCTATAGGACAGAGCAGAGCTGCCCAATAGGGTTTCCAAGGAGCGGCTGGGTGGATTCGAACTGCCGACCTTTTGGTTAACCCCTGCGCCACCAGGGCTCCTGTATATGTATATATATAAATAATTTGTATTAATTCATCACTGTATTTTAATATTCCCAGTTAAAAGAAATCAACTGCACATGAAGCTCGAACAGCTGGAAAGAACCCAGAAAGTGTCAAGTAAATGATAACTTTTTTAAATGCTGAAGCTTTTCACACCTAGGTTCAGTTGTGCCAGCCGGAGAGAAGTGTTAGATACGGCTTTGCTCATTTTAAATCTGAGGACTGGAGTCACTTCCACGGCATTTCAAAAATTTGAATCAAGGGAATGTCATGGTCATGGTCCCAATTTTTCTGGTTCAAAAATATTGTTTAGTAAATAATTTATGCAAACTCAGAAGGTATTTTGGATGGATCATTTGTTATTGCTGCAAAGTCAAATAATTTTGTCCCAGATTTCCTGGTAAACTAGAAATACAAAGAGACAAAAAGGAAAACGCACACCGACACATACGCAGACGCGCGTGCGCACACACACACACACACGCAGTGACCCAATAGTTGTTCCACTTCAGACCTGGCATCCATTAGGTGGGCCTTTGCTCCTAACTGTGTAAGGGTCCTTGGCTGTGGTATGACTCGCACAAGAAGTACACATGGCCCCTGAGAGATGCTTCAATCCCCTTTGGAAGACACTGTTGGAGAGACTATAAATGACACAGTTGCAGAAACTGTTACTAATAGCCAGCCAGGTGGTCAAGAAAGATGCAAAGTGGTTGCTGTAGCCAGTGGAGCTCTCCAACAAGAAGTAGATGATATACGGCAACCAGAGGACATAAAATACACTAGTGATTCGGAACAGGACCATGGCATAGCGCTTATCGGGACAAGCCTGCACTTCCCCAGCCTTTGCACTCTGGCTGCTGAAGCGGGCTTGCCTTTCACTGATTTCCTTTGTGTGCTGTTGGCATATGCGGAAGATGTTGAAATAGGTGAAGCACACAATGAGGGCTGCTGGGGCATATAACATCATCACAATGAACAAGGTGAAGTAGGGGTCCGTGTGCCAGGAATCTGCACACCACTGAAACACATCTCCATGATATCCAGGTTTGCCCCATTGGAAAAAGGAAGGCAGGAAGACCAGGGTGGAGTATAGCCAAATCAGTAAGATACACAGGCGTAGCCTCCAGGGTGTAACCAGGGTGTTATAGGTTAAAGGTTTAGTGATAGCAATATATCTGTCGATGCTGATGCAGGCCAGAGAGGCCATGGAGACACTCTTCAGAACTGATACTATAAAACCAAATACCTGGCAGGTCAAGGACTCCTCTATCGGAAGGGGGTAGTGGAGAAGCGATGAAGAAGGGACTAAGCAGCTTACCCCGACCAAAAGGTCAGCATATGCCATAGTCTGTATAAAATAACTTGTAGTGTGGTGGTTCAACAAAGGTGCACAGTGAAATACAAAAATCACAACGATATTGCCAGAAATAATCAATACAGTTAGAAAGACAATAATCAGCACTTCCAAAAGGCAAAAATTGACAGTTTCCAAATAACCAAATGCTAGGAGGCAAAAGGGGCGGCTGCTCTGATTTCCATCCAAGGTGAAGTTCATCTTGAGCTCAGGAGTGATCTCTCATTTCATGCTGCCGCTTGGCTGCTGCCGGCAGTTCGAAGGAGCAGCTGCTGTCATTGCGGTCAGCTCTGTGTGTGATAATGTCAAAGGAGCCTTAGTCCCCAAGCTCCTGATGCTGCTGCTTTGGGACATTGCCTGCAGTACAATTCCCCTTTAAATCCTTCTTGGAATAGCGAGAGCCAGCAGCAGTTGTCTGGCCAGTCCCAGATGCGGCCATAGTGGCAGGTTCACCATACACATAGCACCAGGGGAGTAATGCAAACTCTGGGGACAATGTCTTCAGGCCAAGTGAGGGTAGGGGGAAGGGGCAGAAGAGAAGGAAGGAAGATTAGGAGCTTCAGCAGGAGTTGTAATGAGTCTCCTCTAAACAGCTGACAGAAGAAAAGGAGAGAGCATTTTACATTTTACATCTAATACCCTGATCAAAGAACCTGGCTGTTATTACTCTTCCCACCAGATACCCATGGCTACCCCAGTAGCACCCGCATAACTGGTCTTTACTCTATGGAGGAGGCACAGCAACAGCAAGCTTTCAAGGTTAACGTAAAACAAAATGAATAGCAGTCCAATCAATCCACCTCATTTCCTTTCATTTGTGCCTTTTGTGGGGAGAGAAGGAATATGTTTAAGTTTTTCTCCCCTCTCATTACCTCAACATTTCTGAAAACATTTCACTATAATTACCACCAATAAAATTAGCCAAGATAACTTATTTCCATTGATTCCGATGTGATATTTTGCCTCTCTAAAATCATTACAAGAAAATTTATCTACTTAGCTCAATTTCAGTGTATTACCTGTAATTGTGTATGCTGCAATCCAAACAAAAGCCACAACATATCCTTAACAGAAAGCCTTGAAAAGCAGGAATGTGCTTCAGCTCAGATTACTGCAGAACTGAGACACAGAGGGAGGGGATAAAGGAGTAGGAGGGGAAACTGGGAGAAGACGGGATTTGGGAAAAGGAAAAGGGGGAGGGGAAAGAAAACGTGTGCGCGCACACACTCTGGCATCTTCAGCAGCTCATTAGAATGCATCATCGGAGAGATGCTCCCGGATTCCAGAAGGCACAATGGGGGGATGGCTTAAGATGCCTGCAGTCTGCAGTGCACCATTTGAAAACTGTTTCCTCGTCTGTCTGGAAACCCCCTTTTAGCAAATAAGCAGAATTTAGACTGCTAGCAAGGAGAAGGGGTAATAACAAAGACACAGTGCCAGGAGTTACACTGAAACATACTGTCAGAAGGGTAATGATGAGGGGAGATACCTATTTTCTTACGGGATTCTCCCCAGAAACAGAGCAATATTAAAGAATGAAAAGTACGTAGCAACTGAGAAATTCAGCTATACAAGAAGTTCTAACTAGAAAGCTAAACATTCAGCTTTAATTTTCCCTCTCATGATACACTGGATATTGACCAATATTAAGAAATATGATCAAAATACAAGCAAACTTTCAAAATCAGCTTTTCAAGAGAAAAATAAAGACAATCTCACCCATCCTGAGTATTACAGAAATAGCATACACCAAGAAGAGGAATCACATTTTTCCTGTATTCAGCACTGTATAGTTTTGAGAAGCCATTTCTTGCTTCCAGTTTTGCTGAGAAGTGGTGTGTAAATGTACAAACAAAAGATGGAAAAGTAAATGTAGCCATTTCCACCCCAGCTTGAAAATTATAGTAAGTTTCACGGTGCAAATTAGCTTCTCTTAGAATACACAATCTTGTTTGTGCCTATTTCAAACAATGCAAACTGGGTTTATATTGTGGCTCTTCTAGTAATGTCATAAATAATGACAATTTTCAGCTAACTGGCAGCAGCGTGCTGTGGAAAATGGGTATTTTTAGTATCTTTTTTTTTTTTTTTTTCCCTCCAGGTACCTTTGAATTCTCAACTCATCCCAAATAAAGCTCCAATGGCACCACCACCACCAACAGAGTGAAAGAAAATAAACAAACGTTGGCATCTATCAACATTCTGGGAAGTCTGTACTTTTAGGTGGAGACATGTATTGTGTTATCCAACTTCCATTTGTTTTATATACATGCTTTTTTTGAGTTCTTACTGCAGGCAAGAGGTCATTCATAGTCAGGATCAACGAATTACATTTTAAGATCTCAAGCACTGTGTTTATCACATTAAGTCAAGGAATTAAAAAACCTAGTTAAGTATCAAGAGGCAGTTGTTTGGACAGCACAAGGGGATACTGAGTGGTTTAAAGTCAGGAAAGGTGTACATCAGGGTTATATCCTTTCACCATACCTATTCAATCTGTATGCTGAACAAATAATCTGAGAAGCTGGATTATATGAAGAAGAACAGGGCATCAGGATTGGAGGAAGACTCATTAAGAACCTGCCTTATGCATATGACACAACCTTGTTTGCTCAATGTGAAGAGGGCTTGAAGCACTTACTAATGAAGATCAAAGACCACAGCCTTCAGTATGGATTACATCTCAACATAAAGAAAACAAAAATCCTCAGAACTGGACCAATAAACAGAAAAAAGACTGAAGTTGTTGAGGATTTCATTTTACCTGGATCCATAATCAACAGCCATGGAAGCAGCAGTCAAGAAATCAAAAGATGCACCGCATTGGACAAATCTCCTGCAAAGGACCTCTTTGAAGTGTTGAAAAGCAAAGACGTCACCCTGAACACTAAGGTGCACCAGACCCAGGCCATGGTATTTTCAATCACATCATATGCATGTGAAAGCTGGACAATGCATAAGGAAGACTGAAGAATTGATGCCTTTCAATTGTGGAGCTGGCGAAGAATATTGAATGTACCACAGACTGTCGAAAGAATGAATACATCTGTCTTGGAAGTACAACCAGGATGCTCCTTAGAAGCAAGGATGGCGAGACTGCGTCTTACATACTTTGGCCATGTTGTCAGGAGGGATCGGTCCCTGGAGAAGGACATCATGCTTGGTAAAGTACATGGTTAGTGGAAAAGAGGAAGACCCTGGACGAGATGGATTGATACAGTGGCTGCAACAATGGGCTCAGGCATAGCAGCAACTGCAAGGATGGCACAGGCCCAGGCAGTGCTTTGTTCAGTTGTGCACTGGGTTGCGATGAGTAGGAACTGACACAACGGCACCTAACAACAACAACGACATTTCAGTAGAAGTCTGATGGCTCTATTTGACAGGTCTCACTGGAAAATACAGCAGAGCAAGGTATAGTAAGAAGACCAAGGGCATTGAGGGGATACCAATTTGGGTTCAAATCCTTCCTCTAATATTACTTACTTTCATAATCTATAAAATTAGGATAGCTCCCTATCCCACAAGGTTGTTAGAATTAAAGAAGGCAATAAGAACAAAAGGCTTACTAATACCTAGCAGGCACATAAGGAGCGTATTACTTTACTTACATACAACTAAAACAGCCCTTCTAAATGGCCAGAATTTCTATCTGCTGCACTGTTTCCCCACCAATTCATAATCAGGTTGCATTGCTTGAGGCTGGGGTCTTCTGAATCCTAAAGCGCCTGTCTTTTCCTCTGACTGCAGAGCTCAGAGGCACATCACAGCTACTTGGGGACACTGCTGTCACGTACTCAAATACACCGAGACTACACACATGTACCGCAGTGGAAGTACCTGGAAAGAAGGAACAACGATCTGGCATCAACTGTCCTCAAACTTTTCTGGCTAGGTCTCCAGCCCTAGCTTTACGTCTAAGCTCTCTTTTCCAACTGCAATTTGCCTGTTGGTCACAAATTCTCCACCTGGATGTCCTGTGATTTCAAAACCAAATATATTTTTCTTACTAAATAAGCCTCTCTTGACTCACTGTTTTGTTTCAACATTCTTCCAGGCACTCAGGTATGAAACTTAGGATCATCTTGACCACTCTCTTTCTCTTAAGTCACCAAGTCCTTGCAATCTATTTCTACAGTAGCTTTCAAATTCATTTCCTCCTTTCAGTTTTTAAAAAACTTTTCTGTAGGTAATCAATTATTATCTGGACTTCTAGTTGCTTTTACTTCTCTAAACTATTCACTTTTACCTGATTAAATACCCCAAGACACATATTTCATTATGGTTCCACACTGTTCAGAAGAGTCAATGGCTCCTTATTGTCTTTCCAATCTGACCTCACTATTCCACCCTGCCCTCCGAACACCTTATCCTCAAGGCAAACCAGGTTATGTACTATTCTACACACTTGTTATAGACTTTATTTTTGAATACTCATTGAATGCTTAATCAATACTGAATGAATTAAGAAATGATTTATGAGTTAGCATATTCCAGTAAATGAAAAAAGCACTTGTCCCAGCCAGGAGTACAGGCTTTTCCACTAATTACCTGTGAATTTGGGCATGTAACTTATATTCTCTACATCTCACATTTCTCATATATAAAATTAGATAATTACGCTAATAAAAACATATTACATTGCATGATAACTTGAAAGAAATAAAAATGTAATAAAACGACAAGCCATTATTACTATCATTAGAGTAATAATAAAAACAAACCCAAACCCACTGAGTTGATTCTGACTCCCAGCAATCCTAGAGGACAGAGAAGAACTGCCCTATAGGGTTTCCAACTGCTGACCTTTTGGTTAGTAGCCACAGCTCTTAATCACTACGCCACCAGGGTTTCCGATAATAGTACTTTTCAATTTCATTTTTGTCTTAGTAAAACCACTCAAATGCTATGGCCAAAATATTCACACAGGAAACTTAAAAATAAGAAAGCCTGATAGCCAGCCACACTTTGTCAAATCAGTCAAGAATTAATGTTTTGAATTAAAGAAAAATACTGTAGGACAAATTATTAATGACATGGGGGGAGGCAGTAAGTTTACAGCCTCACAAAAATTTATATACACATTTCCCCTTTAAAATAATGCACTTATGATTTATTCTCTTTGGGAAAAAAAGCAGAGTGCACACATACATATATGCATGCACACACACACAATGAACACAATGAACACAATTTTGTTAAATACATGTATTTACATATGTGACTAAAAGAAAATACATTAAAAATAAATCCTAGTTTTCATTGGATAATAGAATTATAAGTGATTTTTTAGTTTCTTCCTTATGACTTTCTGTATTTTGAATTTTCCAATTTCTATGTACTACTTTTATAATTAGATTTAAAACAATAACAACAAAAAAAGAACAGCCAAAATAATATATAGCATACCCTTTTGGTAAAGCTAACAAAGAAAATATGGCTGCAAGATGTCCTCCCAGAGCCATATAATGTGGCAAGAACCTAGGACTTAATGTTTAATTCACCTACTTCATGGGGCTCAATTCCTTTTGCTTTTACGTTACAACAAAATTCCTTCAGTCTTTGGTACTCAATCTAAATCAAATAAATTCCCGTTAAAAGTTCTGAAAGAACCGAATAGGATGAACCCTACGAAACTGCCAATATTTAGCCATTTCTGACCTACAAAAGTGGTAACTTTTACACGGTTCAACCTAATGCTAAAAGGTTAAAATAATAACATGACAGAACTAAAAAGGAAACAGAAAAAGAAAGTAAATGACTGTTCAAATTATATTTATTTTTCTCCCAACCTATACAGAGGCTTAACTACTATAGATGAGAAAGGATCAATCTCAGGTCTTCTTCTGGGCACTTATTATTTGGTGAAAATGAGCTTTAAATACTGACTTAAATTTTTTTTTTTTGGTACATCTGATGTGGTTTATTTATACCAACACTCATGCAAAAATGATTTGAGGTACTTTGACTCATCTTTTACTCTTTCCTCTCTCCCTCAACTTCCATATTCATTCAGTCACCAATGCCAAGGATTCTACTTCTGAAATTTCTTTCAAATAGAATTTTTCTGTACTCCCTCTGCCTCTACCCTAATCCAAGTCACTGTTATTTCTTGTCTGAATAACTAACATGTTCCTCTGTAATTATACTAATCGTACTCTATTCTAATCCAAGTAACCAGAGTAATCTTTCTAGAACTAATAATGATAATACGAACAATAACAATTCCTAAACAGTTATTACACTTATGATGAACTATGAATTGTACTAGTGTTTTCATGTATTATTTAAGTAATTCTAACAACTCTACAAATAAGGAATTATTATCCCACTTTACAAATAAGAAAACTGATGCCTAGGGATGCTAAACTGCCAATGTAAATAGCTAAAATGCAGTAGAACTGAGATTTGGATTGAGACAATCTGACTTTATATGGCCACTTTAAGCCACTGAAGGAGCCCTGGTGGTGCAGTGGTTAAGTGCTCGGCTGCTAATGAAAGGTCAGTGGTTTGAACCTACCAGCCGTTCCATGGGAAAAAGATGTGGCAGTCTGCTTCCGTAAAGATTTACAGCCTTGGAAACCCTACAGGGCAGTTCTACTCTGTCCTGTAGGGTCGCTATGAGTCGAAATTTGACTCAATGGCAATGGGTTTGGTTTTTGGTCTAAGCCACTTTGTTATGCTGCTTTCTAAACATTAGTATATGACTTGCTTACTTAAAATGCTTCAGTGAGTTTCCATTGTCCGAAATCTTAAATATGGCTTAGGAGGCTTTCTAAGAACTACACCCTGCCTCCCTCTCTGGCCTTATCCCCTTTTACACTCCAAGAAACTGCCAAGAGCTCTTTCTTATCCTTGGGAACATGCTATTCCCTCTGACTCTAACATCATGCCTGCCATGCTGTACTCTACCCCACCCTAACAATTCCCCTCCTGGAATAATTTCTAAACAAGAGATCTTTTGAGCCTGTAGATGAGAAGTCCTCCTGTCATCTGCAGCAATGTATTTTCTCTTCTGTAACTGTCACGTGACTTTATTGTAACTACTTACTTAACTGCTATTTCCCTCATCACCAGGGAACATGCCTATATTACTCACGGGCATATCCATTAAGCCCAGCATGTGGTAGGCATAAAGCAGGCTTTCGGAAGCTATTTTTGATTGAATAAACAAACAAATGACTAATAAGACAACAGACTATTCTGCTTTTAGAGTAGAAGATCTTTCTAATTATTAGGTTGATGCACATGGAACTGTCTACTGATAGGTCAAAATCCATACAATGTCAGCTATTTTAATATAGTTAAACCTAATGTTTCCAGTTTTATAATTCAGGACACCTTTAAAAAAAACTCCCTGGACAGATATGACTTATAAAAACTCACTTAAGGAGGAAATTCCTTCTCAGAGATGAGATGTGGGGCTTCAAATTATTTTCACATATAACACCCAATTTAAAGTAACCTATTACAGCAACTGCTTATGGAAGTGGACAATATGGTTCTAAAGTCCACTCACAACCTATTTTCTTGCAGAACCAGACAGCAAAGAGTGTTCAGTTATGAAACACTTAAGTCATGGTCTATTTGGGGTGGCAGAACTCAAAGATACTCTTATTTTTCAAAATCTTACACCTTAAAGGAAGATCAACCATTTATTTGAGCAACCTCTTTTCAAAAGGAAAATGAACGGTCCCAGGTATAGAACCTCATTTGAGATTTACACAGAAGTAGTGATAGGGCTGAGACTAGTACTTGAATTAAATATTAACACCTTACCATTACCAAATCTACCAGAAAGGGATTTTAAATTAAAAACAAACAAAACAATTTGCTTAATAATGAAATTATAATTCAATATTTAAGTTATTTTTCAAGGTAAGTAAAATGCCTTACGCTTCCAGGGCTTCCTTTGGACAAAAAATTAGAAATGTAAATATTGGTTATAAGGGCTTGCTACTAGTTTAGATTCTGGATAAAAGCTTGTAATTTATGGCAGATGGTTCTTTTATCACTGAAACTGAGAATCACTAGAGAAAATGCAAATCAGTATCAGAAAACAGAAGCCAGACAGGATGGAAGAAAAGAGAAACATCAAAATACGTTGATATTTCATTATTTTCTCTAAGCTCATTATTAAAAGGATTCATAGAGGGAACAGTTTTTATGTATATTGTTGCTACTAAGCACTGAATAAAAGGAACAGAAAGAGCCACTAATATCAAGGTGAAAAATAAAAAATAAAAGGAAAAGGAGCCAGAGGATGATTTTGGAAACCTGGAGACCACAAAGTCCCTTCATTTTAAACTCCAATTTATCTGATTCTACAGACCCAAAGAGCTGTAGGTCTTACAGGCACCTGAGGGCAAGAGAGAATTACTTATAAAGCTTTTTCCCTCTCAGTCCGATAAGCTATGTCTAGAGACCGGGGCAGGACAGCCTTTAGTCAAAGACCAGATAACAAAGAAGACAAGAAATGCTTGGTCTGTAGAAATTCATTCTATTAAGCCAAGCATGGTTTGACATCAAGAAGTCTAGCTAGGGACACAGGAAAGGCAGTGCCCAGGGGTCAATTTATAGCAATAAATGCACACATCCAAAAAGAGGAAAGGGCCAAAACTAAAACATTAACCCTAAAACTCGAACAAATAGAGAACAGTAAAAGAAGCCCTCAGGCACCAGAAGAAAGCAAATAATAAAAATCAGAGCAGAATTAAATGAAATAGAGAACAGAAAAACAATTGAAAGAGTTAACAAGACCAAAAGCTGGTTCTTTGAAAAGATCAACAAAATTGATAAAGCACTGGCCACACTGGCAAAAGAAAAACAGGAGAGGAAGCAAATAACTCAAAAAAAGAAATGCGATGGGAAATATCACAACAGACCCAAATGAAATGAAAAGAATCACAACAGAATACAATGAAAAGCTGTACTTCAACAAATTTGAAAAGCTACAGGAAATGGACAAATTTCTAGAAATATACTACCTACTTAAAACGAACACAGAGGTAGAACAACTAAATAAACCTATAACTAAAAAAGAGATTGACAAGATAATTAAAAAACTCCCAACAAATAAAAGCCCTGGCCCAGATGGCTTCACTGGAGAATTCTACCAAACTTTCAGAAAAGAGTTAACACCACTACTACTAAAGGTATTTCAGAGCATAGAAAAAGATTGAATACTCCCGAACCCATTTTATGAAGCCAGCTTAACCCTGATAACAAAGCAAGGTAAAGACACCACGAAAAAGAAAATTACAGACCAATATCCCTTGTGAACACAGACACAAAAACCCTCAACAAAATTCTAGCCAACAGAATTCAACAACACATCAAAAAAAAAAAAAAAAAAAAAATTCACTATGACCAAGTAGGATTCATACCAGGTATGCACTGATGGTTCAACTTTAGAAAAGCAATCAATGTAATCCATCACACAAACAAAACAAAAGACAGGAACCACATAATCTTATCAATTGATGCAGAAAAGACATTTGACAAAGTCCAATGCCTATTCATGATAGAAACTCTCAACAAAATAGGAACATAAGGAAAATTCCTCAACATAATAAAGGGCATTTATACAAAGCCAGCAGCCAACATCATCCTAAATGGTGAGAGACTGAAGGCATTCCCCTCAAGAAAGGGAACCAGACAAGGATGCCCTTTATCACCACGCCGGAGGTCCTAGCCAGAACAATTAGGCTACAAAAAGAAATTAAGGGCATCCAAATTGGTAAGGAAGAAGTAAAGCATCCCTATTCGCAGATAATATGGTCTTAAACAGAGAAAACCCCAATGAATCCACTACTGGAACTAATAGAAGATTTCAGTAAAGTATCAGGATACAAGGTAAACATGCAAAAATCAGTTGGATTTCTCTACACCAACAAAGAGAACTTTGAAGAGGAAATCACCAAATCAACACCATTTACAATAACCCCCAAGAAGATAAAATACTTAGGAATAAATCTAACCAGAGATGTAAAAGATCTATACAAAGAAAACTACAAGACACTACTGCAAGAAACCAAAACAGACCAATTTAAGTGGAAAAACATACCTTGCTCATGGATAGGAAGACTCAACACTGTGAAAATGTCATTTCTACCCAAAGTGATCTACAGATACAATGCAATCCTGATCCAAATTCCAAAGACATTTTTCAATAAGATGGAGAAAAAAATCACCAACTTCATTTGGAAAGGGAAGAGGCCCTGGATAAGTAAAGCATTACTGAAGAAGAACAACCAAGTGGGAGGCCTCACACTACCTGATTTTAGAACCTATTATACTGCCATGGTAGCCAAAACAGTCTGGTACTGGTACAACAACAGATACACAGACCAATGGAATAGAATTCAGAATCCAGAAGTAAATTCATCCACCTAAGAGCAGTTGATGCTTGACAAAGGCCCGAAGTCTGTTAAATGGGGAAAAGACAGTCTGTTTAACAAATGGCGCTGGCATAACCGGATATCCATTTGCAAAAAAATGAAACAAGACCCATACCTCATACCAAGCACAAAAACTAACTCAAAATGGATCAAAGACCTAAATATAAAATCTAAAATGATAAAGATCATGGAAGAAAAAATAGGGACAACGCTAGGAGCCCCAATACATGGCATAAACAGTATATAAAACATTACTAACAATGCAGAAGAGAAACTAGATAACTGGGAGCTCCTAAAAATCAAACACTTATGCTCATCCAAGGACTTCACCCAAAGAGTAAAAAGCCAACCCACAGACTGGGAAAAAAACTTTTGGCTACAACATATCCAATTAGGGTCTAATCTCTAAAATCTACAAGATACTGCAAGACCTCAACAACAAAAAGACAAATAACCCAATTAAGAAATGGGCAAAGGATACGAACAGGCACTTCACCAAAGAAGACATTCAAGCAGCTAACAGATACATGAGGAAATGCTCATGATCATTAGCCATTAGAAAAACGCAAATCAAAACTACAATGAGATACCATCTCACCCCAACAAGGCTAGCATTACTCCAAAAAACACAAAATAATAAATGTTGGAGAGGTTGTGGAGAGACTGGAACACTTATACACTGCTGATGGGAATGTAAAATGGTACAACCATTCACTTTGGAAAACAATCTGGTGCTAGGAATAGAAATGCTGTATGATCCAGCAATCTCACTCCTTGCAATATATCCTAGAGAGATAACAGCTATCACAAGAATAGATATGTGCACACCCATGTTCACTGCAGCACTGTTCACAATAGCAAAAACATGGAAACAACCTAGGTGCCCATCAATGGATGAATGGATAAACAAACTATAGTATATTCACATAATGGAAAACTATGCAACGATAAAGAACAATGAATCCGTGAAACATCTCACAACATGGATGCATCTGGAAGTCATTATGCTGAGTGAAATTAGTCAGAAAGGACAAATATTGCATGAGACCACTATTAAAAGAATTCAAGAAAAGGCTTAAACAAGAAAACATTTGATGGTTATGAGGGTGGGGAGGGAGTGAGAGGGGTATTCACTAACTAGATAGTAAACAAGAATTATTTTAGGTGAAGGGAAGGACAACACACAATACAGGGGAAGTCAGCACAACTAGACTAAACCAAAAGCTAAGAAGTTTCCTGAATACAACCGAATACTTCGAGGGACAGAGTAGCAGAGGCAGGGGTCTAAGGGCCATGGATTCAGGGAACATCTACATCGATTGTCATTAACAACGTTTATGAAGAAAATGTTCTGCATCCCACTTTGGTGAGTGGCATCTGGGGTCTTTAAAGCTTGTACGCAGCCATCTAAGATGCATCAATTGGTCCCAACACACCTGGAGCAAAGGACAATGAAGAACACCAAAGACATGAGGAAAGTATCAGCCCAAGAAACAAAAAGGGCCACATAAACCAGAGACTCCATCTAGAAGAACTAGATGTTGCCCAGTTACCACGAAATACACAACAGAATGTCTCTGATGGAGCAGGAAAAAGTGGGGTGCAGAACTCAAATTCTAGCAAAAAGACCAGACTTAATGGTCTGACTGACACTGGAAGAACCCCAGAAGACATGGCCCCAGACTCTCTGTTAACCCAGAACTAAAACCATTCTGAAACCAACTCTTCAGACAAAGATTAGACTGGACTATAAGACATAAAATGATACTCATGAAGAGTGTTCTTACAGGAGGTAGATCCATGAGACTAAATGGGAAGCTCCTGTCCAGAAGTGAGATAAGAAGGCAAAAAGGGCAGGAGCTGGTTGAATGGACATGGGAAATCCAGGGTGGAAAGGGGAGTGTGCTGACATATTCAAGGGATAGCAACTAGGGTCACATAACAATGTGCGCATAAATTTTTGTATGAGAAACTAACTTGGGCTATAAACTTTCACTTAAAGTATAATTAAAAAAAAAGTCTAGCTGATATATTGATAAATTATGTATCTATTCCATCAACAAATTAAAGAAGAAAATCATATTCAGTAAGTGCTGAAAAAGCACTTAATAAAATACAGTACCTATTCCTTATAAAAACTCAATGCTAGAGATAGAAGAAAACCACTTAAGCAAAATAAAAATCATTTACCAAAACATTAACAGCATGTTTTCCAAAAGACTGAAAAATGAAAACTATTTTAATTAAAATGAACTACAGTAAAACCTGTAAGAGCCAGAACTAAATGGGATTGCCTTGTTCTTCTGGGTCTCACAAGTTTTCAGCCTTTTATAGGGTGCAGTCTTACCACTTTTCTATCATTCTGTATTAGTACAAAATATTTGAGTTTACCTTCTCTGACAGGTTTCCACCTTACACACGTTCTGGCTTATGCAGGTTTTACTGTAGTTAGGGATTCTAATTGTCAGCATCATATTTAACATTGTCTTAAAGAAAAGGCTTCTATCAAATGTAAAAACAAAAGCAAGAAATTTAATCCGTATGAACACAGAAAAAAAAGAGGTGAAACTGCTTTTGCTGCTGTCATTGTATGCCTAACAATGATTGTGAGGAAGGCACAGGACCAGGCAGTGTTTCATTCTGGGTCACTATGAGTTGGAACTGACTTGACGGCGCTTAACAATAACATTGTATACCTAAAAATCTCAAAAAATGGTAGTACTATAATATTACAAAGATTAATCAAAATACCAAGAAGTAGATGGAAAGACGATTAAAAAAAAAAAAAACACTGACTTTTTTTCTATCATAGCAGCCAGCGCCTAGAAAAGGAAAAAGGGATAAGATAATTCTTAGGAATAAATATAACAAAAAAGGCATAGGACCTATATGAAAGCAACTGTGAAGTCTCTGTAACAGACATAAAATAAGATCTGAACAAATGGAAAGACACACCATATTCTCAGATGTGAAGATATTATAAATATGTAAATTGTACCCTAAATTAATATGTAAATTAAATACAATTCTAATCAGATTCCTACATAACTTTATCAGATGTTGGGGAGATGGGATAAAATGATCATACAGTTTATATGGAAGATTAAATTTGCAAGAATAGGCAAGAAAAGCATGAAGTAGAAAACAGTGAGAAAAGGCTTGTTTTACCACATATTACATCATTAACTCAAAGCCTCTGTAATTAAATCAACAGAGTATCGGTCTAAGAATACACATCAATAAACAGAACACGCAATCTAGAAATCAATCCAGTATACATGAGAATTTAAGATATGACAAAGACGACAGTTCTATTTAGTATGAAAATGGGGCTATCACAACTGGTTATCCATCTGGAAGAAAGTAAAATTGGACCACTTACACCATGTCAAAAAAAATTCCAGAAGGATTAAAGATTCAAAAAATAGAACACATACAGTAAGAATCTTGCAAGAAAACCTTAGAAACTAATTTCACAATATAGAGGTAGAAAGATCTTAGCCAAGACATAATTTTTTACATAAAAGATAAGAATTTTTGTAAGGTATGAAATCCTATGATATAGTTTTAGAGAAGATATTTATACAGATATAAAAGATTAATGTACATAACATACAAAGAATGCTTAGAAACTGACATCTTAAAAAGTTAATAAAAATGCACGAAAGATATGAAGAAGTGATTGACAGAAGAGCAAATGACTCAAATTTACTGGAAGTCAGGGAACTATGAATTAAAGATACACTGATATCACTTAAATAAAAAATTAAATACAGTGGTAACTAATACTGGCTGTATGGGCCAAAAAGTACTTTCCTAAATTGCTCCTGAAACTGAACAGCCTTTTAGAGAAGCAAACTATACATAACTAAATATGAAAAGTAACAAATTAAAAAAATATATTACTCTTTGATCAAGCAGTTATGTTCCTGAGACTCTATTACATAAAACTAAAACTACCAGTACCATAAGGACACATGTATAGGAATGCATAGCAAAGCAGTGTTTAGAGGCTAAAAACTGGAAACAGAGTGCATGCACACTACTAGGTGTATGGTTGAATAAGACTACACTTAAAAACAAAGAAAATAAAAAAGATTAATAAGTATATATATAATCACATTTATGCATTTATATAAAATTTTATCTGAGTACATATCAGTATAAAAAATTTTTAAGTACAAGGATGGACAAGTAGACTAATGGAACAGAACCAGCTTTGCAATCAGTCCTGAGTTCAAACCATGCCTCTACCACTTATTTACTTACTAGCTGAGTGGTCATAACCAAATTATTAATGCTCATTGAGCCTGTTTCTTTATTTCTAAAACAGAAATAATCATTACCAACTCAAAGGATTTTCTTAGGATTAATGAAATAATGAATATAAAGTGCTCAGCACAGTGTCTGACAAACTAAATACTTTAAAAAAAGACAGGTATTATTACTGCTATACTATTTCCCTCTTGGATACCTACTGAGATAAAAAAAATCTAAAAATTTCAACTTTAAAAAGGAAAATAGGGAGAAGAGTGCCTCCAATCTAATTCCAGTGCTTATAGAAATAAGAATCACCTTAAAAATGTATACCTATGAATTTTATATTACTGAAAGGTCACTTGTCCCTGAATTACAAGGAGTATATGGAAAAAGTCATAAATATATTTTTTAGAAGACAGGCTTGACAATTAAACAAATGATGACAAAGACATTCATCAGATTTTTTTTGCCAAATTAATGTTTTTTGGCCTTTATAAATCAAGTCACACTTTTTGCTTTAAATCTAGTCTCTGAAGAGGCTAAGCCAAAAAATCCCTAAGGTAAAATTTTACGTAAAATTTCAGAGTACAAAGCATGTATTTGACAGAGAACTCATGTTCAGAATAAATAACTCCTATAAATTAGTACGTATAAATATGTAAATGTTATAGTCTACATGTGTTTAATAACATACACAAATCTTACTATGTACAAGAATGTTCAAGGCAACTTTATTCGTAATAGTCAAAAAACTGGAAGCAATCAAAAGATCCATAAGAGAAGAATGAGTTAAAAAAAAAAACTAGTTTATTCGTACAATGGAGTACTACTCAGCAATTAAAACAAAACTACTGTGCAGTGGTTAACAGTTTGGCTGCTAACCAAAAGGTCGGCAGTTTGAATCCACCAGGCGCTCCCTGGAAACCCTATGGGGCAGTTCTACTTGTCCTATAAGGTTGCTAAGAGTCAAAATCAACTCAACAGAATTTTTTTTTTTTGGCGGGGGGGGAATACACCTAAAATGGATAAGCAAAAAATGTTAGATGCCAACAACTGCATAGTGTATGTATCCATTTAAATGAAGTGTGAGAAAAATTAGAACTAATTTTTTTTTATGGAGAAAGAAGTAAGAACAGTAGTTACCTTGGGGTGGAACAGGGATGGTTACAACTAGAAAGGAATGGGAGATAACTTTTTGGGGTGACGGATACATTCTTGCTCAGCAGTGGTCGCAGTGATGTATTTATACGCAAAATGTCATGAAGCTGTACACTTAAAAGTTGTCTATTTCACCCTACATAAAATATAGTTCAATGAAAACTAAACTTAGAAATAAAAAATGAAGTTTTGTCCTCAAAAAAAAAATTTAGAGTAAGTTTAAAAGTATCAACTACCATTCCTGTACAACTGTAGCTATTATTTCTAGAAGACAGAAAGGAAATACCAACTTAAAGTGGATAACACTGTAGTTAAAAAAAAAACAATATTATTGCTTAGCAATTTACACTTATATATCCATAAAAAAACTTAAGTACTAAACATTTGCATGATAAAAGCTTAATGTGAAACATAAAGCACATGACACAAGCATATATAAAACATTAATCAAATATATTAGATTTTGTTTACAGCTGATTTTTACACATCATGTAACTACTGGGTTCCTATTCTAGAAGATGATGTCAGCATTTTCATGGCACCAGAAAAGCAGAATACAATCAAACATAGAGACTCCATGTCTTTAAATTATCTGTATGAATAGCCACCAAAAATAGTTAAGAGCTCTAAACTCTTGAATCATTTTTGGACAAACATTTTAAAGAACTACAAAAGAGGAACTAAAAAAGACAAAGTTACAACTAAGAATTAAAGATCCCAAATATGAGTTGTCAACAAAAGAAAATAATCAACAAAGTGTACCTTCGCTAACTATCCCTGTTACACAGTCTCATTCTACGATGTCTCTGTTCAAACACTATGAGTACAATGCGTTTCCTATCCTTTCGTGCCTGGGAGGTCTTTTCTGGAATCCATCTCAAATGTTATACTCCTGGTAAAGACTCCCCTATTCTCCCAGGTGGAATCAATCACATCGTTTTATGGCCCTTACCATACTGTTTCAGATGCAATTCTACCATGACAGTTAACTGTTTTTGTATTTGGCCTCTTAGCTCCAGCACTGTGGTTGTTATTATAGTGGGCACTAAATAAAAGTTGGTTAAACAAAATAAAAATTATTTCTTATGAGGAAAAGTCCCATTTCATGGTCAGACACTATTCTTCCCCTGTAAGTTATTTTTTAGTAACAGCTTTATGGAGATTATTATTCATCTTCTATAGGTTTTAACATTTCTTAAAGAAGTTCCACCTTTTATCACATTGAAACTCTCAAACATTACTGAGGGCTCTGAGTAACCCATTCATAATCCAGGTTTGGGATTTGCAACCACAGGAAAAACTGCTTACTAAAGATAAACACTTCAAGAATGTTGAAAATGTACACCAATGTTCACTGCAGTACTATTCAAAATAGTTAAAAACTGGAAACAAATTAAATATTCATCAACTGATGAATAGATAAAATGTGATATATACATACAACAGAATATTACTCAGCCATAAAGAGAAATGAAGTCCTGACACATGTTCAACATGAACCTTGAAAGCATTATGCTCAGTGAAATGTCAGTCACAAAAGGACAAAGGTTGTATGATCCCATTTATATAAAATATCTAGAATAGACAAATGTATAGAGACCATAGTTCATTAGTGGTTAGCAGGGGCAGGGAGGAGGAAGGGGAAAGGGTGGACTCATTGCTTAGCAGACACTGAGCTTCTGTTAAGGGTGATGGAAAAATCTGGAAACAGATAACCATGATGGTTCAACATCATGGTAAACACAATAAATGTCACTGAATTGTGCACGTGAAGAATGTTAAAACGACAAATGTTTTGTTATGTATGTATTTACCACCAAAAATAAAAGAATTTTGAAAAAACAAAAACCAATAACATGGGCACAAAGGCACGAAGTGTTGCCTACAGCCTGCAGAAAACTAGTTTAAATCCTTGGATGCTTGTACAAGGAATAGTTTTTGTTGATTCACTTGTAAATCCTTGAGAAATGTGTGAACTTGAGAGATGGATACTGTAAAAATGAGAATTTTTCACTTTAGAGGAAGAGACTAAAAGAGAATTCATTTTAAGATTACAGAATTACGATCTTCCAATTGCAGAACCAGAACTAAGCCTTCCCTACCAAGACCACACTTTTGTAAAATGTGAAATGGATCAAAATAAACAAAAGAGAGGCCTTATACATCACATAGCACAGCCTGATCTGACAAAAAATGTAATTGTGGCCAAGAAGAATTTAGATACACAGAAGGCTAGAGGCCATCTTTTGCCTTTGTGGTGAAGTCATTCAAGCAAGAAAGCCTTATGCCTTCTTCTTTATGCCAACAATAAAAACAACTTTGGGCCCAAAGTGTAACAGTTCTATTCTTGTATTAGAAAAACAATTATAAAAAACTCTTAGAAATCAAGTAACCATCCCAATATTTTCATTATAAATCTCTACAAGTATTAATGGTAAAACTGAATTATTATTCCCTTACCTTTGTGATGAGAATTCGGTATTTTTCTACCAGGTGGTCATTGTTGTGACAGCCTGCTAGTAGCTGCCAGACTTCTCCTCGAAGAGCTTCAGGCACACCGCTTCTTACTAAGGATGACAACTGCTTTGGTCTCACGCTTAAATTGAGATGCCTGAAGATAAAGCCAAAGCCCTTTAAGTGCATAAAAGAAAGATTCTCTGGAGAGTGTTATCTTTATGAAAACTAAACTAAATGGCTTAGAAAGACTTGATGAGTGACACACTAATAAAGAAAAAGAAAGTGCTAGTAGATAGCCAAGATAATTATGGAGTTCTTGGGTGGTGCAAACTGTTAAGCACCCGACTACTAGCTGAAAGGTTGTCAGTTCAAACCCAAAGGTGCCTCTGAAGCCAGGACTGACAATTTGCTTCCAAAAGTTCACAGACTTGAAATCCCCATGGAGCAGTTCCACTTGGCACACATGGGGTTGCCAGAGATGGAACTGATGGCAACTAACTTGATGGTAACTAAACAGTAAATATCTACATGGATTCTCTAGTCAGTTTGCTTCTCAAGTATCTTTAAATCATCATTCTATTAAAAAAAAAAAAGCAACAGTGGACACTACAGAAACCAAACCATATGGTTGTGGTTTATGTAAGGAATACAAAACCAAATGTCAATCATCATCAAAGACAAAGGCTTGGTCCTCTGTCAAAACTGACAAATGAGTTAAGCATATATATATTCTAAGTTAAAATAAAATCCTGAGTTATGTTTTAAGCATTTTTTTATGATACGCTGCTTCAATTAACTTTCCTGAATGAATGCAGTGGACGGGAAAGTTTCCACTGAACTACTGTAACATCAAAACAAGTTACTAAAGTCTTTGAGCTTCATTTATCTCATCTGTAAAAAGGGGAAAATAAAACTTAGGTTGTAATGCTGGTATAAATTTATAAAATGTTTATGCATTACAATATCTCGACTGATCCTCACAACAATCATCTTAGGTGGGCCGTGGTACCTCCAGTTTCACAGATGGAGTAAAGTTCATGGACATCAACTAAATGACTAAAGTAGTCTTCAAACTTGAAGAAAAATGAATACGCTATCTGTTACAGGGCAGTTGTTTTGAGACTTGGGAATTTTTAATTAATAAAGCAGAATTTTTGAATTAATAAAGCAGAATCCTGAAATGCAAAAGCTCCTGTGACTATCAGATCTAAGCAGAAGTTACTGATACCAAATGACTACTATCAAATTATAAAAAGGTCCAAAACTTTTCTCAAAATCTCTCCAGATTTCTAGAAGAATAATTCAAAATACATGTAAAAACGAATGATTTTGTGATGCTGGTACCCTGATGGTAGAGCTATAAAAATTCAATATCGTTTTGCTTTGCTTAGAAAAAACCATATATATAAAACAGTTGGGAGCAAAAAGAACAAAAGTATTTCTTTTACTTAATTCAGAGGTTAGCAAACTATTACCTGTGAGTAAAATCTAGCATACCATCTATTTTTGTAAATAAACTTTTGCTGAAACAGAGGCATGCTTCTGTTTACTGTCAATTACTGCTTTTGCACTATAATAGCAGAGTCGAGTGGCTGCAACAGAGGCTACTGGCCTGCAAAGCCTAAAATATTTACTATTTGAAACTTTTCATAAAAACTTGCCAATTCTTAGCTTATTTATAACGGTAAAATTATATTCAGGAGAACTATATGTCATTGATAATACTTATACTCTAGGAGAGCCACATAAATTTGGAAAGTTAGAGCTCAATGATACTGCTTCTAATATAGCCACTAAAATTTAATGTACAGTTAACAAAACCAGCTTTGGGGTCAGATTTGACTAGGTTAAAAATTCTGGCTCTGCCATTTACTTACTAGAATGGCTCATTTAACCTTTTAGCCAGTTTTCTCATTTGTAAAATGGACACTAGCTCATAAGGTCACTATAGTTGAGATAGTGTACATAGCTTTAGGGCAGTGCCTGACATAGTAAATTCATGAGCTCTTACTAGTATTACTACAACTATGACATCTATTTTCTGTTTGAAGAAACAGGCTCAGAAGATGTGACTTGCCCAACACCATAATGCACAGAAACAGTAGAGACAGAATCTGAAGCCAAGTCTACCAGGCTTTAAAATGCCATGATATTGCAATGGTTTGTATCTACAAAAAAAAAAAAAAAATTCTATAGAACACATATAATAATGATGAAAAAAAAAGTGATGAAATAAATTGAAGATGAGAGATTACATCATCTGAAGACATGACTAAAACCAGTAAAAACAGTCTGAAACCCTCTGAAGACAATAGAGATGGAAATTTAGTTAATATATTTGAAGGAGTGAGAGAAGGACATGTCTTAATTAAATGAATAACAAACTGAATAAACAAAATTTGATAACAAAACAAATTCCAAGTCACTGTATAAAATGCTGGTGGGTTAATCTAATAAAATCTACTTCTAGAGTCTAAATGCTTTATCTAGACGATCTTTAATATGCTATTACGTTGCCACATCAAGGCTTAATTACATTTCTGTTTTAGAGCAGAAACCTTTTTACACAGATAAAATTTCTGTCAGCAGCAGCTCAAACACTACAAATTCACTGAACTGAAAATATAACTGTGACCAGAGCATTAGCAGGTTTGTCTCCCGATTGCTAAAGAAGTATTAAAAATATATGAGAACTATTCCCCTGGGGCCTTTGCAGAACTCACTTATTAAAGCCACTTGTGTAAAGACAAACCATGCTTGGATTGCTTTCTTTTCCTGTACACATTTGACATTTTCCAATGTGGATAGTGTTCTATCCAGACTGTAAAGCGTTGTGAGAGTACTAGAAGCAGATAATGTCCATTTGTAGTTCTATCCCTCATGGGCATGAAAAAATCTTTTAAATTGCTAAGACACAGTTTTACTACAAATAGAGTGAAAGGATTCAACAGTTCAAACGTCAGAGGAAAATCAAACCCAAAAGTAACACGCTTATGGGGAGCTTATATCACAACCCTAATAACCACAAAGTCAGACAGAGGTGTGTTCGGATCACTTTCAAGCTCCGGTTTTTTGGCTTTTACTGGCATTCTTTACAGGGAGAAAGGGAAACTATAAAAATATCTCACCAATGTGACTTACCAGAGTGTCTCTGGTTACATTAAAAAATACTGACCATGGTGTATTCTTTTCACACAGCAAAAAAAAAAAAAAAAAATTTTTTTTTTTTATAGGATAGTCCTTCTCAATATTATTGTCAAACTGTCTCTGAGCTGACAGGAAATTGCTGAATTGTACAAGTATCAGCAGGAAAAACAATTGGTACAACCAGTAATTTATACTATCCTTGTGAAACTCTGTCACTCTAGGTACATAACACAGATAAGGAAAAACCCCACCTTGGGTGTCTATTCTATTCCTATGCATTATGAAAGCACCCTTTAAACTTCTCTGATTATTCTGTATCGTCTTAACATTGGGCAGTCAGTGCCTCCTAACCTCTTCAATATAAAACCCCAAACCAGTTGCTGTCGAGTCAATTCTGATGCATGTGTGTCAGAATAGAACTGTGATCTATAGGGTTTTCAATGGCTCATATTTTGGAAGTAGATCACCAGGCTTTTCTTTTGAGGAGTCTCTGGGTGAACTCGAACCATCAACCTTTCTATTAGCAGTCAAGTGCTTAACTGTGCCACCCAGGGACTCCTCTTCAATATAAAGGACCTCTTTTCTTATTTATTCCCACCATGGATTCCATATTTAGATAAATACTTTGTCCTGCAATGAGAATTTATTAGGTTTTGCATGGGTAACGCTTTCTGATATTCTGAAAATTGATTTTAGATCTCCAGTACTACAACTATGAACCTCGACACACAGAAAGACCTTACATCGTGAACCTCATACTTAGGTTTCTATTAATCGTTCTATTGTGGTTAGTAGGAATCCCTACCCACGAAACGAAATTTGTAAATGAAAAGGAGAAACTATATTCTAACTTACCATTTTGACAGCAGTTCTCCCCAGGTTTCAAGAATTTTTTCTGCACATTCTTTGGATACATCACCAGATCCACTCAAGAGAGGCTCATCATTATCTTTAATAAACAAAACACACAAGAAGGGATAACAAGTGGCTATGTTAAGCCAGAAGGATGATATGGAATGTGAGAGTCACATTTGAATGACTTGACTGGGAGCATGAAGTCATAATTCCTCTGAATGCATAGGTGTTGATACAAAGAAAATAAAAATGGTCCTACATGGAATATCGTTATAATCTCTCCAATTCTCTGTTGCTTTCCATATAGGTCCACGCTATGTCAAATGCAGAAAAGAGCCATTTAATTACAAACTTACTGGATTCAAAATATGGTGTGCTCTCTCTCCTTTTCCAAAGCAAACAGCTTTATGTGTGAAGATACATAGCAGTCTTAGCATAACAGCTAAAAAAATTACAAATCACCTCAGGTCCAACAAGAGAACTGCTGAATAAATTATGATACATGCATGCAATGTAATGCATGCTAACATGTTTATCTAATAATATGGCAAAATACCATGTGTAAACTAAGAATATTAATAGCTGAATCCATACTTTGATCTACTCTTTTTTTTTCTTTGTTATAAAATAGAAGACTGGAAGCAACTAGCTCAAGACATTAACAATTACTGTCTCCAAGTGATGGAGTTATGATTAATTTTTTCCTCTCCTCCTTTATGTTTATATGACTTCCTAGATTTTTCACAATGGCATAAATAATTTATAATAAAAAGCACAAAAACATTAAAAAGGACCAAAATGAATCAGTTCAAATCTAATTCAAGTAATTAAAAAAAAGTGAATTTAAAGAAGAATTTGAAGATTATAAGATAATAAATCCTATAAGATATCAAAACAGTCAAAAATGTGAAATTGATAAAGGGAGGTGAGAGGAATTGAAAAGCATAATTAAAGTAGAAAAAAAAGAATATGAATTAAGACATCTGTTTAATCTTCCCTTTCGTTGGACACTTAGTGATATTTTGCAAACATATGTCATCACTTCATTGGGTATATGCCCAGAAGTGGACTTCCTGGGTTTAAAAAAAAAAAAAAAGCATACTTTACAGACTTATGAAACTGACAAATTGCCTTCCAAAAGAACTTCACCAACTTATATTTCCACTAACTGTACCAGAGTACCTGCTTTCATGTAACCTCACCAATACTTTCTAGTGTTTGATTAGTCTCATAATGTTGTTTCTAAACACCTCCCCTCAATAATTGTTGTAACTAATGTCCCATGGGTAAGAAGCTTCTTTATAGGGCTGTAGCCATTTCTTCCCAGGGAGAAAACAGATCACACTGGGCTAGGGTTTTCCTGGTTTGAATACTAGATTTGAGAGTATTAAAAGATGACATGGCTACACAGTCCCTCTTTCAGTCCCAATTCTCCTGCCATTTCCTCTTCATTATACAACTGGACCCTAGGAGGGTTAACCACCTTGCAATATTTACTGAGCATCTGCTAGATACGAGGTATTGTACCATACACTAGAGAAACAACGTGGGGCAAAACCACACTGTCTTCCTTTACAGTGGTGTTCCAGTGCTCCTTGATTCTCCCATGGAGTATCTGTTGCTACTAGGCCTCATCCCTCCCTAGTTAAGAACTGTCAGTAGAGGTCTCCAGAATCTCCTCACTTAAATTAAAACAAATCTATGCCTACAGATTAGAGGAACTACTTGTTAGTCCTGATTTTATCAGTTAGCTGAGGCCAAATTTTTTTTATAAATGGTAGATATCCTTAAAAATCTATACTATGGAGATTTGAGATTATCTGGTTTCATTATAAATAGAGAGCTTTTCTCAAATTTTGCTTCTTTTTGATTTTATTGTTAAGTTTAAGGGAGGACAAATAGGTAAACTTTTACTCACTCTACATTCTTAACTAGTGTTGACCTGAAAGGGAAACTGCAAGTCTCAAGAATACCAGTTACACAACAGACAATCTCAAACATGGGCAACAAACTATGATCTCTGAGCCATCAATATCCTTCTCAGCTCTAACCCCTGATTTAAACTGGCTCTGTAGGATATCTTTAAACTGCATCTCTGACTTCTCCAAAAATGTACATCTGGTTTCTCTGTACTTCAAAATGCTTTGTGAATTAAATGCACAGAGAGAATAGAGCTCACACTATGGATTCAAATTCTGACTGCCATTTTCTAGCTGAGTAACCTTAGGTGATTATTTCACTTTTCTGAGACTGTTTCTTCATATGCAAAATAAGCATAAAAATAAATCCCATTTTTCAGGAGAGTTGTATTTATATAAGATAAACAATGCATTTGGCACAGTGCCTAGCATATATTAAGCATCTAGTAATTGGTGGCCATTAACATTACTAGGAAATGACCCTAACTTGGTTAGCCACAGGGAAAGTGGGAGTTCTAGGGAACAATGGGGATTGGAAAGTCAGTGCTTGCTCTAAACTTGAAAAATGTACATATAATCACGGGTATTTATATCTTTTAGCCAAACCAGTCATTTCTGCCACCTCTAAGCCTTTGTTATTTCTTTGCTCAGAAATGCCCCAACCAACACGTCTGCCTCCCGATTTCTCCTTGCACTTTTAAAGTCCTAGCTCAAAAACTATTTTTTCATTATGTGCCTCCTCTCAGTCCCCACAATGAAAAATGAAATCTCCTCTATGAATTTCAGGAATACGTCTTGAGAATCTCACATAAACACATACCACATGTGACCTTCTATCACAACCAGCTTTCACAAAGTTTTTTCCATTAAAAAATAAAGTCCTGACATTACTAACAATGCAGAAGAGAAACTAGATAACTGGGAGCTCCTAAAAATCAAACACCTATGCTCACCCAAAGACTTCACCAAAAGAGTAAAAAAATTACCTAAAGACTGGGAAAAAGTTTTTAGCTATGACATTTCCGATCAGCATCTGATCTCTAAAATCTATATGATACTGCAAAAACTCAACTACAAAAAGACAAATAATCTAATTTAAAAATGGGCAAAGGATATGAACAGGCGCTTCACTAAAGGAGACATTCAGGTAGCTGACAGATACACGAGGAAATGCTCACAATCATTAGCCATTAGAGAAATGCAAATCAAAACTACAACAAGGCTAGCATTAATCCAAAAAACACAAAATAATACATGTTGGAGATGTTGTGGAGAGGCTGGAACACTTCTACACTGCTGGTGGGAATGTAAAATGGTACACAACCACTTTGGAAACTGATTTAGTGCTTCCTTAAAAAAGCAGAAATAGAATTACCATATGATCCAGCAACCCCACTCCCTGGAATATATCCTAGAGAATTAAGCCTCCTTTACACGAACAGATATATGCACACCCGTGTTCACTGCAGCACTGTTTATAATAGCAAAAAGATGGAAGCAACCACGGTGCCCATCAACGGAAGAATGGGTAAATAAATTATGGTATATTCACACAATGGAATACTACGTATCAATAAAGAACAATGATGAATCTGTGAAACATTTCATAACATGGAGGAATCTGGAAGGCATTATGCTGAGTGAAATTAGTTGTAAAAGGGCAAATATTGTATAAGACCACTAGAGCTTGAAAAACGGTTAAACAGGGAAGAAAACATTCTTTGATGGTTATGAGAGGGGAGGAGGGAAGGAGGCTAGGACAGGGGTATTCACTAATTAGATAGTAGATAAGAACTACTTTAGGTGACGACAAAGACAACACACAATACAGGTGAGGTCAGCACAACTGGACTAAACCAAAAGCAAAGAAGTCTCCTGAATAAACTGAATGCTTCAAAGGCCAGCGTAGCAGGGGCTGGGGTTTGGGGACCATGGTTTCAGGGGACACCTAAGTCAACTGGCATAATAAAATCTATTAACAAAACATTCTGCATCCCACCTTGGAGAATGGCGTCTGGGATCTTAAACGCTAGCAAGCGGCAATCTAAGATGAATCAATTGGTCTCAAACCACCTGGATCAAAGCAGAATGAAGAACACCAAGGACGCAAGGTAATTACAAGCCCAAGAGACAGAAAGGGCCACATAAACCAGAGACTACATCAGCCTGAGGCCAGAAGAGCTAGATGGTGCTCGGCTACAACCCATGACTGCCCTGACAGGGAACACAACAGAGAACCCCTGAGGGAGCAGGAGAGCAGTGGGATACAGACCCTAAATTCTCATAAAAAGACCAGACTTAATGGTCTGGCTGAGACTAGAAGGCCCCCAGACCTTCTGCTGGCCCAGGACAGGAACCATTTCTAAAGCCAACTCTTCAGACAGGGATTGGACTGGACAATGGGTTGGAGAGGGATGCTGGTGAGGAATGAGCTTCTTGGATTAGGTGGACACTTGAGACTATGTTGGCATCTCCTCCCTGGAGGGGAGATGAGAGGGTAGAGGAGGTTAGAAGCTGGCGAAATGGACACGAGAAGAGAGAGTGGAGGGAGGCAGCGGGCTGTCTCATCAGGGGGAGAGCAATTGGGAGTACGTAGCAAGGTGTATATAAGTTTTTGTGTGAGAGACTGACTTGATTTGTAAACTTTCACTTAAAGCATAATAAAAATTGAAAAAAAAATGAGAGAAAGGAAAAAGAACTGGTTGATTCTTAATGTTTACCAATGTGAAAACAAGGTAAAAAAAAACATACACACACAAGCATTTACAAACAGACAGGTCTGGTGAAAGGATCGATTGTAGAAGCACACATTTTGGCAAGTGAACTTGTTCCTGCCAAGTGAATGAACTGAGATGGGAACATTAATTTTGGAAGCTGTGTCAAATTTGCTCTAAAAAATATACTAATACACCAGGCTAGCACTTGATAGGAAAAAAAAAAAAAAAGCACAAATTACAAATTTTTCCAACTTGGTTACAAGTATTTGACGAAAGTCCAGTGTTAATCGTGTGTGAATCCGACACAGCTCCTTGCATATAGTGGATTCTCCTAAGTATTTATTGAAAGAATTCCAAATACCATGAGACATTATCAATTCCCTGATAAAATTTTAAGAGTCTGCACGGTCATCTATCCCAAAATACTAATTTAGCTCTCTCTACAATTTACCTTCCTCTTCATCATCTTCTGGAGGAGAAGGTATCATTGAGCTCTGAGATCCAGACTGTGGCAGGCGAACTGAGGGACTGGCTGTAGTTTTCCTTCTCTCTCTTTCTGATTCACTTTCCAAGCATACGACTTCATATAAAGTATCGGAATTATTCTTTCTCTCCTTTTGCTTTATCTTGAGGATTAAAAAAAAAAAAAAATCATTACGTGGTAAAATTATTTTTAAAACTAAGCTCTCTTTCTGATTTCACACAGGATGTAAGAATAAAAAGGTGTTACATTAAACGTAACCTTCTCTAAACACAAAAGCATATGTTTAGATTTAAAAAACCTTAGCAAAATAGGACAGAACTCCGGTTCTGCAATTTTATTCATGGTCCTCAGACTATACCATCAGATATCTAACTACCAATGCTTAGTAAGCATACATTAAAAAACTAACTGTTCTGTATCTTCTAGGTTCCTTTATGGTAACTTTCAAGGTTTCTAACGTAAAACTACATATGAAAAAATGTTTTAAAATGTTCTAAAACATAAAGTTTATGACTAAAGGAGTCCTCTTCTATAATTTTTTCTACTCCTTTGGCTTAATTAAACAGTATAGGGAAGTTTTCTTCAATTAAAAGCTATTACTTATGGGGAGGGAGGGGAAAGTGACAGAGAATAGATCAATAGAAATCACAAAAATTGTGGTAACTCATTGGTATTTTGGTTTTGAGGAAAACACATAAAAGTTTAAACTGACCTAAATTAAAAATTAAGAACCGAGGATATAAAACTACCAGTATAATAAACATTTAAAATATATTAACATTCCATATTATTTCTTCTCCTTAAGGAGGAGAAGAAAACAGTGAAATTCAGAGCAAGAAGATAAGGGAGAACTGTAGGAAAGGTACAGTGAAAACTAGAAAGGTGGCTACAATAAGGAGAAAGACATACACAAGTAAAATGAAATGACAGAAAGGGTAAGGGGGGAGGACCGTGCTAAGAGATTCATTACGCACAGAAATATTGAGCAGAGCAGATTTTATCATTTCAATGTTCATTTGGGTTTTTAAGAAAAATTACCCCAAATTTGGAAGTAAGACCAAGATAGTGGCAAATTGTCCTTTCAATGTCATCCTGAAGCATTGTTTAATACAGGAATTGGCTAGCTTTTCTGTAAAGGGACAAACTGTAAATATTTTTGACCCTGCATGGCAGTAGTCTCCGTTAAAATCACTCAACTCTGTCCTTACAGCACAAAAGCAGCCATAGGCAGTAAGTAAATAAATGAATGTGGCTGGGCTGCAAAAACAAGTGGCAGCACACAGGCTTTAGTTGGCTGACTTTGGTTTAACGGGATTATTTAGTTTTTCATGTGACTAGCCATTTTTTACTTAGCTACTTACTATTAATTAGGGACTCAGATTCTGTGAAATTACATGTTAACTGTAAATTTGTGTCCAGTAGACACACAAATGATTTCTGTCCAATAGAAAAAATAACCCAAAGGTTACCTGTAGGACATTAACTAGTTTTGTATCTAAATCATAAATGTTACTCTAACATTATTTTTGAAAAAAAGTCTATCTAAACTCAACTTTCTCAAATACTTAGAACCAGTTTTGCCATCATACTGGTTCCTTTATTAATTAACGGGTTGAATTAAAACTGCTAAAACATATGCATTATGTATTTGTAAAAATTATGGTTTTAACTTTAAAAATTATACTTCGATAGGAAATAGGGTTTTAATTTTTTGTTATAAATTATACTCTGAAGGCCATCTAAGATCCATCAAACGGTCCCATCCCACGTGGAGCAAAGGAGAATGAAGAAAACCAAAGACACAAGGAAAATAATAGCCAAGAGACTGAAGAAACCACATGAACCAGAGACTCCACCAGAAGAACTAGATGGTGCCCAGGTATCACCAATGACCACCCTGACAAGGAACGCAACAGAGAATCCTGGACGAAGTGGGAGAAAAGTATGGAACAGAACTCAAAATTCAGGTAAAGCGATCAGACTTAATCGTCTGACAGAGACTGGAGGAACCCCCGACGCTATGGCCTCTGGATGCACTGTTAACCCAGAACTAAAACCATCCTCAAAGTCCACTCTTCAGACAAAGATTAGACAGGACTATAAAAGAAAAATAATACACGTGAGGACTCTGCTTCTTAGTTCAAACAGATACACGAGACCAAATGGGTGGCTCCTGTCTGGAGGCAGAATGAATGATAAGGCAGGAAGTGACAGGAACTGAAACAATTAGAAAATCAGCAACAGCTATTCATCTTTAAAAAAAAAATTCTCAGAGAGATGATATACTGTATAAGCAATGCAGTTCACCTAGGGGGGAAAAAATCTCTTATCTAAGTAATAAGTGACCAGCGCAATACTGTCTTTTGAAGTCACATAAAAATAGACAAGAACTATTTATACCCAGCTTGTATGTCGAGAACCCCAGCTATGAAAAATGCTGTTAATTGTTGAAGCTGGGTGATAATATATTGGGATTCATTATACTCTTCTTTTTATTCATGTTTACATTTGAAAAAGCTTTTTAAAAAGCACTCTCAAAGGACAAAAAAAAAGTTGGCTTGAATAAATGGAAACACATCCTATGTTCTTGAAAAATGTGACTTAACACCATAAAGATGTCAATTTTGACCAATAAAAACACTAATAACCTTCTTCCAGAGCCAGACGAGTTGAATCTAAAGTTTATATGAAAAATAAATTAGTAGAAATACCCAAGAAAACCTGCAAAACGAGGTGCAACATATCATAAAGTCTACATATTTACAACAATGTGTAACACTGCATATGAATAATGTAAAGATCAATGAAACACAATACAAAAACCAGAAAGAGGTCCAAATACAATATGGTTTATAATAAACGTGGCATCTCAAATCACTGAGGGAAATGTTAGACTTTTTAATAAATGGTGTTGGGCAAGTAGATGGCCATTTGGAAAAAAATGAAATCAGGTCCATACTTTACATTATAAACCAGTGTATGTGTGTGTATAAAATGTGGTATATGAATCAGAGGTCTATGCAGTAAAATGAAACCATATAAGTACTACAATAAAATATGTACATTCCTTTATAACTTGAAAGTGGAGAAAGCCTTTCTAACTAGAATCCAAAATCCAGAAGACTTACGGAAAAACCTGATAAATTCTAATACATAAAAAAAAAAGTAGCAAAAGACAAAACCACAATTTAAGTCAAAAGAAAAATTACAAAATGGGAGAAAACACTGGTAACTTACATCTCAAACAGCTAATTTCTCAAATATATAAAGAGCTGCTAAATATTGAGAGGAAAAGGCTGAAGCCAGAAGCAAAAGACATGGATGGGCCAATTCATGGGAAGGGGAAGAAAAATCATTCTCAAACTTAGGAAAAATGTTTGATGTTATTTATCAGAGGATTAAAAACTACCCTGACATACCACTGCCCTGCCTATCAGATCCTTAGGTTTGAGAACATGCTATTCTGGCAAGCCTGTAGAGAAACAGATACCTTCACACATTGCTAGCCCGTATGGTGAAAATCTTTACAGAAGGTAATCTGGCAAATATAATAAAAGTACGTATATATTTACAGCATGTCCCGGTGATTTTACTCATAGGAATCTACTCTAAGATAAAAGCAAAGAAACAAAACAACACACGCATAAGGTTCTACATTGCAGCATTATATGGAATAGCAAATGACAGGAAAAAATCCAAACGTTTAATAGAAGACTGGTTGAATAGACCATAATTCATGCAAATAGTGAAGTACTATGTAGCTGTTAAAAAAAGAAATGAGGAAGGTCTCTAAATACTGATGTGGAATGATCTCCAGGATACACTGCGTATAAAAGAGCAAGGTATACAGCATGCTAATTTTTTTTTTTTTTTAATAGACCAGGGGTTTAAGAAGTATTTTATTATTTTCACAAAAAGGAACACTGGAAAAGTGAACCAGAGACCAATAATAGTTACCTATTTGAATGGGGCAGGAGCGGGAAGCACCCAGTAAATTATATCCTACAAAATTTTTACTTCTGTACCGTGTAATTTACATATTAAAAAAACCAGCCCCTAAACTGAAAATAAATGGCAACAAATTAATCCAACTATATGTCAAATGGTAACATAACTACAACGAAAAAAATTTAGTCCAAGTAACTTTTAGCTTAGAAGATAGTATCAATTTTAGAATCTTACTAGAACATGTTCAAAGAACAAAAAGAAGTTCTGTAAAATCTTAAGCTTCACTCAACAGTTTTATTTTTAAATGTAATACCAATATTTTTAAATTTTTTATGAAGTAAAATAAAGCAAATAAATTAAATACATTAATGTTACTCTAACATTTTCAGTGTAAAAGATACATAAATAAAAAAAAGAAGAAAAAGTTACAGTGATAAATTACTACTGAAACTATGAACTCAACTGATTCAGGCAAGAATCATCAATGGATGCTGAAACCATTAGTTAAAAGGCTGCTGAGGAACAGAATATTTAAAAGGTTGCCAAAGTGTCACTTGCTAACTGCAAAGAATGAACTCTACTTCTACAAAGGAGAAACCCAGTGGTCACTACTTCAACCAAGTGATCACACTCAGCATCAGGAACAGTAGAAGAACCTAATATTATCTGCCTCCTGATTCAGCAAAAGAGCTCTGGCACAGAAAGCATTACGGTATGTTTATCTTGAGAGGCATACTGCTTTAGCACACTGTGCACATGGGTGCGCGTGCAAGCACATACACAGCAAATTATGAGTAAGAGGTCCAGGATTTCAGTTATGGTTACACTAATAACTTGCCTATATGACCCTGACCATATCACACAGTCTTTCAGACATCAGCTTCTTCATTTATAACATGGTAATTCTGTAAAAGATTACAAATGCCCTATAGTCTCTTTGGTTCTAAAAATTTTATAATTCTATAGTTCTAAGAATGCTTATTTGATCTTTTGTTCACTTTATGTTTTGTTGGAAAAATTTGGTCTTTTAGTAAATGCTATCTGAAAATTTAAATCTAAGAAAGCAATCTTTCCTTCCTCACTAATTTCAAATGTTTCTTCTCTAATATGGTGCCATCTTAATAAACAATCCCCACAGATGGGAACGTGTCCAGGCTAAAAAGGAGTTACTGAGTCATCAGACAATTCCAGTGAAAGGAAAAAGAATTTTAAAATGTGATTTTTTTTTTTTTTTTTTTAAATTACAATTGTTTTCCTATATTGGTGGCAATAAACAGTATATTTTTAAAACACACTCTGTAGCACTGTTTCCTTTTCGGCTAAAGGAGTTAGAATTTTAAATTATCCTTACTTTGTTTTAAGTAAATCCTAAAAATACTCTTACAGAAAAAATGATAAAAGTAGCATGTTTCTATAAAAACAGCCCTGGCTGAGACTCTTAGAAGGCTTAGGTATGAATCTTGTCTACCACAACCTCCTGTAAAATCTGCTACTGTACATCTCTGAAATCTCCCTTTCCTCATCTCTAAAATGAAAACGCTGTTTATTATCATTGAGTCACTGTGAAAACTATAATAGTAAAAGTGACAGTGGCTAGCAGAGTGATGATCACGACAGGCCCTCAATTAGTGCTAGATGCTATTATTATTATTTTGCTATTGTTTTTTAATACCATGAATGCAAAAGACAGAATAAACTTAGTTTATTAAGTTATAAGCGGTGAGGTAAACAGAGTTCTAAGACAAAACACTGAAGAGCAAAAAGTTGTTCAAATTCTTCACACCCTACCTTTCTTTTCATGCCTCCATGTCTTTTCATGACCTCGACTCCCTGCTCCCCCCAGCCCCCAGACTCATCCAAATAAGGAGAAAAATGAAAGATTATTCTCAGGAATTCCCTGCCTTCCTTCCAGTGTCCACATACACACTTCTGCTTTTTGCAAAGAAAATATTCACAATGCAGTCTATGCTTAAGCTTGTTACCTTGACAGAAGACTCTAGAGTAGTGTATCTGACTATGCCTCAGGTTTGCATGGTTTTTTTGCTAATCTACCCATCAAGTCATTTTCAGCCCAATTAAAAAATGTGTTAGAACAACATACTATATTAGAATATTTTAAAAATGTGCATAAAATTGAAATCAAATTTAAGTCATTTCCATGAAAAGATACATTATTCTAGACTCAACCACAAAAGTAATATTCCTATAAACCCATGAATCCAAAATTGGGTAACATAATACCTCAAGGGAAAAATAACTAGGGGGCACAATTACAGATACTTACTAGACATAACCAAACACCTCATGGGATTGGTTTTCTGGGTTTTGAAGGCTTAGGACAATTTGTGGGACAACTCGGTCAACTGGCATAACATAGTTCATAAAGTTTATGTTCTACCTCCTGGTTTCGTGAATAGCGTCTGAGGTCTTAAAAGCTTGCAAGCGGCCATCTAAGATACAATTGTTTGTCTCTACTTGTCTTGAGCGAGAGGGAAGGAAACCAAAGACTCGAAGAAGAAACTCGTCTACAGGACTAACAGCCTACACAAATCACAGCCTCATCTTCCCCAAGACCAGAAGAACTAGATCGTACACAGTTACCACTACCAACGGTTTGGATTAAGGACACAATAAATGGACCTAGACAATAAGGGAGAAAAATGCAGAAAAAATTCAAATTCTTAAAAAGTCTGGACTTGCTGGACTGGTTGAGGCCAGAGGAATCCCCAGGAATATTCACCCTGAAGTACCCTTTCAACTTTGAAATGAAACTACTCCTGGAAAGCACCTTTCAGATAACAGATTGGCTCATAAACAGTATCACCCATGAGTACTGTGCTCCTTTAAAAAATCAGCTATATGAGACCAAACAGTCAACATTTATTCCAAAACAAAGATGAGAAAGGCAGGGGGGCGGGGGGGGGGGGGGGGCAGATTAAATGAATGGAAATGGAACCACCAGAGTGAAAATAATGAGAATTTTGACACAATGAAAAATGTAACCAATGTCACTGAACAATTTGTAGAGAAATTGTTAAATGGGAACCTATTTTGCCGTGTAAACTTCCAATGAAAACACAATAAAATATTACGAAAAAAAAAAAAGAAAAGCAACTTCAACATGAACTTGCTTCAACTTCAACTTTTATAGAAGCAACGGGTGGTCTGTTCAGCATTCAGCCCCTGGCCTTGTTCTAACTGATGATATTGAGCTTTTCCATCATCTCTTTCCACAGATGTGTCCGATTTGATTTCTGTGTATTCCATCTGGTGAGGTCCACGTGTATAGCCACCATTTATGTTGGTGAAAAAAGGTATTTGCAATGAAGAAGTCATTGGTTTTGCAAAATTCTATCCGGCACTGTTTCTATCACCAAGGCCATATTTTCCAACTACTGATCCTTCTTGTTTCCAACTTTTGAATTCCGATCACCAGTAATTATCCATGTATCCTGATTGCACATTCCATCAATTTCAGAAGCTAGTAAAAATCTTCAATTTCTTCATCTTTGGCCTCCGTGGTTGGTTTTTAAATTTGAATAATAGTCGTTACTAACTGGTCTTCCTTGTAGACATACGGATATTATCCTATCACTGGCAGCATTTTACTTCAGGATAGATCTTGAAATGTTCATTCACATACAACCCTGTAATTTTGTGTAATGAAATCATCGAAGTTGCATGTAAATGAAATCAAGTCAACAAATAATTATTGAGAACTACTATGTTTTAGGTGCTTGGGATAAATCAGCAAAAAAGATTAAGAATCTTTCCTTAGCTAATAAAGAAAACAGACAATAAATAACTTAAAAGTAAATATATCATGTGGTATATTGGATGGTCAGAGTCATGTTAAAGAACACATTAGTTAAGAGAAGGGATTAGCAGTACCAGTGGAAGAGCAGGCAAACTGTACTATTAAATGGGTGATCAGGGTGAGTTGTTGAGATGTAAATTGGACCACAGACTTGAAGAAGGTGAGTATTAGAAGTGGGATCTCTGGGGAAGAGCATTCCAGGCAAAGAAAAAGACTAGAAGCAATAACCCTAAGACAAGGTGGTTAGAGCAGAGTGAGGAAGCAAGAGGAAAGTGCAGTAGGAGAAGAATTTATTCATGGTGTAATAGGTAGCAGGAAACCCTGGTTGTGTAGTAGTTTGGCTGCTAACCAAAAGGTCAGCAGTTCGAATCTGCCAGGTGCTCCCTGGAAACTCTATTGGGCAGTTCTACTCTGCCCTATAGGGTCGCTATGAGTTGGAGTCGACTCGACGGCAGTGGGCTTTTTTTTTTTTTTTAATAGGCAGCAGATTAGGTAGGGTCTTCTAAGCTACCGTAAAGACTCTGGCTTTTATTCAGTGAAATAGGGATAGACTTTTGAACAAAAGAATGACACGATCTGACCTTAGCTGGTATGCTGACAGGCAAAGATAGAAATGTGGAGATGATAATTTCGATGAGGGTGAAAGTAACCTAGTTGGAGAGAAGTAGTCAGATTCTGGGTATGTTTTAAAAGTTGAGAGACTGTGTATGGGGTATAAGAAAACAGTAAAGATTCTTAGCCTAAGCAACCATCAGGAAAGGATGTGATGAAATAAGCTAGTAAAGGAGGTAGGCAGAGCATTTTGGGGGTTGGGGATGAGATAAGGAGACCTTTTGGACATGTTAAGTTTGAGATGTCTCACAGACAGCCAAATGGAAATGCTGAGTAGGCTGTTACATAAAAAGAGACTAGAATTTGGAAGAGAAGTGTCGGTTGGAAATAGAAATTTTTGAGTCATCTGCATATAGATGACTGTATGAGACTAAAGTTGCTCACAAAGGGAGTGAGTATAGATAGGGAAGAGGGTCCAAGGATTAATTAAAATCACGAGGCTGGGAAAAAGAAATCAGGACCTAAGATTGGGAAGAAATAAATAGAAAGAAAAACCTAGAGTATATGATATCCTCGAAAGCTAAATGAAAGAGTGGTATTAAGGAAGACGGAGTGATCACCTGTATCAAACGTACTGACAGGTCAAGTAAGATGAGGTCTCAGATTGACTACTGGATTTAGCAATGTAAAGCTCATTGGTGACCTTGATGAGAACAGTTTCAGTAAGATGGGAATGGGGTACAAAAGCCTGACCATAGGGGGACTAAAAGCAAATGGGAGGGTAGGAACTGGAGACAGTGAATGCAGACAAATATTTTCAGAGTTCTGCTATGAAGGAAATAAAAAAGGGGGCAGTTATTGGTGGGGCAACTGGAGCCAAGGAAAGCTAAAAGAACAAAACAGAGATTTCATCTGCTGTCCACCAGAGAAAAGAAAGAGTAAGGAATTTGACTCTGGCCAAGTTAATGACCGGCTGAAACACACATACAAAAAAAATCAATACTTCTCAGGAGAACACAACAGAACTGAGTCTCTACAATATATCATTTAAAATGTCTATGATATAATCCAAAATTACTAGACAAGGAAAATGTAACTCATTAGACATTAAAATTCACAGTGAAAGATTTTTAAAAGTTATTATAATTACCCTCAATGGTATAAAAGAAAATCTGTTCAATTAGATGGTGCATGGCTACAACCAATGACTGCCCTGACAGGGAACATAACAGAGAAACCCTGAGGGAGCAAGAGAGCAGTGGGATGCAGATCCCAAATTTTCATAAAAAGACCAGACTTAATGGTCTGACCGAGACTAGAAGGACCCTGGTGGTCATAGTCCCCAGACCTTCTGTTAGCCCAAGACAGGAACCATTCCCAAAGCCAACTCTCCAGACAGGGACTGGACTGGACAATGGGATGGAAAATGATAATGGTGAGGAATGAGCTTCTTGGATCAAGTAGACACATGAGACTATGCTGGCATCTCCTGTCTGGGGGGAAGATGAGAGGGCAGAGGGAAAGAGTGTGCTGTCTCATTAGGGAGGAGAACAATTAGGAATATATAGCAAGGTGTATATAAATTTTTGTTTATGAGAGACTGACCTGATTTGTAAACTTTCACCTAAAGCACAATAAAAATTAAAAAAAAAAACAACTGTTCAATAGAAAACAAGAAATCTCAGAGAAATTAAAAGCTATAAAGAAGGACCAAATGGAAAATTAAAAAATAAAAATACAAGATCTGAAATTTTAAAATTCACTGGATGGATTCCACAGCATACTGGAGATGACAAACAAGTTAGTGAGCCTGAAGATAGGTCAATGGAAAGTGCTATCTCTGAAATTTAAAAAACTGGAAAAAATAATAGAGCCTCAGTGATCTGTGGGATAATATCAAACGGTCTAAAATATGTGTGAATGGAGTCTCACAAGGTGAGAAAAGAGAAACGGAACAGAAAAAAAGTTGAAGGAATAACTGGCCAGATTTTCCCCAAATTTGGTTAAAAAAAAAAAAAAATCCCACAGATTAAAAAATTCAACAAGCCCAATAAATCCCAAGCAGAATAAACAAAAGAAAAGCATTCCTAAACCTAAAATGCAGATTGTTCAGTGAAAAAAACTACTCTGCACAGACAACATACTATACGATTCCAATTATGACATTCTGGAAAGACAAAACTGTAAAGATCAGTGGTTTCCCAAGGTCCAGGGGAGGGGATAAGCATGAACAGGTATAGCATAGGGGACATTTGGGGAGTGAAACTATTCTATATAATATTGTAATGGTGGATACATGATATCTGTCAAAATCCACAGAATTGTATAATACAAACAGTACACCTTAAAGAACCTATGGACTTTAGTTAGTAATAATATACCTACTCCTCACATACCGACTGTGATGGATTGAATTATATCCCCCCCTAAAATATGTGTTATCAATATGGTTGGGCCATGATTCCCAGTATTGTGTGGTTGTCTTCCATTTTGTGATTGTAATTCTACGTTGAGAGGATTACTCTCACTCAGGTCACTTCCCCATACAAGGTAAAGGGAGTTTCCCTGGGGTGTGGTCTGTAACACCTGTTATCTTTCAAGAGATAAAAGGAAAGGGAAGCAAGCAGAGAGTTGGGCACCTCATACCAAGAAAGGAACACCAGGAGCAGAATGCATCCTTTGGAAATGGGGTCCCTGTGCCTGAGAAGATTCTCGACCAGGAGAAGACTGAGGACAAGGACCTTCCTCCAGAGCCCACAGACAAAGAAAGCCTTCCCCTGGAGCTGATGCCCTGAATTTGGACTTGTAACCTACTACACTGCAGGAAAGTAAATTTCTCTTTGTTAAAGGCATCCACTTGGGGTATTTCTGTTTTGACGGCACTAAATGACTAAGACACCAACTATCTCATTATCCAATATTTTGCATTAACAACGATAGTAAAAAATCTACTATCCAACTATTCTTTGCATTAATGATGTGCATCTGGCAGTAACAAATGCCGAGGTGTGAGGTAAGAATAGCGCTGGCTATGATGGTTAAGGTTATATGTCAACATAGCTGGCCCATGATTCTTAGGGGTTTGGCAGTTATATAATGATACAATTTGGCAGTTATGTAATGATGCAGTCATCCTCCATTTTGTGATCTGATACGGTCATCCTCCATTTTTTCACAATACCGCTTTTCACAAAATGACCTGGTCTTTGGAACTCAACCACGTCAGTAAGTGAGGACTGCGTATATATTTATATAGGTTCATCAACTGTAACAAATGTACCACATTAGTGCAAGATATTAATAACAGGAGAAACTATGAGGGGTTTGAGGGGGGTATATGGAAACTCTCTGCACGTTCTGTTCAATTTTCTATAAACCTAAAACTGTTCTAAAAACAGTCTTTTTATTAAAAAAAAGAAAGAAAAGAAAAGCACACCTAGGTATACCATAGTTAAAAGGCTGAAAACCAAAGACAAAGAGTAAAAGGAGCTAGAGAAAAATACACACAGAGGAACAATAATATAAATTACAGTAGTCACCTCTTATCTGCCTGGATACCTGAAACCATGGATAGCACCAAACCCTATATATACTATGTTTTGTCCTATACATACATGTGCATGATAGAGTTTAATTCATAAATTGGGTACAATAAGAAATTAACAATAACTAATAATAATAGAACAATTATAACAATATACTGTAATAAAAGCTATTTGAACGTGGTCCTTGGGTGGGATGGAGCGAAGACAGTACAACATTTCGTTACATTTTCAGACTGTGGTTGATCGCGGGTTACTGAAACAGAGGAAAGTGAAACTGTGAAAGGGGGCGGGGGCTACTGTAATGCTGATTTCTCATCAAAAACAATGGAAGCCTGAAGACTGTGGAGTGACATATTTAAAGTGCTGCAGGGAGGGTCGGGGATCTGGGGACCATTGTTTCAGGAGATATCTAGGTCAATTGGCATAATAGAGTTTATTAAGAAAATGTTCTGCATCCCACTTTGGTGACTGGTGTCCAGGGACTTAAAAGGTAGCAAGCTGCCATCTAAAATTCATCAACTGGTTCCAACCCACCTGGAGCAAAGGAGAATGAAGAATGCCAAAGACATGAGGAACATATGAGCCCAAGAGACAGAAAGGGCCACATAAACCTGAGACTCCATTAGCCTGAGACCAGAAGAATTAGATGGTGCCTGGCTGCCACCAATGACTGCCCTGACAGGGAACAAAGCAGACAGTACCTGATAGAACAGGAGAAAAGTAGAGCACAGAATTCAAATTCTAGTAAAACTACCAGACTTAATGGTCTGACTGAGACTGGAGGGACCCCAGAGGTCACGGCCCCTGGACTCTCTGTTAGCCCAAAACTGAAACCATTCCCAACTCTTCAGACAAAGATTACACTGTACTATAGACATAAAAAGATACTGGTGAGGACCGTGCTTCTTAGCTCAAGTAGACACATGAGACTAAGTGTCCAGAGGCGAGATGAGAAGACAAAGGGGAACAGAAGCTGGTTGAATGGACCTAGGAAATACAGGGTGGAAAGGAGGAGTTTGCTGTCACATTACAGGGAGAGCAACTAGGGTCACATAAAAATGTGTGTTTAAGTTTTTGTAGGAAAAACTGACTTAACAGTAAACTTTCACATTATTATGCTTTTAGTGCAGGTGAAATAAAGACTTTTTAGGTTAAAAAAAAAAACCTAACAGAATGTCTTTAGCAGATCTGTATTGAAAGAAATCCTAAAACAAATTCTTCAGACTGAAGGTAAATGATACCAGATAAAAACCTGAATCGTCAGGAGAAAATGAGGGGTAACAAAAATGGAAAATACGTGGGTAAATATAAAACACATTTTTTTCCTCTGAATATATTTAAAATACACATGGCTGTTTAAAGATCTGATGGTTATATAATAAATCAGTCTCAAAAATGATTTTTCCTTTGTTATTCTCCCCATCCCTCACATTTATATAAAAGTATAGTACCTGTTTCAGTTTCAAAAAGAAATTTTCAGTAGTACTACGTTTGCTGAAGGGCCAGAATAATCTTTCATTAGGTGAGCAAACGCGGACTTTTGTCTCTAGGAGAAATCGAACCGGCTCCTGTACTTCTGTTATTACTAAGTCAACAGCTGTGGTCATAAACAGTACTTTATCTAGAGAAAAAGATAGAAGCAGCAAATAAAAAAGACTGAAATAGTCTTGTTCATGTAATTAACATAAAAGTGATTACTTTTATTACAAACTTGAAGCTATCTTAAGGTAAACCATCACTGAATAAAAATATAAAATAAATCACTATTTAAAGAAAATAATTTTCTGTATCAGAAATTATTTTCTTGGGTAGACTCTTAGACGCAGAATGTGTGACAGCGGTATATATTTGAAGGCTTATGAAATATGCTGTCTTTTTCCAAAAGTGGCATATGGTTTCTTTATCCCACCCTCATCAACACTGGAAATTCTCAATGTTTAAAGTCTTGGTTGAAAATGGTATCTTACATTTTTTAATCTTCTGATTACCATTAAGGTCAATTTTCCCTCATATTTATCAAATCACTTCTGTGAACTATTATCCATTTATCCACACTGTTATTAATAATAAGAAAAAAATGTGGGGGGCATAAATACTCAATAACAGGCACTAACTAAGCAAATAATGATACATCTGCAGGACGAAATACTATGCAGCCATTAAATGACATTCAGGAAGAGCACAAAAATATCTTGAAAAAGGTTCTTTACGCATAGAATAGCTCTGAAAAGCTATGCAAACAGCTGGTAATGGTGGTTTCTTTGGGGGAGGGGCCCTGGGGAGTATGATTGACTTACTTTCCCTCTATACTCTTCTGAACCTTCTGAATTCTTAACCATGTGCACATGTTTTACCTCTCCATAAAAATAAATTCATAAATGTGCAAATAAACGAAAAGGAAGAAGAGGGAAGGAAAAAATGGAGAGAGAAAAATAAGTAAGTGAAAACGATACTTTGCTTACAGGTCAAATTTATTAATAAATTCAAAGACCTATTTAAATTCCTTGGTTTCATCAAATTTAGGTAAGTAGTGAATACTGGTCAAACAGTGGTCTTAGGATCTAAGTATCTTCTTGGGGCTAAAATTTCTGTTCACGATGTCAGCAATCTGAATATTATCAGAAATGAATGCCACACTTGTGTAAGTCAGCACCTTTAGGAGTTTCTTCATTTACGACTTGAAAATGTGGAGATTTTGGATTCCAGCTCCCAGTAATAACATAGGACTTTCCATCTGAGCTCTTGCCCATAGATTCCTAAAGAAAAAGAGTAACAACAAATCTTAATACCAAAGTGAATGAATAACAGCCAACCCCCATTTTGCTACCTTTAAAAAATACTGTTGTAAGAGCTGCAAAAAGATAAGAATGTGAAAGATTAGGTCTTCCTTAAAAGTAAAAGTGCATGTGAGTGATTACAGTTCGAATTAAAAATGTGCCAATTATTTATGCAATTGTCCTTGAAAAATTTCATAAAGTAAATGCTTTTAAATCAAACTGTACAAATATTAGGGAAATTCACTACCTAAATCGTATGCTGAATTCTTCTGTCAAGTGAATAATCACATCATTTTTAGTTGTGCAAATGAAAATTTTTATATAATAGGAGTAAGACTAATACTGCCTACCATTTGTAAAGCACATCACAGCTTGCAAACAATTCTCTCATAAATTTCTTCCTCTGATTTTCCTGTCAACCCTATGCGATCAATAAAGAAAAATTATTACCACCACTGTACAGTCAAGAAGCCAAGACTGGACTAAGCAGGTTACTTATCCAACGTCAAAATAGTAAATAGCAAGTCAGGAATAAGGAAGCTCCCTTATCTTTGCATACTGCTTTATAGCTTATAAGAACACATTAATAAACATGTTTTTATATCAGATTCAGATGAGATAAAGTGAGATGACCTTTATTGAGAAAACAGTACATAATTTTCCAATAAAAAGCAATTCTTACCAAATCTAACAAGTGCATGTCGCTATTTCGTACATCTTTTCCTGGGCTCAGAAGAAGGCCAAAACACCTGTAAAAGAAGAACTAACATTAATTTGGAGAAAAGATAACACAAAAGAACTTTTAAACTAGGTCACTTAAAAAAAAAATATTACTGAAGGAAAAGGACAATTAGAATTATTAATAAATTATAATCCTTACTGCTTTATAGTAATTGAGATAACTAAAGTCAGCACACTAATTAAACATTTATAAACGCTACTTCAAAGTCATTGAAAACTGGGAAGACCCTCAACAAGATGGATTGACACAGTGGCTGCAACAATGAGCTCAAGTGTAACAACAAATCGTAAGAATGGCGCAGGACTGAGCAGTGTTTCCTTCCGTTGTACACGGGGTCACTACGAGCCGGAATCTCCTCCACGACACCTAACGACAACATTTCAAAGTGGATGAAGCCTTCATCCCCTTATTAATAAAAAGAATTCTCTAAGGAACGAAACAATTTGCAAACACATTTCTGGATACAGTATATGACTTCATCATCCAAAAAAAAAACCCAGTGCCGTCGAGTCGATTCCGACTCATAGTGACCCTATAGGACAGAGTAGAACTGCCCCACAGAGTTTCCAAGGAGCGCCTGGCGGATTTCATTAGACTGATAAAACCAAAATTGATATTTAAGCTAAACTTACTACAAATGCTCACCTTTCAATAGCAAGTTCCTTATTAGTTGTTTGCTGCACATAGATGACAATTTTCTTATCAATTCCTTGGCGTAGTTTAAAGCATTGTCTGTCCTTATCTTTGGGAACTGCACTGTAGACCAACATGTTTCATTAATTTCACACAATATTTCCTTGCAATATGTTCTAGAATAATTTTTTTAAGCAAAGACCTCAGATCTCTGATTCTTTTCTGTGCCTGGTTTTCAAATAATAATATAAGGAATCATTACCTGCCTCATGATGTGATAATATTCTATAACTAATCTTACTGCATTTAATCCACTAAGGCATTTATAGAAGCTAGAAAAACCACTTCTATGCCTCCTTAAATGTGGCTTGTGTCTTCCCTCCTTTGTTGCTGTGAAAATTAAATTAGGTATCTGTGAAGGACCTAGCAAGGCATCTAACACAGAGACACTCAAAAAAGGAAAAAAAAAAGCTTCCTTTACATGTGGTTACCAGTTTTTACAAATAAGACAGTAGCCATATCTGTTTACGTATACAATGAAGAAAAATATCCTTAAACATAGATCCTTTGAATTTCAATACAAGGTGCCTTTAAAAAATAACAGAGATAAGGAAGATATACCCAACATCAAGCTGCTACCTAATGGTTATTATCCATAAGCAGTGATAACCTTATCACCATGTAATAATTACATACCTGTATAATAAGTAGAAACCCTGGTGGCATAGTGGTTAAAAGCTACAGTTGCTAACCAAGAGTGTCAGTTCGAATCCACCTGGCGCTCCCTGGAAACCACACGGGGCAGTTATAGTCTGTCCTATAGGGTCACTATGAGTCGGAATCGACAGCAACAGGTTCGGTTTTCTTGTGTGTGTAATAAGTATAAAAATAATACTAGCGATATTGTTAATAAACATTAGCTTAATAAAAAAGTTGAAAATATTCTTAAAATGCCAGTTTACCAAAATAATCCCCTAGTCTCCCACACACCACTTTCTCTAGCTTCTTTATTCTTCAAGGCAAACATCTGCCTGTGGCAGTCAGCCAATATGCAGCCAATCTAAATTATGTTTTATTCTTGTTCAACTTTAAAGTAATGGTAACAGAACAATTAGTAGGAACTATAAATGGCTATATAAAACTCTGAGTACCTATACAAACTAAAATGTAGCACTGAATAGTTTGAAGTCTATCAGCACTTATACAGTAACCAATTCAAAAACATTTTGTAACATTTAGATTAGAAAATCAAAGAATATTAACAAAGTAGTCCAGAAACGACAAACATTTTCAAAGAAAACTTTTGCATACCTAATTATTAAATAACTGTGGTTGACAGAATTTCACCAATAAGGAGAAAGACGGGTCTCAATTTTCAACTTAAACGCATTACAGGTACACTGGTTTTTACGTTATGTGGACACTAAAGTATAAATAAGTGATCCTGAAGTATAATCTCATCTCTCAGCAGTATTTAATGCAATAAAAACAACGGATATAAAGTTGTTTCTGGTGTCCTGAGTCTGAAGGGCAAGGAAAAGCTGCATTAACAGGAAGCAGAGTGGAGAATGTAATCAGGGGAAATTCATTTACTGAATGTCAGGGGGTCCAGACTGTATTTCCAGTCTTGTCACTAGCTCAGTGAACGTATCCAAGCAGGGTATTTAATATTTAATTTCCGCTGTACAGATCAAGGTCCAGGCTTAACTTCCCTGGGTTTCTTTGTATCTATAAAATAAGTACAATATCAACCATCTATCTCATAAGGTTGTTTGGTGGATTAAATGAGGCCAAAAAAAAAAAAAAAAAAGCTTTTTAGATAGTATGTAAAGGCAAAAGCTCATCTTTCTAAAGGATAAATTGAGAGGCAGGTTTATATTTACAACAACACGAGAATTGTACTTCTTCAGGAATGAAGAGCATTAACTCCTCCCATAATGCTTTGTCTCTATTTTGATGTTACGGTAAAGCCACAATTTATCTTGTACTGTGGTCAATTACATATACATGTATCTCTTGGATAGGTGGTAAATCATACCAGTACACCATCATATTTTAACCATTCTATTCTGTTCACCATTTATTTCCACTTTTTAAGTTCACTGTTGTATAGCGTTAAGAAGACCATGTTGATAACCCCTGGGCTGCCTCAATGATTATTTCTGTGAAATATTTAATGACTATTCCCAGACATATTATAGAATTACTTGATAAAAGAAATCGCATTTGACAAAGAAGTTCAAATCTGACAAAGAAAGGCATACTTTTCAGTGAGTTTCATCACTGTATTAGATTAACACAAAACTATCTGAAACGCATTTTATTATAAACTGCAAATTTAGTAAGACCACACAACAAAAAGAGAACAAAGCCCTAACAAATGTGAAAAACAAATCTAACCATCCAAAGATTTTCTGTAAAAAGCATTTCCTTGATGTAAGGGTAAATGCAACAGGGATGTTTGTGACCACTTACACTGAAGGTACCTGATCTCAGACGGGAGGACCCTAGTGTTTCTCCTCCAAGATCTCAGAAATCTTTCCTATTCATAACTGGAATTTATAGAGTAGACCCACATAAATACCTTTGGTAAAACAAAATAAAATTTTAAGAAACTATTTTGTTTCTTAAAAAGGAAAAAAAAAAATCTTAAAAAGATTACTGATTGTCTCTTATACTTTGCAGGGAAAGAGTACACAAACTGTAGGAAGAAGTATCTCCGTGTTGCTGTGAGAACAGAATAGTATTTAATGACAGGATTTAGCGCAATGCCTCATACTTCAGTGCTCGAATCAAAGTGGAAGCTGCAATGTATACTAAGTTGGCCACCAGATGGCAAGACAATTCCAAAGTCTCTAAAGGGAGACCCAAAGTTATTTTTCTAACAAATGAACCAATCACTGTGCTTTTAAATTTAAAAGCAAAATACTAGAAATCATTCATATTTTGATGTAGTTTTACTTCATCCATTTTTATAAGGTTGCTGTGAGATGGAATCAACTCAACAGCAATGGGTTTTGTTTGGTTTGGTTTGGCTTATGAGGTACTTTTGGAGGAAAGAGATTGCTATACACAACTATCCATTATGGTCCCAAGCAGTACTCATTTTGTGATATCACAATCATAAAATTTTAGAGTTTGAAAGGATTTTAAAGTCTAGCCATCTCATTTAACAAACAAGGAAATCACCAGGAGATGTAATGAGACTTAGAAAAGGTCACCCAGTTAATAAGAGCAATAATTAAACTAAAGCTTAGATTTCAATTCCAGGGTTCTTTCCACTAAAGAAGTTTTACTTAAAAACCAAAACCAGTTATTTCCATCTATCTATGGAAGGTTAGACTTCAGGCCCAGGCCTCATTTCTCCTCTCCCAATGTGTTCTATTAAATGTTCATGTAAAACTTGATTTCAACAGTCTTAAGTTCTTTAGATCATGAAAACAACAAAACAAAATCCAGCTACAAATCCAACTGACATAGCTTCTGCCATATTTTATAACAACAATCAACCAGATATTTTGAATCGCACTGAAAGAATGTGGTAATATAACAAAATTCTCCATGTGAATGAATTTTTTACTGTGTTAAAACTGTTTAAACCTTGCCTCTACAAATTTGCCTATTTCTTTTCCTTTATCACTTACATTAAAAACCTCTCTGCCTTTATCACTTACATTTAAAAAGCTCTTTTCCTTTATCACCTACATTAAAAAACTATCTATAAAAGCAATAGAATACAGAAGTTATGTAATCTGACCTAGAGTTTCCCTTGAACCACAGGTAATATATCATGTTAATATAAATACAAATTAATAAGATAAGATACCCTACCTAAAATAACCTTTACCATCATCTTCTTTTATTTCTAAAGACACAGAGAAGGTAAAGATGTCACTGTCAGGAGTCTGGAGTGCAGCAGCGGCTGAAAGTGGGGTCTGCTTGGCAGAACGGCGGAAGGCAGTGGCAAAACTGTAAAGTATCCGGCTTACCTAAAGTCACGTACAATCAGATATGTTAGGAAACGAACCATTAACAGGCTGGAAGGTTACCTACTTTGATGGAGGTTGGAGGGGCGCAAGGGACACTGATTACTAATCTCTCCCCCTCTCTTTCTTTTGGTAAATTATCTAATAGAAACTAGATAATAATAACCACAGTAACAGGCCTATAAAGCAAGCTACACTTAAAATGGCCAGAGGAGTTTAAAAAAAACAAACAATAGTAAACACTTGAAATCTAACTGAAAAAATGGTTTCCTAAATTGTCAGAAACTATCTAAACATACTTATAATAATATAAATAGCCCTAACAAAGTCAGCTCTAAAAGAATGGTTTGCAAAGGTATTATTGTTGGAACAAGGATGCCTATCTTACCCAATCAAGAAGCAGTCAACTGGTGCCCTCTAACACTCTTAGCAACAACAAGGTTCTGCTTAACCAGATTTTTACTTTATTTATACTGAGGCCCATCAGGCTGGAATCAGTAAAGTATTAACAGAGAATTTCATTTGGCTGATGAGTGACCATAATACTGTAATCACTTCAACCTGGTGGGGGCATTGATGAAATTTCGCTTGTAGGCAGTTTTCTTTTACGGACTTACAGCTTCTTGTATTTCACACCGGAAGACGTGTATTCTGAAGAGCTCTGCATTGTAATGACTCTCAGTGAAAGCAAAACAGTCGCTCTCAGGAGTTCCATCATGTCCTCTGACACAAAAGAGAATTTTGTAGATAGGGTAGTTTGCTATCTCAGTGTTTGTCTGAGGATCTAAGAGTCTGTTTAAAAAAGAATATATAAAGAGATTCACAGGCATTACAAGCAATATGCACTATAGCCAGAATAGGAAACAAAACTCATCTTTCTTGCAAGAAAATCATATAAACCATTTTTAGTATGCTAATCATATTAATCCTAAGTCTTGATAAATAAGTCTCATATGGATTTCTTACATTATTGATTATCTAAATCCAAGGTACTAAAAGCTATATAATCCCAGGTTTTGGGAAAGCAAGCAGAAAGGTAAAAGCAAATCAGGAACATACAGTTCTTACACACTCTGCAACTAAATAAAGATTAGACCAATGGGTAGACTATCAAAATAGGTAATCATGCAGTGCTTCTCACTATCTTTGAAAAGAATGACCTAATCTGCACTATTATTAAAAACAAAAAAAACTGATGTTCTTTCTCACAGTGAAACATTTTTTGATTCAAGGCAAATAATGGGAAGAACCAAACCAAAATCCAAACCCATTGCTGTGGAGTCTATTCCAACTCACAGCGACCCTATGGGACAGAGTAGAGCTGCCCCATAGTTTCCAAGGAGCGTCTGGTGGATTCGAACTGCCAACCTTTTGGTTAACAGCCGTAGTAGCACTTAACCACTAGGCCACCAGGGTTTCAAAAGGGAGAGGGGTTGTACAAAATGTTAATTCCTCCAAAAAAAAAAAAAAAAGATTATTACTAAAATCAAAAGAATACCATGCATTCAAAATCAAAAGGATGTCATTAATTTGAAAATCTCTTCATACAACAAATACTTCTGTGATACCTACATGCCAGTCTCTATTCTGGGCACTGAAGACAAAACCGTAAAAGGCCTGAAAAGAACTATGCAATTTCAACACTGCATGGACAGAGCCACTGATGGTGATGGAAAGGGGGCCCTGAACATAAAGGAAGCACCTACGAAGGACACCTAACCCAGGCTCAAAGATACGTTGATTAAAAATTCTGGAAACCTAGGGTAGGGCAAGACAGATGAGTTTCCTTACTACCTTTATTGTTGTTGTTATTACTTGCCATTGAGTCGATTCCAACTCATGGTGACCCCATGTGTTACACAGTAGAACTGCTCCATAGGGTTTTCCTTCATCTTAAAACTCAAGGGACTGGACTGAAACAGTTAACATATTATCAACAGCATTTTGTAATTTTCAAAATCAATATGAAACTCCGTATTAAACTGTGTCATGCTAGTATTTGTTTCAGAGGTACACACAAATTATAAATTTGCTTGTTAGGCAGGCTCTCAGGTCAACATATTTCAATTATTCCAAAAACATTTAAATATCCAATGTTATGCAAGATTGGGGCTGGGCAAAGTATTTATAAAAAACTGTTACAAACGAATGACCAAATTTTATGAGGGTCACAATCCTTGAAAGACTTAAGTGCCTGATAAATTAAAGATTACATGAATGAAATTATTATGCATTTTGTTCACTAATGCTTCTCTCTAAAATAAATATGTCAGAGGTCTGATGTAAATGCTAAAAACATTTCTAAAAGTTGGACTTACCTCACAGTTCCTTCAGATACATTCGGCACCGAGAGGGTTACATCTAGTGAAATCTGACATTGGCTTCTTAAAATGGCCATCATCCTTAAAGCTTCCACTTCACTCCTTGGGGCATTTACTGAGGCACAGCCTAAATAAGTTAGTTTACTGAAAACTACACTGTCCTCATCGGCCACTGGTGTGAAAGGACTTGACACTTCAGAATCTGAAGGAACAATAAGATGATGATTATTTTGCTTTGACATTTTGTTGATATGAATAGCAAGAAAAACTAAAAAAGGTTAACATTGAAGTTCTAAAACTAAGTAATGAGATGCCATATCCCCAGGAGAAATGCTGCATGAAAGCCAGAAATTTCACACTAAACAGTTGCTGGGGAGTCAATTTCCACTTACGGTGATTCCATGTGTGTCAAAGTACAACTGTGCTCCATGGGGTTTTCAATGGCTGATTTTTGGGAAGACTGCCAGGTCTTTCTTCTGAGGCACCCCTAGGTAGACTCAAACCTCCAACCTTTCAGTTAGCAGCCAAGCATGCTAACCATTTGCGCCACCCAGGGACTTCAATCCAGGGCTTCAAACCAGTTCTGCCAACCTCATTCAAGGGCAATGAAGCGAAACCCGAAGTGACCCAAATTTAAAAAAAAATTTTACTTCAGATGAAGGTTTACAAAACAAACTAGTTTCTCATCAAACAGTTGGTACACACTGGTTAACAACCCCAGGACAAGTCAACACTCTACCTTCTGAAGCCTGGGTCCCCTACTAAACAGCTTTCCTGTTCCCTCGTCTTCCAGTCCCTGCTCCAGGGCTGGTGCGGCCCTTTAGCTTTGTTTTGTTCCATGGGCCTGTTCAAACTTCAGCTGAAGGGTGAACCTCAGGAGTGACCTCATTACTGAGCTGAAAGGGTGTCCAGGGGCCATACTCTCAGGGTTTCTCTAGTCTCTGTCAGGCCAGCAATTCCGTTCTTTCTTTTTTTTTCTATTTTTATTTTTATTGTGCTTTAAGTTAAAGTTTACAAACCAAGTCAGTCTCTCATACAAAAACTTATACACCTTCCTATATACTCCTAGCTGCTCTCCCTTGAATGAGACAGCACACTTCTTCCCTCCACTCTCTATTTCCTCATCCATTCGGCCAGCTTCTAGCCCCCTCTGCCCTCTCGTCTCTTCTCCAGAAAGGAGCTGCCCACGTAGTCTCATTTGTCTACTTGATCCAAGGAGTTCATTCTTCACCAGTATCATTTTCTATCCCATTGTCCAATCCAATCCCTGTCTGGAAAGTTGGCTTTGGGAATGTTTCCTGTCTTGGGCTAACAGAAGGTCTGGGGACCATGACCTCTGTTGTCCTTTTAGTCTCAGTTGGACCATTAAGTCTGCTCTTTTTACGAGAATTTGGGGTCTGCATCCCACTGCTCTCCTGCCCTCTGAGGGGTTCTCTGTTGTGTTCCCTGTCAGGGTAGTCATCGGTTGTTGCCTGGCACCATCTAGTTCTTCTGGTCTCGGACTGATGTAGTCCTTTCTGTCTCTTGGGATTGTAATTACCTAGTGTCTTTGGTGTTCTTCATTCTCCTTTGCTCCAGGTGGGCTAAGGTCTAAGATAGCTTAGATGGCTGCTTGCTAGCATTCACGACCCGAGACATCACTCTCCAAACTGTGATGCAGAAATCTTTTTATAACAGATTTTATTACGCCAATTGACTTAGATGTTCCCTGAAACCATGGTCCCCAAACCCCCGCCCCTGCTACACTAACCTTTGAAGCATTCGGTTTATTCAGGAAACTTCTTTGCTTTTGGTTTAGTCCAGTTGTGCTGACCTCTCTTATATTGTGTGTTGGATTTCCCTTCATCTAAAATACTTCTTATCTACTATCTAATTAGTGAAAACCCCTCTCCCTCCCACTCTCCCGGCTCTCATAATCATCAAAGAACATTTTCTTCTCTATTTAAACTATTTTTTAAGTTCTTATAATAGTGGTCTCATACAGAATTTGTCCTTTTGCAAATGACTAATTTCATTCAGCATAATGCCTTCCAGATTCCTCCATGTTATGAAATGTTTTATGGATTCATGGCTGTTCTTTATCAATACGTAGTATTCCATTGTGTGAATATACCATAATTTATTTATCCATTCATCTGCTGATGGGCACCCTGGTTGCTTCCATCATTGTGCTATTGTAAACAATGCTGCAATGAACATAAGTGTGGATATATTTGTTCGTGTAAAGGCTCTTATCTCTCTAGGATATATTCCAAGGAGTGGGATTGCTGGATTGTATGGTAGTTCTACTTCTAGCTTAAAAAAAGCTTTGTAAGGAAGCTCCAAATTGATTTCCAAAGTGGTTGTACCATTTTCCATTCCCACCAGCAGTGTAGAAGTGTTCCAGTCTCTCCACAACCCCTCCCAACATTTATTATTTTGTGTTTTTTGGATTAATACCAGCCTTGACGGGATGAGTTGGAATCTCATTGTAGTTTTGATGTGCATTTTTCTAATGGCTAATGATCGTGAGCATCTCCTCACGTCTCTGTTAGCTATCTGAATGTCTTCTTTAGTGAAGTGCCTGTTCATATCCTTTGCCCATTTTTTAACTGGGTTATTTGTCTTTTTGTAGTTGAGTTTTTGCAGTACCATGTAGATTTTAGAGATCAGATGCTGACTGGAAATGTCATAGCTAAAAACTTTTTCTCAGTCTGTAGGTAAACTTTTACTCTCTTGATGAAGTCTTTGGATGAGCATATGTGTTTGATTTTTAGGAGCTTCCAGTTATCTACTTTCTCTTCTGCATTGTTAGTAATATTTTATATACTGTTTATGCCATGTATTAGGGCTCCTAACACTGTCCCTATTTTTTCTTCCATGATCTTTATTGTTTTAGATTTTATATTTAGGTCTTTGGTCCATTCTGAGTTACTTTTTCTGCATGGTGGGAAGTACGGGTCTTGTCTCACTTTTTTGCAGATGGATATCAAGTTATGCCAGCACCATTTGTTAAAAACACTGTCTTTTCCCCATTTAACTGACTTTGGGCCTTCGTCAAATATCAGCTGATAATAGCGGCTGCTCATGGATTTATGTCTGGATTCTCAATTCTGTTCCATTGGTCTATGTATCTGTTGTTGTACCAGTACTAGGCTTGTTTTGACTACTATGGCAGTATAATAGGTTCTAAAATCAGGTAGAGTAAGGCCTCCCACTTTGCATTGTATCTATAGATGGCTTTTGGCAGAATAGACACTTTTACAATGTTAAGTCTTCCTATCCATGAAGCAGGTATGTTTTTCCACTTAGGTAGGTCTCTTTTGATTTCTTGCAGAAGTGTACTGTAGTTTTCCTTGTATAAGTCTTTTACATCTCTGGTAAGATTTATTCCTAAAAGGTTTTATCTTTTGGGGGGCTACTGTAAATGGTATAGATTTGATGATTTCCTCTTCGATGTTCTTTTTGTCGATGTAGAGGAATCCAACAGATTTTTGTATGTTTATCTTGTATCCTGATACTTTACTGAAATCTTCTATTAGTTTCAGTAGTTTTCTTGAGGATTCTTTAGGGTATTCTGTGTATAAGATCAAGTCATCTGTAAAAAGAGATACTTTTACTTCTTCCTTACCAATCTGGATGCCCTTTATTTCTTTATCTAGCCTAACTGCTCTGGCTAGGACTTCCAGCACAATGTTGAGTAAGAGTGGTGACAAAGGGCACCCTTGTCTGGTTCCCGATCTCAAGGGGAATGCTTTCAGACTCTCTCCATTTAGGATGATACTGGTTGTTGGCTTTATATAAATGTTCTTTATTATGTTGAGGAATTTCCCTTCTACTCCTATTTTGCTGAGTTTTTATCATGAATTGGTATTGAACTTTGTCAAATGCTTTTTCTGCATCAGTTGATAACATCGTGTGGTTCTTGTCTTTCATTTATATGATGGGTTACATTAATTGTTTTTCTGATGTTGCACCATCCCCGCATACTTGGTATGAATCCCATTTGGTCATGGTGAATTATTTTTTTGATATGTTGTTGAATTCTACTGGCTAGAATTTTGTTGGGAATTTTCGCACCTCAGTTCACGAGGGATACAAGTCTTTAATTTTCTTTTTCTGTGGTGCCTTTACCTGGTTTTGGTATCAGGGATATGCTGGCTTCATAGAATGAGTTTGAGAGTATTCCATCCTTTTCTATGCTCTGAGATACCTCTAGTAGTAGTGGTGTTAACTCTTCTCTGAAAGTTTGGTAGAACTCTGCAGAGAAGCTGTCCAGGCCAGGGCTTTTTTTTTTTTTGTTGTTGGGAGGTTTTTCATCACCATTTCTTCCAGGTTTTGAAATTTGTTAGGGTACAATTTTTTTGTAGTAATCTGATGATTCAATTCTTTTAATTTCAGTTGGATCTGTTTTAGTATCGCCCATCTCATTTCTTATTCAGGTTATTTGCTTCCTCTCCTGTTTTTCTTTTGTCAATTCAGCCAATGGTTTATCAATTTTGTTAATTTTTTCAAAGAACCAGCTTTTGGTCTTGTTAACTTTTTCAATTGTTTTTCTGGTCTCAGTTTTATTTAATTCTTCTCTAATGTTTATTATTTGCTTTATTCTGGTGCCTTAGGGTTTCCTTTGTTGCTCTCTTTCTATTTGTTCAAGTTGTAGGGAAAATTCTTTGATTTTGGCCCTTTCTGCTTTTTGTACATGTGCATTTATTGATATAAATTGGCCTCTGAGCACTGCTTTTGCTGTGTCCCAAAGGTTCTGACAGGAAGTGTTTTCATTCTCATTGGATTTTATGAATTTCTGTATTCCATCCTTGCTGTCTTCTATGACCTAGTCGTTTTTCAGCAGGGTATTGTTCAGTTTCCAACTGTTTGATTTCTTTTCCATGCTTCTTCTGTTATTGATTTCTACTTTTATGGCCTTATGGTCAGAGAAGATGCTTTGTAATACTTCAATGTTTTGGATTCTGCTAAGGCTTGCTGTATGACCTAATACGTGGTCTATTCTAGAGAATGTTCCACGTGCATTGGAAAAAAAAAATATACTTGGCTCTTGTTGGGTGGAATGTTCTGTATATGTCTATGTGGTCAAGTTGGTTGACTGCGGCATTTAGGTTTTCCATGTCTTTATTGAGCTTCTTTCTGGATGTTCTGTTCTTCACCGAAAGTGGTGTACTGAGGTCTTCCACTATAATTGTAGCGCTAGCTATCTCAATTTTCAATGCCTTTAGAGTTTGTTTTTTGTATCTTGCAGCCCTGTCATTGGGTGCATAAATATTTGATATGGTTATATCCTCCTGGTATATTATCCCTTTAATCATTATATAGTGGCCTTCCTTATCCTTTGTGGTAGGTTTAACTTTAAAATCTATTTCGTGAGAAATTAGTATTGTCACTCTTGCTCTTTTTTGATTGTTGTTTACGTGATATATTTCTTTCGGTACGTTGAGTTTGTGCCTCTAAGTCTAAAGTGTGTCTCTTGTAGGCAGCACATAGATGGATCATGTTTTTTTATCCATTCTGCCACTCTCTCTTTATTGGTGCACTTAGTCCATCTACATTCAGTGCAATTATGGATAAATGTGAGTTTAGTGCTGTCATTTTGATGTCTTTTTTTGTGTGTTGCTGATAGTTTCTTTTTCCCACTTTTTTGCTGAGTAGCTTATCTTTACATATTGTCTTTTCCTCTTATTTGTTGTAGTTGATTTTGTTTCCGCTGAGTCTCTATTTTTTTCTTGTATTTTATTTTCATGAGTAGGATTGTTAGTCTCCTTTGTGGTTATGTCAATATTTACCCCTATTTTTTTTAAGTTTAAACCTAACTTTTATTTCTTTATATCGCCTTGTCGTCTTCTCCATATGAAAGACCTGACTGCATTTCTTAGTCCCTCTTTATTGTTTTAATGTTGTCTTCTTTTACAGAATGACATCGGTGTTTCCCTGTTTTGAGCGTTTTTTTTTAATCTTGATTTATATTTGTGATTTCCCTATCTGGTTGACATCTGATTGCTCTGTCCAGTGTTGCAGTCTTGGGTTGATATCTGAGATTATTGGTTTTCTAACAAGAGAACTCCCCTTAGTATTTCTTGTAGTTTTGGTTTGTTTTTTATGAATTCCCTAAACTTCTGCTTATCTGGAAATGTCCTAATTTTGCCTTCATATTTGAGAGACAGTTTTGCTGGATATATATCTCTTGGCTGGCAATTTTTTTTCTTCAATGCTTTATATAAGTCATCCCACTGCCTTCTTGCCTGCAAGGTTTCTGCTGAGTAGTCTGAGATTATTCTTATTGACTCTCCTTTGTAGGTGTGACTTTTTATCCCTAGTTGCTCTTAAAATTCTGTCTTTATCTTTGGTTTTGGCAAGTTTTACTATAATACATCTTGGTGACTTTCTTTTAAGATCTACCTCACGTGGAGTTCGATGAACATCATGGATAGGTCTCTTCTCATCTTTTCACAGTATCAGGGAAGTTTTCTGCCAACAAATCTTCCACAATTCTCTCTGTATTTTCTATTACCCTCCCCTGTTCTGGTACTCCAATCACTCTTAGGTTATTTCTCTTCGTAGAGTCCCCCATGATTCTTAGCGTTTCTTCATTTTTTTCAATTCTTTTATCTGGTTTTTCTTAGTGCTTTATCTTCAATCCCACAAATTCTGCCTTCCACTTCCTCAATTCTGCTCCTCTTTCTATTCAGTTGTCTAATTCTATAATTTTATTGTTAATCTTCTGAATTTCTGATTGCTGTCTCTTTATGGATTCTTTTAGCTTATTACATTTTTCATTATGTTCTTGAATAACCTTTTTAATTTCTTCAATTGCTTTATCTGTGTGTTCCTTGGCTTGTTCTGCAAATCGCCTGATCTCCTTCATGTTGTCTTGAAGAGTTCTGTATATTAGTCTTTTGTATTCTGCATCCGGTAATTCCAGGAAGGCACCTTCATCCAGAAGATCCCTTTATTCCGTTTTGAGAGCTTGTTGAATTGAACATGGTCTGCTTCTTTATGTGATTTGATATAGACTGTTGTCTCTGAGCCATCTATAAGTTATTGTATTAATTTGTTTTATGTTTGTTTACTGTATCCTAGCTTTTTGTTTTGTTTTGATATGCTCGAAAGGTTGCTTGAGCAAGCTAGCTTGATTATTTTCTCCTCTGAAGCTCTAATGTCCTGTCACCAGATGGCTAGAGCTGTTACCAGGTATATGAGCCTAGGAGTCCATTCACTTTTCTTTATGGATTCAGCTCAGGTGTCCAGGTAGTTGGTCATGAAGTGTGTGATAAAAGCTCTGTCCTACAGTCTTACGGGGGCAGGAGTAATTCGTGTAGGTACTGGCATCTGGTTGCAGCCAGGGGGTCATGCTCTGAACAAGGCAGGTGGCTGATGACCATCGGCCCCCAAGTGTGTGTGAAGAAGGCGCACCCCTGTTCTGTAGAGCACACAGGTGGGTGGGTTCTGCAGACGGACCTTGGGCATCCAATGCTTTTGGCTGTAAGGACTGGGAGGTACCAGTTATCCTTGGGGCCCAGTCGTGGGTGACTGGGTGACCTGAGTGGAGCCACAAGGCCTTAGGCCCCTGATGTGGGTAGGTGAGGACCCTGTTTAATAGGCAAAGAGGTGTCAAACATCAAACACCTACCTCTCCACCACACAGCTGCAACAGCTGCAGTCTGTCAACAAGGGCTTATTCTCCTGAAATAGGCCTGCACAGGGCCATGCAGGGGGGAGAAGTATTCAAAGTCCACGGACCGTTTATGTCTGGACAGGAGCCGCTTCTGTCCTGAGCTCCCCAGGCTAGTGGAGCTGGGAGATTATCTCTTCCCGAATTGTGAATTTATTCGTTCTTCAAAGCTGTGAGAATGGCTCAGGTTGCACAACAGGACCTATCTCAGGCCCAGGGAAATTGACAGCCACTGAAGATGGCTTCGGGGCGGGGAACACAGTAAAATATATGGAAGTACTTATCTTTTGCCAAGAACGCCATTTTTCTCTGGTTTTGGAGGTGTGAGTAGGCTGTGTGCCTAGGTGTTTCTCCCTGAGGAAACTGCGGCTGAACGCTACCACCAGTCCACCACAGCCGCTCCAGGGAATGGTGCCTGAGGATTCCTGGTGATTCAGGTCTGGCAACTCCTCCCTGCTTCTGAACCGTCTCTCCCTACCCCTGCCACTCAGTCAAATTTTTAACTTCGCCTTTGACGTTCACGGCTTCTAGCTTTTCAGAAATGTAATCTTTTCACTTGTTTTTCCGGTCTTTGTTGTAAGAGGGTTCACCAGAAGCGTCTGAGTACTCTGCCATTTTCGCCCTGCCTCCAAGTCTTTCTTTTTGAGTTAGAATTTTGTTCTACGTTTTTCTCCAGCTCTGTCTGGGAGCCTCTATTGCGATCCCTGTCAGATCAGTCAGTGGTGATAGCTGGGTACCATCTCGTTGTAGTGGACTCAGTCTGGTGGAGGCTGTGGTAGATGTTGGCCGTTAGTCCTCTGGACTAGTCCTTCCCTTGTGTCTTTAGTTTTCTTCATTCTTCCTTGCTCCCAAAGGGTGAGACCAGTGGAGTATCCTAGATGGTCGCTCACAGGCTTTTAAGACCCCAGACGCTACTTACCAAAGTAGAACGTAGACCATACCCTTTATAAACTATGCTATGCCAACAGAGCTAGATATTCCCCAAGATCATGATGGACCTGAATTTTTAAAATGTGAGTGAACCAGAATGACAACCAGAACAGGAAAAATTCCAGGTTGAAGCTCTGCTAGGAACGTAAATCTTCTTTACAAAAACAAGGGCAGTGTGTGTGTTGCACAGCTACCAAATCTCTTGAATGGTAGAGTTGGAAACAGCAGTGCCCTGCTCAAAGATGGTGGCCAACCACACTGCTTTGAATGTGCATTGCTCTCCACAGTCCTGGCAATTATCCAATTTCCCTCATTAGGCTCCTGAAAGGGCTCACTATGCCTCTTCCAAGTGTCCCGTTCCAGGGCTTTGGCTCATAATTTTTTTTTTCCCCATTCCCGTTATTATCCTGCTTCACCCAAATTTTAAAATTTTGAGTCTGTTCGTATTCTGCTTCATTGGCCATGACTGAACCAGGCTGAAGCCCTGCTCCAATCTCACTCTAGAGGTCTGTAACTAACATCAAGATTTCCAGGTACTACTGCAGCATCAGTTGCAAACCTAAAAGGTGACCCAAAGGTTCAGATCTGATTTAGCTTCTTGACTCTTCTAATTTGTTCTGCCTTTATAAGTTATATTTAAGTCAAATATAAATTTAGTACTTCACTACTCTGAAAAATCTTATCTCTGATCTGTCTTCTTTCTGATCTGCACTGCCATAATTATTTCTCTTATTATTTTAGCCTTTTTATTATGTTCTCTTAATCCCCTTGCTTTTACTTTCTCAATAAACATTGGCAATTGTAACCCTATTTTTCCTAGTGAAGTTTTATAACTGTCTTGCTTGCTGTGCCTTTTCGCTCTCTTATTCTAGTCTCCCTCTTTACCCTAGGCAACTACTCCCACAGAGCTACACAAGCTTAGAGCAAACATCTATTCACAAAGCATTATCCCTTCATTTCTCCAGCATCCTCCTCAAATTCCTTCTTTTCCCTGAAAAAATCTTTAAGCAATCTGAAAAAAAGGTTCTCTCAGTGTCATTTAACTAGTTTCTCTTTTTACAGTATAACTGAAATACATTTAAAGGGAAACCAGAATGGCACATGAAATTTACCCCTTTCACATCCCCCTAGACTTAGGGGATCTGGAGATTCTAGAGAACACAGATAATAACTTTTGCTCTGAATTAAACCTAGTACAGGGTGGACACTCAAATATTAAAAGCAATAACCTTCAGTTACGCAAGCAATGCAGCAGTCCTAACCTCCTTGTCCAGGTTTCACTGGCAGGCTCATCTCTGGTTTCTGGATCCCTACTAATGGCACAGGGTTAATGGTAGACGAAGCTGAAAGTTGATTAGAAAGAGGTGCATCTCCTTCGCCATCCAGGTGTGATCTTTCCACAAGTTCCTTGTCCCCTGGCTGGTCGTCCATGGGGGGATCCATCAGCACATCTGCTAGTTCTTTTTGCAGCTGCTGCTCACTTCCATTCCCTACAATCTGAGGGTCACAAATACACGCAGTCAGAAAAGTGAGAGAGGTCAGTACTGAATAAAATGGGTCCACTTTCTAAAGAAAATCACCAGCATTTCTTTTGAATGTTTTCAAAAAAATAAAGCTGCAACAACAAAAAAGCTGCAGCTGCTCTTTTAATGCCCAAAATTTTTCATGAAAGCCTTTAGAGTGAAGTTCAGACTAATAATGTGATAGCCTACCAAAGTTACTGAAGTCCTCTTGTGTCCTAGTCTAACAATTAAAATATCTGCAAATTGTCTGGTGAGATACAATGCTTCGAAGAACACCTTTAGTAGCTTTTCTCACCCTAAAGAAAAAAAGGCATGGGGCAATGTGTTCACTTCTAAAAGCTGTCAGCAGGAACATATTTACAAGGCAATAAATTTCTCACAAATATTTTTACCAAATCTGTTCTAAGTCTTCTGTATTCTGATATGAACAGGTTTTTTAAGTTCTGAGACATCTGAATGAATGTGGGGAGATGAATGTATGAAATATTCCAAGGGAAAAAGCACCCTATTTCAATAATGTCAATTATTTTTCTGGAGACACGATGGCTTATTATTAGTTGCTAAACAAGCAAGTGCAAAATCAAGTAAATACTGTCCAGTGCTAAGGAACATCACAAATGACAAAACTTAGTATTGTCACTAAGTGCTTATTCAAGAAATGCTTGATCCCCTAAGAGTGGGAACAAGATAAGGATGCCCTTTATCACCACTTCTATTTAACATTGTGCTGGAAGTCTCAGCTAGAGCAATAAGGTAAGAAAGAGAAATAAAGGGCATTCAAATTGGAAAGAAGTAAAACTATCCCTATTCGCAGATGACACAATCCTACACACTGAGAACCCCAAAGATTCCACAAGAAAACTACTGGAACAGATACAGCAGAGAAGCAGGACATAAGATCAACATACAAAAGCAGTTGGATTCCTACACACCAACAAAGAGAACTTCAAAAAGGAAATCAGGAAAAAAATAACATTTATAATAATAATAAAAAAAAAAACCAAACCCAGTGCTGTCGAGTTGATTCTGTAGCCCCTAAAAAAATACTTAAGAGTAAATCTAACCAGGGATGGAAAAGACAAAGAAAACTACAAAATACTGTTATTGTAAGAAACCAAAACAGACATAAATGGAAAAATGGAAAGACATACCATGCTCATGGATAGAAGACTCAACACTGTGAAAACTGCCAATCCTACCAAAAGCGATCTACAGATATAACACAATCCCGATCCAAATGCCAATGACATTCTTTATCAAGATGGAAAAACTAATCACCAACTTTATATGGGAAGGAAAGAGGGCCGGGATAAAAAAAGCATTATGGAAGAAAAAGAACAAAGCAGGAGGCCTCACATTACCTGATCTCAGAACCTATTATAGAGCCACAGTAGTCAAAACAGCCTAGTACTGGTACGATGACACACGTAGACCAATGGAACAGAGTAATTAATTCAGATATAAATCAATCCACTTATGGTCAGCTGATCTCTCACAAAGGACCAAAGTCCATTAAACGGTAAAAAGACAGTCTTTTTAACAAATGCTGCTGGCAAAACTGGATGTCCATCTGTAAAAAATATTAAACAGGGCCCATCCCTCACACCATATACAAAAACTAACTGATAATGGATCAAAGACCTAAATATAAAACCTAAAATGGTAACAGTCACAGAAAATAAATTAGGAACACTAGAAGCCTTAGTACATGGCATAAATTCAATACAAATCTTAACTAATGATGCACAAACACTAAAACTTAAATGAGATAACTGGGAGCTCCTAAAAATTTAACACATATGCTCATCAAAAGACTTTACCTAAAGAGTAAAGAGAACCTACAGACTGAAAAAATTTTCTGGCTATGACATATCTGACAAAGGCCTAACCTCTAAAATCTATATCACGCTTTAACACCTCGATAAGAAAAAAACAAATAATCCAATTTAAAATTTAGCAAAGGATATGAGCAGACTCTTCACAAAAGAAGACTTTCAGGCTGCTAACAGACACATGAGGATAAAAAAAAAAAAAAAGCCATTAGAGAAATGCAAATCAAAAAAGTACAGTGAGATACCATCTCACCCCAACATTACTGGCGCAAAACAAAAACACAGAAAATTGCGAATGTTGCAGAGGCTACGGGGAGGTTGGAATGCTTATGCACTGGTGGTGGGAATGTAAAATGGTATAACCACTACGGAAAACCATATGGCGCCCTCTTAAAAAGCTGGTAATAGAAATACCATATGATGTAGCAATCCCACTCCTAGGAATATATCCTAGAGAAATAAGAGCAGTCACAAGAATAGACATATGCACACCCATGCTCACTGCATCATTATTCACAATAGCAAAAGATGGAAACATGTAAGTGCCCATCAACAGATGAATTGATAAACAAATTATGGTATGTACACACAAGCAAATACTAGGCAATGATAAAGAACAACATTGAATCTGCAAAACATCTCTCAACATGGATGAATCTAGAGAACATTATGCCAAGTAAAATAAGTCAATCACAAAAGGACAAATAGTGTAGTATGAGACCACTATTATGAAAACTCAAGAAAAGGTTTACACAGAGAAAAAACCATCTTTTATGGTTACGAGAGAGGGGAAAACATTAACTAGATAGTAGCCAAGTGTTAACTTTGGTAAAAAGAAAGACAACACATAATACAGGGAAAGTCAGCACAACCTGACTAAGGCAAAGCCATAGGAGCTTCCTAGACATATCTAAGCGCCTTGAGGGACTGAACTAATGAGGCTGAGGACTGGGCACCATGGTCTCTGGGGACATCTAGGTCAACTGGCATAACACAGTTCATAAAGAAAATGTCCTACATTCTACTTTGGTGAATAGTGTCTAGGGTCTTGAAAGCTTGCTAGTAGCCATCTAAAACATATCTATTGGTCCCATCACATTCGGTGCTAAGGAGAATGAAGAAAACCAAAGACACAAGGAAAATATCAGTCCAAAGGACTAATGGACCACATGAACCACAGTCTCCGCTGGCCTGAACCCAGGAGAACTAGATGGTGCCCGGTCACCACCACTGACTGCTCTGACAGGGATCACAGTTGAGGGTCCTGGACAGAGCAGGAGAAAAATGTAGAACAAAATTCAAATTCACAAAAACAGACCAGACTTACTGGTTTGACAGACTGGAGGACCCCCGAGACTAGAGCCCCCAGACATCTTGCTAACTCCGTACTGGAGCCACTCCCAAAGTCGACCTTTCAGCCAAAGATTAGACAGGCCTATAAAATAAACATTAACATGCATGAAGAACGTGCTTCTTAGTTCAATCAAGTATAGGAGACCTAATGGGCAATGGGCAACACCTGCACAAAAGCAAATACGAGAAGGCAGAAAGGGACAGGAAACCTGAAGGAATTGACATGGGGAGCCTGGGGTGTAAAGGGAAGTGGGACAGTGCTGATACATTATGGGGATTGTAACCAATGTCACAAAACAATTTGTGTATAAATTTTTAAACGAGAAACTAATTTGTGCTGTAAATTTTCATCTAAAACACAACTTAAAAAATGCTAGAAAGATTAACAAAATAATTAATTTAGGGAAAGGAAGTCATGAAGAAAAAAGGGGCTGACTTAGGAGGCTTTCTGAAGACCAAAGCCTGACAAAAAATCAAAATGGGTGGGGCTACCAGACTGCTAAAAGGAATGACATCTATCCAATGAAATTATCACAAAAGTTAGGATGCAAAATTCCAATATTAGCAGTACCTCTAGGCAACCAACGAATCCAGTTCAAACATCTTTTACTGTTTTGAGCTTTTGTAACTCTATAAATTTCAAGTGCCTCTGACTGTAAATTATTACTGGGAAACAGTCTGAAGCCTTTTTTGCTGACATTTTCCCAAAGAAATTCTAACACTTAAGCTACTCTTGCCTTGGAAATAAAAGCCAGACAGGTGCTCAGCCCCCTGGCTTCAATGACAAATTCTGTTTCTGTGAATTTCATTTTATGTTTTGTGTGATTGCTAATAGAACTGCAAGTGCGTTGAGTAATTTCAACTCTTTGTTATGCCTAATTCTACACATACAGGAGTGCAATCAAATTTCTTTTTCCGGAAGTTCTGCTTTAAAACGTTTTATAAAGCACTTAAAAAAGAAACTGGCGCTTAGTTCCACTTATCCTCTTAAAACCGGAGAAATACTGTATCATCTAGAGTTAACAAAATATATCCAATTGATCCTGAAGTTACTGTTTTCTCAGGCGAAAGAGAAATGACATATATAGCAGGATAGATACAGCTTCCTGAAAACAGATGAAGAAAAGATATTAAGAGCCTGTGTTTAAGCAGTTAGTAGTTATAAGTGGGAAGGCTATCATTAAAACACTGAACTAAATTGAAGAGGAGACTATTACTTCACACGCTATGAACTGCCGTTTTATTCTTTGGTATATGGGTTGAGTAAACCCAAGTTTTCAGTTGGATAGGTTGCTTATACTGCAATATATTCACCAATCACAGAAATATACATAATCCTAAGAGGAAACACATTTATATGTTTGCTTTTTGTGTTTATACATTTTTATCTTGCATTCTTCCCTAGTTTATTTCTATAAAAATAAGACCTGTCTTCTATTAATTCTTCCTTAAAGGCTAGGAAAAAATAATGTATACACACAATAATGCTGATTTTCAAAAACTTTAAAAATAGCAACCTAACAAATGCCTTGGATACTTAGGTCAGATACAGTACTCAGCAATTATCATGTTAGCTAATTTGAGAACCTTCAATACAATTCCAAAATTACTACCTATGACATTATAATACACATTACTTAAACCATTCAGTTTTGTCTTGTTTGTTTTTAAAGACAATCAATTAATCCCGACTAGTCCAAAAAAAAAAAAAAAATTCCAAACTTAGACCAACTAGGAAACCCTGGTTGCGCAGTGGTTAAGAGCTACAGCTGTTAACCAAAAAGGTCAGCAGTTCAAATCCACCAGGTGCTCCTTGGAAACTCTATGGGACAGTTCTACTCTGTCCTATAGGGTCACTATGAGTCAGAATCGACTCCATGGCATAGGTAGTCCAAACTGGGAAACATTCACCAGTGCCTGTCAAGGTTCTCAAATTTTGGCATGCATCACAATCACCTGAATAGCTTGTTAAAACAGAGACCGTTAGGCCCTATCCCAGAGCTCCAATTCAGTAAGTCTGGGGTGGAGCCTGATAATTTGCATTTCCTAAAAGTTCCCAGGAAATGGTGAAGCTGCTAGTCTGGGGACCACACTCTGAGAATGAATCTTAGACCAATGGTCCTTAACCCTTGCTATGTAACAGTATTATCAAGATTACCACATAGTTTGCTAAAAATTCAAATACCTGCCCCTCTTTCTGTCCCTCCCACCTTCCACTGGTAAGACTAAATCAGAGTCTCAGAGGATATGGCCTGGGCATATAAATTTTTAAGAAAGTGAAGAGGACTTGAAGCATTTACTGTTGAAGATCAAAGACCACACAGCCTTCAGTATGGATTACACCTCAACATAAGGAAAACAAAAATCCTCACAAATAGACCAATAAGCAACATGATGATAAACAGAGAAGAGAATGAAGTTGTCAAGGATTTCATGTTATTTGGATTCACAATCAACACCCATGGAAGCAGTGGTCTAAAAATCAAAACACATATTTCATCGGGAAAATCTGCTGCAACCCGAAACCAAACCCGTTGCCGCTGATTCCAACTCATAGTGACCCTAAAGGACAGAGTAAAACTGCCCCACAGGGTTTCCAAGGAGTGCTTGGTGGATCTGAACTGCTGACCTTTTGGTTAGCAGACGTAGCTCTTAACCACTACATCACCAGGGTTTCCATCTGCTGCAAAGGACCTCTTCAAAGTGATGAAAAGCAAAGATGTCACCTTGAAGACCAAGGTGTGCCTGACCCAAGCCATGGTATTTTCAACGGCATAACATGCATGTGAAAGCTGGACAATGAATAAGGATGACAGAAGAACTGATGCCTTTGAATTGTGGTGCTGGCGAAGAGTACTGAATATACCATGGACTGCCAAAAGAACAAACAAATCTGTCTGGGAAGAAGTACAACCAGAATGCTCCTTAGAATCAAGGCTGGTGAGACTGTGTCTTACATGCTTTGAACATGTTGTCACGAGGGACTAGTTCCTGGAGAAGGACATGATGCTTGGTAAAGTACAGGGTTAGCAGAAAAGCGGAAGAAGGCTCTCAGCACAACAAACTGACACAGTGGCGGCAACAACGGGCTCAAGCTAACAATGACTGTAGGGATGGTGCAGGACCAGGCAGTGTTTTGTTCTGTGTTACAAAGGGTCACTATGAGTTGGAACCAGCTCGACAGCACCTAACAACAACAATATAGGTGATTCTGGATGCATAGCTGGGATTGAGAAACACTGACTCAGATCAAAATCCCAAACTAAAATGTCAACATAGTATTTCTCAGAGGGTTCATATGGGCATCAAAATGATCTCTGACACTTTTTGAAAATACAGATCCTCTAGGCCCCACCAGAAAAACTGCTGTGCATGGGTCCCAAGAATCTGCATTTTAAACAAGCATCCCATGTGATTTTTACATCCAATAAGGTTTGAGAACTACTGGGTTGGGACCTACATAGTTAATTTATTTTCTAACACGAACAGTTCATCACGATAAAAAGACTTGCTGAAACTGGTTGTTTCTTATGGCATTTGCCTACCTCCACCAGAGAGGCTGGGAAAGTATTTAGCCTTTGAAACCTCCCTTATAGCTAAGGTTTACCACAAAACATAATTTTATCCATTGAGATCTAAACAGAAGTCTGCTGGGGAGGCTTCTGGATGATGGCTGTTTTTCCTGATCAAAGAAACAAACATGGCTGTTGGCATTTCTTTTCCCCTTCTTCCCTTTTTGCCTTGGAAAAGAACAGGATGCACAGAACCAGGGTGGACGTCTTATGACCATGCAATGACAGGTATCAGAACAAAAGTCAGTAAGCCAATGATGGAGTGGATAATAAAAAGAAATTGTGTCTTTATTGGTATAGGTCAGCAACTGGGAAACTTTTTCTGTAAAGGATCAGAAAATAAATATTTTAGGCTTTGTACAACTATTCAACTTAAGTCTTTGCAGCATGAAAGCAGCCAGGAACAATACATAAATTAAAGAATGTGGCTGTGTTTCAATCAAACTTTATTTACAATCACAGGTGGTAGAGTAGATTTGGCCAGGGATCACTGTTTGTCTTTTAGTATAGATGAACAGCCTAAACAAACCAGCAACTGCTTATTCCAGACTTCCTGTTATATGAGAAAAATAACCTACTATCAGTAGAACTTTTTGTTCCTTGCTGCCAACTGCATTCCTAACAGATACCACAAATCAACTCTAAAATAAATGTAGTTTCAGGTACAGTAATCAACACAGCAGGGCATTAGCAAAAGACTAGACATATACATCAACAGAAGAGCATGGAGTCCAGAAATAGATCCACACATATACAACTGCTTTTTGACAAAGTCGGCGAGGTATTTCAATGGAGAAAAGCAATTCAACAATGATGCTAGGACAAATCATTGAACATCCATATGCAAAGAACATGAATCTCAACCAACACTTCACACTGTATACAAAAATTAACTCAAAATGGATCACAGACCTAGGTAAATCATAAAACTATAAAACTACAAAAGAAAACGTAGGAGAATATTTTTGTGACCTGGGACACAAAGATTTCTTGGGACACAAAAATACAAATCATAAAAAACTGAGAAAATGGGTCTTAACAAAATTTGTAACTTCTGCTCTTCAAAAGACACTATTAAGAAAATGAAAACACAAGCCATTAAAACTGGAGAATGTATTTGCAAATCATATATCTGATAAAGGGCTTGTATCCAGAATATAGAGAGAACTTCTTGCAACTCAATTATTATAACAATAAGCAACCCAATTTTTAAAAATGGGCAAAAGATTTACACAGACACTTTACCAAAGGATATACAGATAACATATAAGCATATGAAAAGAAACCTGACATCATTAGTCATTAGGGAAACTGGAACTACAATGAGATACCTCTACAGGTCTACATGAATGGCAAAAATTAAAAACAAAACAGAACAACACTGACAATGCCAAGTGCTGAAGAAGATGTGGGGCAAATGGAACTGTTATACATTGCCGGTGGGAATCAAAATGGTATAGACACTTCAGCAGTTTGGTTTAAATATACACTTACCATCTGATTCACTCCTATGTATTTTCGAAAAAACAAAAACATCTCTCTATATAAAGATCTGTTTGTGAATGCTTATAACAGCATTATTCATAATCACCAAAAACTGAATAAAACCCGAATGTTCATCAACTGATGAATGGATAAACAAATTGCAGTATGCCTATATACTATGGAATGCTACTCAGCAATACAAAGGCATGAACTACTCATACATGCAACATTGGCTGAACCTCAAAAACATTATTTTAAATAAAAAAGCCAGACATAAAAGACTTTACTGTGTGATTTCATTTACATGGCATTCCAGAAAAGGCAAAACTTTTGAAACAGAAATCAGCACAGTGGTTGCCAGGGGTGGAGAAATGTGTGCGTGGGAGGATTGACGAAAAAGAGGTACAAGGGGGCTTTTTGGAGTGGAAACAATATTCTGTATCTTGACTGTGGTGGTGGTTACGCGGGAGTTTACATCTGCCAAATCTCACACAACCATACACCTAAAAGGTGTGTATTATACTGTGTGTAAACTTTATCACAGTAAACTTGACTTAAAACAATAAATATGCTTTCTGCAAAAGATGTGACTTGAAAAGAATACAACTCTATCTGTCCCTCAAAGGGACAGGCTTTTTTTCTTTGGCATAAACCTTATTTTATAGACTCCTGAGCCCTCTCACGGTATCTATTCTCAACAATATACAAACAACCCCGAATCTTTACCTACACTCTCTTCCTCTTTCTTGAACTCAAGAACCACAAGTCTAAGTGCAACTGTCTACTGGCACCTTCAGCTGGATACTCTGAACTACTCTGCCTAAAACTTAACTGTCTGATCCTCTATATTCTTACATGAAGTGTACTACTATTCACTCGGTGGTCAAAGAATCCTAATCATCTTTAACTCCTCTCATTATCACACTACTCACAAATCCTAATGATCCTTGCTCTACTTTCATTCATTTATCCTTTTAACTCTCTGTATAACTAATACCTTAGTACAACACACTGATAGCTTAGTGGATGAGAATCAGCATAAAGCCAATTCCCAGAAGGTGGAGATCAATCATATTCCCACGTTCCTAATTCTCCATTATTTCTGACATGAGCTGACTGTGCAGCACTCTCTCTCCTTCCCCAACCACTGGGGCTAGCTCAGGCTTTACCAGTTAAGGAGATACTATCTGTGTTAATTAGCTGGAACGACTTACAGAATTCACAGAAAATATTATACTTACTACTACTGGCTTTATTATAATAAAAGGATACATAAATTAGGATCTTCAAAAGGAAGAGATGCACAGGCAGGCCTGGGAAATTCCCAATGCAGAGCTGCCATGACTCAGAGAGGGCACATCACCCAGCCTTTGCGACCAGGAATCTCTCTCAGCCTTAGTGTTTGGGTTTTTATTGACCAGTCCTGCCCGATGGGCTAATCAAGCTGCCTGAGGTTAGTTGATATCAGACTTTTAGGTGAGTCTTTTCTGGTCTGCCAGACCCCACTTCTAAGCACAAATCCTCAGGTGTGGCCTGGAAGACCCAGACCAAAGCACCCCACTTACTCTAAATGTTATTTCTCTGAACCAAGGCTACAGGATGCCTTCTTTAGGGTGAAACTAAATCCCTTACTCCACACACAGGCTCTTTCATTTCACTTAAGCCTACTGCAAAGGTAGTGGTTTTCTGCCTCCTTTCTCTCTCTCATTTGATCTATCCTTCATATGGCCATTCAAGTTATAACTGCAAATTTTAGTTCTGATCAAGCACTGCCTTATTTTTAAATCCTTCCATGGCTCCTCAATGCCCACAGCATAAAGCCCAAATTCTTAAGTATTAATGAGTCTTTTCATAACTCTGTCCAACCTACCTTTCTAGTCTCTTATCAGTCACATCAAACTACTCAACGTTCCCAACACCTTAAACTTTCAAGCTTCCATACTTTGCATAGACTGTTCCCTTTCCTGGAAAGAAGTTCTCTGCTTCTCCTCTGTATGCTTGAAGAGCAAGCCTAAATTTTCACATACTCTAGATAGGGTTTAATCACTCCCTCATCAGGACTACCATAGTATTAGCATACATGTTTATTCTACCATTGCTATTTATTTTGAAAAATATTTCTTTAATGGGCCCCTTGAGAGAGACGGGGCATTATTAGATGGTAGAGATGGTTTCTTAAGTTATCTTTACATCTCCAAGGCTTTGGACAGTGACTGACTGGTACAAGATACATCTGTAATACATGTTTACTGAACTGGGTTTTATATATGAAAAGAAGACAAAGCAGTATGAATCTACTCTTCTACAGATTTTGGTTCAGTTACAGAAAAAGAAATCTAAACTATTTCAGCTTTGTTCATCTACTAAAAAAAAAAAACAAATAACTTCATTTACTATTACTCTGAGCAAATGTCACTAGTGTTTAACATTTACAATAACACTGCGAAGAACCAAAGAGCATGCTACAAAATGCAAGCAGTAAACTTTATTTTGAAGTCTAAGGAAGATTTCCAACCTAATTCAGCACAAATATGAATATAAAAAAGTAAAACAAAAATGTATGGATAGTACAACTAAAGGTCAGATTTAGATTTGGGTTTGTCCATGTAGTCTACATAAAGAAAAGAATGAAACTGAAAGACAAAAACAATGAACATGAAGTAGTGAATTTAGCAGCTACTGTAAACACAGACACAAATGTTTTAAGAACAGAGACTGCTTACAAAGCAGTGTGGTACTAAAACAAAAAAACTGGGGCTCAAAGCTGGCATGCGACACAATCACAGGGGCCATCATTCACATCATAAGCTCTTTACTAGAACGTTACCTCCTGGGTTACACAGTGGATGGTCTATGCAGCTGTATTTAGAAGCCCTACTATGAGTCAGAATCGACTCGACAGGACTGGTTTGGTTCTGGGTTACTTGGGCTCCATAGTAAGAAGGACCTGGGTTTGAGACATGGATCTGACACTAACTCTGTGACTGTGGACAAACCGCATCATCTATAAAATAAAGATGTTAATATCTACCTCACAGGGTTGTTATCAGGGTTCAGTGAGATAATAATAGTCTGATTATTGTGCACTTTTTTTTTTTTTTTATACATTTCGGGCATGATATCATGCAATTTTTACAGGGATTATCTTATTTCTCATCACATAGTACCTGCCAATTGGTGAGCATCGAGTAAGCATTAGTAATCCCCCATCCCAAAACAAAACCCACTGCCATCAAGTCTATTCCAACTCATTGGTGACCCTGCAGGACAGAGCAGAACGCCCTCAGAGGGTTTCCAAGGCTGTAAATCTTTATGGAAGCAGACCGTGGAGCAGCTGGTGGGTTTGAACTGCCCACCTTTCAGTTAGCAGCGAGTGCTTTAACCACTGCACCACCAAGGCTCCTTACCCCACCCCTCATCTGACTCTCAGCTTTTTCTAAATAAACTGTCCAGACTACTGGGCTGAGGCTGGAAAGAAAAAACAATAATAAACAAGTTAATTCTTCCACTTTTCAAGTTCCAGAGAAATCTAAGAACATGCCTACTATTCATACGCAAAAGAAACATTATTGGAGTAACACCTGTCCTTTCTAAATATGGACACCCTTCTGACGTAGTGGTTAAGTGCTACAGCTGCTAACCAAAGGGTTGGCTGTTCAAATCTGCCAGGTGCTCCTTGGAAACTCTACAGGGCAGTTCTACTCTGTCCTATTGGGTCACTACGAGTCAGAATCAACTTGCCAGCACTGAGTTTGGTTTGGTTTTTTTGGTTTCTAAACATATCATATAAAGGTAATAACTTATACGGTAGAAATGGCTGCAAGTTTATTTCCTTGAGAGCAAAATTACATTTATGGAACCAAAGGACAAAATGTTCCAAACCAACATTCAGAGTAATTTCTTGGTTTTAATTTTCTACTTCTAACTTTATAGCCCATTTCCCTTCACTGCAAGAATGTGAACTAGGTCTCACATAATTTGCCAATTATACAAAGCCACATTAGGTGGTTTGGAACCGTTTTCTAGGAGAGATCTTATGTCTTCCAGAAAGCATGCTTAGGAACTGACAGTTTGTGCTTGAGAAATCCCTAGATGATCAGAAAATTAATGACAAATAAATTCCTGATAATCTGCAGTTCCCATTAGTTGTTTCATATGCAGTGATTATATAAATGAAAATAGCTCAAACTGAGTCATTATACTCAGTGTGAAAGATGAGCCATCAGGAAACAAGTATATAATCCTCAATTCTGTTAGAAACCAAAACATAAAAGAAGAACCAGAAATGCAACTTGAATACTGGAACATACAGTTCTAAGCTCAAATCTGCTCACTTGTTCTATGACCTTTGATAATTCACTAAAATTTCTTGATGCCTCATTTTATAAATTACAGCTGTTCTTATATATGCAAGCTCTTTATATCTTCTTGTATAACTGAAGACTCAAAATTTCAAAATGTTACTATTAGAAATTACTAACAATATTCAAAAAGGGGAGTGGAAGGGGGCAGAAGCTAGTGCATTCATTCTGAAAAGCCAGCTGAAAAAAGATCCAAAATACTTAACGAATATTTCCAATGAATGCTGAGATTATGGCTGGGCCTTGCTTTACTTTTCTTAAAGTCTGATTTTATAACAACACACATTATTTTTATAATTAGAGAAAACAATAAAAAAGCTAGTTGCATCTTGGGAGAAAAATAAATGAAAGCACATCAGTTATACTGTACGCAGTGCTCCTAGCTCTATGTCATTTCATGCCTTTTGAACTTTCTACATGCCACAGACTAAATTCTTTGTTTGGGAAATTCTTAGTTATTCTTCAAGGCTTTGCTCAATGGCCACTCCTCTATCAAGCCTTTCTTTTCTTCATCAGGCAATAACTATGTTCTCATACAATTCTGTTCATACCTGGATTCTAGCACTTGACGAACTGTATCATGACGACCTACTCACTTATCTGTCTCACCCACCACCACCAACATGACCCCTTTAACTTAAATGAATGGCAGGAAAATCATACATTCTCCGTGTTCAGTAACTTTGCTTGTTGAATAAAAAAAGATTTGCATTACACTGGAGGTGATTAACTGATTCTTAAACAAGTAGTATCAGAAATTGAGCTAGAAGATTAATTTAGGCATTACTAAGTGAGATGAAATGATTTCTGTACCTGCCAGTTTTATTTTTTATTGTGATAAATATATACGCAATAAAACATGTCCCATTTTAATAATCTTCACAAGCACAGTTCAGTGACATTAATTACATTCATCAGGTCATTCAACCATCATCCTTATCTGTTCCCAAATTTTCTCAACATCCTTAACAGAAGCCTAGTGTACTCTATGCACTGAGTCCTCCTTTCTCCCTCCCTCCCGCTCACCCCTGGTAACCACTAATAAACTTTGGTCTCTACACATTTGCCTATTCTAGATATTTCACGTAAGTGGGATCATATAATCTTTGTCCTTTTGAGACTAACTTATTTCACTTAGCATAATATTTTCCAGGTTCATCCATGTTGTAGCATATACCAGGACTTTGTTTCTCTTTGTGGCTGAGTAATATTCCATTGTATGTAAGTATCACATTTTGTTTCCCTAGTCATCTGTCGATGGATATTCAGGCTATTTCCACCTTTTGGCTATTGTGAGTAGTGCTGCAATAAACACTGGTGTACAACGATCTCTGTGTGTTCCTGCTTTCAATTCTTTCAGATCTATACCTAGGATACCATATGCTAGATCATGCTGGAAATCTCTCTCAGTGAGTGAGCTTGTAAAACCTAAAATTAGATGATATCCCTACTAAAAACTCTCCAAAAATTTCCTTTACACTTTATAATACAGTCCAAATTCTTACTGCAGCCTACGAGATTCCACATGATCCAGCCCTGCCCATCTTTAGATCTCATCCCTTATCACTTTTTACCTTGTTCACTCTGCTCTAGTCTCTGGTCTAATAAGAATGAACCCTCTCTACCAAACTCCTGCCCCCATCTTTGTATTCACTGTTTCCTCTAGAAAGCTCTTTCCCCATGGCTTTCTTCTCACTTCATTCAAATCTCTGTTCAAATATCATCTAAAGATCTTCTTTATATTGGATTACACTTCAACATACAGAAAACAAAAATCCTCACAACTGGATCAAAAAGCAACATCATGATAAACGGAGAAAATACTGAAGTTGTCAAGGATTTCATTTTACTTGGATCTACAATCAAAGCCCATTAAAGCAGCAATCAAAAAATCAAACTATGTGTTACATTGGGTACATCAGCTGCTGAAGACCTCTTTAAAGTGTTAAAAAGCAAAGACATCACTTTGGGAACTAAGGTGCGCCTGACCCAAAACCCAAAAACCCACTGCTGTTGCGCCTGACCTAAGCCATGGTATTTTGAACTGCCTCATATGCGTGGAAAGCTGGACAATGAATAAGGAAGACCAAGAAGAAATGATGCCTTTGAAGTATGATGCTAGCAGAGAACACTGAACATACCATGGACTGCCAGAAGAATGAACAAATCTGTCTTGGAAGAATGCTCCTTAGAAACAAGGATGGCAAGACTTTGTCTCAGGTACTTTGGACATGTTATCAGGAGGGACCAGTCCCTGGAGAAGGACTTCATGCTTGGTAAAACACAGAGTCAGTGAAAAAGGAAGGCCCTCAACAAGACGAACTGACACAGGGGCTGCAACAATGGGCTAAAATGCAGCAACAATTGTGAGAATGGTGCAGGACTGGGCAGTGTTTCATTCTGTTATACACAGGGTTGCTATTAGTTGGAACCAACTTGACGGCAGCTAACAATAACAAAGACCTTCTCTAAAATAGTACCTGCCTTCACTCTTTATCCACTTATCCTGCTTTATTTTTCTTCACAACATCTAAATTTACCTGACATATCATTTATTTTCTTATTTTTTTAGTGTCTGTCTCCCCCATTAGAATATAAGTTCCAGGAGGGTAGGGAGCTTTATCTGTTTTGTTCACCACTGTATCCCCAGGACCTAGAACAGTACTTGGCACATAGTAGGCACTCAATAACACTTGCTCAATTAACAGTTATAAACAAGAACTGAAATATTTTTAGTTATTTACTTTTAAGGCAGAGCCAACATGGCACTATAGACAGAAGCACCATGCCGTCCCTCTGCAACAAAGAGCGGAAAACTAAGTAAAACAGAAACATCAATCCTGGGACCCTAAGATACAAATGAAGGAATATAAAACAAAACTGAAAAATTTACGACAGGGAAACAGAGAGGTCAATCTGTAATTGACAACAATATCAGAACAATAAAAGAGAATAAACAGTGTAGGTACAGAACTTTCAAATGGAGACAAAATCAAGATGCTATCAAGTAATAAAAAAAAGTAATAAGACTGCTTTAAACATAGGAAGACAGGTAAATTTCAAAGTAATAACAAAGAAAGTAAACAAACCTACTCATCAAAATAAAGAACAAAAAATCTTGGTAAATACAAAATCTACAAAAACAAAAGAAATAAAAAAAACACAAAAGGAATTCACCACAGAAGAGTAAGTGGAACAAAGACAACATCAGCACCACAAAAAAAGCACTATAAAATGGCACGATAAACTCACACCTATCAATAATCACACTGAATGTAAATGGCTTAAATACACCAATAAAGAGACAGAGTGACAGAATGTACATAAAAACAGGACCCATCAATATGCTGTCTACAACAGACACATCTTAGAAACAAAGCCATAAATTTATTAAAAATCAAAGGATGAAAAAATACATCAAGCAAACACCTACCAAAAAACAGGACTGATAATACTAATCTCAGAAAAAAAAGACTTTAAAACAAAATCCATCATAAAAGACAAAGAAAGGCATTATATAACGATTAAAGGGACAATCCGTCATGAAGACATAATCATAGTAAATTATCTACGCACCCAATGACAGGGCTCCAAAATACATAAAACAAACTCTAACAGCACAGAAAAGAGAAACTCATAGTTCCACCGTAACAGCAGGAGACTTCAACACACCACTCTTGGTAAAGGACAGAACATCTAGAAACTCAACAAAGATACAGAATATCTAAAGGCCACAAACAACCAACTTGATCTCACAGACATATATAGAACACTCCACCCAAAAGCTGCAAAGTACACACTCTCTTCCAATGTACATGGAACATTCTCCAGAATAGATAAAAAAAATCAAGTACATGGAAACTGAGTAACACTCTGCTTAAAAATCACTAGGTAATAGAAGAAATCAAAGATGGAATCAAATAATTCCTAGACTCAAAGAATGAAATCATACCAAAAGCTTTGTGACACAGCAAACGCAGTGCTCAGAAGTCAATTTATACCAATAGATGCACACATCAAAAAAGGGACAAAATCAAAACACTAGCCACACAACTATAACAAATAGAGAACAGCCAAAGAAGCCCAAAGCCACCAAAAGAAAGGAAATAATAAAGATCAGAGCAGAAATAAATGAAATACAGAACAGAAAAACAATAAAAAGAATCAACAAAACCAAAAGTTGGTTCTTTGAAAGGATTGACGAAATTGACAAACCACTGGCCGAATTCACTGAAGAAAAACAGGAGAGGATGCAAATAACCCCAATAAGAAATGAAGTGGGGGATATTACAAGAGACTCAACTGAAATAAAAAAGATCAGAACAGAGCACTATGAAAAGCTATACTTACAAATTTGAAAACATAGGGGAAATGCAACAATTTCTAAAAACACACCACCTACCCAAAATAACACAAACTGAAGTTGAAAATCTGTACAGACCCAAAACAAGAGAAGAAATTTAAAAGGTAATTAAAAAAAAAAAAAAACTTTCAACAATAAAAAGCCCTGGCCCAGGGGGCTTCACTGGAGAATTCTACCAAAAATTCAGAGAAGAGTTTACACCAGTACTGCTCAAACTATTTTAGAACAGAGAAATGGAAGGGATACTTCCAAATTAATTCGATAAAGCCAGCATAACCGATACCAAAACCAGGCACAGACACCACAAAAAAAGGAAAATTACAGACCAATAAATAGCTCTCATGTACATAGATGCAGAAATTCTCAACAAAATTCTGGCCGAAGGAAAACTCGGCATCACATCAAAAAAATAATACACCATGACCAAGTGGGATTCATGACAGGTACGCAAGGATAGCTCGACATTAGAAAATCAATCAACGTAATCTACAACATAAATAAAAGAATCACATGATTATCTCAACTGACACACAAAAGGCATTCAACAAAGTCCATTACCCATTCCTGATAAAAACTCTCAATAAATAGATATAGAAGGGAAATTTCTCAACAGAATAAATGGCATCTATACAAAACCCACAGCCAACATCATTCTTAACAGAGAGACTGAAAACATTCCCCCTAAGAACAGGAGCAAGACAATGATGCCCTTTATCACCACTTCTATTTGACACTGTGCTGGAAGTCCTAGCTAGAGCAACAAGGCAAGAAAAAGAAATAAAGGGCATTCAAATTGGTAAGCAAGAAATAAAACTGTTCCTATTTGCAAATAATATACTATACATAAAAAAGGAAAAGACTCCTTGAGAAAACTATTAGAACTAATAGAAAGATTCAGTAGCATAGCAGGATACAAGATAAACATATAAAAATCAGTTAGATTCCTACATACCAGTAAAGGGAACTACTAAAAGGATATTAGGAAAACAACACATTTATAATAGCCCCTAAAATATAAATTACTTAGGAATAAATCTAACCAGGGATGTAAAAGACCCATACAAAGAAAACTGCAAAACACTACTGCAAAAAAAAAAAAAAAAAAAGACCTACATAAATGGAAGACATACCATGCTCATGGACAGGTAGACTCAACCCTGTGAAAATGACAATTCTACCCAAAGCAATCTAGAAATACAATGCAATCTCAATCCAAATACTAACAGCATTCTTCCATGAGACGTAAAAATTAATCCTTAACATTATATGGAAAGGAAAGAGGCCACAGTAAGTAAAGCACTACTGAAAAAGGAGAATAAAGCAGGAGGCTCATACTAACTGACCTCAGAACCTACTATACAGCCACAGTAGTCAAAACAGCCCGGTACTGGTACAACAGACACACTGGCCAATGGAACAGAATTGAGAACCCGGATGTAAATCCATTCACCTACGGTCACCTGATCTCCGATAAGGGCCCAAAGTCTATCAAACGGGAAAAGACAGTCTTTTTAACAAATGGTGCTGGCAAAACCGGATGTCCATCTGCAAAAAAAATGAAACAGGACCCATACCTCACAGCATACACAAAAACTAATTCAAAATGGATCAAAGACCTAAATATAAAGCCAAAAACTATAAAGATCATAGAAGAAAAAAATAGGGTCAATGCTAGAGGCCCTAACACATGGCATTAACAGCATACAAACCAAAACTAACAATACTCAAACACTAGAAGATAAACCAGATAATTGGGATCTTCTAAAAATTAAACATGCTCATCAAAAGACTTCACCAAAAGAGTAAAAACAGAAGCTACAGACTGGGAAAAAAAATTGGCTGTGACAAATCTGACAAAAGGTCTAATCTTTAAAATCTACAAGAAAATTCAACACCTCTACAACAAAAAGACAAACAATGCAATTAAAAAATGCACAAAGATATGAATAGACACTTCACCAAAGAAGACATTCAAGCAGCTAAGGAATACATGGTAAGATGCTCGTAATCACTAGCCATTAGAGAAATATAATTCAAAGCCACAATGAGATACCATCTCACGCCACATTACTGGCATGAATCAAAAAATAGAAAATAACAAATGTTGGAGGGACTTCAGGGAGAGTGGAACTCTTATGCACTGCTGGTGGGAATGTAACATGGTACAACCATTTTGGAAAATGTTATGGCATTTCCTTAAAAAGTTAAAAATAGAAATACCATATGATCCACCAATCCCACTCCTAGGAATATATCCTAGGGAAATGAGAGCTGTCACACAAATAGACATATGCACACCCATGTTCACTGCAGCATTGTTCACAATAGCAAAAAGATGGAAACAACCCAGGTGCCCATCAACAGGTGAATGGATAAATTATGGTACAAACATAAAATGGAATACTATGTAACAATAAAGAACAATGATGAATCTGGGAAACATCTCATGACATGGATGAATCTGGAGGACATTATGCTGAGTGAAAAAAGTCAATCACAGAAGTACAAATATATGAGATCACTACTATAAAAACTCATGAAAAGGTTTACACACAAAAAGAAACAATCTTTGATGGTTACTAGGGAGGGGAGGGGTGGGAGGGAAAAACACTAAATAGACAACAGATAAGTGGTAACTTTTGCGAAGCCTAAGACAGTACACAGTACTGGGGAAGCCGTCAAAATTTGTCCAAGGCAAGGTCATGGAAGCTCCATAGACACATCCAAACTCCCTGAGGGACCAAATAACTGGGCTGAGGCCTTGGGGACCATGGTCTTGGGGAACACATAGCTCAACTGGCATAACATAGTTTATAAAGAAAATGTTCTACATTCTACTTTGGTGAGTAGTATCTGGGGTCTTAAAAGCTTGTGAGCAGCCACCTGAGATGCTCCATTGGCCTCACCTCATCTGGAGCAAGGGAATATGAAGAAAACCAAAGACACAAGGGAAGGATTAGTCTGAAGGGCTAATGGATCACAGCTACAACAGCTTCCACCACACTGAGTCCAGCACAACTAGATGGTGCCAGGCTACCACCACTGACTGCTCTGACAGGAATCACAACAGAGGGTCCTGGACAGAGCTGGAGAAAAATGTAGTACGAACTTGTAATTCACACACACACAGACACACACACACAAAAGTAAGACCAGACTTACTGGTCTGACAAAGACCAAAGAAACCCTTGAGAGTAAGCCGTCTGTACACCCTTATAAGTTCAATAACGAAGTCATTCCTGAGGTTCACCCTTCAGCAATAGATCAGACAGGCCCATAAAACAAAACGAGACTAAATGGGCACACATGCCCAGAGGCAAGCACAAGAAGGCAGGAGGGGACAGAAGAGCTGGCAATGGGGAACCCAAGGTCAAAAAGAGCAGAGTACTGACACATTGTAGGGTTGGCAACCTATGTCACAAAATAATATGTGTATTGTTTAATGAAAAACTGGTTTTTTCTGTAAACCTTCATCTAACATACAAAAAAAAAAAAATGTAGGGGTTGCCTTTAAAAAGAATTATTTACTTTTTAAGTAACCAACAATCTGTTTTTTTTTTAATATTCATAAAGAGCAACACAATAACAGTATGGGAAAATAACGAAGTAATAGCTATCTGGCTGAGAAAACAAACAGAAATGGTCAAAGGCCAGGTATTTAAAATTCTGTTTTAATAATCCTAAAGCTTATTATTATAAATAGCATTACTAACCTGCCACAACATGGCAGGTTACATTACATACACCTGGTCCAAAAGAAACAAGCATCTCTAATTTGATGGGAAAGTGAAAAGAATGCTAAAAGAATGATAAACGTTTATAACTGTAACCAAGTTTTGACAGAGGTATTAGAAGATTCAGGAGGAGGTAATCAAAGTGAAAATCCTCAATCAAATATAAGCTTGTCACTATTATTAACTATAAATAAAACACTCTAGTATTAAAAAAAATGTATTATTTCCTTGTTTTCATTTTTCTCCCATATACTTTCCCTGCTAAGGCCAAGCTTTAGGAATGGGCTTAGCAAGACTAAACAAAATAAACAGTTACGGAATCTTACCTTGAGTCCTGTTTTTTCATCATCACTTCCATTATTTGTAGATGGTGTCTCATCTCCTTGCCTGGAAACCAAGACAAAATCTTCACTATTAAGAGTAGATACTGAGTCTGAGGAGACACTGATTTTTCCAACAGAAGCCTTGTCATCCATGACTCAAGAATGAGGCTCAACTCATGAATGATTAAATATTTTAAAAACGTCTGAAAAACAAAAACCATAAAGATACTCATATAGAACTTCTGCCAGATACTCAATTATCCTCTAATTCTTACAAAACACATATGGAAAAACTTAAAAAAAAAAAAAAATCCAAAATACATCCCCAAGACTTTTATCACACTTTAGGCTTTTTATTTCAGACAATAAAGGAATTTCATACTGTTCAGGGCCAAGATATTTCAGACTCTGAAAAAATAAATAAATAAAATATATTCCCTTTGGAATAACCCTAGGAAACCTACAGTGATTCCTTTGGCATATGCTGAAACTCTAGGCTTGGCTTACAAAAATAGTTCTTCTGTTTTCTATCCCTAAATTTGCAAAGCTGTACACATAAATGAAAATGAAAGCACTCAGGACAGTAACAAAGGTTTTCCTAACATTGTTGATTCTTAAATTTCAATACTAACAATGTGCTTTTAAGAAGCGAAATTTCACATTAACACTCAACAGAGATAAATTCAAGGCCAAAAAACCCACTGCCATCGAGTGGATTCCGACTCATAGCGACCCTATAGGACAGAGTAGAACTGCCTGATAGAGTTTCCAAGGAGCGCCTGGTGGATCTGAACTGCTGACCTCTTGGTTAGCAGCCATAGCACTTAACCACTACGCTGCCAGGGTTTCCAAATTCAAGGCAGGGCAAGCATAAATTCTAGAGCTAGGAAATATCTTAAGTAGCGAGAGATCCAAAGTCCATTAATAACTCAATATCCCCCATCCCCTGGTTTCTCAATATGAACATTAGTAATAAAAGAATTTCATGCCAAAAATCCCCAACAAAAAGTACAAAGATGTGTCCCTTACAAAAGCCATTAAATTATTTATTGACTCCTGGAATAAAACTCAAACTTATTTACCATTTTAAAACCTGATTCTGCATACTTTGCGGCAATATTTCCATTTGGCTGCCCAAACAACCACAGAACAATACAGCATTATACTCAGACAGCTTTAACCAATTTAACAAAAGTAACTCTAGCTCTGTGTTCATCTTGCACCTCTCAAGGCAGTATGATTAAGAGGGTCTGTTCAATCTCTCCAATTAAGAAGTCCTGATATAATCTCTGAGTGTTATATTCAAATAATACTGTTAAAACAGATAAGGAAAAGACAACTCCAAGAGGAGAAGTAAAATTACTTAATGACATGTCTAAAGCTATAATCCTGGACTCTCCTACTTTTTAAACTTATTCCTGTTTGAAGACTATCAGAGCCTCACATTTCACTGGACAAAGTATACACACACAGTGTGGCATTCAAAAACACTTTGAGATGCAGTTTTGAAAAAGTGAAAGAAAAATGTAGCTTTGACTCATCCATTCAATAAATACTGGGTGTCTAGTTTGGGTTTAGCGTACCAAAGGGCAGGATATAGTGAACAAGAGAAATTAGACCCTTGCTCAAAAGGAATTTACAGCTTAGCAGAGAACAGAGGCAAATTGTATAGACTAAGTGTACTGATTTAGGGTGAGAAAAAAATATAAAATATGTTGGGAGAGCAGTTAACTTAGACTTGGAGAGTTAAGAAATATTTTAGAGGTAATGTCTTTGCTGAGGATATATATTTTAACACCTCCAGGTATTTGCCCTGATAGTATGCTTTTCTTAAAAGTGGTTTCCTTGCTTCTGTACCAGATCAACTCCAACTCATCATTCATGACCTAACCCTCCTAAATAGCCTTCTCATGGATTCTCCCACCAGAGCCAAATACGTTACTTCCTTTATCTCTCTTCCCAAAGCATTTTATATTTGCCTTTTTTATGTTTTTTTTATTATGTCGTATTACAACTAGACGGTGAATATCCTTTAATCTTCACATCTCTGTTTCACAGATGAGGAAACTGAGGCTTAGAGAGGTAGTGTAACTTGTTCAAGGTAATCTAACTAGTTCACAGTAATGTAACTAGAGGCAAAGCCAAAAATTCAACCCAGTTATCTCTGACCACAGAAGCTGAGCTCTTTCCATTAGATTATGATGCCTTTCTAATAATGCCACAAATTTGGGTCTCACCCCCACTCAGCACTGGGTAAGGAAGTCTTTTATCTTTTTTAGAACTTGTATTTTAGATGGGATTTTCAAGCTCAATTTACCTTTTTTCCATCTTTTAAAATGTGATTAAGAGTAGGACAGCACTTGTTGTTGTTAGGTGCTGTTGAGTTGGTTCTGACTCACAGTGACCCTGTGTATAACAGAATGGAACACTGCCCTGTCCTGCGCCATCTTCACAATTGTTGGTATGCTTGAGCCCACTGCTGCTGCCACTGTGTCAATCCATCTTGTTGAGGACAGTCTGGGCAAGTTCTCTAAAGCTATGATCTTGGAGACACTAACAACTTTATGTAATACTCTGGACTTAACATACTGTGGCATTTACAGATACTATGGAATTGAGAAGATTCGGCAGGCTCAAAAGTTCCACCTTTTCTTTGAGGAGTGACAGGAAAATGTTTTATGAGATTCTTTACAGTTTGTTTTGGCAACTGAAAGTAACTGAATCACTCAGTGGGAATGAGGTTTATCTAAGTAGCACAGGAAAAACTTCACAATAAGAATTCCCTTCTCTGGCCTCCAAAGACAGAAAGAAGAGTCCATAACAGCCAAGTGCTCTGGATAAGACTACCCCTTCTCTGGCTTTCACAATGAAAAAGGGCCCCAGAACTTACAGCATGCCTGGCAAAACTCTAGACTATTCAGTCTGTCTGGAGACCATCAGGGCTAATTTTCTTTTGTTTTCAAGCTGTATTTACATCAGTCACCAAAAGAAGCCCCTTGCTCTAATTCTTCATCCTTCAGGCGCTAATTCTAATTTCCATAGATAATGCACTAAAAACTGCCTCTCTAAAACACCTGCACTGCCATCTCCTTTTCTACCTTTCTCCATAGCACTTATCACCATTTGACATACTTTACATTTTAGTCATTCCTAAGTATCCTGTAAGTTGGAACCTAAGCTCCATGAAGGCTAAGATTTTTATCTGTTTCACTAACTACTGTATCCCTACCACCTGGAACAACACCTAGCACATGGTAGATATTCAGATATTTATTAAAGAAGATAAATGATAAAGATGGAAAGGAACGAGAGCCACCTATTGAAAAGACTGCCTTCTACAGACAAACAGGAACAGTAGTCATATTTGTGATGGTGAAGCATACAATCAGGTGTTAGAAAAAACCTGAGTTAGAACACTGGTTTTACTACTTACTAGTAGTTTGAGCTTGGTCACAATGAACCTCACTTTTCATAACTGAAATGGGATACTACCTACTTTATAGAGCTATTGTTTAACAGTTACTAAGGTTTGGTTTTTGGTGGTTTTTAGAGGGTCACTATGAGTTGGAATCAACTCAAAAGCAATGGGTTTTGGTACATATCTGTAAGGAGCCCTGGTGGCGCAGTAGTTAAGCACTCTGCCACTAACCAAAAAGTCAGCAGTTCGAATCCAGCAGCAGCTCCTTGGAAACTCTATCAGATAGTTCTACTCTATGGTATAGGGTCGCTATGAGTCGAAACTGACTCGAAGGCAACGGGTTTGGGTTTTTTTTTTTGCTGGCACAGCAGTTAAAGCACTCAGCTGCTAACTGAAAGGTCAGTTGTTTGAATCCACCAACTGCTCTGTGGAATAAAGATGTGACAGTCTGCCTCTGTAAAGATTCCGGGCTCATTTGCTCATCCTAACAATTCTGTAGGGTAGAGTAAGGTTCTTTATCCCATTTTAAATAATATACATATGAATGTTCCTGGTAGTTGGCAGGCACTCACAGATTGTTTCCTTCTTTTATAGGAGCGATGAGTCTAGACCCATGTAACGTGCCCAATTACCGACAGGGCCAAGTTAGCTGGTGCAACTTCAGGCATGTTTCCTTCTCCATACCTCTTTTAATAAAGTCAAGTCACTTGAAATGATAGGTAATTTTGTTTAGCTGTACAGCATCCTGCATCATACTTAAAAGTTCAGATATGCTATATTTTTCATTATTTATGAAAGTCCTTGCTGATCAGAAACTTTGAAAATTACTCTCTTGATGCCAATATTCCCTATAAACTTCTGCTCAAACTCACTACTCTGTGCCATACGTGACAATTTTATACTCAACTATGCATGTCTGCAAAGTCCATGGCAAAAAATGCACCTCAATCTTGCCAAATGAAGATTCAGTTTCATTCTCAATCTCCTGTTAAACACTCCAGGCTGAGCTAATAGAGAAATGGAAAATGAACTAGCTATCATAAAGGCTCTTTTGACTGTCCTTCAACAGCAATGGATAATCAATGTTTACTTTTTAAAAACTTGATTTTTGGACAGAGCACTATTGGATATTTGTATTGTTTCTAGTTACACTGTTCTGAGTAGTAACATAAACAGTGAACTTTCAGTGGCATGGACTTAACGTGTGATTTAAAAAAAAAAAAAAACCTGTTGTTGTCAAGTTGATTTCAACTCATTGTGACCTGTAGAACAGGGAAGAACTGCCCCCATAGGGTTTCCAAGAATGGTTGGTAGATTTGAACTGCTGGCCTTTTGGTTAGCAGCCTAATGCTTAACCATTGCGCCACCAGGACCCCAATGTGTGAACTACCTAGCTTGATGAAAAGAGGTGTGTGTAAAAGTTGTAATTGAACTTGGTGTGCTTGAGATAAAAAATGTGCTAGTTCCTAGCCACTAGTCCAGGGCTCTGATTCATCTTTATTTCCTTGGTTTGCTTGAGACTTTTTCTTCTTTAAGGAGTAGTATTAACTACCTCCACCTCAATTACTTCAATGCGGCTGACTCCCCACTCTCACTGAACATTCCCTCTCAAATATCTGGCCCTCTACCTCTCATCAACCTTCACTGAACATCCTCTTTCAAAAACTATAAATGACACAAAATTTCAAAACCCAAGGAGTTCTTTTCAGTTCTCATTTTACATCTATCCACAGAGGTAAAAGAAAATGCTGATGATTTCCAGAGTTTGATACTTATCTTTTTGCTTCCATTTTCTGCCTCTGGCTATCTTTTCTGAGTCATCATTTAGGTTCCTTTTCTTCTGTCCATTCTTTAAATTCCATCCTGTCCCTCTTTTGTTTTCTCACACTTTTCTTGGGCTATCTCATTAGCTCACACAGTCCTAACTTTTAAATGTACAGACCATCATGTTCTAGCCCTGCCTTTCCTCTGAGTTCACTGTGGGTATTTGTCTTACGTTTTCTTTCTTTTCTATTCAGGATTTAGTGTCTGATATGTGTCAGGCACTAGATATAGGGTTACGGTGAGGAATGAGGTACTCTTTACCTTTGACAGACTTAGAACGGTAGGAAAAAAGACAAACAAGCAATTACAATATAGTATAAAAACCAGAAAACCAACCCAGTTGCCGTAGAGTTGATTCTGACTCATAGCAACTCTATAGGACAGAGTAGAACTGCCGCACAGAGTTTCCAAGGAGCGGCTGGTGGATCTGAACTGCCAACCTTTTGGTTAGCAGCCACAGCTCTTAACCACTACGCCACCAGGGTTTCCACAATATAGTATAGTGATGGCTATAATAGAGTATGCAAAAGTTGTTACAAGAATACATTGAAAGGCTATGCTACATGTGTAACCATTTCAAAACCAATTATAAATGTACAAAATCAAATCATTTAACCCCCCGTTGTTGCACAAGTATATTCTTCCTCCTAGGTCCTCTATTCTGGTTAACAACCACTGATCCAAGATACAAAGCTCAAAAACCTTTTTCTCACTCTTCCTTGGAACTCTAATGGATTTTAGCTCCAAACATACTTCTGATGTCTCCCATCTCTCATGTCACTGACTTAATACTTTTTGCTCTTTCTACAACAATTCTTCCTTTTAGACTCTCTCTAATCTATTATCTACCTCCCATAATTATTTTCTAAAACTCAGATCTGACAATATATCCCACCCCTCCCCCCTTTCCCAAAACCTTTGATTGTTCCTGACTGAAGGCAATAAAATTCAAACTCCCTATATCATTTAAAATTATTTAAAATCTGGAACTAATCTACTGTTCTAGTTTTATCTCCTATCAAATCCTATCAGAAAAGTCATCAAATATGTCACATGTATTTTTATACTTTCAAGCCTTTCCACAGGCTGCTCTCTAAGCTAGGAATGTGTCTCCATCTCCCCAACTAGCCATGCGCCCACACCAGCCATCTGGTGATGCAATCAAATACTCAACCTCCTCTTTCTCTTCTGCAATGTTCACTATTTCTTGTAGGGTTCCTAAGGTTTTCTGGCATTTATAGCACTTACCACACAGTAATACAACACTATACCTCTTTTCTATCTCAATATATTGATTGATACATTCACTCCAGAAACACTAAGTATAAGCCAGCATGCTAAATGCTGGGAATATAACAGGCACATACAAAGAGCCTTGTAGATGGGGATCTTATGAACAAATAAAACTACTTGTAGACAGGGATCTTATGTCTTATTCACATAACAGGTACTCCCCAATTTACAATGGGCTTCTGTTCCAACAACTCTGTTGTGAGTCAGCTCTGACGTTAAGTTGGATACCTCCTTGTTTTTCGTTTGTTTTCATTACTATTGCTTTTACTATCAGTATCTTTATAAATCTGATCTTTGTCTGTGGGGGTTGGAAACATTACATATAGACTTAGATATATTTTAAGATCTCATGTAGTACATATTACTGAAGATAAGATGTACCAAAAAAAAAAAAAACACCAGATGGTTGTATATGCAGTTCATCTTAACTTGAATAGGTCTTAAGTTGGGGATTACCTGTATCTTCATATCCTTGCTTACTAGCAGTGCACAATAAATTTGGTTAGTTGAATAACAGTCTTTCATCAGTGTGTAACTAGTACAGTCTGAGTAATTCAAAGAAGGTGGATGACAGATATGCTTTATTACATCCATGTGATTGGGGATATGGTGATTGGAATGAAGTAGATGAAAAGGTGTCACGGATTGAATTATGTCCCCCCAAAAAAGTATGTATCAACTTAGCTAGGCCATGATTCCCAGTACTGTGTGGTTGTCCTCCATTTTGTGATTGTCATGTTGAGAGGATTAGGGTGGGATTATACCACCACCCTTACTTAGGTCACCTCCCTGATCCAAGGTCAAGGGAGTTTTCCCAGGGTGTGGCCTGCACCACTCTCAAGAGAGAAAAGAAAAAGGAAGCATGCAGAGAGTTGGGGACCTCATACCACCAAGAAAGCTGCAGCAGGAGCAGAGTACATCCTTTGGACCTGGGGTCCCTGCACCTGAGAAGCTCCTCAACCACGGGAAGATTGAGGACAAAGGCCTTCCTCCAGAGACAACAAAGAGAGAAAGCCTTCCCCCTGGAAATGACACCCTGAATTTGGACTTGTAACCTACCAGACTGTGAGAGAATAAATTTCTCTTTGTTAAAGGCATCCAACTGTGGTATTTCTGTTATAGCAGTACTAAATGACTAATACAAAAGGACTACCCTTGAGTGTGCCTGATTGATTCTTCAAGTTCTCAACTGTCACAGCCAAAAACAGTAAAATAATACTGAGTCACAAAGCACAATTTGGATTCCTTTTGGACCAAAACAAAACACTCTTATCTATCAATTTCCTCCCAAGCCCTCATCATTTTTGTTGGTCAACCAATGACAAAATGAGTAAAGCTTTGGGCTCTTGGGGGGATGTTTAAATCATCCTGCTTCGTCTAGAGAAACAATAACATGTATTAGTTCCTGTGTGCCAATTACATGCCCAACGTGGCACTAAGAAGTTGTATACGCATTGTTACTAATCTTCACACCAACTTTGCCAGATGGGTATTATTTCGTGTTTCAAACTGAGGCTTAGTTAAGTAACTTGCTTAAGTTTACAAAGAAAACTGTGGAACTTGATGGAAACTCAGGTCTTCTAGGTACCTCTGTCCTTTTCTGGACTGCATATGCCTCTTCCTTGATGTACCTATCTCCATTCTTGCCCCATTCCAATCCATCCTCTATGCTGCTCCCTGCTGTATCCTTCTAGAACACAGATCTGATAAGATTACTCTGTCTAGAAAAAGAACAAGACAGAAAACGGCAAAAGAAGTAAGTCTCAAAGATGGTGTAGCAAGTCAGTTCTTGTGGGATTGTAGCCCTTTAAAATTAAACAATCATGGTACAAAAAAGCTATGAAAATCTTAAGAGTATTAGTCTCAGGGCTTTTTCCCCCCTGGCTATGAACTTTGTTTCCCAGCATTCATTTTAGTGTGAATTTCTCACAGCCTAGCCCTAGGAAGCATGAGACAAATCTAACAAAACTCAATGGCAAGCCATCCTGTCTTTATAAAAATAAATTCCTTTCCACCACCACTAATTGCTAAACAATAGATGTGCCTTTAAGTCAACTGAATCTGGGGACTATTTCTTTGGCATTTTTTCAGTGAGCTAAAAGAACCACATTAATTTAAGCTTTCTGATTAATTTCAGCTTAGCCTAAAAAACTTAAAAGAAAATAAAACTTAATCATCTTGGGCCTACTGTACTTAAAGGCAAGAAAAAGCTTATCTGAAAGTCACTTTTAGGCGAATTTTAACCTACAATGCCTGTGACAATTTAATTATTTAAACTACTAAGTGGCTCTTTTAGTTCAACTTCAGATGAACGAAGAAAGATACCTTAATTTAGGATAAAAAAAAATTTGGAAAAAAAAAAAAAAGATTTTAAAACCTGACTTTAACACTGTAGGTTCTCTAGGATAAAATTTAAGGAGTCCTGGTGGTGCAACAGTTAAGCACTTGGCTACCAACCATAAGGTTGATGGTTCAAACTCACCCTGTGGCTCCGAGGAATAAAGACCTGGCAATCTGCTTCAGTAAAGACTACAGCCAAAAAAACCCTATGAGGCAGTTCTACTCAGTCACATGGGGTCACTATCAGTTGATATTGACTCAACAGCACCTACCGACACGATAAAATTCACAAAATCAATATAGTAAAGCGTCTGAAGTGAGAGTCAAAGTTTTCAGTTATTTCTCAGTTTCTCATGAGTACTCAAGTCAGTGGCGTAGTGGTTACGCGCTACGGCTGCTAACCAAAAGGTCAGCAGTTCCAATCTGCCAGGCGCTCCTTGGAAACTCTACGGGGCAGTTCTACTCTGTCATATAGGGTCGCTATGAGTCAGAATCGACTCGACGGCAGTGGAGTGGGTACTCAAGTTTTATTAGGACTTTTTAAAGTTAACCATCTAGTATTAAGAAGAAAAAAAATTACCAGACTAAGACTTGAACTCCTAGCCCGTTTTGATGTGACCTGGACCATTTTGTGGCTTAAGTTTTCTCATATGTAAATTGAGGACTGAACCTTTTCTACTCTTTTGTGAATACGAAAATCCAGGAAAAGGAAAAAAAAGCCAGGTGCTTTTCAATACAATTACTGTTGTTGTTAGTTGCTGTCAAGTCAATTCTGATTCACGAGGATCCCATGTGTGTGGAGTGGAACTGCTCCAAAGGGTTTTCAAGGCTGCGACATTTCAGAAGCAGGTTCTGCCAGGCCAGTCTCCTAAGGGGCCTCTGGGTGGCTTTGAGGTCCAAAGCTTAACCGTTGGCACCACCCCTAAGTAGGCATGGTTAGCTCCATTTTTACATATGAAGAAACTGAGTTTCAGAGTCATTAAATAGCTTACCTTCAGTCAAACATTAAGTAAGCATAAGACTTGGGATATCCATGTCTTTCTGATCCCAAAGGTGATACTCTCCCCACTAATGAAAGGTACAAGAGATGTTGATTATTTGAGTGCAATACTTTGACACCTGAAAAAATAAAACCATGTAAGTGGTTTTCCCAAGTTCCTGTGGATATTCCAGGAAGCAGCACTTTAACTTTTTCCAAAACTCTAGGTGTGTTGGCTTTATGCCATCTCAACATACTCTCTCTAAAACTAAATTATTTAAATTGTTATTTGGATGCCATTTCCACAATAGAAATCTACCCCTGGGAACACAGAAAACGTTAGCTTAATGTTAATGTACTACTCACTCACGAGATCAAATTATATTTCCGATCTTCCTAGTATCTTGGTCTTTATACTTTCTAGAACAGATTCCTAAAGCCTAACAGAACTTACACTAGCATTTTATAAATATAAAAATATGAGTAAAAATATGTACCATCCAAACACTTTTCTTCTTCTTAGGAAATAATATAGTTTCTTCCCATCTATAGGTAAGAAAATAAATCTATTCCATTTACAATATCAACTTGTCTACACTTCGATGCGAAATGTTTGTTATCATTCACTTCTCCTTAATCTATGTGAATATCAAGCAAGCAAATCATTGAAAAGATGACCAAGGCCTAAAAGAAATGCAATAAATATTGTTTCTCTTTTCTATAACCTCTGTTTAATTTTCAGAGGAATGTGTATGGGCAAACCACGGTGTTTGAAAGAAGACACATGTTTTCTGGGCCTGCTGAGATGAGAAGGCCCTGGTGCATGGTTACTTAGGGATAGAAGGACATTTGATAAGTATGTGGCATAGGTGGTTGGCAGTCAACAGTATTCATTGAGCACCTTCATTCCCACTACTGAAATAGGCACTGTGTAAGAAGAAGATACAAAACTCACAAATACTTAATTCCACAACTGTTTTTAAATACATCTGAAAAGATCTTTTTTTCCCCACAACCAAAAGATAATCAAATAAATAAAAATTAAAAAAAAAAATGGGACTATTTCCGCTAAAGGATGATTTTTTAAATAAGTATTAGCTTTTGAAGTTAAACAAAAATCAGATTTTTACTAAATTCACAAAGAATCCAAGAGGTAACTACAATAAGGATATAACCATTTCTCTTCTGCAAATATAGCAGAGGTCTATTCATAGAAAATGTGTGGCACAGCAAAAGAGATTTACGTGACATGTTCCTACTCTCACGCTGCCAGAATCAGTTTATCAGCACATCTTCAAGGGCACAAGAAAGTTTACCACCTCTCAGGTAAAAATATTAAAATGATTAACCTGTACTTCTTTCCATTAGTATTACATGAATGCCCAACAATTAATCCAGTTTAGCCTTGAATGCAGTCTCTTACTACCCTTGATGATATTTAAAAATGTTTGTTCCCAAAAAAAATACCGCAGATCAATTCTTTTTCTGACGCGAGGGTCAGCAGGAAAACAGGTTGTAACTATCCATTGTTGATGATAATTACCAGAAAGTATAAATTAGAAAAAATGAGAAAGTTTTTAAAAAGTCAGATTATTGTTAACCTTTAAGAATTAATAACATTATGTTAAGAGTTACCAGAGAAATTAATCTGTTAATGTACCTTAAGAAATGCTCGATTTTAGTATGGAGAAAAATTCATTGCCACAAGGATTTACAGGTCCCAAATACTGGTTTATAACACAAATGCTGATGCAACCTTAACTGGAGATACATAACAACCACGCAATGACTCTTGGAGAGATAATGAAAAAATTCTTACAAATCCAAAATTTAGTAGCACAGGCATGCAATTAAGAAGATAAGCTTCTCACGTTTTAGAGCCAAGGTAATACAATTAAACTTTTTAATGTCAATATGCTCCTCATGTTTCAGAGTGAAGGTAATACATACTATTTAACGTCAAACAAGAACTTTAGAATAGGTTTAGGTATGGCTTTATTTTCCTCTTTAGTAATCCACAGAAAAAGGGACTTCTTGGAAAAGACAGATCTTATCGAGCTCTTTTATAACAAAAAAAGTCTTCAAAAAATTCCCACTTAAATAGTAACTGATGACTACCTCTGAGTATCATGCTTGATTTGAAAAGAGGAGGGAAACTTCCATGCTAAATTCTATAAACTAACATGTTCATGACATACACGCTGCTACATTTCTCAGACAATCTCTGCACATGAAGAAAAAACAAGGCTGTTAGGGTCAAAAGAGGGATTGATTACATTCAAAGTTTCAATGCCTGTATTATTTTGGATCAACACAAAACTGGTACGGAGGAACAAAACCAGGTTATGCAAAAAAAGAAATAGCTGTTACGCTGATAAGGTGTTTTTTCAGGTAAACCCATACATTAAATCCTTTGCCTTACATTTTCTTTCTTCAGGATCAGGCTATGGTACACCAATAAAACAAGCCAATTACATATAAAGCACCAAAATGTCATCCCTGACTGTGCTTTAAGAACTCTGATTAAATTAGCCCTAATTTAGTAATATTTTAGTTCAATCTCCAAGAAAGATAATTTAATAAGAGTTTGATATGCATTTATTTCACATACTTTAGAGGTCTAATGATAATCTGATCATACTGAAAAATCATAAACATTATGGGCAGCCTACAGCAGAACTTTAGCACACGAGTTCTATAAAGACACTCAAAAGCAGCACCAATTTAACTAATCATTCTGAAATCTTTACTTAAAGAAAAAGTCATTTGTTAAAATAATGTGAAATGATGAGATCTTCAAGTAGGCTTTACTTTAGCTGGAAATATACTCAATAAAAAAATCTAGGCTGTAAAGTTCAACTACACTGTGGAAAACCATGTTGCCCTCATGCAGATAACGTGTATAACACCCTTCTTCAATATGCAGGAGAAAAGATAGGAAATGGGTGTTTTCACTTTTAGAGTCCCATTATATTAGCATTTAATCCTGATTAAGCAGTTGTATCAGTAAACAGCTAAGAAAACGCTATGCCAAAAATGCCAAAATGCATATAACCGATAGGATAACTTTCCACAAACATATGCCTTATTAACGACAACGATTTAAGTTAATTAACCGTAAACTGACTTATAAAACTGAAACTATGAAAAGGAAATGTAACACAACATAGCAATAGCTCAGTTTTAAATATGAATTTGAGTTAATATTTTGCACTAAAGCTACGTATGAATTTTAAATGTTACTAATACATACAAATCAATCATGGACTCAAATGTTATGAATGAAAACAGAAGTCTATGAAGGAAGATCATGAAGGTTTTTCTCCCCTACTCATTTTGAGCTTTTATAAATCTACTTAAAAGCCTTCCATATAGACTAAAATATCACCCTACACAAAATCAAGGCAACACGTCTTTCGTTTAAAAAAAAAAAAAGTTGCATGTGTGCCTCCTTGGTAAACAAAAACCAAACTCATTGCCATTGCCATCGACTCATAGCAACCCACAGGACCCAGCAGAACTGCCCCATAGGGTTTCCAAGGAGTGGATGGTGGGTTTGAACTTCCGACCTTTTGGTTAGCAGCCGAGTTCTTAACCACCGTTTTTTTTTTAAACTACTTTTCAAACAACAGGTTAATGACAAATACAGTTCCATTCATCTTCCATGGCTTTTGTTCTTCCTAAAGAAAGCAGCTGGAAACACAGACACAAAATAGGATTTACTACTGCAGTCCCATGTACGTGAACACAGATGTTTACTTGAATAAAAATAGCAATATGCATTGTGAAACCCTGTCCTTGACAGCCGCCCCCCCGCACCCCGATGAAAAACGACAAACACCAAACAGATCTCAAATTCAAGTTAGAACATGATTTTAAACTAACGGAGCAGCAGTACGATGATTACTTAACAAGAGATCTCCCAGGGCATTGGCTTCCAAGATAAATTTTTAAAAAATCCGCAAGTAACCATAGGCATAGAGATGCTCCTAAGAGCAGGAGCAGGTGGTAAATACAGTGTGGATGTTACAAAAGCGTGGGGCCAAAGTACTACGAAACAGTGGACAGCGAACTCCTGGAAGACTGGGGTTATCTCCTCGGGCTCAACACCTAGTATCCTGAAGACTACTGAGAATCAAACGATGAGAACGGCAATGAGGTACTGGGGGCAGGCGGGGTCAGATGCTTCAAATAGATGGGACGAGTGTAATACCGGGGACACTTTAACTGCAGGCAGGGAAGATGAGACAGAAAGACCAAAGAAAGATAGCACAGTTAACACTGAAAGAAAGCAAGTCTTTCAAATTAGGCACAGCCCAGGAAGCTAGCCTAAGGCCCACGCCAGCCTTTAAGGCACAGATACAGGCCCAGACGGCCATGGGGAGACGTGGAGGGAAACTGAGGCGGACCGAGCGCCCACATTCCCAAAAAAGACCGGGGCCAACACACGAAAGCCAAGCTACAAACCAGCTTTGCGGGGGGGGGGGCGGTCAGAGGAACGGACGTATACGGAAGACTCGGAAAGCAAACACCCACAGAGACAGGGGGAACCGGTTTGGGCAGGGGCTCCGCGGGCACTCCTGCCTGCGCATGCGCCCTCTCCCCTCCGTCTCAGATCCCCCTCCCCCCAATCACGGCTCCCCTCAGAATCTGGCCCGTCGAGGGAGCTGAGCTCAGCCTCACCGGCCCAGCCCCGAGGGATGAGAAGACAGCTTGGCTTCCCGTAGGAGCTGTCCAAAGATCTCCCCCAGGGGTGGATGGGAGAGTAGGAGGAGGACGTGAAACGCGGCCCTACCCGACCCGCCGTTTCCTCCTCCGCTGCCGCCGTTCGCCGTCCCGGAGGCTCCGCCGCCTTACCCTCCCAGTCGCCCTCCCCTCCGCCCGCCCCGCCCCCCACTCACGTGAGAAAGGCTCCTTCCGCCCTCCGCCCCGCCTTCTCCCCTGTCTCATAGGTCCGGGGCGGAGCCGAGAGGCCACATTGGCCCGAAAACAGGCGGTGGGGGCAACTTCCTTTCCTCGAAGCCCTGCCTGGGTTTTTTTCAGAGCGCCTTGGATCTCTGCGCTTGCGCGGAGGCTGCACCCTAGGTGCACGGTGTCGGGTTGTGCTCCGACTGTGTTTGGATTTGGGCGGGCAGCAGTGTGACTGTGGCAGGTACTGAAGGAGGACCAAACGCAAAACCCGACTCATATCGACCCTACAGAGTAGAGTAGAACTGCCCCATAGGGCTTTCAAGAAGCGGCTGGTGGAACCGAACTGCGGAGCTTTTGGTTAGCAGCCGAGCTCTTAACCACTGCGCCACCAGGGCCCGGGAGCAGGACAGGCGGTGGGAAAGGGCTGAGTTGGGTAGCACCTGTTAAGCCTAAAAGGAGGTACGACTCCAAAGAGCACTGGTCGGGGATGGAACAAGGACTCATCGTTCAATGCTGCTCAAGTGCTGTTTGAAAAGCGGCACTTAACAGTGTAACAGGGATTGTGCTAGGTCCTTTTACGAGATCTCATTTCGGCTTTACCACAAACCTCTGAGAATAGTATGATTTTTCTCGTTTACAAAGAATCCAGTCTAGAGGTCAAAACTTTTCCAGGGTCATTGCCTACAACAGAGCTGCCTTGAGGTACTTCAGACACAGTTGACCAAGGTTGTTTTGGAATGTTATTCAAAGATGGGGCTGAGATTTGATTCAAAAATCACTGAAAAGCGAAATACGGAGCCAAACCAATATAATGTTTGAAGTCCCTGTCCTTAATGAATTTAAAATGTAGCTGGAGGAAAATGGGATGTATACATAACAAAAACAATGATTATTTATGGTAACAATCATTATGATTACTTAAGCCTTGATAGGAAACCCTGGTGGCATAGTGGTTAAGTGCTACGGCTGTTAACCAAGAGGACGGCAGTTCAAATCCGCCAGGCGCTCCTTGGAAACTCTTACAGGGCAGTTCTACTCTGTCCTACAAGGGTCGCTATGAGTTGGAATTGACTCGATGGCAGTGGGTTGGGTAAGCCCCGATAAGTTAAAAATAATTCTACAGCTTTCCTTTACTCTTCCCTTTTCTTTATTCAAATAGCATATACTCCATTCCTGGTGAATGAGTCATTTGAAATGTTTTCAGTGGATATTGCATCCAAATGAACCAGGGAAAAACCAAGAAAAAGGTGTGATCTGTTGCAGGCCCTCTTTGGAACTTCCTATTTCAAAATACTTTCGTTTCTTTTCACACTATACAGTTAAATAATAAATAATATGCACCCACTTTAATATATTTAAATAGTAGATAAACTATAAGGAAGAAAATAAAAATCCCCTGACAAAACCACTTTTAATATTTTAGTGACTACTCTTTCATGTATTTTTTTGATTCATTTGTACACAGCAAATCTATCTGTAAATCTTAAATAATTTTTTTAAAATAAAATTTTATTGAAGAATCAGTACACACACCTTAGATAAAAGTAGAAAATACAGACAAGCAAAAAATAAAGATAAACATCACATTGCCACCACCCAGAGATCACCACCCTGTTAATATTTCAGTGCATATCCTGTGCGTGAATACATTTTTCAATGAGATCACACTGCTCAGAAATCTGCATTTTTCAGTTAATAGCTACCTATTCATTTTAGTAATTTTTTCATATAATTTCTAGATCATATTAAAAATTTGTCAACCCAAAAATATCCTTTGTAGCTGGCTTTCACAAATAAGCAGCATCATTTAAATAAGTTTTCCCCTCACCTAATACCTAACTTTATCCAAATTTTGTCGACCCAAATATATTTACAGCTAGCTTTCCCAAATCACTATCCAATCCAGGATCAACCACTGCATGTGGTTCTTGTCTCTTAAGTCTTTTGAAATCTAGCACTTGAGGTGAAAAATAAAAAGACACTGGTTTATTGAAGGGACAGACCACTTGAAGTGAAAAATTTCCTATAGCTGGACTTGAATGGTTGTTTCCTCAAGGTCATTGAATTTGTTTCTCTAGACCTTGTATTTCCTGGAAACTGACAGTTCAATCTCAAGACTCAATGAATTTAAGTAAAAAATTTTGGGATTCAAGTCAAACATTTATAGTCCATGTATTATTACATTAGATGCAATACATAACATCTGGTTGACATTTAATGATACTAATATTGACCACTAGATTAGCGACGACATATATGCTGTTTTTATCATGGACTCCATTTTTAATACAGACGTTATACAGTCCATCTAGGCACTAATACCTTATTCATTTTCAATAATTCTGGCTTCTAAATATGCTCAACTCATTTACAGCATGTGGCTTTGTACCTCAGAGTATATGGTGTGTGCGGGGATAGAATACGGAGCTGATGCGAGATGAAGGGATGTGGTAGGCTGCGGCCAGAACGGAAAGTATGAATGCTAACATAAGGAAAATGAAGTTCAATCTATAGAAACAGAGGTGCCCTTGGAGTGACAATATTAGATTTCAGTTTTTTTAAAGTTCACTATGGTGAAGGAGGCAAAATGGGGCAGATAGAATTGTTTGGAGGCTGCCTGACACCAAGAAAGCTTGAACTAGGGTGGTAGAAAGGAAAAAGAGAAAATAGGATTCAAGAGGTATTTGGAAAAGAAATAGCGAGAAGCCAGTGAGCAACTGGATCGGGAAGAAGAGGAAAAATGTCTCTAGAACGATACTCTAAGTTTTCTGGTCGGGAGGACTGCGTAGTTGATGACGTTTACCAACACAACGACTACTGGAAAGGAACAAAAGCAGGTCTGGAGAAGAACTTGAAATAATTAAAAGATACATTAACATTGGGACAACCAATTGAAGATATCTTCTAGGCAGTTGGATCTGGAGCTCGGGAAAGCTAGCTGTCTGGGCTGGAGAAACAGATCTGTGAGCGATCACCACGTACTTGGTAACGAAAGCCCCTGGAACACAAGTGATCGCCCTGGGAGTGCTTAAGGAGAAGGGGGGAGAACCCCAAGGCAGGATCCCTGGTAAACTCAAAATCCAAAAGCGAGGGGAGTAAACACGCCTTCTGCTTTCCGAGCCCCACCGCGGCGAGTCCACACCCCCAGGCGGGAGGGACTTACCAAGGCGTAAGAGCGGAGGCGCCCTTCAAGCCCACGCAGGCAGCAGGCGCGGAGGTCCAGCTCCAAAGAAGCCGCTCAGAACTGGGCCCAGAACAGTTGGCTCTCGCGTAGCAGGACTGTCGTGGGCCCCAGACGCCGAGAAGCTGCCGCACCTAACGACAACTACCGGACACGCCTGAAACGGATCCCGCAGCACTCAACCCGCGCTCCGCCCACAGCGCTGAAAGTCCCTCTCGGGGCCCCGTCACCCTCCGAGCATTCCGATTGGCGGAGAAGACTATGGGACCTGGAAGTTGTCTTTGTCCGGGGAGGGCTGCCCTTCCGGTTCCGTTGGGTCCCCCTTTGGCTCGGGTACCCTGCCCCTCCCCCTTCCCGGAGCCCCGAGGGGCCGGAGCTCCTGGCCGTGCCGAGTCCTGACAGCGGCTTTTCCAGGGGGTCTGTAAGTGCGGAGGTGGACGGAGAGCCGGGCGGGGGTGCGCGGTCTCTCAAGATGGAGCTCCCTTGGGGCCCTGGATTGGCCGGGACCTGCACAGGGTTAGGGATAGGGGGGCTGGCCTAGGCCCCGGGGGAGTTAAGGAGCCCTTGGCCCGGCCCACGCGGCGCCCCGCCCCTTTCCCTTCCTAGACTCGGGAGTGGGGAGCCTGACGATGCCCCAAAGACCGCCTTCTGGGACCCCAGCCCAGGGACCAGGAGTCGGCTTGGCCACCTGACTCTGGCATTTTGTAAAAGGCGCCAGAGCTGAGGCCCTGGGAAAACGAACCCCGGGAACTGGCTCAAGGCAAGGCCTCAGTGCTAGTCCGTGAGAATCACTAGGAATTACTGTTACCCTTTTTCCTGGGTTTCCCCTCAAATCGGCAAGTGACTATAGCAAATTTTATATTACTGGCCCTATGCCAGGCACTGGGATTCGTAAGATAGCCTTCCAGTTTTCAAGGTCAAGTTGGGAGCCAGATGTAAAAAATAACTGCTTCTTCCAAATACAAAAAATAACTGCTTCTACAATATGTATGTGTCAATCACATATTAACTCCTAGGACAGTTGCTGGGAAGGCTTCCAAGAGAAAGTGACTTCAGAACTGTACTTTTCAAGAGGATAAGGTGGAAAAGAGCTTTTCAGGCAGAAGGAACAGCTCTAATGCCACGGGGTAATAACCGAACATAACTTGTATGTGAAGAAACGGAAATGGGGAGTGTCATAGGATAGGATATGAGGCTGGGAAAGTAGACTAAAGTCCAGATAGTGTAAGGCCTAATCCTAAAGGAGATGGTAGTTTTTGAAGAGTTTTGAGCAGGAGACGGATATGGTCAGATTTGCACTGAGCAAAGCCATTTTATTTTGGAGGTCAGCCTATGGAAAAAGAATTTCCATTAACTGAATCTGGACTCTTTAGCTAAAGTCTAGGGACTCCTATTAGAGATTTTTTTGAAGGGGTAATGAGAGCAGCCTGATGAGAGATAATGAAATCCTGAGATAGAGTTATGACAGAGTTACTGAAATGGAGGCAGGGGAATGGTGTCAAGACTCTATAATTGAATGTTGAGGGAGAGAGAGGTATGGAAGCTGATTCTTTGGTTTTAAACCTTTGCCATTTGAGGAATGGTGATGCCATTACAGAAGTAAAACCATAGCTTATTGTAGATTTTAAGTTCATTTTTTAGACATGTCGAATTAAAGGTTTAATGGAATATCCATATGGAGCTGTCCAGCATAGCGTTGGAAATGCAAATTTGGAGCTTAGGCTATATGTTGTGGCTAGAAGTAAAAGGTTTGAGTCATCAGCATAGAGGTGGAAACCGTGTGATTAGCTGACATAAGGGAGTGTTGAGAAGGAAGGAAATATTTTCATGGTAGAGAGAGGAAGAGGAGCTAGTAATGTAGCCAAGGTAGTAGCAGAAACAGAGGTAGGAGATGAATATAAGAATACAGAGTTCCAACAACCAAGGAGTCCCAGAAATCAAAAGAAGAGAATTTCAAGGAGGGACCATTGGTCAGTTCATTAGAGAATTTGAAGAATGAGGGAAGAAAAGAAAAAGATTGCATTTCTTTATTAAGAGGTAATTAAGAAATTTTTGTAGAATGATGAGGTGATGGTATATGAAATAATGGGAACCTTGACTGGTTTGGTGTTAAATGAAAATGAGAAATGGCCGCATATGAAGACTTTTACAAAGAAAATTGATTGGTTTTGTTTATAAAGCAAATGCTTATAGACCACATACTTGGTATTGTTCTAAGCTCATTAAAAGCATTAACTCATTTAATTTTCCGTAACAGCCCTATAAAGTACCATTTGATAGATGGGAAACCTGAAGCACAGAGTGGTTAACTAACTTGCCCAAGGTCACACAGGTAATGAGTGAGGAGGGTTTTAATTCCAGGGAATCTGGCTCTGCAGTCCATGCTTTTACCTGCTGCACTATGCAGTGACTGAATATGGGAGTCAAACAAGTGGGAAAAACTCAAGGACAGATAGACTCATTGATAACAAGTGGAGAGGTTTGGAGGGAGACCCAGGTTGAGAAGAAGGTAAGCTATGGATTTGTTTTATATATGTATATATATATTTTTTTTTTCTCTCCTTTTGTCTTAGATCTTCTTCCACTTTATACTGTTTCTTCCACTCACATGCTTTCATCTATCACTTACTAAGTATAATCAGGTCTTCTCTTCAGCTTTGATCCATATATTCAGGTAACTCATAGATCTTCATATTTATGTCACATAGGCTTTTCAGGCTCAACATTTTAAAGACCAGATTCATGATCATCCTCTGCAGTATTCCCTAGCTTAGTGAAGGACAACCAGTCAAAGATATCCAGCCTCTCAAACCAAGTGTTTTGGAGTTATCTTGACCCTTCTTTTGTTCCCCACTTTGGTCATTAAGTCCATTGGTTCTTTGTTTGAAATACCCCTCATACCTTTTCCTCTCTCCATCCATATTATTGTTGTCTCTGTCCAGACCTTCATCATTTCTGTCTTAATCTGTTATAGTGATAGCATATCAGCAGTTTCTTTGCCTCCACATCCACTACTCTCCAAGCCATTCTCCATACACTTGATTTTTGACTTACCGACTTTTAGATACTGCAAGAGTTTAGGCACTGTGCATTTGAAGTGATAAGAAGTAGCCTAGTGGATGTATTTTTGAGTAGCTTGAATTGAGGTTAAGTTTGGTTAAGGTTGACCACAGAGATGCTCACTTAGGAATTTTTAATGTATAGAGGGTAATAAAACATTGAAAAACCAGACAGACTTTTTGAGAAAATAAGCCTTGAAAAAGCATAGCAAAAAATCAAGGACTGAGTTTCGAGGATATCCCAACCTAACGGCAACTAACAAGATAATTTAGTGAAGCTTGGGGAACAGACCAGCAAAAGAATGGTGGAAAACTGAGGTTAGTAGTTAAGTAACTTGCCCATTTCTATAGAAAAGTTTAAGAAGAATGAATTAGATCTATATTTATTCAACATATATCTGAAAAACAGTAAGTGAAAAAAGCAACTTGCAAAACTATGGTTAGTTTATGTATAAGAAACGTGTTTGCATTTTCTATACTCAGCATGTAGAAGGGTTAGTTTAAAAAGGGAAGGGGGGAAGAAAAGTCTGGAAAGACCAAACTTAGAACAGAGTACTGAGTGGAAGTACTCTGGGAAAAGGGACTTTTACTTTATCGACAATGTTCAAAATTTTTCAAGGAAGGATATATTCCTGTATATATTACTTACAAGTAAAAGCCCCTGCGCATCTGTTAGTTTGTTGTACTGTGGAGGCTTGTGTGTTGTTGTGATACTGGAAGCTATGCCACCAGTATTAAAATACCAGCAGGATCACTCATGGCAGACAGGTTTCAGCTGAGCTTCCAGACTAAGACAGACTAGAAAGAAGGACCCGGCGGTCTGCTCCTGAAAAGAATTAGCCAGTGAAAACCTTATGAATAGCAGCAGAACATTGTCTGATACAGTGCTGGTAGACGAGCCCCTCAGGTTGGAAGGCACTCAAAAGACCACTGGGGAAGAGCTGCCTCCTCAAAGTAGAGTAGACCTTAATGGAGTCAAGCTTTTGGGACTTTCATTTGCTGATGTAGCAAGACTCAAAATGAGAAGAAACAGCTGCAAACATCCATTAATATTGGAACCTGAAATGTACAAAGTATGAATCTAGAAAAATTGGAAATCATCAAAAGTGAAATGGAACTCATAAAATTCAATATGCTAGGCATTAGTGAGCTGAAATGGACTGGTATTGGTCATTTTGAATTGGACAATCGTATGGTCTACTATGCCAGGAATGACAACTTGAAGAAGAATGGCATTGCATTCATCATCAAAAAGAACATTTCAAGATCTATTCTGAAGTATAACACTGTCAGTGATAGGATAACATCCATACGCCTACAAGGAAGACCAGTTAATACAACTATTGTTCAAATTTATGCACCAACCACTAAGGCCAAAGATGAAGAAATTGAAGATTTTTACCAAGATCTGGAGTCTGAAATTCATCAAACATGCAAATCAGGATACACTGATAATTACTGGTGGTTGGAATGTAAAAGTTAGAAATAAAGAAGGATCAATGTTTGGAAAATATAGTCTTGTAATAGAAACGATGCCGGAGATTGCATGATTGAATTTTGTAAGACCAACAACTTCTTCATTACGATACCTGTTTTCACCAACGTAAATGGCAACTACACACATGAAGCTTGCCAGATGGAATACACAGGAATCAAATCGACTACATCTGTGGAAAGAGATGATGGAAAAGGTCAATATCATCTGTCAGAACAAGGCCAGGAGCCGACTGCAGATCAGACCATCAGTTACTCATAAGAAAGTTCAAGTTGAGACTGAAGAAAATTAGAACAAGTCCAGGACAGCCAAGGTACAACCATGAGTATATCTCACCTGAATTTAGAAACCATCTCAAGAATAGATTTGACACGTTAAACACTAATGACTAAAGACTAGATGAGTTGTGGAATGACATCAAGGACATCAGGCATGAAGAAAGCAAGAGGTCATTAAAAAGACAGGAGAGAAAGAAAAGATCTAAATGAATGTCAGAAGAGACTGAAACTTGCTCTTGAACTTTGAGTAGCTAAAGCAAAAGGAAAAAATGATGAAGTAAAAGAGCTGAACAGAAGATTTCAAAGGGTGGCTCAAGAAGACAAAGTAAAGTATTATGATGACATGTACAAAGGCCTGCAGATAGAAAACCAAAAGGGAAGAACACGCTTAGTGTTTCTCAAGGTGAAAGAACTGAAGAAAAACTCAAGCCCCGAGTTGCAATAATGAAGGATTCTAAGGGGAAAATGTTAAATGACTCAGGAAGCATCAGAAGAAGATGGAAGGAATATACAGAGTCACTATACCAAAAAGAATTGGTCGATGTTCAGCCATTTCAGGAGGTAACACATGATCAGGAACTGATGGTACTGAAGGAAGAAGTCCAAGCTGCACTGAAGGCACTGAAGGTTCCAGGAATTGACGGACTACCAATTGAAATGTTTCAACAAATAGATGCAGTGATGGAAGTGCTCACTCGTCTATGCCAAGAAAGAGGAAGACAGCTACCTGGCCAGACAACTGGATAAGATCCATATTTATGCCTATTCCAAAGAAAGGTGATCTAACCAGATGCGAAAATTATCGAACAATATCTTTAATATCACATGCAAGCAAACTTTTGCTAAAGATCATTCAAAGCCACTGCAGCAGTAGATCAACAGGGAACTCCCAGAAATTCAAGCCAGATTTAGAAGAAGATGGGGAACGAGGGATATCGTTGCTGATGTCAGATGGATCACGGCTGAAAGGAGAGAATATCAAAAAGATGTTTTTCTGTGTTTCATTGACTATGCTAAGGCATTCAACTGTCTGGATTATAACAAATTATGGATAACATTGCGGAGAATAGGAATTCTAGAACACTTGATTGTGCTCATGAGGAATCTGTACATGGATCAATAGGGGGTCATTTGAATACAACAAGGGTATACTGCATAGTTTAAAGTCAGGAAAAGTGTACGTCAGGGTTGTGTCCTTTCACCATACCTATTCAATCTTTATGTTGAGCAAATAATCTGAGAAGCTGGACTATATGAAGAAGAATGGGGCATCAGGATTGGAGGAACACTGTTTAATAACCTGCGTTATGTAGATGACACAACCTCGCTTGCTGAAAGTGAAGAGAACTTGAAGCACTTACTCAAAGATCAAAGACCACAGCCTTCAATATGGATTACCTCAACAAAGAAAACAAAATTCTCACAATTGGGTCAATAAACAACATCATGATAAATGGAAAAAAGATTGTGATCGTCAAGGATTCATTTTACTCGGATCCACAATCAACACCTCTAGAAGCAGCAGTCAAGAAATCAAAAGACACATTGCATTGGGCAAATTGGTTGCAAAAGACCTCTTATAAAGTGTGGAAAAGCAAAGATATCACCTTGAGGACTAAGGTGCGCCTGACCCAAACTGTGGTGTTTTCAGTTGCCTCATATGCATGCGAAAGCTGGACAAATGAACGAGGAAGGCCCAGGAAGAATTGAGACCTTTGAATTGCAGTGTTGGTGAAGAATATTGAGTATACCGTCAACTGCCAAAAGGACGAACAAATCTGTCTTGGAAGAAGTACAACCAGGATGCTCCTTAGAAGCAAGGATGGCGAGACTACATCTCACATACTTTGGACATGTTATCAGGAGGTGTCCGTTCCTGGAGAAGGACATCATGCTTGGTAAAGTAGAGGGTCAGCAAAAAGAGGAAGACCCTCTACGAGATAGATTGACACAGTGGCTGTAACAGTGGGCTCAAGCATAGCAACAATTGTGAGGACGGCGCAGGACCAGGCAGTGTTTTGTTGAGTTATGCATAGGGTCTCTATGACTCAACAACACCTAGAAACAACAACGAAAGTCAAAACAAAGCAAAAAATTGAGAACTTAGAGAATGTCATGTCATGAAAGTAAGCCAATAGAAGGAAAGGAATCACGTTTATAGAAAGAGTGTAGTATAATACTACCTCTTTGAAAAATAAAGTGTCAAGAAGGAACAAGCAGAAGATTTCAAACTAGTCAGGAGTGCTAAGGTGAAAGATAAGGTAGGTGAGAAACAGACTGACATACAGCCTTAGAGTTTATTATACAGAATAGAAAATCTTTGCTCATCAGTAGTTACTAAAGCATTTGAGATAAGAAACTTGGGTACTTTCTCACTGCCCATAGCACAGCAGTGAACATGGTCTGACTTAGAATATTTGCTAGTCTTTTTTGGGTTACTTCTGTTTGAACAAAGGGAAATATTCAAATCAGTTGGCACATTTGTTATGGAAGTAATTATGGAAGAACTGTATAAATATAAAGAAAGAAAAAGTGATCTTATGTGAGACTATTCCTACTACATTTATGTTTGAGAAATAGTACATTCAAAACTTGCTAATAGAAATGGCAGTATTCCAGTTTAATTGCTGAGAAAATACCTCAAGTGGATTTTTTTGCCCTTAACTTCCTTTTTTTCTTTTTATTCACATACATTAAAATGCACAGCTCTTAAATATAGTTTGATAAGTTGTAACCAACATCCAAATCAGGATATAGAACATAATGTTCATCATCCCAGAAAGATCCCTCTGTTCCAGTATCCCCTCCCATCGCCTCCAGGCAAGTACTGGCTACTGTTCTGATGCCGTTTATCTAGTTACTGGATTCTTGACAAGAGACATAGAAGATGATGGTAAAAATTCCTGCTGTTTTTTGCTTTCCTGTTAGTCTGAGGGAGTCCTGGTGGCACAGTGGTTAAGAGCTCAGCTGCCAACAAAAAGGTCGACAGTTCAAATCCACTAGATACTCCTTGAAACCCTATGGAGCAGTTCCACTCTGTCCTACAGGGTCTACAGGGTTGCTATGACTTGGAATCGACTTGACAGCAACAGATTTGGCTTGGTTTTTGTTAGTCTGAGTAGGAGCCCTGGTGGTGCAGTGGTTAAGAGCTACGGCTGCTAACTAAAAGGTTGGCAGTTTGAATTTACCAGCCATTCCTCAGAAACCCTATGGGGCAGTTCTAATCTTTCCTCTAGGGTCACTTTATGAGTCAGAATCGACTGGACAGCAGCAGGTTTGGTTTTGGTTTATTAGTCTCAATGGAGCCCTGGTGGCACAGTCATTAAGAGCTCAGACTGCTAACCAGAAGGTTGGCAGTTTGAATCCACCAGCCACTCCTTGGAAACCCTATGGCGCAGTTCTGCTCTGTCCTATAGGGTAGCTATGTGTTGGAATTGACTCCATGGGAAAGGGCCATTAGTCTGAGTAGGAGTTCTCGTGGTGCAGTGGTTTAAGCCCTCGGCTGCTAACTGAACGGTTGGTGGCTAGAATCCATCAGCAGCTCTGTGGGAGAAAGATGTGGCAGTCTACTTCCATAACGATTATAGTCTTGGAAATCGTATGGGGTGGTTCTACTCTGTCCTATAGGGTATCTATGAGTTGGAATCAACTCGATGGCAATGAGTATTAGTCTGAGTATTCAGGATATTCCAGTTGTTTCTTCAAGTAGGATTTTAGAACCTTGGGGCCTGAAGAGGCTTTAATCATCATGTAGATGAAGAAAGATAAAGTGACTTATCTCAGGTCTTGCAGCATGTGATGAAACAGAGCCTACTTTAGAGCATATGCCTCCTTACTGTTGCATATTCCTGTGCTCTTCTGATTTGTTTCCCTTTGTCAGGAACTCAGCTGGTAGTACTCCATTCCTGTCTTCAGCAGTTCTCTCAATTTCTTTTGAGGAGAAATTGGACCAGACCCTGATCTCTTAGGCTTTGAAGATTGAATAACCATGGTGAAACAATAATTTGAAAGCAATTTTGTGGATTTTGGAAAAGAATTGCCCATCTCTATTTTTTTATGTAATGAAGAAATAGGCAGTGGCAAAATCAGGTCTATCTGGAAAAGTGTGGATAGTGTATCGATAGTATGATGAAGGGGAGGATCAGAAGAATTAATCTGCCCTTGCAATGCCCCAGGCAGTAGATGGTAAGGACCTGAATCATGGAAATGACAGTGAGAATGGAGAAAGAGCTAATTTGGGAATCATTTTGAGGATAAAGCGAGCAGAATGTGGTGACCAATGCACTCTTCAGCTTGACCAGTTCTTTATCTTCTTTCAGGCACTAAAAACCCTGCTATAATCTAGAATTATGTGAGTGATTTTTATGAATATTATGAATAATTACCATATTTAGAACTTACATTTGGGGATTGTGAAGTTGAGTATGTTTGTAATTCTTATTTTCTTTTATCTGCAAATGGTATTAAGTTACAGTCTACAAAAATGAATACCCAAAAGATGGCAAAATAAGAGAAAGTTAAAATAGGAAGGGAAAACAAAGGTAAGGGCATGAAATGTAATCAGGAATATGACTAATACATAAATGGCTTACCATTAAAGTCTTCTCTACTTAACACAAATTTGGCTTTAAGTTGTAGTTCTATTTTTGTTTTTAAACATAAAGCTTTTATTTAAGAAGACCAGACTTATAAAAAAAAGTGTACAAATTATAACTGTAAAGCTCAGTGACACAAATTTGGTTCTAAGTTGTTCTTTTATTTTTCCTTAATGTAAACCTTTTATTGAAGCATAATATAAGTACATAGAAGTATACAAATCATGAGTGTACAGGTCAATGGATTTTCTTGGGTGTGAAGAGGGTAATCTGAACATTTACACAGTTCACGTTACCCTAAGATAAAACTGTTTCTAGTGTAGTTGTCTCATGCATAAATCTTTGGATTAGACAATTTGGGCACAAGTTCCAGCTCTAACACTTAACACTTTAATCCTCTATTAAGTTTGACAAGTTATTTATGTTCTCCAAGCTTGAGTTTCCTCAAATACAAACTGGGGATAATAATAATTTTTTTTACCTCATAGGGATTTTAATGATCAAATGGGTCGAGTTAGTTAAAGCACTTAGCACTATTTCTGGCACACGGTAAGGACTCAGTAAAGATTAGCTGTCATTTTGCTTTTTAAAATTAATCCTTTTTACTTTATTTTAAAAAGGTTTTTAAAAAAGTAGTTTAAATTTTGGTTTTTCATTCTCGAAACTATTTTAAAAATAAATCCCAGAATGAAATTTTCCCTAGGATACTCAAAAGAGGACATCATGATAATAAAGAGCATCTCTACCGTAGCTCGGTAATAATTTCATAGGGAACAGTAAGAATTAATTATTCAGCTCATTTTTGTTGAGTGAGTTATGTAAAGAGTAAAAGTTGGGCCTTGCCCTCAAGTAACTAACAGTCTATTAAGGAAGAGAAACTAGTGACAGCAAACAAGGGATAAACTGTGTGGCATGGAAATAAGAGCGTATCAAAGGGAAACAGTAAAGTGGACTGACACAGTAGGGAAAACTTCCTAAAATAAATGGAATAAATTTTCCTTACATTCTTGCACTACAGCAGATCAAAGCAGGCACTTTCTTGGGATGCCACTTTGACTGCTCCTGTGACTTTCAATATTCAATATTTAGAGAATTTCTTGAGAACTGATGGTTAGGAAGTAAACAAAACCATACCCTTTATCTTTGGAGCATCAAGGAACAATTGTCCCTGAGGATAGTTGTCTAAAGCATTGTGAGTACTGTCCTATAGTGGAAGCAGTTAACATTCATTTTTGGGTGTGAGGAGAAAAATACTGACTTGTTGGTGATCATGGTCAGCTTTAATGCATTCGGGACCAGCTAAACTCTCATAAAGAATGCGACTCTTGTTTGACCACTTGAAACAACAATTATTTTTATTATAAATTTTGGTTATAAATTAGAACATTCATTGTTTCCAGAATGAGTATATTCCAAACTAAAAAACCATCCCTATTGGCATCGAGTTGATTCCAACTCATGGTGACCTATAACAGAGTAGAACTGCCCCATATGGTTTCCAGAGAGCAGGTGGTGGATTCGAACTGTTGACCTTTCAGTTAGTAGCTATAGCTTTTAACCATGTCACCACCAGGGCTTCAAGAATACGTTAAGCTACTGTAATTGCTAAGAACTGACCAGTGATAATATAGTTTTGTTGCTTTAAATTACCAATTCAGTCCTTATATCTTCTTGATATTTCATTTTTATTTGATTCTTATCATCTTGATAAAAATTGGTTTGCCTTTTCTCTGATCCTACATGTACTTTTCTATATTCCTTCTGTCAATGCAGTTTTTATTGTAATTATTCATTATTTGTACATTCTAAATGTCTTACAAAAGGAAAGCTTATATCTTCTTATGCATTTTTTTAATCTACCAGTGCTATACCAGTTCCCCATCCTAAATTTTACCTCTGTTTCTATGAAATTCTCATTCAGTCGAACTCCCAAGTGTAGAACCTTTACACGCAGACCCCTTTATTTTTTCATTCTCTATATCCAGTTATCAAGCCCTTTGAAACATCTTTTGTTATTTTTCCTTGCCCCTTATTCCTGTTTTCATTCCTTTCCAGGTTCTCATGGCCTCAGTCCTGTAATGTTTCTATAGATGCCAAGCCTCTTCCTAACAACAATTCTTCCTTCTTATCTCTGTTAAACTAATCCTATACATCCAACAAATGCAAACTGAGCACCTGCTATGTGTTTAGTACAGTGTTAGGGATTGGGGAACACACCAGTTTGAAAGAAGAGGATTTGGCCAGTAATGGGACAAGCAATATGGCTATAGTAACATAGAATTTGAAGCAAAAGGAAAGAGTGTTTTGCCCCAGAAGATACAGGTTCCCAGCTTCACCCCACTAAATAGGATAGAAATGTTCCCTCAAATATCACAGAGCTCCCTGTTTGGAGGAGAAGGCTTATAGTTAAACAAGTATTTAATAAAGTGTTTTGAGTTTAATGATAGAAGTACAGGGTGTTATAGACATAGTAGCAACAACTGCTCTAGTCTAAGAAGTCAGGGAAGGCCTTCTCAGAGGAAGTAAAACTTGAATCAGAATTGCCTAAGAGGTAGAATTCCAGACTAAGGAAACAAACGTGTAAGGCCTAGAGTCAAAAGACTGCTATCATGCACCAGGCACTGAGGAATAAGACCTGCACTCTGCCTTCTACGAGCCTTTGCAATACAGAGTTAGAGGTTAACAGTATAAAAATTGGGCCTCGGGGTCCATATGTGACCAGGAGCAGCTGGTTGCCTCATCTGTCTCTTAACCAAGGGGGTGATGAATGCAAAAAAGTTGAAGGTAAACTTGTTAACGCGCTGAGGTTATACAGCTCTTTTTCAAGGATAGACCAGATACACATACTGATCTCACAGAAGACTAGTATATAAACATAGAATGCCAAGTTTATTATTTTTGCAATGACTAGTGGCCTGGAATTATCATGTTGGCATGGCTAACTCTTCCTTCTCTATAGGGAGACACATGGGAAGACAAGTTACGATCAAAAAATCATTTGGAGAGTGTAGAATCAGAACATGGGGACTTTCTCCAAAGGAATTGCTATATAAGGAGAGTAATATGCAGAGATTTGGCAAAGACACCTCCGGGCTTCAATGGGTTATGCCATTGTTTACCTTAATTATTACTGTTGTTGTTGTTAGGTGCCGTCCAGTCGGTTCTGATGCATAGTGACCCTATAGGTTTACTTAATCAGTTCATACTCAAGAGATTACCCTTGATCCAGGAGGCAAAGGGAAGACACTGAAGGATTTTATGCAGGGTGGGATACAATCAGATCTGTGTTTTTGAAAGATGACTGGTGGTGGTGTAGAGGTTGGATCATAGGGAACAGAAACTATAAGCCTGGAAAATATTTATGAAGAGATTTTAGTAGTCCAAATAATGAGTAATGATGGATGCACACGGATGGACCAGAGGAAAGAACAGAATCTTGTAGGGATTGATTAGATCTACCTTACTCGTACTCAGAATCCCATCAATTGGCTCACCTGATTTTTCTATATCAAGTATTTTTCTTTGAATATCAAGAAATATTTCTTAAAAGAGAGCTTAGATTGTTCCAGAATGCACAGAAAAAAGAACTGTGCCTCTGACACTGTCCAAAGTTTGTGCCTTTAAGTCTCTGATTTTTATTTTATCACGGAAATATTTGTTTGAATAAATTCACACCAGTTTAAACAGAAGAGGGGTTTGCCCAGAAATGGGGCAAGCAATGTGGTTGCAGTTCTTTCAAATACAAAGCAAAGGAAAAGAGTGCTTTGTCCTAGGAAAAACAGGTTCCCAGTTTCCTGCAAAAGAAAGTAGTTACTTCATCTTTTTTGCTTTGGTACATTTTAGTTTATTTTTGAAACCTTATGGAACTCTCATTTGAGAAGAAAAAAAAAAAAAAAAGCAATACTCTTGGACTAACTCAAGCACTCTTCTTATATTAAGTATTTAAAAAAGTTGACTGGATGCCAAGCTGTTGCACTGATACACATCCACTCCTTAGGTGTAATTGACACTTGATGTTGGTAACAAGTAATTTTCAGCTGCCTTCGAAAGCTGTTGTAGTAGCTTCCTCTTTCAAGGAAAATTTCTTTTGGATACATCTAAGCAGATATGACAACACAAATTTGTTTTTGGAAGGTATATCCAGGTTTCTTAATTGTTTGAATTTTCTTAAATTCAACCTTTTTACATTTCTGTTCTTTAGGTCTGCCAAAATGTCTGAAAGATCAGATCTCCTTCACTTCAAGTTTGAAAATTATGGAGATTCAATGTTACAAAAAATGAACAAATTAAGAGAAGAGAATAAATTTTGTGATGTTACAGTTCTCATAGATGATATTGAGGTTCAGGGGCATAAAATTGTGTTTGCTGCAGGTTCCCCTTTCTTAAGAGACCAGTTTTTACTGAATGATTCCAGAGAGGTGAAAATCTCCATATTACAGAGTTCCGAAGTGGGGAGACAATTGCTATTATCCTGTTATAGTGGTGTGCTCGAATTCCCTGAGATGGAACTGGTAAATTACTTGACTGCTGCGAGTTTTCTTCAGATGAGCCACATTGTAGAACGGTGTACACAGGCCCTGTGGAAGTTTATAAAGCCAAAACAACCAATGAATAGTAAAGAGGGATGTGAACAGCAGAGTGCTTCTCCCCAGTCGAAAGAACAGCAGGGAGATGCCAGAGGCTCCCCAAAACAGGACTCATCTTGTATTCATCCATCTGAAGACAGTATGGATATGGAGGACAGTGATATTCAGATTGTTAAGGTGGAATCTATTGGGGATGTATCAGAGGTTAGAAGTAAAAAAGATCAAAACCAGTTTATTTCTTCTGAACCCACTGCTTTACATTCATCAGAGCCCCAGCACTCCCTGATAAATTCAACTGTGGAAAACAGAGTAGGTGACATAGAACAAAATCATCTCCACAATTATGCCCTCTCTTACACAGGCAGTGATAACATCATCATGGCCTCAAAAGATGTCTTTGGGCCTAATATTCGAGGTGTAGACAAAGGCCTACAGTGGCATCACCAATGTCCAAAGTGTACCAGGGTGTTTCGTCACCTGGAGAACTACGCCAACCATTTAAAAATGCACAAACTCTTTATGTGTCTACTCTGCGGCAAGACTTTTACTCAGAAAGGCAACCTTCATCGACATATGCGTGTACACGCCGGCATTAAACCTTTCCAGTGTAAGATCTGTGGGAAAACCTTTTCGCAGAAGTGTTCCTTACAGGATCATCTTAATCTTCACAGTGGAGATAAGCCCCATAAATGTAACTATTGTGACATGGTTTTTGCACATAAGCCAGTTTTGAGGAAACACCTTAAACAGCTGCATGGCAAAAACAGCTTTGATAATGCCAATGAAAGAAATGTGCAAGACCTCACAGTGGACTTTGATTCTTTTGCATGTACAACAGTCACAGACTCTAAAGGGTGTCAGCCACAGCCTGATGCAACACAGGTCCTGGATGCAGGTAAACTGGCCCAAGCTGTCCTGAACTTAAGGAATGATAGTACTTGTGTGAATTGAATAGGGGCTTCATGCTCACTAGAAGTGACTGAGAACTGGGCAATAGTCTGAGTCTTTGTAGGAGTGACTTTGCTAGTTTGACTTCTCCAGAGCTCTGTTATACAGGTTGTGGGAGCTGAGTCAAAGCACTAATCAGGCAGCTTACCACATGAAGTGGTCTTGCCTTCCTTTTGCCCACTTCCGTTTTTTGTTCTGAATTATTTATCTGGTGATGTCTATTTTCCTTTCCCAAGAAGTATCCCATCTGTCTACCTAACACTGACTTGTCTTTCAGACTGACACTATTTTAGGCTTTTCACTGGGAACATTCTGAAGGTACCAACAAATTAATAAAATAACCTACTCTCCACTAAGAGATCCTATGCTAAGAGAAGTGAATGATATTTTTCTTTGGCAGAAAATAGGCTGAGGTATAAGGTAATACTGTTATTGACCTGAAATGAATATGTGGTAGAACTTCTGGTTGTGTGTTGATAATTCATCCATGTCTGGTCAATGAATGAATCTGCTTCTTACCATTTGTACTTGTCTTAGGGTTTGGTTATAAAGAAAGTATTTTGGTTTATTCTGTACCCTTTTCAACAGTATTATGGCCCAACTTCATGTCTTTGAATTGTTCATGTAAACCAGAGTACAATATTTTCAGCAACACTTGCAGACACCTAGTTAGGGATCAGCATGAGGAGTATAATCAGCAAAAGACAGAAGTATGATTATGCAACAGCACTTACATGGGAGGTATTCCTGGTAGGACATCCCACCAAGAGGCCAGATATTTATAATTAATGTGTCATTTACCTGTTGAGGAAACCCTGGTGGCGTAGTGGTTAAGTGCTACGGCTGCTAACCAAAGGGTCGGCAGTTCAGATCCTCCAGGCACTCCTTGGAAACTCTATGGGGCAGTTCTACTCTATCCTATAGGGTCACTATGAGTCAGAATCGACTCGACGTCACTGGGTTTGGTTAGGTTTTGGTTACCTGTTGATGGCTTTTTAAGTCAGGATTGCTCCAGGCACACTTAAAATGTGCTTAAGTATAATGGTCTCTCTAAAAAAGAGCTATTTGGGAGTGTCTAAACTTAGTTTGGGAGCCCTGGTGGCACAGTGGTTAAGAGCTAAGCTGCTAATGGAAAGATTGGCATTTCAAATCCACCAGCTGCTCCTTGGAAACCCCATGGGGCAGTTCTACTCTGTCCTAACAGGTTGCTATGAGTCAGAATCAACTCAATGGCAATGAGTTTAATGGGTTAAACTTTGGTTCAAGGCGTGCTGGTGGTACAATGGTTAAGCACTTCGCTGCTAACCAAAATGTCAGGAGTTCAAAACTATTGTGAGAGAAATAATGTAGCAATCTGCTTCTGTAAAGGTTAAATAGCCTTGGAAACCCTATGGGGCTGTTCTACTCTGACCTGTAGGGTCACTATGAGTCAGAATTGACTGGACAACAGGGGGAACGGAAAAATTTCGTTTCAGAGTTTAGCCATCAGAAAAGTGAGTTAGTCCATCAGAGTTTGTCCAATGTACTAAAATAATCTCATTTCCTAGTATACCTTAATTTCTAAAATCTATGAAAAAAGTGAGTCATAAGAGGGGCAATCAAAATTTTGCATTTAGATTTTCCTCTTGAAGGTATACAGTTCCACCTCCCCACCTCTGATAGATCGCTAATACAAAGTTGATCTTCAGCACATGTTATACTTCAGAAATAAATGTTTGAATGTTACTTTATTCTGTCCCAGGAGTTAGATTTAGATAACAAGAGTGCTAGCGTCCTTAGAGAATGTTAAAGAGATTATTTACTCCACCTCTTTCATTTTAAGTTGAAACATCCAAAGCCCAAAGAGGTGGCCTGGTCAAGGTAGATACGTGATTAAACGCAAGCTAATGTTTCCTTACTTATTCCTACTATCCTTGGCTTAAAAAGATCTAGTACATGATCAAGAAAAATACACTAGCAAAAAGCTCTCAGCTTTTTTACTGAGACTTTGTGAACAAAATATCACAGAGGGATTTATTTATGTTAGTTAATTGTTTTCTGGTTAGAATGAGTATTACACCCTTCCCAAGCAAGTGACTGATTTGCTGGGTGTTGGTTAGGGAAGGAAAGGGCATTATTGGCAAGTTAGAATAATGTGAGTATGATCTAAATGTGAAATTCATTTTGTCTGAAAACAGTGTTTATTAGTTTCCATCAAGCTTTTCTGTTATTTTTGAGCTTTGAGAGTGCATACACAGACAAACCAAAAATTAGGCTTAACTTGTACAGTTGGAGGGAATTCTTAAGGTTGTTATAATTTGATGAATTTGCATGTGAATATGATTTGAGGTATAATTTCTATAATTTGTTCAAATATTTAAAATAATACAGTTGAGTGATAAGACCAATAGGTACCTTATACCTGAAGTCACTCATTATATAGTCTAATGATGCTTGCTAGCATTCTGATTTTTATACAGTCCAGCCAAAGAGTACCCATTCTATGCAATAGTAAGGCACTAACATATCAATCAACATTTTGCATTTTTTCTGAACATCATTTTTCACAGAGAAATTCCAAATTGGAGTGCTTCTATTGCTTACAGTTATGTCTGGTTTGTTGTCTCTTTTTTGTTATTGTTGTTTTTTAAGCTGTTTGAAGACTAATAAGCGTGGGTTCAAATAAGATTGGTCTCTGGCTGGAGATTGTTCCTGGGTTCAGTTAGTCATTCAAGAAATATTTCCTAGACACCTACTCTTGCCAGGCACTATACAAAACACAAAACACCTACTGGCGTATACAAAACACTGTGGATATGAAGGTAAGATTGATACAGTCACTGTCCTCAGGAAGCTTATAGGCTCATGTGATCTTAGTGACACAATGTCTCAATCTGATTTTATACTAGCAATAATAAAACTGCCTTGCTTTCTTTTGGAGGCCTCCGGGTGCAGTGTTTAAGAGCTTGGCTGCTAACGAGGTCAGCAGTTTGAATCCACCAGCCACTTCTTGGAAACCCTATGGGGCAGTTCTACTCTATCCTATAGCGTCTCTATGAGTTGGAGTTGACTCAACGGCAACAGGCTTTGGGTTGCTTTCTTTTGATCACTTAAAATCGGCATCTTGATAGTTTTGTCTCATTAAGGCTTTTTCTTCTCACTTTTTCCAAATACAAATCACTGAAGTGATTTAGTTTCCTCCGTTTCTTGACTGGAGAGGTGTTATGTTTCTGTGAGACATTTTCTTAATTTTGGTGAGACCCTAATATCTCTCCTTTTTTTGTTTATACATGTTGCTTAGATTGTATTGCAAAATGGTCAAGTTACTGATATCAAATATGTTTTATAGGGGAAGATGACTTTCAAAACTAGTCAGATCCCTGTACAGGAGGAGGATTTTTAAAACTTTAGTCATTCATCATTCATATTTTATGGATCCCCAGGATAACTAAAAAGGACTTATTTTATCATAGTTTGGTTAAAAAAAAAAAATTACCGTGCCTCAGTTATTTATTTATTATTTAATTTTAAACACAAACTCCAAACTGAAGTGGGTCTGAGGTAAATCACATGTGGTTTTAATTTGTTTAGTTTTTTTAAATTAGAAGATCTATAAATGGGAGTGATTAGTATCACAACTTCTAAAATATTGTCCTAAATAACCAACCTAGACCATCTTATTTCAGCTCATGAATAGCTGCTCTAAATCTGTTGTATGTTAGACATACTATGAACTACCTCTTCACTTATTATGAGGAAATTTCCTTAATAAAAGTGTGATAATTAAAGCTCTGGTGTCAGTGGTTTATTTTCTCATTCTTTCCTTTCTTGCCTTCCTTTTCAATTGCTTGAATTTGAATCCAGAATGTCTTCTTGATTCCTATTCTTTAAAAATGTATTAAGCATGCTGGGATCGCCTTCAGGAGAAAATGTGTGTTAAACAAAAATTATTGTTACTAGGTTCATTTGGAGGCCTGGTGGCTTAGTGGTTAAGAGCTGGGCTGCTAACCAGAAGGTTGCCAGTTTGAATCCACCAGCTACTCCTTGGAAACCCTGCTGAGCAGTTCTCGTCTGTCCTATAGGGTCACTTTGAGTCGGAATTGACCGGATGGCAACAGGTTTGGTTTTCCTTTTTTTAGGATCAGTTACTTCCCTGAGAGCACTTTGATTGCTAGAAGAGAGCAACTGCTTTTAAGCATTGGTTCAGATATTCCTTCATTGGGCAGATATTTGAGTGCCTACTGAGTGCTTGGGGGCAGTGGTGGTTCACTGGTAGAATTCTCACCTATGCAGGAGACCTAGGTAGGAAACCAGGTCAGTGGAGCTTGTATGTTTTTATATTGCTGAACAGGTTTCAGCAGTTTCCAGACTAATTGGGACTGGGAAGAAAGGTCTGGCAATCTGATTCCAAAAATCAGTCAGTGAAAACCCGATAGGTCACAATTGTCCTATCCTCAACTGATTGTGTAGGTAGCACAGGACTGGCAGCATTTTATTAAGTCATACGTGGGGCCACACTGAATCGGGGGCCAACGTGAGGGCAGCTAACAACGAAGTATTAGATCGGAATACCTCCAACTAAATGGGACAAAAGTAATTTCAATATAGGTTTGATAAATGCAATAATGAAGGCTGTCAAAGGGATTACAAGCTCCAAAATGGGAGCCAACTAATTTAGGAGTAGTTTAGGAAACCTCCAGGGATAGTATGATTTATGAACGTTCTTGCAGTGGGAGAACAGGGTATGCCAGGAAACAGCAGGTCCAGAGGTTCAGAGGCTAGGTTTGCCAGGAGAGGAGGTAATCGGACAGCGACGCAGTAGGAGTTGTGAAGCTAGACCCAGAAGGTGGGACCAGATCCCCATAAGGAACTAAACAGGCAAACTCCAATACAGATTTCTATGGTAGTCTCTCTCCTTCCCTCCAAAAACCCACTGCTGTCGAGTCGATTCCGACTCATTTCGACCCTATAGGACAGAGTGGAACTGCCCCATAGAATTTTCAAGGAGCGCCTGGTGGATTTGAACTGCTGACCTCTTCATTAGCAGCCGTAGCACTTAGCCACTACGCCACCAGGGTTTCCTCCTTCCCTCCACCACCCTTTTAATTGTCGATGGCCATAGTTAAGAAGTCCCGGCCTCTTAGTATCCGTGAGGGCCTCAGGCGACCCGGCGCAGTGAATTCTGGATCGATGCGGTGTACGCAATTCACACCTCATTTCCACCTAGGACGTCTGGGAGAACTGACGACGGGGAACAGGTTGCGTCACGAAACCGGGACTGGAATAGGGCTTGCTGGAATTCGAGCAGCTTTCTGCCATTACAAGGATGGGGGTGGGGAGAGTTAGGAACGGAGAACGTCTAAAGATGTCCTTCCGGGGCGCCCAGACTGGACTGGTGAAGAATGAAACAGGTTGATACCGGATGTGTTTCCTCCTAGTCCAACTTCCGGTTTGGGCCGCCGCAGCCGCGGAAGCCTTGACTAGTTTTCTGAGTCTGTGAGTAAGCACGAAGAAGACTCGGGCAGGTGGGGAGGCCTGAGGAAGAGGAAAGGGAGGAGGAGGAGGGCAGGAGGGCGCAGTCCCAGGTGGCTAGTCTGTTTATCCAACCCCCTGGCCGATAGGGCCTTGGCCCTGGCAAGCTTGGGTCGGGGAGACCAGTGTGCCGAGATGGAGAGATGGTTGAGGCCACCTTGGTGTCCGGTTTCAGTTCAACAGGATCCTGAGCTCCTCCTGCTCTGCCAGTCTCTGTGCTAGATGCAGAAGAACAGATGTTGGAAGGAACCGTCTCACGTTGCTCAGGGATCTACAGACTGTGGGGAAGACGGGAGGAGGAGTCACAGAAGTAGTATTTGGGCCTTAAAGGAGCCAAATCACTAACTGGGAAAAGGAATTAGAATTGCGAGTCAAACATATGTGCAAAGGTGTATTCGGGTCTTTTCTGTCAGGGCAATGATGAAAAATTTAATATTGAAGGAATTTCGAGTATGAAAATAGAGACTGGGGGGGATAAAACTATAAAGTTGGGTTAGGGCCAGATCGTGAAGGATCTTCTTTACTGGACTAAGGAGATTGGTTAGTTCGACCTGAAGGAAGAGGGGAGCCAAGGAGGATTTAAAGCAGAAGAATGGGAAAAAAAAAAAAAAGTTTTAACGGAAGTGAATTTTGGTTACAATCAGGAGGGTAGTTTGAAATATAGGCGAATGTGGTGTCAGGTAGACCTGATGGAAGGCACTGCAGTGCTTTTGGTGAAAAGAATGAGGACCTGTAATGGTGGGGAGTGGGAACGCTGGGAAATACATTACGGAGATTACATTAAGGTGTCTTGATTTGGAATACGATGTTAAATCGACTTTGTGTTGGGTGTTGCTTGTTACTGGATATTCAAAATTAAAAGTGTCGTTGATCATAAGGCACGTAAAATTTAGTAAAAGAGATTAATAGAAACTTAATTTTCTATGTGATGTAATTATTCGTTGTGATATAATTCAGTGTGATAAATGCTGTAGCAAACGTATGAAAAATGTGCTATGATCACAGAGAAATGCATTATAATCTTCTGAGTTTTAAGACAGTGTCTTAGGGGTTCACTCTCAGCATCCAGATTAGAATTTGGTTTTTGGATTTTTTTTTTTTTCACTATCACAGTAGAGAAAAACATTCCCCATCCTTACATCAACGTGTGTGTTTTATTTTGCTTAGATTGTGACCATGGCTGCTGAGTCTGATGTTCTACATTTCCAATTTGAACAGCAAGGAGATGTGGTCTTGCAGAAAATGAATCTTTTGAGACAGCAGAATTTGTTTTGTGATGTATCAATTTATATTAATGACACTGAGTTTCAGGGGCACAAGGTGATTTTTGCTGCCTGCTCCACTTTCATGAGAGATCAGTTTTTACTCACCCAATCAAAACATATCAGAATCACCATCTTGCAGAGTGCAGAAGTTGGCAGAAAATTGTTGCTCTCTTGTTATACTGGAGCACTTGAAGTTAAAAGGAAAGAACTTTTGAAATATTTGACTGCAGCTAGTTACCTTCAGATGGTTCACATTGTGGAAAAATGCACAGAAGCTTTGTCAAAGTATCTGGAAATTGATGTTTCTATGAAAAACAACAACCAGCATACTGACCTGTGCCAGTCCTCTGATCTAGATGTTAAGAATGAAGAAGAAAATTCAGATAAAGACTGTGAGATAATTGAAATTTCAGAAGATAGTCCTGTGAGCATGGATTTCCACGTTAAAGAGGAAAGCAGTGCTTTACAGTCTACAGTAGAGAGCTTGACATCAGAGAGAAAAGAAATGAAGTCACCAGAAATATCTACAGTGGATATAGGCTTTAAAGACAATGAAATTTGTATCCTTAGTGTGGAATCAATCAGTACAGCCGGTGCAGAAAATGAGCAGTTTTCACAGCCTTGTACCTCTTCAAAAGCAAACATGTATTTCTCTGAAACTCAGCATTCACTGATCAATTCTACAGTTGAGAATAGAGTGACAGAAATTCCTGGGAGTCAAGGCCAGGGCATATTTCATGAGAATACTGAAGGAAATCATGGTACAGTGAATGAGATTCAGAATCTGGAGGAAAGTTATTCACTGAGGCACCAGTGTCCTAGGTGCCCTCGAGGCTTCCTTCATGTTGAAAACTATCTGCGCCACCTTAAGATGCATAAACTTTTCTTGTGCTTACAGTGCGGAAAAACATTTACACAGAAGAAAAATCTCAACCGGCACATTCGAGGGCATATGGGCATACGGCCCTTCCAGTGTACTGTGTGCTTGAAAACATTTACTGCCAAAAGCACCCTTCAGGACCACTTGAACATACACAGTGGGGATCGTCCATACAAATGCCACTGTTGTGACATGGATTTCAAGCACAAATCTGCCCTGAAAAAGCACTTAACTTCTGTCCATGGCAGAAGCAATGGAGAAAAACTACCTAGGCCTGATCTCAAAAGGCAAAATCTACTATAATTAGAATCACACACTTGCTATGTAAGCCTTTTAATGTTCTTTTGACCAAATCTTTCTGTAAGAACGCAGCATTTGTAATATTGCATTTCCCCCCTTGCCTTTAGGTCTTATTTTTGGTCTGCCTATAGGGTCATTATGAGTCAGAATCGACTAGACAGCAGTGAGTTTTTTTTTTTTTTTTTTAATACATGTTGAGCCCTGGTGGTGCAGTGGTTAAGAGCTTGGCTGCTAACCAGAAGGTCAGCAGTTCCGGTCCACCAGCTGGTCCTTGGAAACCCTATGGAGCAATTCTATTCTGTCCTGTAGGGTTGCTATGAATCACAATCGACTCGATGACAGCGGGTTTGATTTTTGTTATTTCTTCTGAACTTCTAACAGTTCTAAAGTTGTGGGAGGCATGAAAATGCTGATGGGGCTCTCTTTCGCCACAAATGTTACTTATAAGTCCCAGTGGTATGACTACAGAAATAGTGTTCCTCTCTTAAATATTCTTGATTCTAGGGACAGAAAGGGGTCCAACAGTATTTCCAGATTCTGATTTGGAGTCTCTAGATGACTGATTTAACTAAATGTAAAATCCAAAATCTTTAAAGAATTAGGATAACAGATAATGAACCTAAAATCGCAACTACTATCAGTTATTAGTCACTTTTGAGAGGTGATAAAAGCAGTGATTTTTTTTTTTTTTAACTTTTAACTAATTGCTCTTGGATTCTAAACAGAAGGGACCTGTTGTTTTAAACTGTAAAGGAACACAATTTAAATTCACTTGGGAGTAGCAGAGTCTCCTTATACATGGACTAATATTCCTTAAAATAATTTTATTTCCTTGGATTACTAATATACGTATTTTAGAAGTGAATTGGTCCCAAGTTTCTTGATTTTATTTAATATAGTCGCATTGAATAATTTTGTGGCCAGTAAAATTATACCATTGGCATGAAACTCTGAAAAATTACTTTTCTTAGAAATTCTAAATTTATCAATGATACGTGTTTTCTTGTTTCCTTTTTATTTTAATTAACATATAGTAAAATTTACCTCTTTTTTGATATACAGGTCTGTGAATTTTAATGTATGTGCTTTAGATTTGTACATTTATCACCACAATCATAAGATAGAACAGTTCCATTACCCAAAAATATTCCCTTACTCTGCCCCTTCTCCTAACCCTAACCCCTGGCAACCACTGATGAGTTCTCCATTATTATAACTTTGCATTTTCCAGGTACCATATGAATGGAATTACAGCTGCTAACCAGAAGGTCAGTACTATGAACCTACCAGCTGCTCTTCGGAAGGAAGATGTGGCAGTCTGATTCCATGAAGATACACAGCCTTGGAAGCCCTGTGGGGCAGTTCTACTCTGTCTTATAGGGTTGCTATGAGTCAGTATGGAAACCCTGGTGGTGTAGTGGTTAAGTGCTACGGCTGCTAACCAAAGGGTTGGCAGTTCAAATCCGCCAGGCGCTCCTTGGAAACCCTACAGGGCAGTTCTACTAGGGTCCTCTAGGGTTGCTATGAGTCGGAATCGACTCGACAGCACTGGGTTTGGTTTTGGTTTATGTGTCCGTATAGACTCAATGGCGATGGGTTTTTTTCATTTGTTTAACCTTTTGGGACTTTTTTTTTCACTCAACATAATGCCTTTGAGGTTAATTCATATTGTGTGTACCAATGGCTCCTTCCTTTTTTTTTATCATTACTTTTGAGTTGGTATTATGTATTAATTTTCTAGCTGTCACTAGATGAATAGTTTAAACATTGGTAGCTATTAGTGACCCCTTAAATTTTAGTTAGTTTTTTTCATTTACATTGATGTGATTGTCATCCGTCACATGTTGACAAAAAAATCTCAACCATCCCTAGAGTTTTAGTCTCTATTTCCAGAAATGTGCCAAAAGAAAAACCATGATTGTATGGTTACCTTAGTGAGAGTAAAATTTCAGATTGTGTTTGAGCTGTTGCTGTCTAATATCCCTATCTATGTAAAATACAAAACATTTTTTGTTGTTAGGACAAAGATTAAAATATATTGCAGGGAAAATCACATTCTCTAAACACAGGAACTACTTTCAATAAAAAAGCCTGACATGGATGCATCTTACTTGGAAGATGTTCTGTTCTTTATCTACTTACCTCAGTTTTATGTAGAATTTCTGCTATATTTAATTTCTATTGATGTCCTTTCATATTTTCATATGTAATATACTTTGTACCATTTATAAGAATTTTACTGCTGAATAATCATGTTGATTTTTATGAATGTTAAATATCCTTTTTGTGATACCTTTGTGAAAAATATACCCTGCATAGAATTTTAACTCTGGAGGAGATTTTAGAGAATCCAGCTTTTATATTTTACAGATGAGAAAACTGACTTTATGACGTAGGTCGCTAGTTAGTGATATCAAGTCACTCTCCTTGGTTTTCTCTTAACTTCGTAAGTAAAATAATAGTTTAAAAAAAGGTCTTGATAATTTGTACAACTGTTGCCAGGTCTAAAAATCTATGATTTTATATTTTAATTCTTCCCAAATCCCTGAGAACAAAGAAAGGAGAAAAGCAAGAGAAGAGAGTTTTGTGTCTTTATGAAAATTGGTATTTGAGTACTCTGTTGGAGACAGAATTATTCTAAAGTATATGGTGTTTTTCTTCCACTGGAGAAAAATCCTCAGCACTTAATTTTCTTTCTTATTTTACTTATGATTGGCCATTTATAGGCATGGAACTATATCCCTTTCAGAAGTAGTTTACTTGTGATTGAAGTATTTTTCTTATTTTTGCTTCCTAGGATGAAATTTTTGGAGGGAGGGGTATAAATGGGAGGGAGAGGGCAAAAGAACAGTAATAAATGGTTTTTTAATAAACTTGTGTCTATGATCTTGGGTGTTTAAAAAAAATTCACCATTGAAACTATGTCTAAATTTTTGTGTGCCTTGTAAGATTGTTGTGAATTTTTTTTTGTAATGCACTTTGAGACTTTTTTGTGTGGGGGGGAGGGTTGTTTTGTGAAAGTGATGGATGTTATTTATTATTATTTATTTCTGTTCAGTAGCACAGAGTGATCTCAAAAAATTCCTAAAAGAGTATCTGTTTGCATGATATGTCTAAATTCAGGAAAATGGAATCTTTTTTTAAAATGCAGGCATGGCAAAGTATAGAATTTGTTCATTTAAAACATTCTCTTTTAGTTGTCTATGTTTCTGGTATTAAACTGCAAGATATGTTTGAGTTACATCTCTTCCTTTACTGCATTTATGTATAAAAGATCATGAAACGGTAGTTGTTACTTTGTTATAAGAGAAAATCCTTGTTTTCTTTCTTTGAATGTAACTATCATGTCTTTACATAAGAAATAATAAACTGGAGGTGGGAATAGAGGGCTTTGTGTTTCTTCGACATCTGTGAATTTTAAAGAAGGAAAGAATTTCTCCTGGCTGTTTATTTAATCAGGAGTCCTGGTGGGGCAGTGGTTAAAGCGCCCAGCTGCTAACTGAAACATTGGCAGGCAGTTCAGACCCACCAGCCGCTCCATGGGAAGAAGATGTGGCAGTCCGCTTCCCTAAAGATTTACAGCCTTGGAAACTCTATGGGGCAGTTCTATTCTGTCCTACAGGTTGCTATGGGTTGGAATCAACTTGATGGCAACAGGTTTGGTTTTGGTTTTATTCATTTACTAATCATTGGGTAATCATTCATCAACAAATATTTACTGAGTTCCTACAATATGTACTTGTACTAAAAATTAGGTATACAGACAAAAATCCTTGCTCTCATGGAACTTCTAGTGGTAAGAGACAAACTGTAACAAGTAAAATCAATGTCAGATTTTGAAAAGGAGTTTGAAGAAAACTGGGTAGAAAATGCCATGGGAGGGGAGACAGTATTGTAATTTTTAATATGCTGATCAAGCTACCTTTGAAAAATCCTATTACCAAGTATATAAATACAGCACCCAGCACTGTCCAGTGGAATGGAAAACATTAAATGACCATTTTGGGGAACCTTTCTGGTATGATGAATTTCATAAAGAACAGAAAATGAAAAGGATAATGCATGGAAAGAAAAATCTGACTGGGCTAATGAATCTTTTAAGGAAATAATACACTGAATTTTCCTATCACACAAACAGTAATGACCATACTTTTTTTTTCTCTCTCTTTAAAGCTTATAGTTTATAAGGTACTTTCCCACTTGACTTCTAATTTGTGGTAGGTTTACTTCTAGCGATGCTTTTTTTGGACATCTGGTTTCACACTGATCTTAAGTTTAATTAAAATTCGTAGCTATTTTCTTAACCTATGTTCTTCAGTTTCTTAGTAACGACGAATATGTAGTATCTACCTTTTAGGATTATTTTGTGGAGTCAATGAAACAAAATAGTAAAAATGAAATATTTCTTATCTAACAGGACCTGGCACTTGGTAGTTCATATGTGATTTCCTTATGTTAATTTCCTTACCCCGTCCCAGTTTTTTCTTTATGTATATTTTTTAAAAAGATTAATTCCTCCCTTACAGTTTGCTGTGAAAAATCCTTCAGCAAATATTTATTGAGCTATTAATGCCAGAATTTGTGCTTGATTTTTGATCCCTGTTAACTTTTGAGTTGTTTTCTCTTTGATAAGAGATAAGGTACGTGGAAGTGGCTGCCAAATTTTATTTTAATTGGGAGATTTCCTGGCACCTATGTGGATTGAGGGATCTGGTCAGCATTTAATTGGGGAAGGGTGAAGTAGAATGCGGAACCCTGGTGGGGCAGTGGTTAAAGCACTCCACTGCAAACCATAAGGTCGGTTGGAACCCACCAGCCACTGTGTGAGACAAAGATGTGGCAATCTGCTTCCATAAAGATTTACAACCTTGGAAACCCTGTGGGTCAGTTCCACTGACAAATGGTAGTATGATTTGTAATCAACTTGGTGGCAACGATTGGAAGTAAAATAGAACACATATATCAGATTCTAATCAATGGATACTTCGTTTTTCACGAGAGAAGACAAGACACTTGCTTCCAGAACCTGTGTCAATCAGGCCGATTCCGGAGCTGATGAATGTGCAGGGAGTTTCCCATCAACCCTTTCGGCTTACCGAGGCCTTCTAACAGTGCTTCCCACAGTGCTCCGGGTCTCCCTCGACACGTGATCGGCGTGGCTAGGCTCCACCAGAGGGAAGCTGAAGCGCAATTTTGGTGACCAACAGGGGCTCTTTCACCTCCCCAACTCCCGGTTTTGCGTGATCTCGCGAGAGGTGGGGAGTTTCTTCTCGCGAGAGCTAAGTCGGGATCCCTCCAGGTCCGCCTCCGTGGTGAGAAGGAGAGGGAGGCGGAGGGAGGAGGAGGAGGCCCCGTCGCGGCCTTAGCCGCCGCCAACGGGGCTGTCCCTGTAGCTCCCGATGGAGTTTGATGTCGTGGAGCCGCCGCCGAGCTCTGCCCCGGCGAGACGAGGCGCCTCCGTCGCCGAGCCGCGCCGTCGCGGGGCTCCCGGGAGCGGCCCTTAGCGACCCCGCCCGGGCCCCCTCAGGTAGGGCGGAGGCGGGCACGATGCGGCTCGGGCCCCAGCCCGTATCTCGGGTCCCCAGCAGTCGGGAGGGAGAGTGGTCTCAGCCTGGGGCCTTGTGTGCTGTCGCTGCCGGTGCCCCGATGGTCAGGAACTGAGGACCGCACCTGACACCGGACCGGGCCGGGAGCCCCGGGCCTGAGGAGGCCCCTTGTTACGGCAGGGCTTTTTCGATGGCGGAGCGGGCAGCGCAAATGGCCACCTCCCTTCGACACTGCCCGAGGGGCGCCTCTGACCCCCAAGGAAGCCACCCAAGCAAAGGCCAGGTTCCTCTCTCCTATTTCTACACCAGTTAATAAGTGGGGCGTTTGGCGAAGGTCTTCAAAACCCAGTACTCTCCTTGTCGGTTTTTTTGCCCTGGAGCTTCCCGAGACCCCACCGCAGGGATGGTGGAGACGATCCGAGTGGTAAATAGGGACCCCCGGCAAACAATGCCCAGGGAGGGTTAAACCTCCCAGGAGGGAGATAACCGGACCAGTGTGGTTGCACAGGGCTTGTGACTAGGAGCAGTGGCATGAAACAGCCAGGGAATTCTGCTATGGCTTCTTCTTTCCCTCTTTCATTTTTCTTCCTTGGGGAAGCCTCTTGAGGAGACTCTTCCACCATCTTAGAAGAAGGGTAGAAAGCATCTTTGTTTCTCAGAGAAGCAGCTCCACTTTTCTCCATCCTTAGCTTTTAGGAAGGCAGAAGATGAGGGTAGCTATTATTTTCATTCTTCGGTTCACAGAAGATGAGTTTAAGATACCCGCAGATACAGCCTTGACACCAAAATAGTCGCAAGTAATCACTGACATAAGTAGATACAATCCAGTAATTTCCAACCTGTTTTATTATTTTTTTTAACCACCTAGGTTTCCTTCTTTTAATTCCTACTCTCACCCTACCTATGTGCCTTCTTTTAATTCCTGCGCTGACCCTAACCCTGCTGTGAATACCACTTTGTATTCCAAATTATCTTAAGTAATCTTTTTTTTTTTTCTCCATTTTTGTGTTAAACTTGTAAATTCCAACAGGAACTTTTGAATAACCTGAGAGAGCTAATGTTATTAACACCAAATTGATATAATTTCACCCAAAAGCAAAGAAACAATGTTTTAGTTAGCCTGTGCAGTGTCGTCATGGTTAAATATACAAATTAAGTTAAGACTTTTTGAACCATTAAGAATAGCCGATGGATTTTTCCATTATTGCCTTCTCTTATCTGTCTTAAAAGCTACACCACTGTTCTCGTCTCACATCCCTTCCTTATGTTGTTTACTTCTACATTCAGTTCTTGAAGAACATGAACTAGAGTTCATAATATCTTGTTAAGGGCCATTTTTCAGTATTGCCAATTTTGTTGATTTAGGGATTCATGTTTTTCAAATTGTAAGTTTGAAAAATTGCTAGAACAAAGTGTTAGACATATTCCAATCATGTTTAGGAAAGTAAATGTTATAATTCAAACAGCCTTCTATTCTTTGGGGTTTTAATTGCAGTCATGCTCGTTAGTGAATCCTTTAAGTTTCTCTTGATCTGTTATTACTCTTGTGTTAACCTGACATGTAAGAATACTTGTATGTCCTTTGTTCATATGTTTTCATTTATTCACTTTATGCTTTTGTAATTTGCTGTGTCTTCCAGTTTGAAAAAAAATCAGCAAAAGTTCCTTTTTTGGCAAAGCAGTTTTTTAAAACTGTTTTTTGTATTCAAAAACACCTTTTACGTCATATGCAATACCTAAGATGCTAATTAAAAAATGCTAAATAGGCATATATAAAACCAAACCCATTGCCTTCGAGTCGATTCTGACTAATAGTGACTAACAAGGTCATAATAAGTATTTGCTTATCATTTTGGTTAGACTGGGCTGAAGCTTCACTTTCTGGCGATGGAAAAAGGAAATGTGGTAAAATAAAGCTAGCTGAATTTAAAAATAAGTTGACGCTTTGCATCCAGTCTCATGAATGCTTTAACTTGCATCTTTATGGTCATCAGAGTTTTCTAGTTCTGTGAAAGACATTTTAATTGTGACTTTCACCTGAAATTCTTAATGAAAGTTGCTTATGAATATTAGTTAATTTTAGATGCTCTAGAGCTGCACTATCCAATACTACCCACTAGCCACATGTGGCAGTTGAGCACTTGAAATGCAGCTAATGTGAACTGAGATGTGCTTAAGTGTAAAATACCAATCAGATTTCAAAGACTTAGTATCAGAATATTTAAAATATCTCAATAATTTTTTATACTGATTACATGTTAAAAGAATATTTTGGACAAACTTAAATGAAATATATTCTTAAAATTGTTTCTTTTTTCCTTTTATAATGTGACTACTAGAAAATTTTAAATTACATAGGTAGCTCACATTGTATTTCTATTGAATAGTGCTATTCTAGAACATCACTATCCTTCCCAGAAATAAATTATCTGAATAAAAGTAGACACATGAAAACCAAAAACTTCCTAATAGAGTACCCTTTTAAAATCAGAAAATCAAAAGGCTAAGAACATTTTGGTAATGTGAAGGATAAAGGTATCCATTAGCCATTATTTGATAGGCGGAAATGAGTGATTAGATGCTGTCTTAAAAACACAAGTATTTTTCAAGCTTAGTCATTACTAAAGAAGCAAATTTTGTTGGTTATATTAGTCAAAATGGAAAGTTATCCCATTACTGCCATATTAGAAGGTATTGAAAGTTAAGTCTCGTACTTATTTAAAAACCAAATTTTTTGTTTATCACCATAGTGGATTTAAGAAGTGAAACGTAAGTCATATATCTTTACTACAGCAAAGTCACCTGTAGTAGGAGCCTTTACAATTGTGATTCAACTCTTTTTTTTCTCTAATCCTTTTGATACGGTTTGGACGCTTAAGTTTTAGATCTTGCAGTTTCTTAGCTTAGAACCTAAATTCTACCCAAACCAAAAACCCATTGCCATCTAGTTGATTCTGACCTAGAACTGCGCCATAGGGTTTCCAAGGCTGTAATCTTTATGGGAGCAGACTGCCACTCCTTTCTCTCATTGAGTGGCTGGTAGGTTCAAACCACTGACCTTTCAGTTAGCAGCCAAGTGCTTAACCACTGTACCACCAGGGGCTTTTGTATTGTACCGACGATGCTTTAAATATAATTTTAAGCCCCAAAATAATTATTTTTAAGGTTTCTAAATTGAAAATCACTGTTAAGTCCATTTCAGTCACTTAAATTCCTTATATGGGTGAGCTGGAATAAAAATTGTCTTAATTAACATACCTGAGTCCTAAGCTTAGTACAGGGTTGACATCTTTATAAAGAGAATTGTAAAATACTGAAGGTTTTTTCCTATATGACAGTGAAAAAGGCATAGACTTTATTCTGGCATTTTTTTAAAATCAGGTGCCTTAGTCCTGAACTGGCTGCATAATATAGTGGACAAATAATAGAAAATGAAACTGCTTATGTGTATGCAGTTTGTTCTTAATAAAGCAGTTTGTAATTTGCATCATATCAAAGATGTCTGTTATTCCTCCTATTTTATGGTTTAGCATTCATAGCAAGGAACTTAGAGTCTGAAAAATTACTTGAATAAAAATTTGTTTAAGGTCCTGTCTCTAGTTTTTCTTACTCTTACCCTTTGTCTTTCTATCCCTCTTAAATTTAATGAAGTTAATGGAAATAACTTAAAATGTTTTTATTAAACAGCCCTTTAGATGTCTAGAGTTGTGGCCTTTTTAATCCATTTTATCTCAATTTGAAATGTCTTGGGACTATCTTTAAGTTGAATACTTATCTCATTATTAACTATAACCTTTTTTATTAGCAATTTAGACTTTTATAGGCTCACAGAAATACGTTACTATAAAATGTATTACAAATCTAGAATCTGGTTTTATAAAAGCATGTATTAGCTATTCTTGGTTCATTTAGATGCTTCTTTTTTTTAATAAATTAGAAAGAGAACAGGTTTTTTATTCTTTTTGATACTTACAAAAATATTTTCTAGTAAAAATTTACAAAGTGCATTTTTAAAGAAATGAGTGTCCGATTTTGTCATCACTAGTTAAACTAGCTAACAACAATATAGCCTTCTTCCGTGATTTAGATAGTCTTATTTTCATTTGTCTATGTAATTGAGGAATCTAGAATTTATTGATAAAGGTAGTGAAGAAAAACATTTAAAAAATATTCAAAAGTCCTTAAGTCTCATCGTATAAGGAAAGAAAATTTGGCAGAGTTTCTTTTTTATGTTTGATAGGTATTCAATTTCTGGTAGAAATTAAACTTCTAGACATTAATTATATTAAAACTTGTAGTGTTTTTACATCTAAAAACATGGGATATTATTACACAAAACTATCAAGAATATTCTGGAATAGTTTGGAACACTTCAGAACTGTATCACCCACCTGCCCCGTTGCCGTTGAGTCGATTCCGACTCATAGCAACCCTGTAGGACAGTAGAACAGTCCCACAGAGTTTCCAAGGAGTGTCTAGTGCCTTCAAACAGCCGACTTTTTGGTTAGCAGCCGTAGCTCTTAACTACTATGCGTATACTAGGTGAAAATATGAGAGATTAAAACTCCAGTGACTTCACGCCTTTGACCCAGTTTACTTTAATGTAAAGCATTTTGAGATGATCTTGGAAAACTAAATAAGGAAAGCATATTTGCTACTAGTCTCCTATTCCCCAGTGGCCTGTGATGTACCCTAGCCCACTAAATTAGCGTTTCCAAACAGGTGCCATTATGAAAAAATACATGCAGCATCTTGTTTTGATATTTGTTCGTGTTATTAACTAAATTAGGGCTCTCAGTAGTAGATTTAAGATAAAATTTGTTCTTCCTCAGGGACCTTTTCCTTGTATTATTCTCTATTATTGCAATAGAAAAGTGAACATTAAAGGGGTAAAAAATCTGGACAAAAGGAAATGAGGAACCCAGGGAAATGGGAAGAGTGCTGACACTGTAGGCAATGAAAGCAATTGTCATGGAACACTTTATGTATAAACTATTGAATGGGAAGCTTATTTGCTTTATAAACTTTAGCCAAAAGCACAATTTTTTTTTTAAGTGAATGTTAAAAATGTTAAGTAGCTGTAGGGAGTGATGTGTTTACCTGCTTAGTGCTCGGCTCTTAATGTTGGAAGCAAACTAACTGGTTTTTAGATTGATGATGGCATTGATAGGTGTGGCAATGTGAGTGTGGAAGGTATAAAATAGAGTATATTATAACTTGCAAGATTTGGCTAGTTTAAAAATAAAGATATTAGATATTTTGAATTAAGAACTGTTTGAGAAAAATTGGTATAGGGTGCTTTTTACTTAGCAATTGATTTTTACCAAGATATTTTTTTATATCTTAGTTTTTGTGAACATAAAAGCATAGTAAAGGCTAACAGAATTTTTCGTTTCAGTGTTAATGGGAATGCTTTCAATTACAAACTTTTTTCTTCTGAATCTGACTACATTTTTAAAAAACAAATTTCTGTGCAACTAATACACAGTGGTTTGTAAACAATTCTATGAACAAAGTATTGGCTGTTTGATTCCTCTAATTCCTAGTTTTCTTGTTCACCAGAGAACTTTTTGTAAGACTTATGTAAGTTTTCAATTGGAAGAGATGGAAAATTTGTGAAATGCAGAGTATTGTAGTTAAATATCTAAGGATTTTAAATTAGAAGACAATATAGTCTTGATAACGTACCTCAAGCACAGCCACCACTGGTCTATCAGCAAAGGCTTGTGTGTTGCGATGATGCCAAACAGGTTTCAGTGGAGCTTCCAGACCAAGACAGACTAGGAATAAAAGCCTAAAATCTATTTCCAAAAAATCAGCCAGTAAAAACCCTGTGAATCACAGTGGTTTCATCCCATTGTGCATGGGTGCCTATGAATCAGGGGCTAACTTGATGGCAGCTAACAACAACAGTCTTGATATTGTCTTTTATTTTACCAAAAAATGTAACACAAACATTTTACTCTCAGGAATAAGAAAAGAAGAAATTCACTCACAGGCATTTTATCATGTTTTTCCAGTTTTTAATCAGATACGTATATAATTTTTCTCAAACCGTAATCGTACATAAATAGAAATTTATATTTTGCTTTTTTATCTTCTTAGAATTATGAGAATGTTTTATTCTTCTTCCTCATTGGACCTGACAGTTCTTAGCAATATGTATCAATCACTAAATAGTATAGTTTTGTCAAAAGAATTACAGTGAACCACATTCAAGATTTTTAATACATGACAATAGCAACTCGAAAGATTAAATAGGAACCTCAGGGGGCAGTGAGTTTATGTTAATGGGGGAGGAACAATTCAGAAAAGGAGGGTGAGAATGGTTGGTGCAACTTGAAGAATGTAATCAATGTCACTGAATCATGTAGAAGCTTTTGAATTGGTGTGTGTTTTGCTGTGTATGTTGTCAACAACAAAAAAATAATTTTTTTTTAAAGGTTTTTAATACAACATGGATGTGAATAATTAAAATTTTTTTGCTTTGGCCGTATATTTTGTTGTCAGCATCATTCTTTCCTTTTTTTTTTTCACTCTTTAGCATTTCAAAACATACAGTTCTATCACTGCAGTCTTCTCTTATACATGGATTTTCAATACCTCAATTAGCCTCTTGTCAAGTTCTAACTAAAGATTTCCTCCTTCATGAAGCTGTCAAGTTGAACATATTCTTAACTGACTTGGTCATTCAGATGGCAAGGCTGTTTCTTCACACTTGATTCACTATGGTATTGTTCAGCTCTAATAGTTTCCAGAGTTCACTAACTCTTGTCCTTAGGTGCCTTCGAGTCAGTGCCAACTCCTAACGACCCTGTAGGACCAAGTAGGTCTGCCCCATAGGGTTTCCAAGGAGCGGCTGGTAATTTGAACTGCCAACCTTTTGGTTAGCAGCCAAGCTCTTAACCACTACGCCACTAGGGTACCTCACTAACTCTTAGACTGTATCTTAATGTGTTTTGGAGTAGTAGTTATATCAGGGGAACACTTGGAAAAAAAAAAGCCAGCGTGTGTTTTTACAAATGGAAATATGGGAAGTTAATCTGCTTATTTGATATGATCATTAAGAAAAATACATGAAAGCGTTGATGACTGTTACATGAGCAATCCATATAAATATAGGGTTTAATTGAAAGGAACACTATTATGGTATTGTGTCTGGACGGAAGTTCAGAAATTTAATTCAGCTAATTAAAAATACATTCAAAGCATATAAATTATTTAGACATATTTTAAGTTCTGAAACAGTTAACAATGAAATGTTAATGATGAATATATGGTTAATTCTTACTTTTGTCCATTTCTAGCTTACAAAACACTACACAGCAAAAATAATGATCTGCTAGACTGCTAACTGGAGCATCCAGCTTCCACAATGCCTGTGCAGGCAGCTCAATGGACAGAATTTCTGTCCTGTCCAATCTGCTATAATGAATTTGATGAGAATGTGCACAAACCCATCAGTTTAGGTTGTTCACACACTGTTTGCAAGACCTGCTTGAATAAACTTCACCGAAAAGCTTGTCCTTTTGATCAGACTGCCATCAACACAGACATTGACGTGCTTCCTGTCAATTTTGCACTTCTCCAGTTAGTGGGAGCCCAGGTAAGTTTTCAGGGTTTTACTAATCTGGTGTATGTGATAATTACTGAACTTTGTTCATTAAGGGGTGCAAAGTATGTTTAGTGATATTTGAAAAATATTTTCATGACTATTGTGCAGAAGATTTTCTTTAGGTAATGTTATGAATCTTTATGCAAAACCATAAATTCCCGTTATGGTTCTTTGTCTTTTTGTGTGTGTTCAACCATCTGGTCAATTTATGTTTATAAGTGATTTTGGTAGATAAGGAACATTTTTATATAAGCATACATAAATATTCATTAGGTGATATGAAAAGAATTATTATCAAAATTTTGACCGGTCTCAACCAACTGAAACCCCCAGTTGAAGGTGTTTTGTTTTTAATTTTACTTGACCTTCAGGGTAATAGTGTAAATGAGAAATCAAGATCTATTTAGGATCTATATATAGAAAACCATTTGCTAGTGTATCAGTTACAAATGCTGTACAGTTTCTTATGCTCAGGTACTGTGAAATGAATATATGTTTGTAATTATTTTACTGAATCAGATGAGGACCTTAGATTTATAACTCCCATTGAATTAGGACCTATTTTGTGCATCTATTATTACTAATTCTTACCATAGCTCTTCAGGTAGTTATTATCCCCATTTTACAGGTGAGGAAGAAGATGAAATTCTGTATATCATATACTACATATTAAAGTAAGAACGTAAGGATTTTTCTGATTAATCATTTATTAGAAAATTCAGTGAGCCAAAATAGTTCACTCCCTTAGTGTCTTGGTATTTAAAGTTTTCCTTTTAAAGCGTAAAATTTCTTTTCAAGGCTTATGATCACATTAGACACTCAAATTAGGGTGCATTTATAATCAATAGTGTGTCATGTAACTGACAGCATTTTGTTCTTAGTGGTGCATAAAATAATATCTTTTGCAAATAGTGGCATTTTAGATCTGATAAAATACTATAGACTTTTTGTAATCATATTAGCTACCATTTATTTATCATCTGCTGTAGGTCAGGCAGGGTTGCTAATGAGTCAGAATCGACTCCATGGCAACGGGCTTGGTTTTTTTGGTTTTATAGGTCAGGTGGAGCAGTGGTTAGGAGCTTTGCTGATAACCAAAAGGTCAGCAGTTCCACTCCAGCAGCCACTCCTTGGAAACCCTATGGGGCAGTTCTACTCTGTCCTAAAGGGTCATGATGAGTTGGAATCGACTCGATGGCAGCGGGTTGGGGTTTTTTTTGGTTTATAGGTCAGATAAAGAGCCCTGGTGACACAGTGATTCAGCATTGAGCTGCTAACCAAAAGGTCAGTGGTTCAAACCTACCAGCTGCTCCACGGAAGAAAGATTTCGCAGTCTGCTTCCGTAAGGATTACAGCCTTAAAAACCCTATGGGACATTTCTGCTGTGTCCTCCGGGGTCACCATGTGTCAGAATCGACTTGACAGCAGTGGGTTGGGTTTGGTTTTATAGGTCAGGGATTGTGTCATGCCCTTTATAAATGTTAGCACAACTGGTTCTTAAAATGGTCTATAGTCCTGTACAACGTGGCTTTTATTACCTTGTCAACCTCGTCTCTTACAACTGCCCTTCTCAGTCGTTCTGCATAAGCCACACTGGCCTCCTAGCCAGTTCGCAATAATGCTGAGGTGTTCTCTTCTCAGGGCTTTTGTACTGGCTGTTATCTCTGCCTAGAATGCTTATTCTTTGGCTTTAAAGTCTTTATCCAAATGTCATAGTTTTCAAGGAGGCCTGTCCTGACCACCCCAGTTAAAACTGCAAACCCTTTCAGCATTCCCAATTCCCCCTATTCTTACTGAAAAATTTTTACTGATAACCTTTGACCATACTATACAAAATGGTTACTTATTTTGTTATTTATTAGCTGCCTCTCCTCATCTCCACCAGAATGTAAGTTCCACAAGGGTAAGAAATTTTTCTCTCTGATATACCCATAGCACCTACAACTGTGCCTGGCATATGGTAAGCATTCTGTGAATATCTGTTGAATTAAATTTAATTTTTATATTAGTTCTATGAAATAAGAATTTTCATCCTCATTTTTGAGCAGTTAAAAATAAGTTACGATCACTCATAGAAGTTGCAGATCTGCAATTTATAAGTCAAGTTTTGACCTTTGATTCAGAACATTGGGGGTAGGCCATAAACAAAAAATATAGTAAGTGAATGATAGATAGTAAGAAGGTATTAAATGGTATGGGGAAAAAAGTCCTGCCTCTTTTCCCCCTACTTTTTATTTTGAAATACTTTTAGACTTAAAAAAAGTTGCAAAATAGTACACAAAGAACCTATGTAACTTTCCTCACATTCCCCTAATGTTAATATCTTTCATAGTCATAGCACAGTTATCAAACCCAAGAAATTAGCATTTATGCAATACTGTTTAACTGCTTGCGTTTTCTCCCCTTCATTAATCCACCCAGTCCCTGATATTAAGTGTAATGTTTTTGGAAAATAGGCTAGGTATTTGGATTTAAATTTACTTAAATGACTTTGAGATATTATCTCCATATTACTCATCAAGATTTCCATCAGGTTTATAAGTAATAGTTGACATAGGCTGGATGATTGTATTTCTGCAATTTTTATTTTTTTACAGGTACCAGATCATCAGTCAATAAAGTTGAGTAATCTAGGTGAGAACAAACACTATGAAATTGCAAAGAAATGTGTTGAAGATTTGGCACTCTACTTAAAACCACTAAGTGGAGGAAAAGGTAAGTTCATAAAAAGTGTTTTTACCGGTGGGTAGCACTTAATAGGAAACCATGGTGGCATAGTGGTTAAGAGCTACGACTGCTGCATCTAAAGTTGAGCAGTTTGAATGCATCACCTGCTCCTTGGAAACTCTAGGGACAGTTCCACTCTGTCCTTTAATGTTGCTATGAGGCAGAATCAACTTCACGTCAGTGGGTTTGGTTTTTTTTTTTTAGGACTTGATAATTTAAATACTTTGGAAGACTTGATGTTGATGCCCTATTAAATGATACATGTTTTGAAAAATGAGTTTGCTTGAGAGAGATCTTGGAAAAACTTTTTGAGTGAGAATATTATAGATGTACTACTGTTTGAAAATAATCACTGTTATTGATTTAAGAATGCATCAGATACTACATGTTGAGAGTTATCAATATTTTTATTTGTTGATTAAACTGATAGTGCTATAGCAGAACAATAGTTTTGATAAGTCCTCTTAAGATAACTTCTTATATACTTTTATTAATTCAGTCATTCATTAAAAACTTATTGAGCACTTAGTCACTATAGTCACTGCCTTCATGGAGCACAAAATATACTGGGACAGACGGGCATACAAATGTAGTGAATTATTTTAAGTAGTGTGACAGAAGCTGAGCTTATTTTCTTTGTCACTGCATACGCAGTGACTAGCACATTGTAGGTATAATAAATACTTGTTGATTGCTCTGTCCTTTGCTGTGTTTAATATTTTTAACATAATGTTTTCCTTGAGAAACTTACCTTAATTACCACATTCATTCACACACATCTTTAGAGCGTGGACTAAGTGCCAGGTACTGTTCTGGTGCTTGGGATACAGAGGTAAAGCAAACAGACAAAAATATCTGCTCATTGAACTTATGTTTTAGTAAAGGGAGAAATGATAAGTACAATAAAAAAGCAAGGTATATTGTAAATAATAATTACTATATAAAAACCACTGGTTAGAAGGATCAGAAATGTCAAGTGGAGAGGAAGAGCGTGCATTGTAATTTTAAATAGGGTGTGGACATCATTAAGGTGATGATTTTTGAACAATGACTTGAAAGAGATAAGGTAAGTTCCTGGGAAAAGAATATTTCAGGCAGAGGGAATAGCCAGTATAAAGTCACCTAGGCATGCCTAATATCGTCAGAGAAAAGGAAGAAAATTTGCCTGAAGCAGTGTGATTGAGGGGGAGAGTAGTATGAGATGAGATAAAATGAGAGAAAATAGTGAAGCCACATGATGTGTGGCCTTACAGGCCATTTAAAGACTTGAGCTTTTACTTTGAGTGAAATTGGAGAGTCATTACAGGGTTTTGAGCAGAGGAGTGACGTGATCTGACTAATGTTTTTAAAGGATCACTGGCTGCTCTGTGGGGAATTCATGGCAAAAGGGAAGAAGCAGGGTGATAGGTTAAGAAACTTTTGGGACAAAGTTAATAGCAGTGGAGGTGGTAAGAATTGGTTAGTCTAGATATATTTTGAAGCCAGGAGAATTTCCTCAATGCTTGGATGTGGGATATGACAGTAAGAGCAGAGTCAATATTATTGACTGAGCACTTGCAAAAAAGGGTTGGCATCAACTGAGACAGGGAATATTGCAGGTAGATCAGGTTTAGGTAAGAAGATCTAGAGTTTAATTTTGGTCATGTTAAGTTTGAGATGTTTAATCTTTACTTGAGTGCTATCAAGTGACCAGTTGAATATTTCATGGAGTGTTAAGGGATGAGGATCAGGAGCTGTAACTTTGGGAGTCATTGGCGTAAAGATGGTATTTAAGGGAGTGAGAAGAGATGAGATTATCAAAGTAATGAGCGTAGATTGAGAAGAGAACAAGGACTGGGTCCTGAGATCCTTTAACATTAAGAGGTCAGGGAGAAAAGATGAAAATAGAAAACTAGAAGAAAAGAGAAGAAGGAAGGAAGGAGGGAAACCAAGAGAGTGGGTGTTCTGGAAGTCAGCTAAAGTGTTTAAAGGAGTGATTAGCTATATTGAATGCTGTTGAAAGGTCAGGACTGAAAAGTTCTGGTTAATTTTAGCAAACTAGAGGTAATTGTCTTGACAAGTGACAGTGTCAAACACCTGATTGATTTAGATTTTAGAGATTGTGAAGCAAGGAATTGGAGACAGTGAATATAGACAACTCTCGAGGATTTGATACGAAAGGGAGGAAAGTAATGGGGCAGAGCTGGCGGAAAGAGAGATCAATTAAATTATTTTTTAAGATGGATACTTGTTCTTACTGAATGTTGATGCAATTGATCAAGCAGAGAGGGAAAACTGGTAATATTACAGAGCTAAAGGGAAATAGGATCTAAAAGCTTACCATTAGCAGTATCCTAAATGTCTTCTGTGTACAGCGATTACCTTTAGATTAAACTTTTAGTTCATTTAATTTAAATTTACGTTCAGTCGTTCAGTAAAGATGGAGGACAAACTAAATAAACTCCAAGTCCTATCTTTTGGGGGCTGTGTACAACCCAGAGAACAGGATACCTAATAAAATCTGAAGTAATTAAAATGACTCATGATTAGGATACTTCTTGCTGGAAAAATGAAAGTCCCTTAAAAGGAACTCATTGGGTGTGGCTTAATAATCAAGTGCAGATAACGAAAGCTGACTTTTTTTTTGGAAAAAAGGTTAGTTCTCTTTGTTTCACTTTTTCTAAAGGTGTAGCTAGTTTGAACCAGAGTGCACTGAGCCGGCCAATGCAAAGAAAACTGGTGACACTTGTCAACTGTCAGCTGGTAGAAGAAGAAGGTCGTGTAAGAGCCATGCGAGCAGCCCGTTCCCTTGGAGAAAGAACTGTAACGGAACTGATATTACAGCACCAGAACCCTCAGCAATTGTCTGCCAACCTATGGGCTGCGGTCAGGGCTCGAGGATGCCAGTTTCTAGGGCCAGGTGAGAAGTAATATTACAGTGACTGCCTGCCTTTTTTATTGTCTGTCAGGACTTGAGGATGCCAGTTTCTAGAGGTAGGTTAAGAATCCTCATGCTCAACTCATCTTTATATATATATATAAATCTTGACATAATTAGAGATAGACTAATTTTTTGTTAATCCATATGATTAAGTGCTTCAGTGTTTTTAGGATAAATTTCTCATTTAAGCCTCAACTGCCTTTAAGATAGTGACAGTTTTACAAATTAGAAAACTGAATTAAAGAGAGGCTCAAGATAACACAGGTTGTAAGTAAAGGAAAACTAAGCTTTTTTTAGTCAGAAAAAAAATCAAAAGCTTTTGATTGTTTTGAAAACATGGAAAATATAGATGAAAGGATTAATGGACAACAAACCACAGCCTCCACCAGCCTGAGCCCAGAAGAACTAGATGGTGCCCAGCTACCACCGCCACCCGCTTTGACCGGGATCACAATAGAAGGTTCTGGACAGAGTGGGAGAAAAATGTAGCACAAAATTCAGATTCACAAAAAAAGACCAGACTTACTGGTCTGAGAGAGACTGGAGGGACCCCCGAGACTATCGCCCCCAGACATTCTGCTAACTCAGAATTGAAGCCACTCCCGAAGCCCACCTTTCAGTCAAAAATTAAACAGTCCTGTAAAATAAACAGTAACATACATGAAGAATATGCTTCTTAGTTCAATCAAGTACATGAGATCAAATGGGCAACACCTACCCAAAAGCAAAGACGAGAAGGCAGGAAGGGATAGGAAAACTGGACGAATGGACACGGGGAACCCAGAGTGGAAAGGTGAAGAGTGCTGGCACATTACAGGGATTGCAACCAAAGTCACAAAACAATTTGTGTATAAACTTTTGAATGAGAAACAAATTTGCTCTGTAACTTTCATCTAAAGTACATACACACAAATAAAAGTAAGATACCATGGGAAATACAGAAACTATAAAGAAAATAAAAATCACCAAGGGATGATTCCTTTATATCTATGTTTTATTTTGAAAATCTTTACATATTTCAGGGTTATGAAGTTTCTCCTGTGTTGTATTGAAGAAAAGAATGATACTCAAATGTGTGTGTATATGTGTGTATGTGTGTATCTGTATATATGTTTTTTAAATTTTCATCATACAGAACATCAAAAACAGTTAAAAGATATGACAAACTGGGCAGAATATTTATAAATTATATTACAAAGGGGTATTATAGTGAATATATAAGACACTTCTAAAAATTCGGAAGAAAAGGACTAACAACCCAGTCAAAACTTCTATAGAACATGTAGACAGACAATTCATAGTAAAAAGTAATGCAAATAGTACTCAAACAGAAGAAGATACTCAACCTCTCTCATTAAAAAAAATAAACATTAAAATTAGCCTGAGATTCCATTTCTCACCTATTAGATTGGCAAATATTCAGAAGCTTGACAGTATACTCTGTTGGCAGGGTTGTGTCTAAATTGGAAATTTTGGAACACATTTGTCATTTCATCCTCAATAATGGTAGAAATGCAAAGTTGGTACAAACTTACAGGAATTTGGCAATATCTAGCAAAATCACTTATGCATTTACCCTTTGGCCCAGTGATCCCATTTCTAGGAATCTATCCCAAAGATTTAATAGCAAAAAGAAGAAAATATATAAAATTACAAAAACACTGTTTATAACAGCAAACAACCTGGAAGAAACCTGAATGTCTGTTGATAGGGTACTGGTGTAATAAACCATATGTCCTTCCAATGAAGTACTATGCAACTGCAGAACAGAATAAGGACGATGGTATATATTCTGTAAGGGTGTGATCTCAAGACACATTGTTAAGTGAAAAAAATAAAAGCAAGGTGCAGAATAGTGTGCTTAGTATATTACCTTGTATGTAAGAAAGGAAGTGAGATGCAATCATATCTACTTGTTTATATTTTCCATAAGAAACACTAACAGGACAAATCAAAAATTAATAAAGTTATGTGGAAGAGAGAGGAACCAAGGGAAAGACACTAAGACCTCTCTGAATGTGTATTGTTTTCTACTTCTGACTTTGGAGCCATGTAAATGTTTTATGTAATTATAAAAAAAAATTTAATACAAATGAATAAAGCAATCCTTAAACGTTAAAAAAATAAAAAAAAAAATCAAGTTGGTAACATCTCCATACAGAAAATAATTATTTCAGGTGATTTTAAAGCAAAGTATTTTGATTTTATATTCCTATAATAAATATTAATTCTGTTCACTAGTCATATTGTTCATAGTTCTATTGGTACTGTTATTTTGAAACTACTGTACAGGTAATAGTAAGATAAAGCAAGTAATTATGTTAATGCAATCAAGAACTAAGATCTTAGCATGAAAAAAAAAAAGGAGAAATACCAGTATAAAATCAGAGAATTGGCAATGAATTCATTTATTTTTCTCTTTCCAAAAATTGCGTATTCCCTAAATCTGTCCACTGAAAAAGCTTAGAAGAAATGAGTAGCCACAACACTCAGGTTGAGTCTTTAATAAATGCCATTTCCCACTAATAAGAAGCAGAGCTCTTTGGACAAATGCCTTGTTCCAGTTCTAGGGTAGGAAAGTACAAGGTGAGACTGGGAAGTTTTGTGGTAGAAGGCAAAAAAAAAAAAAACTACCAGAGAACACTATTATCTTCTCAAAAGACATAGATGAAAACTTGAAGGGGCTCCTACTTGTCATAAATGGGACAATTTGAACATTAAAATGAGTAATGACTCCTGGATATATTGACATAACATATATAAAAATTTGTAAAGCTATAATGATAGTGCAGAGAAAATCAACTGGTTATTATTAATGGTTGTTAAGATACCAACACATTCTGAAAATTGAAAAGAGGCAAAAAATTCAAACATTTTTTATCTGCCTTTGCCGTACATACTGTTTCAGGAATGGTTCATCTGTGTTGAGGGACAGTTCCTCTCAGAATGCCAGCTAATAAATTTAGAAAAAAATGATAAAATCAGAAAAGCACTATTTTGTAACTCCAAGTGAATTAATGGGTTTAGGAAAGAATTATTAGTGGCTGTTAACAGCGTTAGGAGCCCTTGTGGCACAGTGGCCACAAGGGCTAACTGAAAGGCCAGCAGTTCGAAACCACTAGCCGCTCTGTGGGAGAAATATTTGGCAGTCTGCTTCCGTAAGGATTTACAGTCTTTGAAACCCTATGGGACAGTTCTATAGGGTCTATACTCTGTTTGCTAAGGGTTGTTATGAGTTGGAATCGACTCAATGGCAGCAGGTTTGGTTTTGGTTAACACCGTTAGTTGAAAGGTTGATAGAGAAATTTATAATGAATGGATAAAGCCTGAACACACTGGTAAATGTTAGTATTACTAAAAGTGAGACAACTATACCTTATATATTTCCTAATATGATACATGGAATAAGAAATGCTTGGCAAAAAACAACAACAAACAACTGATTTTGAATCTTAATCCAGCCTTTAATTTACAGGAAATAAGGGGGATTGAGGAACATGTTAAAAAACACAAGCACAAAATTAGCCAAACACAGAATGTGGGAAATTCTTTAGAAAAATGAGTCTATTTCTTCAGCAAATGAAGATTTTCTTTTAAAAGGTAGGATGGAGGCTGGTGGGGAACTGATTTAGATTTTTTTTTTTTAAGCCTAAAGACATACCATCGAAAAGCAATGTTTGGATTTTATTTGTATATTAACTCAAACCAACTATAAGAAGACATTTTTGAGACACTGGGGGAAAACTAAACATGGACTGGGTGTTGGATAATAAGGAATTATTACTGCTTTTGTTAAGTGTAATAGTGGTGTTTATTAAGAAAACAAGAAAAAGTCTTTATCTATTAGAAATACATACTGAAGTATTTAAGGGTGAAGCTGTATGTTGTCTGGGATTTACTTCAAACTACTCTAGCCAAAACAAACTAAAAAAGTGGGTAAGTAGCAGATGAAACCTGATTGGCAATAGCTTTGTTATGGGTACATGTTGCCCCTACTTTTCTGTGTTTAAAGTTTAATTTAAAAAATCCAAATTTATATATAATTAAAAAATACTGCCTTTGACTCTTTAAACCAATCATGTAAACCCACCTATGCCATCCATGTTCCCAAGTCACTGAAGATTCGCAGCCTCCAGATAGCCCACCCTTGACTACCTTACCTCACCAAGCACCAATCTGAATATTACATTGTTGGTTCCCGGTTTAACCATACAAACATTGCCTGGATGCCCTAACTCCTTGGAGTGTGCTGAATTTCACTTTGTGAGATGCAGTGCCTGCCTTCTCAGCTCGAGCTGTTTTTCCTTTGATAATCCCCCTGGATTTTATTTTAAGGAAAGCATGCTTCGTTACTCTAAAAACCCTCGACAACCCTAGAAATGGCTCAGAGTTGATCAACTCTTTGTGCCTTTGCCTGTCTGAGATTATTTTTCCTTTCCACTAGTAGGAACATTTCCACATTTATTCCATCTCCACCATCAGTTATTCACCCACAGATGATGTTTTCAACTCCTGTGGCTACTAAAGGAACCTTGTGCCCACTAGATTAAGACTCTGGTTATCTGCTCTTCAAGTTTGCCCGCATGTGAGTTTTTGTGCATGGATTTTCTGAGGCCTTGCTGTGATTGCATCACTGGAAGCGGCTAGGTTGGATTAGAGGTCCTTTGGGTATTCCACTTTCTGCCTCCTTCCTTCTAACTGTTTGCATACTAATTTGTGAACCATACTGACTCAGTAGCCTATTGTTCAATGCTGCATGCTTACTTTAAAAGACTGTGTGATTTAAAAAAAAAAAAATACTGCCTTTGGATATTTTCCTCATGTTTACTTAAGAAGCACTAGACTAAGTATAAAATATTCTTGGTTCTACATCTCAACCACAAAAAGACAATTAAAAATGGGCAGAGGACTTGAGTAGACATTTTTCCAAAAAAGATACACAAACGGCCAGCAAGCACACGAAAAGATGCTCAGCATCATTAGTCATTAGAAAAATGTAGATCAAAACCACAACGATATATAACTTCATACTCAGTAAGATGGCTAGAAATTTAAATAAATAAATAAAATGTTGGCAAGAATGTGGAGAAACTGAAGCCTTTATTTATTGCTGTTGGGAATGTAAAATGGTGCAGCTGCTGTAGATAGAATTTGGTCGTTCGTCAAAAAGTTAAACACAGAATTACTATATGACCCAGCAATTTCACTGCTGGGTATATACCCAAAAGAATTGAAAACAGATGTTTAAACCAATACTTGTAACGCAAGTATTCATAGCAGTACTATTCACTTAACCAAAAGATAGAAACAGTCGAAATGTCCATGACTAATAAATGGGTAAACAAAATGCGTATACCCATACAATGGAATATTGTTTAGCCACAAAAAGAAATGAAGTACTGTTTTTTGCTACAATGTGGATGAACTTTGAAATGCTAAATGAAATAAGTCAGACTCAAAAGATTGGTCACCTCTTGTATGATTGCATTTATGTGAAGCATCCAGAATAGGTAAATCCATACAGACAGGAAGCAGACTAGTGGTTGCTAGGGCCTGGGGGGAGGGAGGGATACAGAGTTTTCTTTTGGGATGCTGAAAATATCTTGGAACTAGACAGGGGTGATGGTTGTACAACTTGGTGTATGTATTAAATGCCACTGAACTGTACACTTTAAAATGGTTAATTTTATGTGAGTTGTACCTCAAAAAAACCTGGTTCTAATTGTAGTTTTGCTGCTAACTAGTTGTGTTAACTTGGCTTGGTCACTTAACTTCTGTGGGCTTCCATAGCCTCCCTTGGAAAAAGGAGTTTGATTTAGGATCTAGATCCTAATGATCTTTCTAGCTCTAAATTTCCATTGTTTTAATTGAGAATCAATGTATTACTGACTTTCAATTTTGAACTAATTTGGAATTTAGAAGTTGCAAGAATAACACAGTGAATTCCTGTATAACCTTTACCTACACTCACCACTCGTTTACATTTGGCCGTATTTATTATTCATTCTCTCTTTTTTGACTACTTGAGAATGTGTTGCATACTTCACTCCTTTTTCTGTCTTAATACTTGTTTTTTGTGTATTTCCTAAGAGCAGGATACTCTGTTATGTAAATAGCACACTACAGTCACCAAATTCGGGAAATTTAATGTTGCTACAATAATCTGTAGTCTGATGTTCCAGTTTTGTCAGTTATCCCCAAAATGTATTTTATAGCATTACTTTATTTCACTATAAGTTCCAGTTCAAGATCATTTATTGCATATATTTGTCATGTTTCTTTAGTCATCTTTAATCTGGAACCATTCTTTAGCCTTTCCTGGTCTTTCATGACATCAAGAGTTTTGAATAATACAGGCCAGTTATTTTATAGAATATTCTTAATAATTTAGGTTTTGCTGATGTTCTTTTATGATTAAATTGCGATTATACTGTACATCTCTGGCTGAAAAAAATGAAAGTCAAGCTAACACCTTCTCTAGGTATTCCATCCAGAGGCTAATGTTTAAAAATTATATACAAAATAGTTCTGACAGGCAAAGTAAGAGTCACATGCATAAAAATAATTACTGTTTATTATAAGGCTACTTTGTATGTTATTTAATTGTCCAATTAGCTCACTTTAACTTCATCATTATCTAATTTATTATTAATGCCTACAGAAATATTTTACGTTTTGTTGCCTTGTGTTCTGATTGGTTGTTTAGTAGTAAGTATGTTTTCTTTCGCTTGATTACTTTTTAAGTAAACTGTATTTGTGTATGTGTGATGTCATCTTTTTGTGTTAAGTAAATACGAACTGTATGGGTAATGGGACACCCTAAACGGATAACCTAAAGATGACGTTGACAGACATGCTCCACAGGGTTCCGCATTTATCGTGAACTGATGTTACCTACTTTAATATTTTAGCTATGCAAGAAGAGGCCTTGAAACTGGTGTTGCTAGCGTTAGAAGATGGCTCCGCTCTCTCAAGGAAAGTTCTGGTACTTTTTGTTGTGCAAAGACTGGAACCAAGATTTCCTCAGGCATCAAAAACAAGCATTGGTCATGTCGTGCAACTACTGTATCGAGCTTCTTGTTTTAAGGTAAGAAATAACTAAAGATTACATTCGTATATGTGAGACAGAGGCTTCTTGGGACAGGTGTTACCCAGTCTAGAGACTTCAAAGGTGCAGGGTGCTTACTAGATTTGAGAGGAAACTTGTTTTTCCTCCTGCATTGATTGCATCTGTGATACTGCCTACTGAGAATAAGAGCATATATGTGAAGGTGTCAGTAATAGAGCAGAACAGTAGAAATTAGATTGGTGAGCTTGACTGTTGGGATAGTAAAAGTGAACTACAGAAGCCTAATTTACATTTGCCATTTTAAAGGGGAGCCAGGAATTACAGTAAAAATTTCATAAGAATTGATAAGTGTTGTAACTTCCCTATTATTATTTTTATTTCCTGCCCTGTAGTGATTACAATTAAAGAAAATGGACTCTGTTGTCTTAGGCACAACAAGGAGAGTGAAAAATTGAGGAGATTGCCCCTACTCTGCATTTAGATGTTGTGTTTTTGTCTGGTGGAAAGGGCAGGGAAGAACGCCAAGATATTTATAAATGTAGTTTCATTGTTTGCTAGGCTAGTAGGTGTTTACAGGTACTGAGATGTGGAAAGGAGACCGAATTCTTAAAGTTATTGCATGTTACAAGAGTATAGGTTCTTGGCTGAGGCTTGAGAAAGGCCCATTGGCTTCTATGAAAATAAAACATCTAAATTTAAAACCAAAACTTATTTTGCTTGTATTATAGTCCCAAAAGTGAAAATAGTACAGAGAGACTGAAAAACATTTTCTTGGCAGATTGCCCAATTTGAGATAGTAGGGAATTGACACTGGAAATTTGTTCAAATGAATTCACTTAACTCCACTAATGAGGCTTGGACACTATCTACCTGATAGTCAGTGCTTGATTTCATGTCCTCAGGGCAACAATTGAAATGAATCTCTGGCTCCTCAAACATTATGTTTTTGGCTAAGCAGCCAAATTACAGAGATCATTTGTCATCCTGAAGTGACAGATTACATTCTCGCACTGTGTATTAATGACTTAACGGGACTTTTTCCCCAAATAGGTATCATTATTGATTTGTGGTTTATAATTGTCACACGTCTATAGCTGCTACTAATATCTGACATTTGAATAACACAAATTTAGAAAGTAATTTCGATTTTATGCTGTCATCTCATCCTCACAGACTTGTAGTTTAAAATGTTAAAGTACAGTGCATGGAGAAACAAGGATATCATGCTGACATAATTGTCAAAATACTGCACTAGGGTGATATTTACTTTTGTAAACTTACCTTGTCCAAGGTCTGGTTTTCAACTTTATAGGCTTGGAGATTAGAATTTCGTGCATGTGTGCAGTAGATTCTTTCCTCAGGAATAGACTTACCCAAACTAAGGTCACAGACATCAGATTATCAGTTGCATTAATTTGTAATGTGAAATATAACTTAAATGACCAGAATTCTCACATTAGTAGATATTTTCCTGTAGAAGAGTATCAAGCCTTTACTTGCTAAGCATAGGACAAGGGAATTAACGATTCTGATATTTAGTGCAGTGGTTCTCAACTGGATCACCTATGAAACTTCTAAAAGTATACATTCCTGGGCCCTAATCCCCAGGGATTCTCATTTGTTATATGTCTTAGGCTGGGTTCTCTAGAGAAGCAAAACCAATAAAGTGTATAAACATATACAGAGAGAGATTTATATCAAGGAAATGGCTCACGTGATTGTAGAGCCTGGAACGTCCCAAGTCCTTGGATCAGAATAGAGGCTTCTCCTGATTCACGTAGCCACAGGGGTTGGAAAACTCAAGACTGGCAGGTTGGAGACCAGGATTCTTGCTCACAGGTTGTGAAGATCAACAAATACCAAGACTGGCTGACAAGCTGATAGCCCAAATCCCAAGAACTGGAGGTCAGATGACTAGGAGGCAGCCGCAGGATCCAGAGCGAGCAAAAGAGCCAGAATGTCTGCTTATATTTGGGTGCAGACGACACCCCCAATGAAACTCCCTTTCAGCTGATTGGCTGCTCATGCCAGATTCCATCGTGGTAGTGATCACATATAAACACTGAGAATCATGGCCCAGCCAAGTTGACACACAATCTTAACCATCACAGTGTATCTAAAAGTATATATACTTTTTAATACATGATCTTCAAATCCAGGGATTCTGACTCAGTAGATCTGAGATTGTATTTTTCAAAGCTTCACAAGTGATTTTGATGCATATTATTGGAACTTTAGTAGAACCAGGCTCTATTAGCCACCTCTGTCCATCTTTATTACTCAGATGGGTAAATTCTTATGCTACCCGCAGGGCACTTTATACGTAGATGGTGCTTGAATGAGTGCTACCATCTTCTGGTTCTTTGGGTTTGTTTTTTCTGTTTTTCAGGTTGATAATTCTACCTTTTGTTTCTTCAGGGTTACTTTAAGTAGTTAAAGTGGAGCATAGATTTTTATGACAAGTATTAACCACACTCTACTCTTTCTTAACCAAAATGATACCTAAGATTGCATTGATGAGAATTTTGGGTGTCTGAACCTCTTCTATAATATATTTATAGATTACTAAAGAAAATTAATTACATCCATTGTGAACAGATACTATTAAGTTAACTCTTAGACGATAATTTGATTTCCCTATATTCATATTCTTGGGGGCATATTATTGTTGCTCTCATGTGCCAACAACAGCAATAGAAAACAAACAGTGAGGTGGTGATGGTGGTAGTGGTGGGATAGTTGGGATAGTTTCATTTTGTAGATGCAGAAACTAAGTTTCAAATCATTTGAATGACTTGTCCTTGGTGTTCTGAATCCTAACCAAGTTTCAGATTTCTCTATGGCCATTAGCAGTGAATGGTTCAGGAATAAGTGTGTATCATCTGTTGTGGATGATACCTGCATGTTTGGATAATTAGATAATCTCATTAAAAAAAACCTGTTACGGCTGAGTCGATTCCAACTCATAGCAACCCTATAGGACAGAGTAGAACTGCCCCATAAGGTTTCCAAGGAGCAGCTGGTAGATTCGATGTCCTGACCTTTTGGTTAGCAGCTGAGCTCTTAACCACTGTGCCACCAGGGATCCAGACAGCCTTATTTTAGGACATGTAAAACTCTCTAAATTTTGAATTTCTGTTTTTTTTAATCATGTGTGTCAAGTATAGATTAAAACTGTATAAATATTCTAATGATAATTTAAGGGATGGGAGAAAATGTTTTAGTCATGTGATAGTGCTAATATATACCTACCGGATTGTCAGATTGCTTATCTGTCTCTCAGTCTACCATTTACTGCTATCAAAGTGGTGTTTTTTAAAAACATAAATCTTATCTTGTCACTCCTTTTAAAAGTCCTCAGTGGCTCCTCATCCCCTTCAGGATGATACTCAAGGCCCTCTTATGATTCCTTTCCAGCCTACATCTTAGGCTTTAACTGTCTGTACTCTCCTCTTTCTTGCTTCTATTTCATGCACTTGCCACTCTTTAGAATTCTGTTCCTCACCTTCTTTGCCTGGGGAATTCCTATTCCTCAAGGCTCAGTTTGTGTAGTCTTCAGCTGAGGGACAACTTTTTTGATATCCCTCTCCTCCTTGATCAGTCAGCTTTAATTGCTTTTCCTCTGTGTTGCTGTAGCCTTATAATAGCACTTATACTATAATTTTCTGTTCATAAGACTTTTCCTTACCAACTACTGTACTCATTAAAGGCAAGGACTATATATTTGGTTATATAAGTTCTGCTTCATTCCAAAAATAATTCGTAGTGAGGAAATTTTTATCTTTGCACTTTCTTTGTGTGGTGTCTGATAAGTGGTAGGTACCCCACCCCCTAAAAAAATAAATGAATGAATTAGTTGAGGGGGCAGACAGAGCAGACCACTTCTGATTTTTTTTCCCTTTATTTTTTAGGTCACTAAAAGGGATGAAGACTCTTCCCTGATGCAACTGAAGGAGGAATTTCGGAGTTATGAGGCATTACGCAGAGAACATGATGCCCAGATTGTTCATATTGCTATGGAAGCAGGACTTCGTATTTCACCTGAGCAGTGGTCCTCACTTCTATATGGTGACTTAGCACATAAATCACACATGCAGTCTATCATTGATAAGGTTTGTCAAATTAGAGATGTTGACTTTATACCATTGCTGTTACATTGAAGAGAACTTGAATTTTCTAATGGAACTAAAGGAGACAGTTGGAGATGCCTACTTTTAAAAAATATTAGACTTATAAATTATCTTTTTTATTATTATTTTAACTTTCAAGATAAACTAAGGCAACAGGGAAGCAAATTCAGAATATTAGAATAAAAGCAATGAGGCTTACTTACAAAGTCTGAGGGTTATCTACATTCCAACCCCAGAGAAATAATGTAGCTTATAAATAAGTTTTCTTAGTGTCTAATGATGAATTTCATAGGGCAGATTCTGAGGTGAAAATTTAATTCATCATTGATACTCCTACTATGGAATCTGAAGACACTTGAAAACCTATTTAATGTTGACTAAATGAAATCATTTGATCAAAGATGCATCATAAGAACCAGAGTAAAAACCATTTTCCTTTCTGTTGGTTAGCTCCAGTCTCCAGAATCATTTGCAAAGAGCGTCCAAGAATTGACAATTGTTTTACAACGAACAGGTGACCCAGCTAACTTAAATAGACTGAGGCCTCATTTAGAGCTTCTTGCAAACATAGATCCTAACCCAGGTATGTGGAAAAATGTTGTTTCTTATAAGTTTTCTACTTTCGAGTTTAATAACACAAGAGAATTATTGCTAATAGATTCTCCTCCCAACCCCGTCTCCTTGGTGGCATATTTTAGATGCTGTTTCACCAACCTGGGAGCAGCTGGAAAATGCAATGGTAGCTGTTAAAACAGTGGTTCATGGGCTTGTAGATTTCATACAGAATTATAGTAGAAAAGGCCATGAAACGCCTCAGGTAAGTACATTTATGGCACTTCTTATTGCTGTTACCTCTGAACATTTTAACAAGCTGTTAATGGGCTCCTCACGTGACTATTCCTTCATAAGTTTTTGTGGTAAAAATACATATAACAAAACATTCGCCATTTTAACCATTGTTAAGTGTACAGTTCAGTGGCATTAATTATGTTCACCATCACTCATAAGCTTTTATTGTCTCTGTTTTGGGAAAATTTCAAGCTTTAGGGTCCCTGATAAGCATTTCATAGCACAGCAACAGTTTGAGGGGTATCTTGGATATGAATTCGGTGTACTACTACAAACTGTTTTTGAACGACTACAGGCAGTCCTTGGGTTACAAATGTCTGACTTACGAACAACTCGTACTTAAGAACAGGCTGTCATAATAAAATTTATAATATTATATTAAAAAATTTGAGTTAAATGCAATGCTTTGTAATAATGAACGAGTGCACTACCTTGTGACGCTCATGAAAATGTTGTGCAGTTTGGCGGTGTTTAAGTGTTTTATATGCATACCCTCCAGAACAAAATCCACTGCGTCGAGTCCATCACCCAAATGAATTTGTTTGTAAATGTGTGGAATTTGAATTATCAAGATGCTTTCAATGTACATTAGAAGGAGTTTTTTTTTTTTTTAGCTATAACCCTTTATTCTAGTAATAACATCCCTTTGTTGAATTACTACGAGCCAGTCACTACATTCAATATATATATATATTTTATTAGCTTTAAGTGAAAGTTTACAGTTCATATTAGTTTCTCATACAAAAATTTATATATACATTGTTATGTGACCCTAGTTGCTCTCCCTATAATGTGACGGCACACTTTTTTCCACCCTGGATTTCCTGTGTCCGTTCATTCAGCTTCTGTTCCTTTCTGCCTTCTCATCTCGCCTCCAGACAGGCGGACAGGAGCTGCCCATTATAGCCTTATGTATCTACTTGAGCTAAGAAGCACACTCCTCGTGAATATCATTTTGTGTCTTACAGTCCAGTCTAATCTTTGTCTGAAGAGTTGGCTTCAGGAATGGTTTTACTTCTGGGCTAACAGAGAGTCCGGGGGCCATGTCTTCTGGGGTCCCTCCAGTCTTAGTCAGACCTTTAAGTCTGGTCTTTTTACTAGAATTTGAGGTCTGTATCTCAATTTTCTCCTGGTCCGTCAGGGACTCTCTCTTGTGTTCCCTGTCGGAGCAGTCATTGGTAGTAGCTGGGCTACATTCAGTATTTTACATTTATTATTTCTAATCCTCATAGCCATCTGCAAGGTAATTGCTGTTCCCAAACTGTAGTTTAATTAGGTTAAGTAACATATCTAAGGTCATTGGTAGTAAGTGACAGAGCTTGGATTGAATCTACTCCACATCTGTGACCTGTCCATTCTCCTGTCCTTATTCTATTAGAAGACATCATAATAGTCAAATATTAACTGAAAAATACATGTTTCCATTTTATTAGAGTCACAAAAATAAAAATGACATTTTAGGTTTTAATGTAACTTACAGCAATTATGATGAGTTTTTTTAATATTCTGCTTCATTGTTTGTGTGAGCTTAAACAGTTCCAAGTTTAGAAGAGAGCTGTACTCTCAAATTGACAAATACATTGGTATTTCTTAATTTTTCACTTTCAGGAGGAAATTGTATTTTACCTTTCCTGGGAAAGTTTAAGTGGACAAAACTTATGGCTTTTTTTTTTTTTTTTTAATGCTTTTAAAATTTTGTTGTTTTGTTATTAAATTTTAAGACAGTAATAAGTTGATGAGAAAATGTTTTATTTTGGGGGGCATTGTGTTGCTTGAGAAATAAGTAGACATACATTTGAACCAATTTCAGATAATCCTCAGAAGGAATATCTAAAATGCCAACTGTAGTTTATACCACATACGTCACAACAGGGGTGCCATTCAAATGGAACAGTAGTTGTTTCAGTGCAAGAGTGACATTTCTAATATGAAAAAGAATTAAGGGTATAATCATGAAGTTCTGAAGTCTGAAGAGTGATTAACAACTAGAATCTTCAGTTTTTCATACATGCGATGTTTTCCTTTTCATAGCCTCAGCCGAACAGTAAATACAAGACTAGCATGTGCCGAGACCTACGACAACAAGGCGGGTGTCCACGAGGAACAAATTGTACATTTGCCCATTCTCAGGAAGAACTTGAGAAGTAAGTTATGAAAATTCTTTTTCATATGAGTTTAATTTTTGGTCGTTAAGGAAGTGCCTTATGCAGTCTTAAAGTTTATGATGAGTTTGAAAGATGCAAGTAAATTCACATTGTAGAGTTCTTTAGATTGCAAAATAGCTTGTCTTTTTTTTTTATTGAAACCACAGCTTATTGCTTATGGGAGCAAGATGAACATGATAAATTATTTAAAACTTTATTTAAAGGTCATGTCTTGAGACTAGCTTATAGTGGGGATCCCTGTGTCTACTAAGCATCTGTGCATAACAAAAACACCCTTCTGTGCACACTTTATTTGGTCAGAGTCAGTTGAAAGCAAAGTTCCAGGGAAAATGGTAAAGCAGATACTTTTTTTTTTTTTAATGGACTTTAATCTTTTTAACATTCTTTTCTGCTGTGTATTTTCTTTTTTCTTTCTTTTATGGATGACCCTCTTTTCTATGTCCATTTACCCCCGGATAATAAAAGTAAAGGGGTATAAGCTATATTGCACATTGTCAAAATTTTAATTGTTTTGCTTTTTAACCAACGCATTCACCATTGAGACCTAATCCCCCCCCCCAAAAAAAAATTGATCGGAACCTTTCTTCTGAAAAAGCAACCTGCATATTACATCCTTATTGGGCGTTTCCATTTTGCTAGTGGGCACTTTAAACTCCAATTAAGCTAATTTTCTCCTCCCATACTTTTTCTCTTCCACTTGTCATTCTGCCATCCCCCATTGTGTCCTGTCCAGCCATTTATACGTGCCATGTTTTGGGAGTCATCTTTTTCAGTTTTCCTTCATCTGCTTGTCTTAATCAGTCACCAAAGTTCTACCATTTCACCTTCCTATATATTTCTTACATCATTCAAACAGAACAAGGGGATACTGTGCAGTTTAAAGTCAGGAAAGGTGTGTGTCAGGGTTGTATCCGTTCACCATATTTATTAGACTGTATGCTGAGCAAATAATCCAAGAAGCTGGACTGTATGAAGAAGAACAGGGCAACAGGATTGGAGGAAGACTAATTAAGAACCTGCGTTATACAAATGATACAACCTTGCTTGCGGAAAGTGATGAGGACTTGAATCACTTACTGATAAAGATCAAAGACTACAGCCTTCAGTATGGATTACACCTCAACACAAAGAAAATGAAAATCCTCACAACTGCACCAGTAAGCAACATCATGATAAATGGAGAAAAGATTGAAGTTGCCAGGATTTCATTTTACATGGATCTACAGTCAGCACCCAGGGAAGCAGCAGTCAAGAAATCAAACAACACATTGCTTGGGCAAGTCTGCTGCAGAAGACCTCTTTAAAGTGTTGAAAAGCAAAGGTGTCACTTTAAGGACTAATGTGCACGTGACCTAAGCCATGTTGTTTTCAATTGCCTTATATGCATGGGAAAGCTAGACAGCGAATAAGGAAGACCTAAGAAGAAAAGAAGAAATGATGCCTTTAAGTTGTGGTGTTGGTGAAGAATATTGAATATACCATGGACTGTGTCTTGGATTGAATTGTGTCCCCCCAAAATATATGTCAACTTGGTTAGGCCATGATTCCCAGTATTGTGTGTTTGTTCTACATTTTGTGATTGTAATTTTATGTTAAAGAGGATTAGGGTGGGATTGTAACACACTTAATAAGGTCACACCCCTGATCCAGTGTATAGGGAGTTTCCCTGGGGTGTGGCATGCACCACCTTTTATCTTACAAGAGATGAAAGGAAAGCAAGCAGAGTGGGAACCTCATAACCACCAAGAGGAAGCACTGGGAGCAAATGCATCCTTTGTACCCCAGGGTTCCTGCACTGAGAATTTCCTAGTCCACAGGGAGACTGATGAGAAGGACCTTCCTCCAGAGTCAACTCACTAAGCCTTCGCCTGGAGCTGATGTCCTGAATTTGGACTTCTAGCCTACTGGACTGTGAGAAAATAAAATTCTCTTTGTTAAAGCCATCCACTTTTGGTATTTCTGTTATAGCAGCACTAGATAACTAAGATGGACTGCCAAAAGAATGAACACATCTGCCTTTAAAAGATATATAGCCAGAATGCTCCTTAGAAGCGAGGATGACCAGACTTTGTCTCACATACTTTGGACATGTTATCAGAAGGGACCAGTCCCTGGAGAAGGACATCATACATGGTAAAGTAGAAGGTCAGCGAAAAAGAGGAAAACCTTGTAGGTGATGGATTGACATAGTGGCTGCAACATTGAGCTCAAGGATAAAAATGATCATGAGGATGGCGCAGGACCAGGCAGTGTTTTGTTCTCTTGTGCATAGGTTCACTACCAGTCAGAACCAAGTTGATGGCACCTAACAACAACAACAATGTATTTCTTACCTCATATCTCTTCTTCTTTCCATCTTTATAGTTTAAGCTGTCATCTCCCCTTCTTGATCTGCAGTTGTCTCCTGATTAATCTTATGTCTACCATTGCTGACCTCTTCTCTCATTATTCCCCACAAAACAAAGAAATCTTTTAAAAACACAAATCTACTTATGCCACTTCTCTGCACAGGAGTCTTTGATAGATTCTCATTGCCCTAAACATAAAGATACAAAATCTGAATTGTGGCCTATAAGACACTACGTCATCCGGCCTGTGTCTACTTCTCTGATCTCTGGTATCATTTCTGATCTTGGTAAGAGCCTTTTCAGTTGAATAGTGGGGACAAAGACCCAGTTTCTCTGGGTTGATAAGAAAATGAGTGGTAAAAGCCAAAGGCTGAATACAGAGAATTCTTTTAAGGACTTTAGCTATAATAGGAAGCAGAGAAATAGAATATAGCTGAAAGGAAACATGAGGAAGAGTTTATTTTTTAAGATGCTTAATGTAAGTCATGTGTTGGAAATGGCAGGAAAAAGGAGAAATTTACAATGCAGGAGAGAAGAAAAATAATTACGAAAGTGCAGTCTTTAACAGTGGGCTTGGGACCTGGGGTTCAGGTGGAAGGATCAGCCTTAGAACCTAAGTGGAAAGATCGGCCTCAGCTGGAACAAGAACCCTTCCTACCTTGTTTTAGTAGGAAAGACAGCATGTGGCCACAGATGTAGTAAGGTTAGTAACATTGGTGTTGGAAAGATGAGTAGTGTTTTGGTTTTGTCTATTTTCCTATTACTTGGGAGGCAAGATCACCAGCTGTGGAGGGGCTGTGGAGAGTGGATGGGCCAAAGGATGTTAGGGATGGGAAAGTCTGTTTAGTCCAGAAGTATATTAATATATTGCTTGACCATTTTAAATAATCAATCATACTTTAGAAAGAAGTGTAGAGATAGCCAGATTGTACACTTTTTCTCCAGCATATTCAGCTGCTTAGGAGCAGACACAAAGTGAAAAGTTGAGTTTAACCAAAATTGGGATTTAACCAGGTGAATTCAACAGAGGGGGAGTGGACCAAGGGAGTTAAAGATACTTTCAGGGGAGTTTAATGGTGGATGGCGGACTCTAAGCTAGGTAGGAAGGGTGCGAGTGCTTGAAGGGGTGCATGGACAATTCAAAAAGAATATGGGATAAGATTAAAACATTTTTAGAAGAAAATGTAGGGGCGAGGCTCTGGGACCCAGTGTTTAATGATAGATTATTAGATATGGTAACAAAAGCTCCACCAGCAAAAGACAAAATAGATAGATGGGACCTCGTAATTATTAAATACTTTTGTACATCAGAGGACTTTATTGATAAATTGAAAAGACAACCTACAGATGGGGGGAAAGTTTTCAGGAACCCTTATCTGATACAGATAAGGGCCTAATATACAAAATATATATGAAACTTTTACTTAACAACAACAAAAAAACCGAATCAAAAAGTTGGCAAAGAACAACAACCCCCTCGCCAAAAAAGAAAAAAAAAAAAAAAATTTCACTATTCAACTGAAAAGGCTCTTACTGAGATCAGCGGTGATATCAGAGATCAGAGAAGTAGGCACAAGCTAGATGATGCAGGGTCTTAGAGGCCACAATTTAGATTTTATATCTTTATCTTCAGGGCAATGAGAATCTATCAAAGACTTAAGTGCAGAGGAGTGACATAAGTAGATTTGTGTTTTTAAAAGATGTTCTGTTTTGTAGGAATAATGAGAGAAGGGGTCAGCAGTGGTAGATATAAGATTAGTTCAGAGACAGCTGCGGAGCAAGGGTGGCCATAGATGGTGATACTAATTAGACATAGCCAGTCACCTCAATGGATTTGTTCTCTTGGTTTGAAGGCTATTTTAGTTATCTATTGCTCCTATAACAGAAATACCACAAGTGGGTAACCTTAACAAACAAATTCATTTTCTCACAGTTTAGAAGGCTAGAAGTCTGAAGTCAGGGTGCCGACTCTAGAGGAAGGCTTTCTTTCTCTGTTGACTCTGGACGAAGTTTCTTGCTCTTCTGCTTGTTTCCTGGTTCCTTGGAGATCTTCCTGTGGCTTGACATCTCTCTTCCCCCATTTCTGCTCTGCCCACTTGTTTAGCCTCTTTTATATCTCAAGAGATTGACTCAAGATACACCCTACACTAACCCTACCTCATTAACATAACAAAGACGCATTCCCAAATGGGATTATAACCACAGGCAAAGAGGTTAGGATTTACAACACATATTTTTGGGGGACATAATTCAATCCATGGAGCTCTGGTGGCACAGTGGTTAAAAGCTTGGCTGTGAACCAAAAGGTCAGCAGTTTGAATCCACTACCTGCTCCCTGGAAACCCTGTGGGGCAGTTTACTCTGTCCCTTAGGGCCACTATGAGTGGGAATTGACTTGACAGCAATGAGTTTGGTTTGCTTTTGGATTCAGTCCGTAACATGGTGGGAATGTAAAATGGTATAGCCAATGTGGAAAACAGTTTAGTGGTTCCTCTAAAAGCTGAATATAGAATTACCATATGACTCAGCAATCCCAATCCTAGGTATATACCCAGCAAAACTGAAGGCAAGAATGTAGACAGAAACCTATGCAGCCATGTTTCTTGCAGCCCTTTTCACAGTAGCTAAAAGGTGAAAATAACCCAAATGTCCACCAACAGATGAATGGATAAACAAAATGAGATATATAAATACAGTGAAATATTCTGCAGCTGTAAAGTGGAATGAAGTTCTGATGCATGCAGCAACATGGATGAACCTTGAAAACATGCTGAGTGAAATAAGTCAGTTGCAAAAGGATAAATACTGTATAACCTCACTTACATGAAATAAGCGAATATATAGAAACCAAAGATTATTAATGATTACCAGGTATGGAAGGGTGGGGGTAAAGGAGGAGTTTTTGTTTGGGGAGCATTGAGTTTATGTTAGTGGTGGGTGGAATATTTTGGAAAAGGAGAGTGATAATGGTGGCACAACATGAAAAATGTCATCAATGCCATTAAATTGTAAATGCTGAAGTTTTACTAGTGAATGTTTTGGTGTGCATTTTCTGCACGATAAAAAAATAAATAAAAAGAATAGGGAGTAATTGAATTTTTCAAATGTGAGGCCCAGATTCTAAATCCAAGTGTTCCTACCTGAGTAGGAAGTACCTTTAGCTGTATTAGTGGTCTCATGTGTATCCCAACTTGTCACTTACTTTACCTCCTTTAGTTAAGGTTTTACTTCTCATAATTCCTTTCTTTTGAGTTGTGATTCTGCTAGGCTTAAAATCAAAATTTATTTTTTGCTTGCTAGAGTGTTTTTTACAAACTTAAGGTTATCTGAGATTTGTCCTTTCAGGGTGGAAAGCAAGGAGCAGCTGGGCTTTTTGTATAAGGACCTTTGAGGTAAAGAATGAAGAGCAGATTTCAGAAAGCATGTTGAGGAAAGCAGAGGGATCTTTGGGCCCCTCCATGCCACTGAATTGCCTTTCTGAAATACACTTCTACCCCTATTTCTCCTTCTTAATCATTGGTTCCCCAGTGCTTACAAGATGATATGTGTAAACTGGCCATAACCTGTTTTGTTTTTGTTTTTTAATACTTCATTTTCTATCACTCCAGCATAAGCCAGTCTGATCTGGGAACATTTTTATTTTATTAAACTTCACCTGCCTCTGTCAGTGTGTGCATGTGTGTGTGAGAGAGAGAGAGAGAAGATTGAATGATGAAGCTGTTTATAGATACTGAAAGACTAAAAGGGAAACAATTGTGAAAGTATTGTTAATCACCAATACTATTTATACTTACCATGTTGGTTATATATAATATTAGTATCAGATTAATTTAGGTATATATGACTCCAAATGTGTACTGTTCTTTTCTACTCATGTAACAATTTTTCACTACTTTAATACATTGGAGGGAACATTGACTAGGACTACATCATAATGAAATTTTTGTTACAAGAGTGGAAACAAAATTTCTTGGAGTCCAGGATCAAATTTCATCAAGTATTAGAGTATTACTTCTGGTCACCATAAATAAAACTTACTAGAAGAGCCTTTAATCTGAATACATTTTACATTAGGCATAAACTAATCTGTAAAATATAATACTAATCTATATTTTAGTGTTACGCTTGTTTTAGAGTGAGTTTTTTTAATCTCCTTGAAAATTATATAATGCTTCCACAATTTGGTAAGAGCAGTGAATGCTTTCAACTCTTGCATACTTATTCTCTTCATTCTGTGTTCCCAACTAAATTCGGTACTGGTTCCTGCCATTTGTACATAGTGTATTTTATATTCCAGTTACATGGAATTTTCAAAAGGATTCCTTACCACGCTCCCAAAAGGTTTCTTTGAATACATGTATACTTCGCTATATTATAAGCTTACATATACACGTATACTATATATTATGTGAATAACATATTTTCGTATGGCATCTATCACAGTTTTATGTAGACTACATTTGATATTAAACTCAAGAAACTTCTTTCAAAGCTGTTTCATCCTTTTTAATCTTGTCCTATTGCCCTTTTTTTTTTTTGCCCCTTCAGAGTAAGATTTAGTTAACTGTTCATTGATACATTGATTGTTTTTGAAACAGGTATCGATTAAGGAACAAAAAGATCAGTGCAACTGTAAGAACGTTTCCTCTTCTAAATAAAGTTGGTGTGAACAACACTGTCACAACCACAGCCGGAAATGTCATTTCTGTCATAGGAAGTACTGAAACAACAGGGAAAATTGTTCCAAGTACAAATGGAGTTTCAAGTGCAGAAAACAGTGTTTCTCCACTAATCCCACGTAGTACTGAGAATACATTAAGAGTTCTGGAGACTGTGAAGAAAGTGGGGAAGGTTGGCACTAATGGTCAGAATGCTGCTGGGCCCTCTGCAGAGTCCGTAACTGAAAAGTAGGTATTCGGTAAAAATGGTTAATACGACTTCCTTATCCCTTTTAGAGACCCCGAGTATGTTTACTTATCCTGAGAAAAAGCAGAATTTGTATGCAGAATGTTTGATGTAGTAGAAAAACCACTAAGTATCAAGAAGTTTGAGTTCACATCCTGCTCTGCAACTGAATAGTTCCGTGACCTTGGAAAGTCACTTCACCTCTGGGTGTTTTCTTCAACTATAAATTGAAGGGGTTGGATCAGATGAGGGTTTTTTTTACCCCGTATTTCCTTGAATTTTAGGGTTGATTCCGTAGCGTTGCTGGAGAGGAACTAAGTAAGTTCCTAAACCAATGAAATGCTGAACCTTTAGCCTCTGTTTCTGTCAGGGCAGTTCTTTTATTTATGCTCTTTAATGAGGCATAGTTGTTAAGAGGGGAAATTTTGGAGTCAGTCTGTCTGGGTTCAGATTTGGCTTACTGCTTCCTAGCTGTTTGATCTTGATCTCTCTGTGTCTGTCCTCATTTTACTCATCCGTAAATGTAGAATAACAGTTGTATCTACTTTCACCTGTTGGTTGTGAGGAATAAATGAGTTAATACATGCAGCGTGTGTGGTGAATAATACCTGCCACATAGGAAGCTCTCAATAAATACCTGTTGTTATTACTGGTGTTACTGTTGCACCTGGGTTTTAGTGTAGAATTTCATTTGGCAAAAGAGTTTTGGTGCTTTAAAAAAAGTTTTAAAACCTTGGAGGATCTGAAAAGTTACTTCCAACTCAAAAATCTACTACTGCCTTGATATTCGTTTGGGGTCTTAAATCTCAGGGCATGCTCAGTTTTTGTTGCCCAATTGTCATTATCTGTTTTTTACTTTGCTAGGAACAAAGCATTACGCTAGACTCACAGTAAACTGTTAGTGATTTCACATAATAAATGATAGGTAGATGAGTATTAATATTCTCTACTTCTGCAGTCAGCATGTGATCATGGAAACTGCTTATTAAAGGACTCTTATGCTCTTCACTGGGAGAGATTTTAGAAAAAATATATTAGAGAATATTGTCTCGTTAACGAATGTTATGTGTGCATTCATTCTGAGGTCTATTCTTGGTACTTTTGGAAATGCATGACAAGTATAAGATGATATCTCTGCCTTTAAGGAGCTTATGATGATATAGTTGTGGAGACAGCATTTAAACAAATGAAGCAGTACTGAAATTTTATTAAAGCCCATTGCCATCAAGTTGATTCTGACTCATAGTGACCCTACAGGACAGAGTAGAACTGCCCCATAGAGTTTTCCAAGGAGTGCCTGGTGGATTCGAACTGCTGACCTTTTGGTTAGCAACCATAGCTCTTAACCACTGTGCCACCAGCGTTTCTATGAGTTGGCAATGGGTATGTGCGTCTGAAATTTTATTAAAGGACAAGAAAATTTTATATCGCTGGGAGAAATATGGGAGAAGATTTCAGAAAAGGAAATAGCAAAACTTTGATCAAGTTTGTTGGTAATTATATGGAATATGGAGGAGACCAACTTTTTATGTTCAGGAAATGAGCTTTTGAAAGGTTTTGGTAAGGTAATGTTGTAAAACTGTTTTATATCCATACAATTGAATATTACTCAGCTATGAAAAGGAGTAATTACTCTGTAGCATTGATGAACCTTGATGTTAAGTGAAAGAAGCCAGACACAGAAGGCCATAGAGTGTATGATTCCATTTACATGAAATGTCCTGAATAGGCAAGTCCATAGAGACAGAAAGTAAACCAGAGGTTGCCAGGGGGTAGAGGGAGTGGGGAGTGAATGCTAATGGGTATCGGGTTTTTTTTTCTTGGGGTCATTAAAATGTTCTGAAACTAGATAGTGGCGATGGTTGCAGAACCTTGTGAATATACCAAACCCTCCTGAATTGTACACTTAAAAAGGGTAAATTTTATGGCATGTGAATTATATCTCAACTTCTAAAACTATGATGGGAAAAAAATTTAAGAAATAAATCTGAACAAAGCATTTGCGTAGTCATACAAAATTATGTATCACCTCCAATGTGTCAAATACCAGTCTAGTTGGTATAAAAAAACCAAACCAAACTCATTGCTGTCAGAATTGCCGACCTTTTGGTTAGCAGACAAATGCTTACCCACTGTGCCACCAGGGCCCCCTAGTTGGTATAGCTAATGAAAATGAACTAGATATAGCCCTTTCCTCTAAGGGTCTTCTAGTCTAATTGAGTAGACAGACATGTGAACAGATAATATACTCTAAAAGGTACTGTAATGGAGTTGTGTTCCAAGGTTTCTTAGACGTGAGGTGATGATGTCTGAGTTAGTTCCAGAAGGATGGGTAGTAAAGAAGTAAGGTGCTTCCAAGTAGAGCAAAAAGCACCAGCATAGGCATGCAGCTATGAGAGGGGCTGTTGTAAAGGAGCACTTAGAATCCTGAAATTCATCTAGGATATAGCTGTGGTAATCTAGCTCTCTGACTAGAATGTAACTGAAAATTAGCTTTTTCCTTAAGTCTGAAAGTTTGGGATAGCCCGCATGATTTTATGAAGCCGTGAATATTTCTCGTGGATTTTGATGCTTTTTTCCTGATAATTCCAAAAGTTTTCTATTTTAAAGGACTACTAATCCAAATTTTATGGTACATACATTTTGACATGGATGGGCCAGATAATCTGTGTATAGTACTTAGCATAATGGTTGGAGTGTGGTAACTGCTCAGTAAGTGTTAATTATTATTATTATAAGGAAATCCTAATCGTTTTCCATATTTCCTTTAACTTCAAAAAGTAATCAAGGCCCTAAAATATCTCAATTCTGAGCCAGTACTTTTGCACCTAATGTTGTTATTCACAAATCCTTTGTTAATTTCTATATTTTAATATACAGTTGCACATAGAAGTAAACAACCACTAGACTGATCTGCACCTTAAAGGCACCCCATACTCCTTGTTTACACTGCAGCTTTAAAAGGTTTTCTCTAATTCCAGAAAAACCTTCTAATCTGATTGGGATGCCAGGTATTCAAATCTGTGTCATTAACATGATCATTTTCTTGAATCACCACAAACCTAAAGCTTGGCTAAAGTTCGATGTTTTAAAAGGGAATAAGAAAACCAAGATGAGATTCTTGGGAGCTGATTAGTTGGTGACTCAACAAAGGAAATCCTTTTGTGTATTTAAAAAAAAAAAGATTAATGTCACCGAGATAAAAGGTTTATGTATTTTACATCAGTGTGATGAGTTATCAGGTACAACTATTTCATTCATCCAGTGAATATTCACTGATTACTTATCTACCTGCTGTATGCTGGGAACTGTTGTAGATGCTGGGGATATAGCAGTTAACAAAGTATGTAAACGCAGCCTTTCTTTAGGAGTTTACATTTCAGGTAATCTGACTCTTAGTCGAAGAGTTCGTTCAGTGTCTGTCTTCTTTGTCCCCAAGAATTCTACTGGCAAACTATATTTCTTCTATTGAGAATTTATTGAACAGGAATTTTTTTTTTTTTTTTTTTTAATTTCCAGTAGGAAAAATCTAATTAAAGAAGGGGTAAAAAGGAACTTATGGGTCACATTAGTATCTGGGATTTTTTTGTATTGCTTGTTTCCCCCACCAGAAAATGTGACCTGATACTGTGACCCTGTGAATTAACCATGTAAAGGCAGTGAAATTCATTGCCTTATTTGTCATAGAAATTTATAGTGTTTTTCTGTTAATGGTTTCACTATATAATTTTATGAAAAATTTCTACGGAGGAAGACTTGTCAATCATAGGTAGTGACTTATCCCTCTTTGTTAAATTCTTTCTCCAGTAAAATTGGTTCTCCACCCAAGACTCCTGTAAGTAATATAGCAGCTACCTCAGCTGGGCCCCCTAATGTTGGAACAGAGCTGAATTCTGTGCCTCCAAAATCTAGCCCATTTGTAACTAGAGTACCAGTATATCCTCAGCATTCTGAAAACATTCAGTATTTTCAAGATCCAAGGACTCAGATACCTTTTGAAGTCCCACAGTACCCGCAGACAAGTAAGTAATTTTAGACAATTGTACGAAAAAAGAAATTTTAATTTAACATTTGTTGCCCTTACATAAATTAGTCAGTTTATCTAAACATGTCTACATAAAAAAAAAAAAAAAATCCCTTGGACTGCATAACCCCTATGTTTTCTTCCTACCCCAATAATCTGTGATTCTAGATACCAATAGTTTTAAGGTTGTCATTCCTATGAATCAAGTATCAATAAGGTCAGTGGATGAGCTTCGGGGGGGGGGTGGTAAATCTAAAAATATTTTGTTTATATATGCTCATGTACATTTTTGGGAAGATAGTTCACAGCTTATATAGATTTTGAAAGAGGTCCTTAACCTCTGACCCCCAAAAGGTTAAGAACCAATGATCTGTCAGTTTGATCCAATGTAGAGAATTCCTTAAGAGAGCCCAGTGCTCAAGGCAGATATTCTTTACTAGTTAAGCTAAACTATTGTTTGGTTTAAAGAAGACTTCGGGGGGTATTTGTGGTTTAACATTAAAGGTGATCTCAGCGCAGTAGTTTTCAGGGGTTCATCCAGCCCCAGTGGCTCCAGAAAGTCTGGATTCCCCCTTTTGATCAGAATTCTTCTGTAGAATCTTTGACCAAAACATTCAGGAATGGTAGCAGGAAACTTTATGGGATCAAATTGACAGCAGCAAATCTAGGAAGCTTAGGGGGCAGAGAGTTTGTGCTTACTGGGGAGGAACAGTTCAGAAAAGGAGAGTGAGAATGGTTGCACAACTTGAAGAATGTAATCAATGTCAATGAATTGTACCTGTAGAAATTGTTGAATTGGTATATGTTCTGCTGTGTATATTTCCAAAAACAAAAATTATTTAAGAAAAAAAAAACCACAGTGATCTAGCTAATTACTTAATTCAAAACCTGTAGCAATAGGTGTGGTAGAAAGAAATTTACCAGCCATCTGTGAATACCTCTGTCATGTATTTTCAAGACATTATTCAACAAGGTATTGAATGTTTTCATAGAGTGGTGTCTTGAAAGTGTGCAGCTTCCTTATGAAGCAGTGTAACTAAAGTTTAAAGCTTATTTTATTTTTCCACATTAAAGGCTGCATTAGATGTAAACCATTTTAAAATGTTGGGGGTTTTACTAAGATCACATTAAATATTCCTCTTTCCAATTTTCAAGGATACTACCCACCACCTCCAACGGTACCAGCTGGTGTGGCTCCCTGTGTTCCTCGCTTCGTGAGGTCCAATAATGTTCCAGAGTCCTCCCTCCCACCTGCTTCCGTGCCATATGCTGATCATTACAGTACATTTTCCCCTCGAGATCGAATGAATGCTTCTCCTTACCAACCTCCTCCGCAGCCGTATGGTCCAGTTCCTCCAGTACCTTCTGGAATGTATGCCCCTGTGTACGACAGCAGGCGCATCTGGCGCCCACCTATGTACCAACGAGATGACATTATTAGAAGCAATTCTTTACCTCCAATGGATGTGATGCACTCGTCTGTCTATCAGACGCCTTTGAGGGAAAGATATAACTCATTAGATGGTTATTATTCAGTGGCTTGTCAGCCACCAAGTGAGCCAAGGACAACCGTGCCTTTACCAAGGGTAAGTAATGATAGAAAGAGGAATGCTATTAAGGACACTGTCTCTGGAGTTAAACCACCAAGGTATATATCCTGGCTCTTCCACTTACTAGTTCTTTGACTTAGGGAAGTTACTTGACCTCTCTGTGCCTCAGTTTTTTTCATGTTAAATGGAAATCATAGTAGTACCTACCTCATAAGGCTGCCATGAGGATTAAATCAGAAAAAATAAAGCTCTTAGAACTGGGCCTGATACAGATTAATGCTCAATAAATGTTATATTTGGATAGGAAACTAATGGGAAGGCAGAAAGAGATCTTCAAAATAAAAGCACAGGGCCTTTTTTCAGTATCCTCCCATTTTTACAAATGCCCTTCCTAAACCAGAAAAATGAATAAATACTAATTTTTTTAAGTGTGTGGAGAAAAATAGGCTAGGATGACTTCCCAGCCTTTTTTTTTTTGGTCCCAATAAACTGTTTTTGTTATTTCCACAGAGGATAGTTAAATTTATTCACTGCTCCCTAGATGATTAAGATTGTTTCTTTTATCCCCCCTTAGGAACCTTGTGGTCATTTGAAGACCAGTTACGAGGAGCAGATAAGAAGAAAGCCAGAGCAGTGGGCACAGTACCACACTCAGAAAGCACCTCTTGTCTCTTCAGCTCTTCCTGTGGCAACACAATCACCAACACCGCCTTCTCCTCTATTCAGTGTAGACTTTCGCACTGATGTAAGAAAGGTTTTAATCACTTGATGTTACAGAGATAGGTCAAACAACTGGCTGCAGAACATTCACTTAAACCAGGGTAGCTATGTTGGCTGTTTATCAGTGGTTTGGTGTGCAGTTGAGTTTAGCTCAGTAAACGCTGTGTAAGCACTATGGCTAGGTGTTGTGAGTCTCTAAAGACCATTAAGGTATTTCACCAAGAATTTAAAATTTTTCCACCAGTGTAGTTCTCATTATTTTTATGGTTCTTAATAAGATTTATAACTATCATTTATTGAGCACCTACACCTGCCAGGCACTGTACTAAAAATTTACATAATACTGTTTTCTTTAATTCTTATAAAAACCTTAGGGGGCAGGTATTATCCCTCTTTTACAGGTGAGGAATCTTACCCAGAGAAGTTAAGTAATTTGCCCAAGATTATTCAGCCTTTACATAGCAGACCTGGGATTTGAATCCTGGTCTATCTGAAGCATTTCTTCCCTACTTCACAACAGGTACAGAAATGCCTTCTGTAGTATTCATGCCATTTACATCACTGTTAATTGTTCTTGGCATAAAAAAATTTTTTTGTATAAGGATGATTTTTCTCTTTACCCTTGTGTTTTAAGCACTGTTGTATTTAGAGAAAACCATTAGTTTAAACAGTTTCTTCTTTTTTTATTACACACTCTTTCACCCCTAGAGGTTCTAATATAAAATCTTTAAAAATCTTTTCATTATGAAAATTCCAAACATATACAGAAGTAGAGAGAATATATATTATGCCCCATTACTGATCACCCAGCTTCTACAGTTATCAACTCATACCCAGTCTTGTTTCATTTATACCCCCCGCTTCCCATTGGATTATTTTGAAGTAACCCTAAACATATTTTATCCGTAAGCATTTCAGTAGACCACTGAATTTTTAAACTAGGTCCAAATACATCTCACCAAACAGTCTTCAAAGCATCTAAACATTTTGAAAAAGTGATAGAATTGCTACTTGCCAGATTAAAAAAAAAAAACAGCATTTTACATTTTATATTATGTTTTTAGGGAATAAATATATCTCCAAGACTCAAATCTGCTATTGGCTAGCAATGTGACTTGAAACAAGTTATTTAACCTTTTTGGTCTTAAATTTGCTTATCTGTATAACTGTTGTTGTTAGGTGCTGTCGAGTCGGTTCTGACTCATAGCGACCCCATGCACAACAGAACGAAACACTGCTGGTCCTGTGCCATCCTTACAATCATTATGCTTGAGCCCATTGTTGCAGCCACTGTGTCAGTCCATCTCCTTGAGGGTCTTCCTCTTTTCTGCTGACCCTGTGCTTTACCAAGTATGATGTCCTTCTCCAGGGACTGATCCCTCCTGACAACATGTCCAAAGTATGTAAGATGCAGTCTGGCCATCCTTGCTTCTAAGGAGCATTCTGGGTGTACTGCTTCCAAAACAGATTTGTTCGTTCTTTTGGTAGTCCATGGTATATTCAGTATTCTCCAGCACCACAGTTCAAACTTGTCAGTTCTTCTTCGGTCTTCCTTGTTCATTGTCCAGCTTTCACATGCGTTATGATGGGATTGAAAATACCACGGCTTGGGTCAGGCACACCTTAGTCTTCAAGGGGACATCTTTGCTTTTCAACAAATTAAAGAGGTCCTTTGCAGCAGATTTGGCCAGTGCAATGTGTCTTTTGATTTCTTGATTGCTGCTTCCATGGGTGCTGATTGTGGATCCAAGTAAAATGAAATCCTCGACAACTTCGATCTTTTCTCCGTTTATCATGATGCGGCTTATTGGTCCAATTGTGAGGATTTTTGTTTTCTTTATGTTGAGGTGTAATCCATACTGAAGGCTGTGATCTTTGATCTTTATTATAAGTGCTGCAAGTCCTTATCACTTTCAGCAAACAAGGTTATGTCATCTGCATAATGCAGGTTGTTAATGAGTCTTCCTTCAATCCTGATTCTTCTTCAATCCAATCCCCATTCTTCTTCATATAGTCCAGCTTCTCGGATTATTTGCTCAGCATACAAATTGAATAGGTATGGTGAAAGGATACAACATACACCTTTTCTGACTTTAAACCACTCAGTATCCCCTTGTTCTGTCCAAACAACTGCCTCTTGATCTATGTACAGGTCCCATCTGTATAGTTAGTAATCTAGATTTAATAATTCTTACGACTTTAGTGTTCTGGTCTTACAGTAATCATTCCCCTGTGTCCCTTTAAATTTATCCCCTTCCCTGTGTAATTCCAGAGCCTTCTCTTTTGTACTTTATTTAATTTATCATTTATACTTTCTTATTTACATGCATCATTCTTTTCTCGAAAAATTGTAAACTCTTAAAATATTATGAACTCCTTTAGGACAGGGACTATATAGTATGTGGGTATTTGTTCTATTTTCCCGTTTTTTAGAGCAGTCCATACCATGTTAGATGCGTGATATAAATACAGATTGATTGGTTTGATGGCATCAGTTGTCAGTTCAATGAACACTTGAAGGACAAAGCAAAAAGAGAAGGCATGCTATTTTCTATTAATAAATAATATAAATAAAAATAGTGTAAATATTGTTGCTTATTAGTTATTGAAAGTAGTATTGTTTAGTTTGAAGTCCTATGTATTCTATAATAATAACTTTATAGTGGTTACAAGTTTGTAATTAAGTTCTTACTAATTGACTATGTTTTTTTTTTCCTCCTAATCAGTTCTCTGAGAGCGTGAGTGGTACAAAATTTGAAGAAGATCAACTTTCCCATTATTCTCCCTGGTCTTGTGGCACCATAGGCTCCTGTATAAATGCCATCGATTCAGAGCCCAAAGATGTAATTGCTAATTCCAATGCTGTGTTAATGGTATGATTTTGGTGGGAAATAATGCATGTTGACTCAAATGTAAGACAGGTTGAATGCTTTCATCTTAATATCACCACTGTATTGCTCATCTGTAAGCAGTAGGGTTATATTTAAGTACGTCTCTAATAAATTGTGTTTAACATTTAAACTATTTGACCATAGTTGGGTGGTCTGAAATAGATACTGGATTATCACTGAGATCTAGAGTCTACGGTGAAATTTACTAGACAACTTTATTACATGTCTTTTACTAGCATGTATTTGTATTAGCGGAAGTATGTCTCCAGAGGCCTTTCATTGATTTTCTTTGGCTTATGCAGGACCTGGACAGTGGAGATGTTAAGAGGAGAGTACATTTATTTGAAACTCAGAGAAGGACAAAAGAAGAAGACCCGATAATTCCTTTTAGTGATGGACCTATCATCTCAAAATGGGGTGCAATTTCCAGATCTTCTCGTACAGGTTACCATACCACGGATCCTGTCCAGGCCACTGCTTCCCAAGGAAGTGCGACTAAGCCCATCAGTGTGTCAGGTAATCCGCTTAACTAATACCTAGCCTGATATGCTGTAGGCACTGTGCTTTTTAACCCTCACATTGTGGCATATAGAACTTTTTCCTCCTTTTAACAACCACAGTAAGCTCAGAATTAAATGGTTTAGTTGGGATCACATGGCAAGTAGGATAAACTGCAGATCTTTTTTGAAAAGCATACATTCACATCTATATACTGATTTTTCACTTATGACTATTATTTCTTTCTACATTTCTATAGATTACGTCCCTTATGTTAATGCTGTTGATTCAAGGTGGAGTTCATATGGCAGTGAGGCCACGCCATCAGCACACTATGTGGAACGGTAATGTTGCTCTTAATTCTTTAGGATTCTGTATTTTTAGACTTGTATGTATACTTAGAGTACAAATCCTACCCCCCAATTGTTCATGAATTGTGTTTTGCTTGTTTGAGCTATATAACAAATTTCTGAAAATATTTTACTTTTACATTTGGCATGATGACTGAAATTTTCAGGGTTCTGTTATTAAACAAACATATATAGTCATCACTGCTTTTGTTGCTTCATTTGTTTCATTTTTATTACAATGAAAATCTTTCTCTTTAAAGGGATAGATTCATTGTTACTGATTTATCTGGTCATAGAAAGCATTCCAGTACTGGAGACCTTTTGAGCATTGAACTTCAGCAGGTAGGCTCTGTCATTCAGAGTTGAATTTTTAAAAAATAGAATGGCAGTCGAAAGCTAACTTTACCTTTTTTCCCTTCTGTAGGCCAAGAGTAACTCATTACTTCTTCAGAGAGAGGCCAATGCTCTGGCTATGCAACAGAAGTGGAATTCCTTAGATGAAGGTCGTCACCTTACTTTAAATTTTCTGAGCAAGGAAATTGAATTAAGAAACGGAGAGGTAAAGAGATCAAACCTATCAAGCTTCATGCTTAATCTGCTGCTTTTGCACTTTGGTTTATGGCATAACTTAATATATTTTACTGTGCCTTTTTCTGATGGATGATTGCTTTTAAAACTTACAATAGAGATAAAGTTGTGGTCCCAGATTTCTTAAATAATTCTCTCGTTAAATTGTTGGGATTCCTATCTTAATTTAAAAGGGAAACCCCAGTTTTCATAGGTTTAAGATCAGTATTTTTTTAATTACAGAATGATTATACAGAAGATACAACAGATTCTAAGCCTGATAGAGATATTGAATTGGAACTTTCGGCACTTGATACAGATGAACCTGATGGACAAGGTGAACAAATTGAAGTAAGTATCACAGTTATATTTAGGAGATTTTGTTCCATTGGAAATTAAAGTGTACTGAAGGATTAACAGATTTTATTTTCTTAGGAGATCCTGGACATACAACTTGGTATCACTTCTCAAAATGATCAGTTGCTGAATGGAACAGCAGTGGAAAATGGACATTCAGTCCAGCAGCACCAAAAGGAGTCACTAGAGCAGAAGAGACAGAGTTTAGGTGAAGACCATGTGATTCTGTGAGTGTTAGAAGGAAAATTCATAACCAGTTGGTATAGGGCATGAGTGTTTAAAGAGAAGTAGATGCAGTGTTAAATTTCATTTTTGGCTTTGTGCTGTGAGAGGAAAACCTCATATAATAGGCCAAGGACATGGTCAGTCTGGATTTTTAGAAGAGGGGAGGTAAATGTGAACTGAGTAGTCCATTTTAGTACCCTGAAACTTGTGTTTTGTTGAGGTGTAACAGTCCTTGTGTTCCAGCATCAGGTTATACTACTTGAACCTGGTAGCCAAACTTCTAGACTACAAAATGGGGAATTAAGACCTAGATTAAGGGCTTCCCTTTTTAAAAATCATGTTAAGATTTTTCTGCCTTTTAATATTGCCATTTTGTATAAATACTACCAAAAATTAAGTCTACTGTGGGCTTAACCTTTTTTTTTTTTTTAAATAATATTTCTTTGAGTTTTTGGTGAAAGTTTACACAGCAAGTTAGGTTCCCATTTGACAGTTTCCACACAGATTGTTCAGTGACGTTGGTTACATTTATCATGATGTGTCAACATTCTCTTTAATTTTGTTTTGTTTGTTCATTTCTGATACTCTAGTTTCCCTGCCCCCTCATCTTCTCATCTTTGCTTTTGAGTAATTGTTGATCTTTTGGTCTCATACAGATGGTATTTTAAGTAGAGCACCGATCTTACAGGTAATATCCTTTATTTTGTGTGCCACTCTGTTATTTTGCTAAAAGGTTATCTCAGGGGTTAGGCTCAGATCTAGGTTTAAAGAGTGTCTCAGGGCGGTAGTCACAAGGAGTCCTCTGTTCTCCACTGTTGTCTGGCTTTTTTTTTTTTAAGAATTTGTGTTCTGCTCCATATTTTTCTCCCATTCTATCCAGGACCATCTATTGTGATCCCAGTCAGAATGGTCAGTGGTCATAGCGGGGCACCATCTTGTTCTGGTCTCAGGGTAGATGAGGTTGTGGCTCGTATCGGCTTGTTTCTTCTCTGAACTTCTGGTTACCCTCTTACTGTTTTGCACCTGACAAGTAGAGACCCATAGTTGTATCTTAAATGCCTGCTGGTAAGCTTTTAAGACCCTAGACACTACTCACTTTACTAGGATGCAGATCAGGATTTTTGTGAACTCTATTACGCCAGTTGACTGAATTTTCCCATGAGACCATCGTCCTAAGCTTTCAAACCCAGAAAACCAGTCAAGGAAGGTGTTTGGTTATGCCTGAGGAGTATCCATATTTGTGTCTTCAATGAATGTATTTGCCTGCACCCACATAGTTGTATTTACACGTACCTGTAGATACTTTGGAGCCCTAGTGACACAATGGTTAAGAGCTCGGCCGCTAATCAAAAGGTCGGCAGTTCGATTCCACCGGCCACTCCTTGGAACCCTATGGGGCAGTTCTACTCTGTCTTTTTGGGTAGCAATGAGTTGGAGTCGACTCCACAGCAATGGGGTTTTGTTTTTTTTTTTTTTAATAGATACTTCTGTCTGTTCTCACCTACGTATGCACCTGTACCTACCCGTGTATCAATATGCTTATACCCACCCATCCATATGTGCTCAAACACTTGTTTTTGCTTTGGTTGTGCTGTGCTTACTACACCCACATTTGGTGTCACTTTTCCCATTGTTTGGGCTTAATCTTGACTTAGTAGTTTGTATGGCCTTAAATTAACCAATATTTTGACTTTTTATTATAATTTTTGGAAAATGGGACTTTTTCAGTCACCTCTTAAACTTTTTACTCAATAAAGACGTACCTTTGCTATGGGCTCTGAAGTTTTGACACAACTTTTGTTAAGCATGTATGGTTATTCTTAATGTTTCCACTTAAAACTAATTTATTTTCAATGTCATTTGTTTTTTCTCAGGGAGGAGCAAAAAACAATTCTGCCGGTGACTTCTTGCTTTAGCCAGCCACTTCCAGCGTCCATTAGCAATGCAAGTTGCCTCCCCATCACCACATCTGCCAGTGTTGGCAACCTCATCCTGAAAACTCGTGCTATGTCTGAGGATAAAAATGACTTTTTAAAACCTGTTGCAAATGGGAAGATGGTTAACAGCTGAAAGGAGGTTCATCTTTCAAATTTGTGATCACACCATGGAAGCATTTACACTAGCTTTTTATATATATAATATATATTATATAATGTATATTTTTTTTAAAAAAAAGATATTACTGGGGCATCCATTTCCTGTGGACTCTTTGATACTTCAAGCCCTCTTGCATTAGCATTCTGAAAAGAACAAAAAAAAAGAAAATTTACTTTACTAGGGTAACATGTTCACTTTCCAGAAGTGATTGGAATCTGGACAACATTTAACTTAAGCTTCAAGCAGCTTTTTATGAGTTTTTAGCAATCCGGTGCAGTAACTGAGCCATTTCCTATTTAAATGGCTTCTATAGAAAATTAACAACTCAGTTATTAAACTAGCAGGATCCTACAATGATACATCTAGTGAAAGTAGACTTAATTAACTTATTTATTTCTATTTTATGTTTCACTGAGAGAAATTTCCATCTCATTCCAGCTGCTTTATTTATCTTTTCTCATGGGACTTTGCATGGATTTTTTTTTTTTTTTTTAAACTTTGGAGAGTGGAATTAGACATTACCACCATAGAATTTTACAGGGTTGTACACTAGCTTTCTTTACTGCATTATATGTAGGAGTGTGGTGCAGTGCTTTTATCTGTAGCATTTAAATTTTTTTTTAATTTTCCATTTTTCAAGAATAGTTTCTGCTTTATTACTCTTAATGTTTATACACAGGCTACTTGTTGAAGTAAGTAATTAAAAATATAACCAAGTGCCTAAGTCTTTCAGCTGATGTACTAGATATTAAATTCTCCTAAGTTATGCAGAATCGTTTTTACAATTTTGATAAATTATGCACTAATATAATGGCAGTTTTTTAAATGCAGATTTAAGCCTGTACATTGTTGAATCCGAAGACTTGGCAAAAGAATCAGGTGCTTTCAGCTTTCTTGAGAAAACCCTGTATGTAGCGTTTGCACTGACTAACAAGAGGGTATTGCTGGGTTTTTTAATTTGAACTAATGATTTGGATGCTCATTTCATTATCTTGTTTAAATATCGTTTATTGTTACTTCATGTTCAGGTTTAATTTTGCTTGTTTTCTGACTGTTAGTTTGAGAAGCCTATGAACCATGTAATAATAGAACATTGGCTAACCTTTATTCATACTTAAAAACATGAATAATTTCTGCCCTCTTAAAATGTGACTGAAAATTGTTTTGACTTGGCATCTGAAAGTGTGCAGTGTGTTCAGTCATGCCCAAGATTTGTGGGAAGCATCTTATTGGAGCCTGAATTTCAGTCAACATTTTGAAAACAAAAGCTGGGCATTCCTTTCTGATGATTTTACCTAGTTTGTCTTTTTGTTTTTACCCTGTTTCTTTAAGATTAGTTTGACTTTTATTATGATGATTATTATTATTTTTAAATTAACTTCTGTGAAGTTGTTTACTCTGAAAATTGTACTGGAATATTTTAAGCCAAGCTGATCTTTCACCAGGTGTACTGTATGTAAGGGCTTTTCCTGCTAGCAAGATGCTTAAACAGGATCATGTTATTGGTCGTCTGAGCTATTTAATTGTTTTACAAAACCACAGCATTGTATCAGATAAGATTTTGATAAAAAGTTTTGTGCACATTTCCAGGGGTGGGAGGGTTGACATTTCCCTGAAATTTCTTGATGAGAATGAGTAAATAGCTGGTGTTTGATACCTGTCTTAACGAACATGCTCATAAGGTGACTGATAAGTTGTAAATATACCTGAGAAGCAAGGGGGGTAGTTTTGATATTCTGGTGTCAGTATGGAAGATCTTACACATTTATTTAACACTTAAATGTATGAAGATGTTTGTTTGTAGCATAACAGCACATTAGCCTTGACTTAGTTTCTTTTGGTTAGTACTGTACCTTTTTGATATGGCCAGTGCTCCCCATCCCTGCACAGACATTTTATTTATTTCACTGTGTAACCTGAAATGAATAGGAACAAGAGTTTTAAACCATGTTACATTAACTTATTTATGACATTATAAATTAGCCTAGGATATTACAAGAACATGGTTGTTATATAATTTATATCAGAACCTTTCTATAAATACATGCTTATTACATTTGAAATGCTTCCAATGTACTTTATTTGCTGTTTGTAATTCCAAAAAGGATAGGCAAACCAGTATGTCTATTTCATGGATATTTAAATAGTGAGATCTTCCATGTTGAAGGTAATGTATTTTTTTTTAAGATTTTAAAATTGCTATTTTGTTACAAAATAGAGACCTATTAACAGTTCGAGAGCTCCTTATGTGCCCTCAGGGAAAGAACCCTCTGTGCAACAGAACTACATAAACATCTTCAGCACGTTCTGAGGGTGAATATATACTACATAAATTGATCTTGTGTATTTAACCTATCTTTTTAATTTTAAAATTGAAAATTTGAAACTTGGTTGTGCTCTGCTGGAGGGGTTGGGATAAACTGCTTAGGTGTTTGCCTACTTGTCCAGTGAAACTACATTTGCATCAGTGTATGTATATACCTGCCAACCTTATTGTTGTGTCTCAGAACATTTACATTAAAATAATGCTTGTCTTGCAGCAGGTGATCCCATAAAACAATACTTCCCTGTTGTTATACGTTCACTCTCATTCTCACTAACAACATAGGACTGCTTCTGTGTTGTGATTATTCTGTATTGCATTCTTTTTCTATGTAGCAGCCACCTTCTGTTTGTCACAGTGAGTTGAATATGAAATAAATACATTGGTTCTCTGATACTTGAGAAGAAAAAGTAGGTTACCTGATCCTTCCTCAAAAGGGTACCACCTGATAATATCATAGAGGAAATGCTACAAATCAAACCTATGACTTTTTAAATTTGGAGGCATTTCCTGTAATTTGACCCTTTTACCAAAACATTTTGATCTATATATTGTTGGAATTAAAGGATATAAAGCAACAGGAGAGGAAATTTGTGATGTTGGTAACGAATGTGCATACATTGCCTATGGTGTAATAATAAGGAAAAAAGTCGGCGGCAGCCTGGAGAGCAGAAAAGTGGGGTTTTTCTCCTCTCATTTTTTGTTTTGTTTTTCAGTTTTTAAGCCCCATTTTGAAGTCCATATGCCACATTCAGATACTATGGACTTAGCATTGATAGTTCTCTTTTGTGATCTCATTTCATTCTATAAATTCTGAGAAAATTACACATGTATTTCTTCTAGTTGGTACCTGAGCAAAGCATATTCCTTTGCTTTTGCTGCCATACTTACTTTCAATGCCTTATGATGAACCAGTGTCATGCATGAAAGTTGTGCATTGTAATTTTCAAGAGAAGGTAGTTCATCAGGCCAGTGGTGCTGATTATCTTCCTAGTAGCTATTTCCTGTAGTAAGAGAATAATAAAAGAAGCCTCTCACACTAGAATTGAAATTTTCCAGTTGTATGGACCTAGTTCACTCAAATTTCAGGTTGATTTTAGTATAGAAAGTGTATCCCAATTTTATATGCTGCCTTGAGAAAATTACAGGATGCATAGCAATTCGTAGGAATTAAAAATAGGATGATAATTTAAACATTTGAAAAAAATTTTTAAAAATCATCTAGCTTGCTTTTGCATTTTAGGTGTTAAAGCCTATGTTGTCTTGTTAACAGGGGTGGAATTTATAAAGATCAGATTCAGCATGTGATTTCAATTTTGAATCTGAATATTTTTTCCCTAGCTTCTTCTGAACAGACTGTCACCAATATTGGTAACTAATCATTAAAGGAAAAAGTTGCATTGCAACTATGTATGTCTCCTGGAAGAACTTTTCTTGTGTTTTAGTGAATGAAGAGTGTTGATGGGATCACTTACTGTAATTCCTACATAGGGACCCCTTCTGCAAAGCAGAACACAAATGCATATGCCCAAGGAGTATCCCATTTTCTGCTTGTTGAATAAATTTGCTAGTAACTCCTTTATACTAGCAGCTTCTTTGTATCTCTTTGCTGGCAAGGAAATATAAGGAGTTAAAGCCACAGACCAGAACATCCCACATTTGAGTGGAGTCCTATTTTTACTCCAAGAGCAATTAGTCCCCCAAGTCTGAAATTGGCAGTTTTTTGTTTTTTTTAATAAAAATTTTAAAAATATCCCCAAACCAGTGGAACACAGACACTGGCTGCACTTAGTACTGCCAAAAGCCAAGGTCATTTGCACATATTCCATCAACCTTTCAAGAATTAGGCCTCACTTTATAACCCAAGGCATGGAAGTGCATGCATTCTCTTAGCTGGGCAAACAATTATACTGTAGTTGTGATACAACACATGTGGCTTTTATTCGTACTGCACATATCCACTGTACAGCCACTTGGGAGTATCGTGGTTAGCTTGCAGCAACTGCTGTCTGCATTTATACTGTTTACTGCATATTCTTTTCCCTGGAAGTGAAAGAGAAATGTTTTTCTTGTTGCGTTGATTACAGTTTATAAATTTGCTTAGCTGGAAAGTTTGGGAAAAGAGGCCTGTTTGTCAATTGTACAACCGATTGTGAAGCTCTAGTGTGAATATTTTTACGTCTGTATTAGACATTTTCTTTGCAAATCTATTGTTCGATTGAAATGTAAATGAAATTAAAGATGGTGTACACCCATCATGTAAAAAACAGGCACCATCTCTAAGATGGATTTAATGCTCATTTTTAAGGCATATACTCAGCTTCTATTTAAAACTATAATTTAAAATAATTCTGTACAATGAAATGGGGAATATATATGGGAATAAATTCTATTCCATTTATTTCAATTTGAATTTCCAAACTGTAATGTTTCCCTTTGTGCTATAGGAATAGGATTAAATGGGGAAAGGCTAGGACGTATAAGGCTTGTATATGGGGGGAGGGCAGAGATGGAACAATGAGGGTTGTGATGATAGTGAATAGCAAAGAGTGAATTCTATGTGTTTTTGCTGTAGCACTGAAGTGAAGAGATATTAGCTTTGGCTGTTCACAGAATAGAGCATCATGATTTTCAGTGATTGAGAGAAAATTGATGGAAAAAGTTTGCAGTACTTGACATGTATTTGCATGCACAAAATAAAATTATTTGTCCACCTTAAAAGTTTTTGTTCAGTGTCAATATTAAGTTTATGGCATATTTAGTTACCTTGGATTCCTTTGGTATCTTTTCTGGTATAGCAAAGCTACCAGGACACTCCTTCAGTTGGAATTTAAATGATCTCCTGCCTCATCCACATATCATTGGGAAGGATCTGAAAGAAATGAATAGATCCAGAGAGTTTGAAATACTCCATTCTGTCAGTCACTTCACTCACTCCGTGTAGAGCACTTTCTATGTGAGAGATGAGGACATAGATGATATTAGCAGTTCACAGTCTAGTGGAGTATACAGGACAAGTACATACATAATACAAGGCAATGTATCATAGAGGAAGTATGAAGACAGTTCTGTGGGAGTTCAGAATATGAAAAGAGAATGGCCTGAGTCCATCTGGACATCATTTTCACTGGGTCTTGAGTAGGTTTATTCATTCACTCAGCTGATAACATTTTGAGTCCTTATTTGTACTGGACATTTAAGTTTAAAGCTCAATGAAACATGAGCCCTTTTCTCTAGAAATTGAGTGTAAAAATGGGAAAGATTAATTTGAATAACCAGCCTCAGTGAGCTAGGTTCTAATGTAGCATGTATGGAAAGTCCAAAGCAAAATTAGGAGGCAGGTGGAAGTGGTGGTGAGCCAGAGGAGGTGCTTCTTAGAGAGCTGACTGTTGACTGGACCTTGTAGGCTGAATAAGATTTCACCAAGCAGGGATACAGGGAGGAAACTCAGCCTGAGCACCTTCCTACCTTCACAATAACCCACTCCGTATGTTAACAATATCTTTTACTGCAGATATAAATCCTCTCCTCACTTAACATGGTTAGGTTCCAAAGACCTGGTCATTATGCAAAAATAGAGGAGGACTACATCATTACATAATTGCCAAATGACATCATTACATAACTGCCAAGCCACTGAGAATCATGGCCTAGCCAAGCTGACACAACCATCACAGCCAGCGTTACTCTGGCCTCACGCTTCAGCGTTGGTTACTGCCAGACATAGGCTGTTAATGTGCAAAATACTCAGTGGATTTTTTAGTATTGTCGTAAATGTGAAATGTTGAATAAAGAAATAGTAGATAAGTGAGGAGACGGTGTAATGGTTTCCTGTTTTATACATTAGATGATAAGTAGCTTGCCCAAGGTATATATCTAAAAAGTAGTAAGAGTCAGAATTCTGATTCAGGTCTGCTCTCTGTTCGTCTCACAATGAGGTGGTGGTGGTAGTGGTGGTGGTGGTGGTGGTTGGAACCTATTTTAGCCATAAATGTTACAGTGGAAGGGAGGTTTAAGGTGTTGAGGTGATTCACTGAGTAATATATAAATAGCTAACTTTTAGAGGGGAAACCCTGGTGGCTTAGTGGTTAAGAGTTCAGCTGTTAATCAAAAGGTCGGCAGTTTGAATCCACCATGCACTCCTCGGAAATCCTGTGGGACAGTTCTGCTTTGTCCTATAGGGTTGCTATGAGTTGTAATCGACTCAACGGGCAACAGGGTTTTTGGCTTTTTTTTTTTTTTTTTAAAACTTTTAGAGCACATACTGTCTTTCAGGCACAGTTTTAAGTGCTACAGATACATCATCACCTAGGTACTCTTATTACCACTATTTTACATATAAGAAAACTGAGAAATCTTCGAGAATTTGTCCAAGGTCACATACTAGGGACTCTTGGAAGTTAGATGATCTGAACAGTTTGAGGGTTTAGAAAAATCACTTTGATAGTAGTATGAAAGGTGAAGCTGGAGATAGACTGGGAGGCCAGGTCAACAGCCCAGGTGAGAAGTGTTGGGAGCATGGCCAACCCACGATGGAGGGAAAATAACGGATTTGAAAAGTAAAGAGCAGTTGACAGGATTTGTTATTTGCATATAGGGAATATATTAGACATCTACATTATAATGGATTAAATTAGGTTTAGAATCCCAAACACAATTATTGAGAACGATATATTTGTGAAACATATAATCTTGTATAAGCCCTGGAGTGTCTATTAAGACTAGGAAGGAGGAAGAAAGAACCATGGGTAGCTGATCCAGACAAAGGAGGGGAAACTTAATGAAAGATATAAAATGCCAGGAAGATTTTATTTCCTTTATGTCCATTGAAGTAATTGCCAGGCACTTTAACAAAGACTCTGTCCTGTTGGATTGCTATGAGTTAGAATCGGCTTGACAGCAATGGGTTTGGTTTTTTATATGCCAGTAAGTATTAGGGATATAGAGTACAGGAGTTAACTAGCCCCTAATTTCATTAAACTTACATTACAATTGGAGGGGCAGACAAGAAGTAAATAAAAGGTGAATTTAGATAATGAGGAATAATATAACCAGAATAAAGATAACACAACTAGATGATGAGATTGTGTTAGGCAGAGGGTGGTAATTTTCAGCACTGTGCAGTTTTAGATAGGTCATCCTACTGAACATCTCTATCTGGATCTCTAATCGACATCTCAAACTTAACATGTCCAAATCTAAGTTTCTGGTATTCACCCACTTCCACCTACACTGTCCTTTAGTCTTCCCAGTCTCAGTTCCTTGTCTTTGACCACTCTTACTCGTCAGCAGATCCTATCAGCTCTATTTTCAAAATATATTCAGGTTATGATGTCAATACTACCCAAAGCAATTTACAGATTCAATGCAACCCCGTTCAAAATTCCAACAGCCTTTTTGCAGAAATGGAAAAGCTGCTCCTCAAATTTGTATGGAATTGCAAGGAGTCCCAATTAACCAAAACAGTCTCAAAAATGAAGAACAAAGTAGGAGGACACTTACTGATTTCAAAATGTACTATAAAGCTAGTCAAAACAGTTTGGTGCTATATAGACCAATGGAATAGAGTTGAGAGTCCAGAAATAACCCCATACATCTATGGCCAACTGATTTTTGACAAGGATGCCAAGTCCATTCAATGGGGAAAGAATAGTCTCTTCCACAAATGGTGCTGGGACATCTGGATCTCAACATGTAAAGGAATGAAGTTGGACCCATACCTCATACCATATATGAAAATCAAAATGGATCAATGATCTAAATGTAAGAGCTGCAACCACAAAACTTCTAGAAGAAAATATAAAACTTCAGAACCTTGTTTTGACAATGGATTCTTAGACATGACACCAAAAGCATGAGCAACAAAAGACAAGATAGATTAATTGCACTTCATTAAAATTAAAAGTCTTTGTGCATCAGATGGCTTTATAAGGAAAGTGAAGAGACAAGCTACAGAATAGGAGAAAATTTCAACAGCAAAAAGAAACAAATGGGTGTAAAGGAATTGAATAGATATTTCTCCAGAGAAGATAAATGGCAAATAAGCACATGAAAAGATATTCAGTGTCATCAGTTGTTAGTAGCCATCAAGACACAACCAAGTCATGGCAACCCTGTGTAGACCAAAGTAAAATGATGTCTGGACCTGAGCCATCTTCACAATCTTTGTTATGCTCAAGACCATTGTGGCCACTGTGTATTTTGAGTGCCTTTTTTTTCCAACCTAGATGCTCATCTTCCAGCACTATCTCGGACAGTATTTTGATTTGATCCATAGGGTTTTCACTGGCTAATTTTTCAAAGTAGATCACCAAGCCTTCTTCTTAGTCTTAGTCTGGAAGTTCTGCTGAAACCTGTCCACTGTGAGTGACCATGCTGGTATCTGGAATACTGGTGGCATAGCTTCCAGCATGATAGTAATACACAAGCCACCACAGTACAACAAACTGACAGAGGGTGGTGGCATTAGTCATTAAAAATATTAGTCATTAGGGAGAGGAAATCAAAACCACAATGAAATACCATTTCACATCCATTAAGATAGTATCAGAATAATGAAAAATAAGTGTTGGTGAGGATGTGGAGAAATTGGAACACTCGTGCATTGTTAGTGGGAATGTAAAATGCTTTAGCCACTGTGGAAGACAGCTTGGCAGTTTCTCAAAAAGTTCAATTACCATATGATCCTGCACTCCTCTGTATATACCCAAAAGCCTTGAAAGCAGGGGCTCAAGGAGATATGTTTATTGCAGCTTTACTTACTAATGAATCATTTCTTTTAGAAGTATCAGTACAAAGCTGGTTCCTATGAGGCAGAGGTTAAAAATGTCCCAAATATCCAACTTTTCCAAACTGCTGTACCACTCCATCATCTCTAACATCAACTACCCCTTCTCCCCTCAGTACTCGCACTTCTGTCTTTGGGTTCCGTAATTTGCTGCAACATCTCACAGAACTGACTCATCAAGGCAATGGTTCACGCAGTTGTGGAGGCTGTCAAATCCCAAATCTGTGTCTCAGGCATCAGGCCGGAGACTTCTCCTGACTCATGTGGTTGCAGAGGCTGATGAACCCAAACTGACAGGTCAGACAACAGGCTGCTGGCTCAAAAGGCTGCGGAAAGTGGTGAATCAGGTCAGATGATAGACTGCTGGCTCAAGTTACAAGAACCAGAGGTCAGATGATGACAGGCCAGGTCCAGGATCCAGAGCAAGAGAGAGAGCCTTGCCAAAGCATTCATATATATATTGGGTGCAGACCACACCCTCAAGGAAACCTTTTACTTGAGCAAGGCGGGACAAGGGTGTGACGTGCATGAAGGTGGTAAGAGTGGGGATTGGGGTAAGGGTGGTGACTTGAGTCACACCCTCCAGTAAGGTGTTGATTCAAGGTACTGAAAAAACAAACAAAAAACCTCATTGCCATGGAGCTGATTCCAACTCATAGCGAGCCTATAGGACAGAGTAGAACTGCCCCGTAGAGTTTCCAAGGAGTGGCTGGTGGATTTGAACTGCCAACCTTTTGGTTAGCAGCCAAACTCTTAACCACTGTACCACCAGGGCTCCAGATACATCCACCCTAATTCTGCCTCATTAACATAACAGACAACTCACTTCCAAATGGGACCATAACCACAGGCACAGAGGCTAGAATTTCCATCACAACATGGAGGATAATCACATCAAACCCACAAAAACATATGTACATAATAAAATCTATTAAGAAAACATTCTTCTTCCCACTTTGGAGAGTGGCATCTGGGGTCTTAAATGATAGCAAGCGGCCATCTAAGATGCATCAATTGGTTTCAACCCACCTGGATCAAAGGAGAATGAAGAACACCAAAGATACAAGGTAATTATGAGCCCAAGAGACAGAAAGGGCCACATAAATCAGAGACTACATCAGCTTGAGACCAGAAGAGATAGATGGTGCCCAGCTACAACCAATAGACTGCCCTGACAGGGAACACAACAGAGAACCCCTGAGGGAGCAGGAGGGCAGTGGGATACAGACCTCAAATTCTCATAAAAAGACCAGACTCAAAGGTCTGAGACTAGAAGGACCCTGGTGGTCATGGTCCCCAGACCTTCTGTTAGCCCAAGACAGGAACCATTCCCAAAGCCAACTCTTCAGACAGGGATTGGACTGGACTATGGGATAGAAAATGATACTGGTGAGGAGCGAGCTTCTTGGATCAAGTACCCACATAAGACTATGTGGGCAGCTCCTGTCGGGATGGGAGATGAGAAGGCAGAGAGGGTCAGAAGCTGGCCAAATGGACACAAAAAGAGTGGAAAGAAGGAGTGTGCTGTCTCATTAGGGGGAGAGCAACTAGGAGTATACAGCAAGGTGTATGTAAGTTTTTGTGTGAAAGACTGACTTGATTTGTAAACTTTCACTTAAAGCACAATAAAAATTAAAAAATGCACATAAGCAAATTTGCAGATAATTTCAGGTGTTTCTAGAACTGCAAATTGAGAGCCCTATTTTAACTATCATCCTAGTATATTTTAAATGATTCAGTTTGCACAAAGCTTTCTTTGAGCTACATCAGAGTTTTGTATTGGACACCTCAATAATTGTTCAGTGGTTAGACTTTAAAAATATTTTAATTTGAAATAATTTTAGGTTTACAAAACAGTTGCAAAAGTGGAGTTCCTCTACACTCTTCACTCAGAATCTTCAAAGGTTAACATCTATAACCGTAGTACAATCATTGAAGCTATTGCTACAATGGAAACCCTGGCAGCGCAGTGGTTAAGTGCTAGAGCTGCTAACCTAAAGGTACAAAACAGGCTAGTTCAAATCTGCCAGGCGCTCCCTGGAAACTCTATGGGGCAGTTCTACTCTGTCCTATAGGGTGGCTATGAGTCGGAATCAACTCCAGGGCAATGGATTTATTGACACAATACTATTAACTAATATTAGTTAATAGACATTATTCAAATTTTGCCAATTGCCCCACTCATGTCGTTTTTCTGTTCCAGGATTCAATCTATGGTTTTACATTGCGTTTAGGTGTCCTGGATCCGGCTTTTTTTTTTTTTTTTTTTTTTAATTCACGCCCTGCGCTATGTGTTCTTGGGAAAATTACTCAAAATCTGTATATTGTCCGTCTTAGTAGATGTGATGTAAGCGAGCCTTGGTGGGCCAGTGGTTAAAGCAACTCCGCTGCTAACCAAAAGGTGGGCGGTTCTAACCCATCAGTCGGTCGTGGGAGAAAGATGTGGCAGTCTGCTTCGGATTGAGATCAGTTGGGATCCACTCCACCGCGGTGAGTTTGGTTACATGTGGTGTAATGAAGAGCCAATGGAAAACACATGAAAAGATCCTGGAAACTTAAAAGGGAAGTAGATAAAATTTTCTTATTGGTCAAAACTGGACTTACAAAGAACAGCTCTTCAATTGCCTAAAACAAATAGGAGCGTACTAATAGTGTAGAGGTGTTTTGTCCCAAAGTAGTACCGGTAGCTTCTCCTCCGGCTGCCCGGAGAACCTCCTTCTAATTGGGCAGCGTGTGTCAGCCATGACGCCGGAAGGCCGCCTCATTGGTCCGGCAGTCCGGTCTTCGGCGGTTAATCTCTCAGGGCTCAAGGCCCCGACCCGCTTCTCTTCTTCTAACCAGGCGCCACCCCCTTCGTTCCGGTGCCCGGAGCTGCCAGCAGGAAGGGATCCAGAGTGAACTAGGCCGGGTAACCGTATCGGGATCAGCCGGGAGAAGCGGCGGGCACGGAGTGCGGGAGGGAGGGTGGTTAGCTGGCCTGGGAATAATGGCCTTGTCTGTGCCCTCCCTCGTCCCCGACGCCTCCGCGACTTTCCTCCTGGTCTTCTGCACTGGCCCCAGTCCCACTGCACTCCCCTAAAGGTCCCGCGCACCTCACCCTTACCTGGAAGCCCCTCGGCGGCCCCGCCTCCTTTGGCTGCCACCCAGTCGGCCCCGCCCTTGCGTTGCTCCTTTGGCGGGCCCCTGGGTTGGCTCCCTCACTGCGCCCTATCGCTGTTCCTGCCCTCGGTGCCTGTCTCAGCAGCCCCACCCTTGCTGAGCGTCCCTGACCCAGTCTCTCCCCGCTCAAGGCGCGTCCTATTGCCCCATCATGGCCCCTCCACGTCCCCGACGTGAGATTTGGTTCTGTCCCTGGATTGCCCCATAGGCCCAGGCTGTCTTTATATGGGTTTAACAAATCCTGCAGAGGCCTGGTGCCGTGCATTGGAGATAGAAGTTAGCTGTAGGAGGTACCTGCTTTCAGGCGTTTCCTGCTCAGTGGAGGAGAGTCACTTCGCAACGGAATATGACAAGTCCAGGTGATAAGTCTTTAATGAAGGTAGTACAGTGTTGGGGTGCTTAGAAGAAGGAGTACTAGAGATTTTTTGCCATCCCTGCTGGGTCCTCAGGTAGATCTCTGAGAGACTAAGTTGCACCTTTCTTCCAGAATGTCTCTGGCTTCTTCCAATGCAGAATCCAGGCCTACCCTATGGTCCTTTAAACATCTCGGAATTATTGCAGTCTTGTCGTAAAACCTGTTGTCATCGAGTCGATTCTGACTCATAGCGACCCTGTAGTACAGAGTAGAACTGCCCATAGGGTTTCCAAGGAGCGCCTGGTGGATTCGAACTGCCCAGCATTTGGTTAGCAGCTGTAGCTCTTAACCGCTATGCCAGCAGGGTTTCCTTGTTATAGGTCCTCTTAACCAGTCAAAGTTGATAGGGCTTCAGTGTGCTGACTGGGAGGCCGAAGCCAAGAGACAGAGGGATGATTGACTTAGGCATCCAGCAAATCAGCACCATACTCTTGATGCTTCTTTTTGGAGTTTTTCTGAGGATTCTTACCTAATTTCTCAGTTACCCAGAAGTCTTAGTTGATAGGAAAATCTAAAATTAAATGTAGATAAAATCTCCTGTTGGTATAGCAGATTCTTCTAAGTCAGTGTACTAGTACATATGTACATTATTCAGAAGACAGCAACTCACCCCTTCGCTCTTGGAGTCAGGTAGCCCTGGGGTCTGATCCCAGCTCCGCCATTTGCTGTAGAGCTTGGCAAAGAAACTTCCCTTATCCAAGCCTCAGTTTTACGTTCTACTAAAACAGCATGGTAAGCCCTGTTTCCTAGAGTCATGGGAGGGATTCATTGAGATCCTGCTTATGACAAAAATCACTTTTAGGGCCCTGTAAATATAATCTTAGCACAAGTGAAGCACCGGCCTTCAGCTTCATGTCGGTTTTAGCTCAAGTCAACAGAGAGGCTGATATGTTGCCATCTTCCAGGTACCATGACTACTCTGGATGATAAATTGCTGGGGGAAAAGCTGCAGTATTACTACAGCAGCAGTGAGGATGAGGACAGCGACCATGAAGACAAGAACAGAGGCAGGGATGCCCTGGCTGGCACTTCTCTGCCTGCAGACGCTGAGCTGGCAGGCGAAGGCATCTCAGTTAATACAGGTATTGCATAACTCTGAGCTCTGGGAACAGGCTTTAAAAATGTCCATCAAATATAAATCAATCAGAAGTTTCCTGATCACTTTTTTCTAATTCTAGTCCCACTTCAGAGATAACTTAGGGTTATCATTGTGCATTTTTCTAGCCTTTTTACTGCACAATATTAATGTGCATGCATAGTATCATGGTTTTAAACACATACTGGCCAGGATTTGAATCCTCAAAATGCTACGTGTTTGATATTGCATAAATTATAGGTATGAGTATATTGTTAGTACAAATTGCTTGAAATGGTGTTTTTACATTTTTACTTCTTAATATTGCCAAATTGCTGTCAGTTAAAGTGGCAGTATGCTTTTTCTCTATACCTTGCCCTCATACTGTATTGTCTTAACTTTTTGATCTTTGCCATCTTCTGTCTTTTTAAGCGTGAGCTTGAATGTCTTAAGTTTAAGAGATATTTTTGTACCCTTTGCCCATTGGGTGGTTGGTTTTTTCTTCTTGGGGAACTCTATATACTTAGGAAATTAATCTCTGATGAGTTCTACATATTTCATTTTGTCTTTTGACTTTGTGTTCTTTTCCTGGCAGGAAATTTTTATGTACTTGAACATATTATTTTATAATAGTAGGTTTTTTTTCCTTTCTTAAAAGAACTTCACTCCAAGATTATAAAAAGATTTTTCTGTGTTTTTACGATTTCAATTTTTTTTAACATTTTAGTGTTTGATTCACTTAGAATTCACTTTGGTGCCAGTTTTGAGGTAGGGGTTCAACTTACTTTCGTTTTGCTATCCAGCTGTTTCCACACTGTATTGACCGACTAATCCATCTTTTCTCCATTGTTTTGAAATGTCACTTTTATCATGTACTGAATTTTTGTTTATTTTTGGGTATTTAGCTGTACTTTGTAGTGATGTGTCTATTACTGGTTATACCACACTGTTTTTATATTGTAGTGTTACAGTATGTTTTTGTATCTGGTAGAGCTGGTCTCCCTTTAATACTTCCTGTGTCAGCATTTTCCTAACTTTTGCTCTCTTATTTTTCCAAAGCCAATTTAGGAGTATGGACACATAAGTATATCCATGTAGTTTTACTGGTAATTCATTAATATATAGGTTAATTTTGTGATAAGCTACACTTTCTGATGTTGGGTCTTCCTGTTCAAGAACATAGCACTGCTTTTTCATTTATTCAAATCCTTAGTGTTTCTTGGTAGCATTTTAAATTTTTATTCATATAGATTTTTATGTTAGTTTTTCAGTGGCTTATGACAACAAAGGTTTATTTTTTATTCATGTTACATGCTGGCTGTGGTTTAGTGGTGGCTCTGCTTCTGCTTCTTATATCCTGTCATTCCAGGAGCTAGGCTGAAGGAGCAACCCCTGTTGGGACATGCCATTTTCAGGGCAGAGCACAGACAGCAAGAGAGAGCTATTGGAAACATGTACTAGTTTATAAAGCTTTTGCTCAGACCAGGCATCCATTATGTTTGCTCACATCCCTTGGCCAAAGCAAGTCACGTGGCCAAGCCCAACGTCAGTGAGTGGGGATATATATCCTCATCCTATAGGAGGTACTGCAGGTCACATGGCAAGGGGCAGGGATGTATAATCCTCTTACAGGGCTCGAGGTAGGGGCACGAATAACGGAGAACAATAATAAAACCTGTCATAATCTTGTAACAAATTCAAATAATACAGAAGTGTAGAAAGTAAAAAGCAAAAGTTCTTTTTACCAGTTCCCGCAGATCCTACTACCTAGAGTCAGCCACTGTCAACGGTTTATGTATCTTTCTAACCCATTCTTTATGAACATACTATTCACATATATGTATATGCCTATTCATATATGTAAATATTCATATATATACATACAGTTCTTTTTGTAAACTCTGGTCTGCATTTTGTATTTCTTTTTTATTTTAACTAATAATGTATTTAATACCTTTCATGTCAGGAAATATAGAGCCACTTTGTTATTTCTAAGAGTTGTTTTATAGTCGTTTGAGTAGATGGACCATAATTTATTTAACTCATCTCTTCACGTTGGACATTAGCTTGGATCTTTAATTATTGCCAACCATGCCGCAGCGGACATCACTGTGTGTAGACCACTTTACCCTTGTGTAAGCATTGTTGTACAGTAGATAGAGCGAGCTTTAGACAGCTGTGAACTCCTAGCCCTGGTCTATAATTCCTTGTGCATTCTTCTTGGTCACCTCCGTGTTCAATTCCACTCAGGTCCAAAAGGTGTGATCAATGACTGGCGCCGTTTCAAGCAGTTGGAGACAGAGCAAAAGGAAGAGCAATGCCGGGAGATGGAAAGGCTGATCAAGAAGCTGTCGATGACCTGTAGGTCCCATCTGGATGAAGAGGAGGAGCAACAGAAACAGAAGGACCTCCAGGAGAAGATCAGTGGGAAGGTGATTAGTAGCACCCAGGCTTTTCTCAGAATCTGCCATGGCTGCAGGAACTGGGGTTAGCAATTCAAAAGATACAGTGTGTTTGATTTGGCCTCTGAGAAGTTGTGCAGTGCAGGGAAAAATATAGAGCCATGCCATAACTCAGACACACCTGAGTTTAAATCTCAGCTTTGCCAGTAGTGACCTTGGGAAAATCTTGTATCTTCTGAATTTTCCTTGGTTAAATGAGGTCAATATTCCTGCCTCACAGGGCTGTGTTAAATGCCTGTGACTGTGCCTGGACCATTGTAAGTGGTCAGTAAATGTTAGTTTCCTATCCTTTATTGAGGACTTATTTGGGGCCAGAAATTTAATACAACCCTCTGAGAGTGGTGGTATTGTTCCCATTTTTCAGATGAGGAAACTGATCCTTAGAGATGGAGCTGACTTGCTAAGGGTCACATAAGTACTAAACGGTGGAGCTGGGATTCTAGCCCAGATTTTTCTGTTGCTCTGTTTCATCTGAAGCCTGTTCATGAGAATTCATTTTAAGGAGGCAATACAGTAGAAGCAAATGGATACTCTGAAAGATATTTGTACCTAGGTTCCTGACTCCCTTCTTACCTTTCATATATTAAAAGGAACCTCAGTTTTCCTCATCCTCTCTGACCTATGGGTGAATGTCTAGGAGTGCCTGAGATCATTCAGTTATGGCCCAGAGCACCTGCTGGCTGGAAATAACCAGTTAGGATTAAGTGTGGAGTCATTAGCCTTGATTAGGAGAGTGATTTCAGGGTATTAGACTTAAGCAAAGACTGTCATAGGTCAGAAGGAGCCACTGTGGTAGGCAGCAGTAAAATGGAGAGCTATGAGATTGGAAGGAAATTGGAAATGATAAGTGAAACAATGAAACTCAAAATGATGCTGGTAATAATACAATGACAGCATTTTTTCTGTTCTGATCTCCCCACCTCCACATCTCATCCCCTTGATCTGCCTTGCTGCATCAGGGTAGAAGAAGGAAGAAGCTTTTGTTACTTAAGCTAGATGCAGGGCAGTACGCCCACTGCTAACAGCTGCTTCCTTATACTGAGGTGAAAGGCCAGAATGAAGCAACACATCACATGGGTCAGTCTTGAGAGAGGCTGTCCCTGTCTGCTGAGTTATCTGCAGTAGAACTGAACTGGAAACTGTCTGAATGCCAGAAGTAGGGGAGTGGTTTCGCAAAGTATGGCATATTATATATAATGTCATAAAAAAAATCGGAAACATGAGGAAATATTTATGATATAACAATGGTAAGTAGCAACAGCAGGTTACATCTTAATTGGCACACCCGCGACTCCCGCTATAAAAGCAAAAAGTGTGTGTGACTGGTCGTAAATAAAAAAAAAATTTAGAGTGTATATGCCTGTGTTTTGTGCTTATTTGGGGGTGGGTTGCCGGGAGGGCTTATTAGTGGTTTTTTTTTTTTTTAAGTTTCTTAATATCCTCTTGTGTTCTAAAGACTAAAAAGTGAATAAAATAACCCATTGTCACAACTGACAAAAGGAAAAAAGTGATATTAATTGATATTGTCTGTTTGGATTGAGAAGCAATATTATATAGTAGTTAAAAGCATGATTTTTTTTTTTTTAAACCTGGTTTTTAAAACCTGGTTTGAATACTGGTCTTAGATTTATTACCTGTGTGTACTTATGCAAATAACGACAAGTCTTGGAATCTCATTTGTAAAACGGACAATAAAAGTGCCTTCCTAGTGGGGTTATCATAAGAATTGAGTGAGCTATGCATATAAAGCACTCAGCATGGTGCCTCATATATAGTAAGCACACAGTACATGTTAACTGTTCCCACAGCGTTCTGTTCTTTGTCTCTTCTGCACACTTGCTGGTCCCCTGCAGATGACTCTGAAGGAGTTTGCCATGATGAATGAGGACCAAGATGATGAAGAGTTTCTGCAGCAGTACAGGAAACAGAGAATGGAAGAGATGCGGCAGCAACTTCACAAGGGGCCCCAATTCAAACAGGTTTTTGAGATCCCCAGCGGGGAAGGGTTTTTAGACATGATTGATAAAGAACAGAAAAGCACCCTCATCATGGTCCATATTTATGAGGACGGCATTCCAGGGACTGAAGCCATGAATGGGTGCATGATCTGCCTTGCTGCGGAGTACCCAGCCGTCAAATTCTGCCGAGTAAAGAGCTCAGTTATTGGGGCCAGCAGTCGGTTCACCAGGAATGCCCTTCCTGCCCTGCTGATCTACAAGGGGGGTGAATTGATTGGCAATTTTGTTCGTGTCACTGACCAGCTGGGAGAAGATTTCTTTGCTGTGGACCTTGAAGCTTTTCTACAGGAATTTGGATTACTCCCAGAAAAGGAAGTCTTGGTATTGACCTCTGTGCATAACTCCGCCCTCTATCACAGTGAGGATAGTGATCTGGAAATAGATTGAACTGATAGTCTGCTTGCATACATCTCTCATTGTATGGGCTGGAAGATATATGTGTTTAGTTTTGTTCCTTCCTGTGTCTTCTGGCTTTCCAGCTGTTCTTTGTAGTCCCTTTTATTATGTGTAAAGTCAAGGAAGTTCTTAGATTAAATGAGAATGCTGAATCACCTTGTTAGTAATAAAGCGACTTAAAATTGTGTAAACAGGAAGCTAGGCTTTTGAACTGTTTACTTAAGATTCTCTAGCATGATATCTCTGTTGTTGTTTCCAGTCAATATTTAAATAGTACCCTTTAAAACAGTGTCCTGTAAATTGTCTTCAGATGATTTCAGAGGTCTCTGCCAGGTCTGAGAGTATAATTCTTTAGTGAATGTGTTATTTGCAATGTAAATAGTGTATTTCCTTAATCAAATGATTGCAAGTTATACTCACTTGTAATCAGGTCCGTAGCCCTAGAAGGCAGTTAATTTCTCCCCCTAGACCCTCTTCTCTACTGAGGTCTTGTTTAAAGCTTCCAGATGATGCATGTTTGCCCCATCAAGAGGGGTGACCTCTGCTGCTGGAGTCGACATCCTGCTCAAACATTAAGTCTGGAGTAGTAGGAAGGATCAATGCTGACTGTTCCCTTGTCTTGGAGAGACTAGCTTGACTTAAAAATTGGAGTGTGGTGGGGCTGGAAAGCCCTTTTAAAGGACGATCTTTAAGATACTCCTGGTTTTGTCTTTGTTTTGTCTCTTATTTAACAGTATAGCTGTTTTGTTTAATGTAGATTTATTTTTTAAATTTCTTTTGGCATATTGGAAAAGTAATTCATGTTCAATAGAGGAAAAATTACCAAAATATGAAAACAAGAAAATTAGAATAATCTCTAATCCAGCCACCTAGAGTGAAACACTTAATATTTTGGTATATTTCCTTCCAAGGTATTTTCTATGTATACATAGAACATTTGTTTTTAAAACAATGGGATCATTCTGAACATACCGTTTTATAGTATGTTCAGCTAATAGTATATCAAACTTTTTTTTATGTTATTAAATACTTTTCTACAATGTTATTTTTAATGGCTCTTGATACTACATTGTATACATGTACTGTAGTTTGCTTGGTGTTTGTCTCTTAAAAAGAAAAGCAGCAAAGAGATGTTTTTATTGCAGAAGTAATAGATGTTCATTGTAGAAAATGTAATCAAAATTGAGCTAAAAAGAGATTTAAAAACTTTAAAATTCCCCAACCAAAACTAATCCCTGTTGTCATTTTTACAGCTATCCTTATAGTCTTTTATTTCCTCTGTATTTATAGTAATGGTTGTCATTTGAATTTTCCCCCGTGTTTTTTTTCTTTAAAAATGTACATTCTGGGGTTGGGGAAAATATAACTGGCATTAAATACTAGCTTTAAAAATCAATTTCAAATTTTATAACTACTCAGGAATTAAATGTAGCAGAGTTCTGCAAATGGATTTTGAAAGTATCTGTTGTAGTTAGTCAACAAAAAGCACATGGTTTTTCTGATTTAAAAAGCATTATATGCTCGTTGTAAAAGTGTGGAAAGTACAGAAAATTATTAGAAACAGTGACAGCTATTGTCAATGTACTGGTTGTGGTTAAGTGCCCAACTACTAGCTGAAAGGTTGGTGGTTCAAACCCACCCAGAGGTGCTTCGGAAGACAGGCCCGGCAATCTGCTTCCAAAAGGTTACAGCCTTGAAAACCCTATGGACCAGTTCTACTGTGCACATAAGAGGTTGCCATGAGTCAAAATCCACTCAACAGCAGCTAAGAACAGCAGTCTTTTTTCAATATCTTTAATAACATTGAGAGCCTACTGAACTTAGATCTGTGTCCTGCTGTATTTAGCATTACATCATAAACACTTTGTCATGTTATAAAAATTCTAAATAAAGTTTTTGATGGTATCATAACATTTCATCATTTGAGTAGACCATAATCTATTTAACGTATTTAGGCTCCCTGTCTTTTTGCTAAAACACAATGAACACCTTTCTAATTCGAGCCATATTTTGGATCGTTCTCATACATTTCTAGAGGAGGAATTATTGGGCAAATAAGCAAGAACATTTTAAAATAGTTTTTACAAACTGTTCTCACTGAGAATGTGCATTTACACATAGAACCTTGACTTTGCCTTTCAGGAACAGAAATTCAAAAATAAAGTAAGCAGACATGGGAAATCCTAGGGTGTTTAATCCCTAACTCAGGTGTAGTGGAAATAGCATGGGTTTTGGAGTCAGACAGATCCAGGTTCAGGTCCTTTTTCTGTTACTCACTAGTGGTGTAGCTTCTGGCGAAGTACCTACCCTTCCTGAAGCTCAGTTTTCTCATCTTTATAATGGTAACAAAAATACCTGTTCTCATGGGATTGTTCGGTGACAGTGGTTCTCTATGAGTTGTCTCCAGACCAGCAGCATCAGCGTTACTAGGGAACTTGTTAGAAATGCAAATTCTCAAGCTTTACCTCAGACCCACTGAATCAAATTTTGGGGGTGGCCCAGCAAACTGTTTTGACAAACCCTCTATGTGATTCTGAGACCCACTACAGTTTGAGAATCACTGACTATGGGTTAAGATGAGTGACAGAGTCTGTCACAACACAAGCACTCACTGATGTTTCCTTTTTCTTTGAGTAATGGGAGAACAAGTTGAAACAGGAGAGGTGTCAGATGGCTTCTTTTCCTCTTCATTTTGTGTTATGTGGTTCTCTCTCTCTTTTTTTTTTAGCCGTGTAACTGGGAGAAGGGAAAAGGAACTAAAATTTATCACAACATTTGTCCTTGTAGTTTTCCATATTTCACTTTGTTCTGGATTGAAAGTCCCATGAAGGCACTGACTTTTTTCCTCCCTGCTGTATGACATAGTGGTTAAGGGTATGGACTCTGGGAATAGGTTGCCATTTATTAGTTCTCTGGGCAAGATACTGAACTCCATGCCTGTTTTCTGATCTGTGAAATGGGAATGAATAACAAGTCAATCATGTAAAGTACTTAGTACGAGCTTATCACACAGCCTCAAATAAGTATCTGATTTTATTGTCCCCAGTGCCCATAACTCTGCCTGGCACTTGTTAAGAATGAACATCTATTCTATTCTCGATTTAATGGCCCCTCTTTTCAATGTAGGAAGTAGTAACCTTCAAAGATGAAACCAAGACTTAGTAGGGGTATGTGATACTCCATGTTGTACAGCTAGTTGCCTGGAACAGGATTTGAAATTAAGTCTATCATTCCAAAATTTGTGTTATTTCCATGATGGCAGGTTAATCCTTGATGGGGAAAGCAAAATGATCAAGAACAAAAAAGTAGAGACATTGAAAAGTAGTGGAGGGAATAGGTTAGTGGAAGAAAATAAGGGAGAGAATTTAAAGAAAAAGGAATTAAACAGGGTGGAGCTTTGAGTCTCTTGCACCTGCCTGGGTTTCAGATGAGAATCTCCTCCAGGCTGCAGCTGTGATCCCTGCTGAGGGGTATCCTCTTTCTACCTTGACTCCACAGAGTCCCTTCCAGTGTACTACACCCCTGCTTTCTGCTGTGGGTGACCAAAAAAAACAAACCCATTGCTGTGGAGTCAATTCTGACTCAGCGATCCTACAGGACAGAGTAGAACTGCCCCATAGGGTTTCCAAGGAGTCCCTGGTAGATTCGAACTGCCAACCTTTTGGTTAGCAGCTGTAGCTCTTAAGCACTATGCCACCAGGGTTTCCCTATGTGTGATAGCGATGGAATAATTAACATGAATTCTAGCTCCATAACCAGATGTGTGACCTTGGACAAGTCTGTTCCTCTTCCTGAGCCTCAGTTTCCCCGTTTGTAAAATGAAGGGCTGAATTAGATGATCTCTGAAGACCCTTCAGGTGCTTACATTTTAGGAATCTAGTTTATAAAAATCTACCTTTTACTTTGAAAACTTAAAAACCTTCAGGAAAAGTGAAAGAAGACTACAACTAACACCTATAAACCCTTTACTGAGCTTCAACAATAGTTAATATTTTGCTATATTTGCTGTATCTGTTTTTTATTGAACCATTGAAAGTAGGCTACAGATATCTTGACCTCACACCTAAGAATGTTGCTATATCTCCTAAGAATGTCATTCTCCCTCATAACTACAATGCTATTATCATTCCTAAGAAAATTAAAAATAATTCAATAATTTTCAAAATACAGGTCATATTCAGTTTTCCTACTTGTTCCCAAAATTTATTTAATAAACTTTTTTTTTTTTAAATCCAGGATCCAAACAAGGTTCACGTTGATCTCTTTAAAGCTAGAACAGTCCCCTGCCGTTGTTTTTATGTTTGTTTTTCATATAAGTGGCTTTTTAAACTGTCCAGAACAAATGTCTTACGGAGTTCCCACATTCTGGTATCTCTGATTTCTTCATTTCTGGCAATAATGCAACCAGAGGTGGTGTTGCATAGTTCTTACTGTATCAAGTCAGGGGGTACCTGATGCAAGTTCATCGATCCTAAGTTAATCACTTGGTTATGGTGGTGAGTGCCAGATCTCGACATCATAAAATAATTTTCCCCTTTGTCGGTAGTAAGTAATGTATGACGTAGTACTTTGAGACAGTGTGGCTATCCTTTTTCCCAACAACCTTTCACATATTTGTTTTAGCATCCATTGATGATTCTTGCCTGAGCTCAATTATTATATTGGAGTATGCAAAAAGGGTAATTTTCTAACTTTATTATTCATTTTATGTTTATTACCGGCAATCTTCTTCAAAGAATAGCTCTGCCTTCCCTTCTCTCTCTCTCTAAGAATCACTATGGATTCATAGATTTTTTAAAATTCAATGTCTAATGCCATCATTCTTTTTAATTCTGAAGTTGTCTCAAATTTGGGCAATGGTAACCTTTTGAAGCCAGTTCCTGTGTTCTTTGGACATGACTCATTAGTCTTTGAGTGCTTCCTTTCTTTCTGGCCTAAAATGTACTGGGATCACACAGTACTTTCTGTATTTATGACTTGGAATTAGCCATTTTCCCAAGAAGCTCTGCTTCCTTTTAGTGGAGAATGGGATTTGGAACTGACATCTGGGTGCTAGGTATGCTCATTGATACGGGGGTGCCGTGGTTTCTGGGCCCTTTCAGTGGACAGAGTAGGACACAATACACGTATATATTTAAAAAAACGATTAGTTCATACTGGTACTTCCGCTTCAAACACAAAATTCATTCTTACCTTCTTCCATTCTCCCTCTTCACACAAGGAAAATCAGATGCCCAACATCCATATATTTATAAAATTTAACTATCATCATACACATATAATAGTTTCATAAATCATGTCTTTAGTAACAACTGTAAATTTATGAAGATTTCTTTGTAGTTCCTTTTTTATCCTTAGAGTGTATTCTGCTAAGGATGTACAGAGTACTGAGTTAAAAAAATACGTGAATTAATTATTTTCTGAGTGGTAATCTATTTGTCATAAAAGTATTCATTTGCTCCTGAATAATTCAATTTTGGAGTTGTCTTTTTTTCATTCTTTTTAACTTTTTTGAAAGCCAACACTATATAAAAAGTTATTCTTGGAGAAGTCTCACTTCCATTTTTATTCCCTTCACTCCAAGAAGTTACTTTTGATTGTGAGAATGACCGTAGACAAATTTCTTAGTCTCTCTGAGCTTTAGTCTCTCAAATGAGGGTAAGCGTAGTAACTCTCCCATAGGATTCCTGCAAAGGTCTAACGGGCTCAAGTTTTTAGCACGGTGTGGCACTCAGTATACAGTTCAGAAATGTCATCTGTTTATCTACTACCCATCCTCCACAAAATCCTGATATCCTTGCTAAAATAGGGTCTTATTTAAGACTCTCTGATCCCCCTTGTCAGTCTGGGAAAACCTTATTTATCCTTTAAGACTCAGTTCAAATCTCATGATCTCTATGGAGCATTAATAGGCCTTTACTGTCTCTCCACAAAGAAGCAGTCGTGTTATATAACTGCTCCTATAGATTATGGCAACATTGGTCAAGAAAAGATCTGAGGGGTCAGACTGTTTGGGTTCAAACCCCGGCTCAAGCAAATACAGTCGATTCTTGATATTCGTGGTAGATATGTGCTGACAGAAACCCTGGTAGCATGGTAATTGAGAGCTATGGTTGCTAACGAAAAGGTCGGCAGTTCAAATCCACCAGGCACTCCTTGGAAACTGTATGGGGCAGTTCTACTCTGTCCTGTAGGGTCGCTATGAGTAGAAGTCGCCTTGACAACAGTGGGTTTTATGTGCTAGTAGTCCTGGCGAACCAGCCTCCTTCAACTTCAAGTGGAAATTTTCCCACCACCCACCTGTCAGTGGAGGCTTGTCTGTTGCTGTGATGCCGAACAGGTTTCAGCGGAGCTTCTACACCAAGACAAACTAGGAAAAAAGGCCTGGTGATCTACTTCTGAAAAATTAGCCAGTGAAAACCCTATGGATTACAAAGGTCAGATCCTTTTGTGCATGCGGTCGCCTTGCGTAGGGATGACTCCATGGTAGCGAACAACACCGTATGCGCGTTTGTACGCATTTTTGCCCATGTCTGCAAAGAACCACGCCGCAGTGTATTTTTTCTGAATTAGCGAATTTGGAGTCTGTCGATAATGAGGTTTCCTTTTCTCACCTGAACAGTCGCGATAGCAGAGGAGATGAGAGGTTGATGAGTTAAGGCCTGTGGGGCACTTTGCGCTTTGCTTAGCGCATAGAAAGTTATCAGTAAGTTATCTATTGTTGTTATTATTTTATTTTAATGAAAAATTAAAAAGTTTCCCTAAGCGTGAGATGTGGACGTCCTGGTGACTGGAATGACCTTGTCTCACTTTCCTGTAGGGTAACTCCATCTTAAGCGCTTGTAATTGCCAAAATTGAATAGTAAGTATTTGGGGTTTTTTTTTTTTTTTGAAGTATTTGTTTACACATTAGACTATGAAGTCCTCGGGGGCAGGGACTGTGTCCAGTCATCTCTGACCTCTGATCTGAGTTGACATAAGTAAATGTTTGCTGCTTAAGTGGGGAAAGTCCCTAAGGCTACATGAATATGCTGGGATTCACGGCAGTATATAATGATTTTTCATAATTGGTATGTATCTTTAATCAGAGGTGTGCTACCAATGCTCACTGAAAACCACGTAATAAAAAAAAAAAAAAAAACCACTTAATGAGATCAAGCTAAATCCCTAGCCCCGCCAAAAAACCAAAAACCAAACCCAGTGCCATCGAGTTGATTCCGATTCATAGCGACCCGATAGGACAGAGTAGAACTGCCCCATAGAGTTTCCAAGGAGCGCCTGGCGGATTCCAGCTGCCTACCTTTTGGTTAGCAGCCTTAGCACTTAACCACTAGGTCACCAGGGTTTCTGCAGCCCTGCCAAAGCAAGTGGAAATGCTGGCTGTAACGTGATCTGGCCACAGGGAGGCAGGAGAAGAGAAGGAATTAAAAGTTTTTTTAAAGGAAGCTGGTCCATAGACCCCGATTTGGGGCTGAAGGGTGATATCTAACACCATGTACAAGTAATTTTAGAGCATTTGTTTTTAGTAAAGAGAACTAGAAAGTGCTAAATTCACACACTTTAGATAATGAGTAGCAAAACAAAATGTTATTTGATAAATTTAACATACGTACACTTAACTTTCGTATTACGTTAATTAAGGGTCAGAGAAAAGCTGGCTGAGGAAAAGAGGAAGGCAGTGGGTATCCACCAGGGACAAGATGCTGTGCATTGGGGTAACTGAGGGAGTTGGAGCTAAGTGGTTAAGAGCACATATTTGATGCTCAAACCCCAATTTTCTCATTTATCCCTGATGATGACTTTGTTTCCCCTATGTGTAACCAAAATATATTGAGACTTACTATGTGCCAGGCCATTGTTCTAAGCACTTTGTGTGTGTTTTCTTAAACAATTCTCACAATAACCCCAGATAGATATCATTACTCTTATTTTATAGTTAAGCAACTTACCCAAGGTCAATCAGCTAGTAAGTAGTATAGTCAAGACTTAAACCCAGGAACTAGGAGCTCAGAACTCAGATTCTTAATACTGCCTTGGCAGTTTCATCTATGAACAGGGGATAATAATAGTTACTCAAGAGGGCTTTCGAAAGAGACAAGGGGTGCCTGTGCCATGGTTGTTGTTGTTAGATGCTGTCGTGTTGGTTCTGACTCACAGCGACCCTATGTACAACAGAATGAAACACTGCACGGTTCTGCACCATCCACAATCATTGCTGTGTTTGAGCCCATTGCTGCAGCCTCGTTTAAGATCTTCCTCTTTTTTGCTGACCCTCTACCAAGCATGATGTCCTCTTCTAGGAGCTGATCCCTGCTGATGACATGTCCAAAGTGTGTGAGATGAAGTCTCACCATCCTTGCTTCTAAGAATCGTTCAGGCTGTACTTCTTCCGTGTACTCCTACCCATGGTTTGGTGGTCATGAAATTATACTTATTCTTGTTTCCCATGTAGCTCTCCCTCTACCCTCAAAGGCCCCAGGTTTCTGTTACCATCTTGTTACTCCAAATGATTCTCTGTTCTCCTGGAAGCATCTCCAGCCCACCCAGCCCTTCCTCCCTTAGCTCATTTCCTAATTCCAACAAACATTTCCTAACTGTCCCCCCTGGGCCATGCCCTGTGCTTGGTGTTTGGGAGAAATCAGATATCCTCCGCCCTGAAGGAATTCTTAGTGTTGTGTGTGGTGTAGGGAGGAGGGGGAGAGAGGAAGAGACAAAAAAAATAGCAGTCCTGAATGCCGTTGCAGAGGGACCTACAGGAGGCGGGGGCTGGGGGGACTCAGGGAGCTGTTAGGGACTCAGGCTGTAGCCCCTTGAGGATTCTGGGCTAAAGGAGAAAAGACAAAACTGGTTGCTAGTAATTTTTATAAAATTAAGAGGGAAGAAAGAAATATGACATCTCAAATATATCTCAAAGACAGTAAGAATCATGGAAACTTCTTCTTCCCAGTGTTCATGTTAGGCTTTTGGTATTCGTCTTTTCCAGAGTCACCTTTCTTACAGCAGTTGTGTTCCTCTGAAGACTTCCCAGCTGGCTCAGACTTTCCAAAGAGAAGGATAATATTTCCCTCTTGGCAATCTCGAGTTGTCTGGTTTTTTAAAAGATGACTTAGGTCCGAGATTCTCTAAGTGTGGCCTGCAGACTACCTGCATCAAAATCACCTAGGATGCTTGTTCATAATGCCCAAAAGTCTAGCCCTCACCCTCACCCCAGACCTACTGATTCTGAAATTTTGGAGGTGTGAGTGGAATATGCATCTGACATAAGCATCCCAGGTGATTCTGACGCAGGTAAAACAAGAAGGATTTGGGAGTCCAGCAAGATCGTCCTAAATTGATTATCAAGGCCAAGTTCTCAATGCCAGAAGTGCAGGGAGTGGGGGCACTAATAACCCCTAAAAAACCCGTTGCCGTCGAGTCGATTTCGACTCATAGCGACCCTATAGGACAGAGTAGAACTGCCCCATACGGTTTCCAAGGAGCGCCTGGTGGTTTTGAACTGCTGGCCTTTTGTTTAGCAGCTGTAGCTCTTAACCACTTTGCTACTAGGGTTTCCAATACCCTCTAGAGGCCTTTTAAAAATGTCAGAGGATCTTTCAGGTTTGTGACAATGACTGAGATTTACGTAGAAGCGGAGCCTAGGTATGCTAAATACCCTACAATGAACAGGACAATCCTGCCCAACCCAGAACTGTCGTGCCCCATATGTCAGTAGCACAATTAAGTCACGCTGATTAGTAACTAAAAGAAACTCTCTTGATGTCTAGCCACTCAGGCTCTTCTGCCATAAACATCTGTCATACTCCTCTTGCCAAATAAAGGTTGGGATAAATTCCAAAGCATTCCTACTTGTTTACAGCATTCTGTGTAACAGTCTTGTTTATGGCACTCTGTAATATTAAAAGCCTTGTGACTCCTGTACTAGCCCTTAAATGTGAGTAGAAATTTTCTAGGTGTAATGGAAGATGTTTTGGGCAGAGAAAATACCTTCTTCCATTTTGCCCCTGACTCCTTACCATGTTATTGTGGCTTCTGAGGTCTGTGGTTACTTGATTTCATGATACGTGTGGTGATGGTCTTGATCATGATTTCACCATCTGTCAGTTTTTCTGTGGTTCTTGGAGAGAGGAAGAGGTAGAGAGGTGGTGTTTGTGTGTGTGTGGTCTGGCAACATGCCAGATTGAAAGCTATTTGACTCATTCTTCAAGTACCCAGTGCCTTTGCCGGTTCCAATTTCCTTTTACATTGGCGAAGTGCTGAAAACATGCCAGTATAGGTTGAATCTGGGTGTGGGAGTGATTACAAAGTCTACAGAGAAGACAGTCAAGACAGGAAAATGAATTTTGATGAAGAGAAAATGGATTTGGGTATGAGATCTGAAAGGGGGACCATGACTTTTACTTTCAGGCACTCCCAGTCCAATGGAAAAAACATGGTTCATACCCTCAAAGATTCTTGGATAGACTGACATAGGATTGAGGGCAGAAGCATGCCCAAAATAAGAATATGCATCCCTAAAAGCAAACAGATAAAGCACATATGCATTTGTAGATAAGCCCTCTAGACGTTTAAGGGTCTGGAACATACTGCCCTGGAATAAAAGGCAAATATCGGGGATAGTTATGGGCACTACATCAGTTTGCTATCACTGTGTAACAAACCACCATAAAACTCAGTGCCTTAAAACGTGAATCATTTATTATAGCTAATGTGTCGGCCAAGCTGGGGCTTGGCTGATCTTGGCTAGACTTGCTCTTGTATCTACAGGTCAGCTGGGACTCTGCTCTAGGTTGAGTTTGGCTGGGTCACCTTGGCTGGAGCATCTCCACTCCACAAATCTCTCGTACCCCTCTTGGGGCCAGTGGGCTAGTTGGGCGTGCCCTTCTCCTGGCAATGAAAGAAATGTAAGCTTAACCTCACAGGTACATTTACTTGGTACTCTGCATGTGTTATGCTTGCTAATATTCAACCGGCTAAAATTAGTCACGTGGTTGAGCCCAGTGTCAAATACATGGCCAAAGGGTACTTGAGTTTTTGTTTAGGGTAAAGTAAAGCATTTGGGAATTGGTAGTGGCGATGGTAGCACAACTTGGTGAATGTAATTGATGTCACCAAATTGTACACTTAAAAACTGTAAAGATGGTAAATTTCTTGTTATACATATTTCACCACAATAAATTTTTTTTTAAAAGAATAAAAGTTACATGCCTACAGGCATAGATTCAGGGATGGATGACAAATTGGGTTCATTAATGTAATCCAGCATACTGCTCCATGAGTTTTCCTCAACTCTCCCTTCCCTCTCAATCTCAAGTCATTGCTCCCTCTTTGATGCTTCTTTGAACCTCTGTCTTCTGGCTTTGATCATAATCCGTGTTGCTGTAGTGTATGTACATATGAGGACAACGACTGTGTCTATAATGCTCGCACGGAGTACAGGGCCTGGTACCCAGTAAATGCTAGCTAGTAAATGAGAGAGAGAAGAAAGTAAAAGGGAAGAAAGCAGGAACGTAAATGGCAAAAAAAGAGAAAACAAGATAGGCACTTGGGGGACCAGGCAGTGGCAGGCCTGTCTGTGGGAGCTGGAAGCTCTGTGGTGACCCAGCTTTAGTACCGCTGCAGCTTCCCTGTCTCTGAAGGCAGGAGGGGTACAGGTTTCTGGAAGAGAAACATGGATAGAGAAGTTCCCACCTCACAAACCTGTTTGATAAAAACTCGGGCACACCTTAAAGGCATTTCAAGTCCCCAAACTTGCCCCAACTTGAGATTTCTGCCTGCAAGTCCTTCCACTGAGGCCCTAAAACCTGGGGGCTGAATTCTGTGAGATCCAGTTAAAATGTACCTGAGCACTCTAAGTAGCATAAGAACTTGTTCTGGCTCTGCTGTCAATTAGCTGTTGAACCTTGAGCCTCAGTTTCTTCATTCCTAAAATGACAATCAGAACATCCATGCTTTTTGTGGGTAAGAAAAGGGAATTACTGGCATATGATAACTTATAAAATGCTTCTTGAATCTGCTCCTAATGTGTATGCCCTCTCACCTTTTCTCTGCTTTCCAATTTTTTTAAGACTGTGCACGCCCAGGACATGTCCCTTCCACAGAATGCCAGGTGTTATTATAAAAAACAAATACAAGAACAAAGAATAAGAAAAATGGACTGCTTCTACATGATTGTTAGCACAAAAATATAATAATTTATTCGTCTCGGGTGTCCAGAGTGCCTCTTAAGTCCCAGGGTCTCTGTTCTGTGGAGAGTCGACCCTTCACGCATGGGTATGTGAACTTTTATTCCTGTTCCAGACAGCTGAGGAGTAAACGTTCATTTTTTTGAGAACACATGGCCAAGTGATGGGAAATGCAGTGCCAGCCCTCACAATGTAGGTCCTAGGAATGCACACCCTCCCACACAGCTCCAAGTCCTGAATTATTGTTCTTGTTGTTAGCCTTCATCCAGCTGGCCTCCGACTCATGGTGACCCCATACACAATGGAATGAAGGCTGCCTGGATCAAACTCTGTGGAGAGTTTTCATTGGCTGATTTTCAGAAGTAGATCACCAGGCTTTTCTTCCTTAAGTCCTTGTTGTTGTTAGTTGCCATTAAGTTGATTCCAACTCATGGTGACCCATGTGTGCAGAGTATAACTATAGAGTTTTCAAGGCTGTGACTTTTCAGAAGTAGATCACCAAGCAAGTCTTCCAAGGCACTTCTGGATGGGTTTGAACAGCCAACCTTTTGGCTAGTAGTCGAGGAATTAACCATTGGCACCACCCAGGGACTCCTCCCTAAGTCCTTAGAAAATAACAAGATAATCTAAATACCTGGAATGGACTGTTAGAAGAGGGCATGATGTTGCAGAAAGGGCCCAGGTTTGCCATCTAAGAATCGTGTGAACTTGGGAAAGCCACTTCTCTTTAAGCTCATTTCCTCTTCTGAAAAACAGGATCATACGGTCTGCTTCAAAGGTTGTTGTGAGAATAAAAGAAGATCAGGCAAGGATCTGCTTCATATTAGATGTTCAGAAAATGGTAACTGTTAATACAATTTTTTTTTTTTTTTTTTAAGCACAGACTAGCTGTTCACATTCATGATACAGTCTGTCCTTGCTGGAGTCCAGCTCTCAGAAGTCACTAGCCAAGATCCTTTGCTTAGGGAGAAGGGATCGGAGCGCCCCCTGTACATCACGATTCCGAAGGCTGTAGATGACAGGGTTCAGCATGGGTGTGACTATAGTGTACATGACAGTGGCCACGCGACCCCGCTGTGCCTCATATCGGGATGTGGGCTGGAAATAGACCGCAATGACTGTCCCATAGAAGAGGCCTACCACAACCAGGTGGGAGCCACAGGTGGACACAGCCCGGAGCCTCCCAGAGGCTGAGGGCAGCTGGATAATAGCAGCTGCAATGGCCCCATAAGAGGTGAGAATGAGCAAGAAGGGAGTAACCACCACTGCAGCACCCTCAGTGAAGATGAGCAACTGGATGTGGCGGGTGTCAGAGCATGAGAGCCTTAAGAGAGGCTGGTGGTCACAGAAGAAGTGGGGCACTTGATGGGAGGCACAGAAAGACAGGCGGGCCATAAGCAGGATATGCAGGAGAGAGTGGACATGGGATATGACCCATGCAGTCCCCACCAGGGCTGTGCACGTGGTCCGGGACATCCTCGTGGCATAGTGGAGGGAGTGCCGGATGGCCACGTAGCGGTCATAGGCCATGGCAGCCAGGAGGCAGCTGTCAGTTACACCCAGGGCAAAGAAGAAGTACATTTGGGTCAGGCAGCCAGCCAGGGAGATGGAGCGGTCATGGGCCAGCAAGTTGGCCAACATCTTGGGCACAGTGACAGAGGTAAAGCAGAGGTCAGCAAAGGACAGATGGGCCAGCAGGAAGTACATGGGTGCATGAAGGGCTGGACTGGCCAGAATGGCGGCCACAATGAGTCCATTTCCCAGGATGCCTGCCACATACAAGACCAAGAACAGCACAAAGAGGGGCCACCGCTGTCCAGGACTTGTCATCAGTCCCAATAGGATGAATGGGGCTCCCTCTGAAGACTTGTTGGCAGCATCCATGGCCGGGTGTTTCTTTGCCCAGAACCCCAGGGTTCGTTTCTACTGATGGGTCATCTCCCCAGTGTCTAAGGAGAAAGGTGAGGGGCAACTACATTGCTCAAGGCTTCTTGACCATAAAAAAATCATAGATTTGAAGTCAGACAGACCTGGATTTAAATACTGGTTCTGCACTGTGGCCAAATCACTTTACATCTCGGAACCATTATCCTCTCTGGGCCTTAGGTTCCCCATCTATAGAATGAGAAAATTGATCTAGGTGATCTTCAGGGTAATTTCCAAGTTTGATACTTTGTGATTTTAAGCAACAAACAAACAAAAAACAGAACAAAAGAATCTGGATGATTCCCCATATCTCTGGAAACCTTTTCTCGTGAAATCAAACACTCAACTGAGCACAAAGCAAATGCACACCCCTTTGTCAGAAACTCACGTGAACAGACAGACACACCTGCCAAAGGCAGAGACTTAACTCCTAAGGACAGAGACAAATTGTTTCAATGCCTTCATTTTTTCTGTATGAATCCCATTGCAGAAATCTTGAACAGTGCTCCAAGAGGTGGTCTTAAAAGGGATGGGATTTTACAGAATAGGTTTGGGGGCTTTGCTGTGGTCTATATTGAGGCTGTCACTTCAGGGGAATGACCCCCCTAATTTTTTTCCTTGTCATTCTCTATTAAAAGAATTAAAAAATCAAGCGAAGGATCTCCCTACTCTAGTGTTTTCCTTTCTTTCCTCAATTGGTTAAGAAGAATCTCTTGGCTTTTGCTCTGTAGAGCACCTTTGCTCTGACTCCTATCATGTTCCACCTTCCAGGAGTGGGTAAGAGAAAGGGGGAAAGCCTGTTTATAAAATTGCTTTTGGAAACTGAACCAGTTCTTACCCATGTCTAAGTTGGTCCCAATAAACATTCAGATTTACTGAGCTGTTTGCAGGGACAGTCATGTAGTCACAAACACACAAGTGCAGGCATGCAGGTATGTGTAGCTCAAGCCAGTCTCTGCAAACACACAGGCATGATCAATCCTATGCAGAAATGTGGACCCAGCACATGTATTCACACCTAAGTTGGCACACAGAGAAGAATAACCACAGAGACTACAGACCTAGATAATTGTGCACAGAAATACATGATCAAATGCAATCACACATTGCACTGAGGCCAGAGGGTGACAGTCATTCACATACTCATTATTCGTGGAGGCATGTAGCACCATGCACAGCTACTGTGACCATTATTCACATCCATGCTTCCATTGGCTACCTACTCTGCGATAAGGTGCCCGGTCACACCAAGCACATCACTGATCACACATTCACATCCTCATGCACAATCTCAGGGCCCCACAGCTCACACCTTCTCACACATGGCTACACTCACATATGTTCATGAAGGATCACAGCAGAGATGCACTACTCTAGAGAAGCACATCCACATACACACTGGTCCTGCCACAGTGATACCATCATGCAGTGATAGTGATGCACAATCACAGCCTCACATGAAACACACATGCTCTCGTACTTACACGTTTGACTCATGCATACAGTCGTACACATTAAGACAGATCTGCACACTCTGCAGCCTGGCCCCTTGCCCCCCTAGTGTGCCCTCTGGCTTCTCCACATCACTGGAGAGCACAGCAGCTGGAGCCTAGGTATATCCTGTTACTAGAGGGTCTGAGGATGGAGTTATTGGCCATTTATGGGGTTTGGGACCTTGTGAGCACCTTCGTCTCTCTCCAAAGGCAACCCCTCCCCAGGCCTTCATCCTTGGGGCAGGAAGCAGCTCAACCTTGGGACTTGTTATTCTTTTTCTCTAGGGCCCAGTTTGATGGGGGCAGGGATGGTTGGCAGCTGCCTCCAACTCTGGGGACTAGTTTGTCTGGTATAGGACAGACACTTAGGAGCCCCAAGCATGGTGAAGCTGCTGCTCCCCAGTCCCTGTCTTATGGAGGGCCAGACAGAAGCATCTGATTGACACCTGAATCCCAAGCAGAGTTTGGATTCTCCAGGGTTTACAGGATTAGCTTCTGGGGCCAACCCTTTTATCCCCTCAGCTGTTGCCTTATGGCTTCTTATAGGAAGTGTAGGAGTGTAGGAGGGATTGTGCCTGTGGTGGCTGGTGATGTGAGTGGTGTGAGTGTGTGTGTGTCTGAAAGTGTGTGTAGCATCGTATGTCTGGGTGTGGAGAGAGTGATTGTGTCTCTGTGCAACTGTTTATGGCTGTGAGCTCATGTCTGAGTGTGCAGCTGTATCTGAGCCTCTATGAGAATGTTGCTTTGTGCATGAATATTTCTGATAGGAGACTGGGTCTGTGTTTGAGGGAGTATGTGTTGCTTGGTGTGTTTCGTGGCCTGAGAGAATTTTGCCTCTTTTTAGCTCTCCGGGTGGGAATGGATTTGCATAATTCATTGTCAGAACAATCATAAAGGAGGACTTTAAACATGTGAACGTTCAAAGATTCTCTATTGTCTTTTGAATAAAGTCCAGATTCTCCTACCTGATATCTAAGCCACAGGGTATCTTTTCCATCCCCTGATCTCCAGTCCTCAGACTTCTTTTCACTTCTCCATTTCACTCCAGTTAAATTGGTGTCCTTAGAGTCTCCTGCATGCACCAAGCTAATTTTACTTCTCTGTGCTTTTGTCCACCCGTCCTTCCCTCTAAAATGCCCTTTTCTGCTTATTGGAACCCAACTCATGTTTCAGGGCCTGACTCATTTTGTGTAATAAGTGCTCCAAATCAAATCCTCAGGCTTCTCCACCCCAAACCTGCTCCTGGCCTGATTTTCTGTCTTGTTAAATGGTGCTTATGGAGGTATAAAAGGGAAATACCTTATCAGAATTGGGCAACCTCTACTGGGCATCTCATTTTAAGGGCAAGAATCTGTTTCTCTTCTTTCATTCTCCAGATTGGGCTATGTTATTGTCTTCCAATCCTTCTCCCTCTCCTTTTGTTTGTTTGCTATCTATTAAACATGCCTGACGTAGTCACTTGCAACCTCGCCTTTCCTCTAGTTGATTTGTAGGTTTTATGTAATTATTGCGTCTAGGTGATCCACTGAAGTAACCATGCAGACAGATACATGGTGTGAGATCAAGGAGAGCAGGAGCAGACTCGTTGGCCAAGAACCCTAAAAAGGACAAGAATCTAGGAACATTTGGAGTCATTACCACTCTAACCTGGTATTTCTGGGGATCAACCTGTATAAGTACCGGTGGCCAATAAACCATCTGTTGATTCACCAGGTAACATTTAGGAACTTTTATGTTTTGAACATTGGGGAACCTAAGGCAGCTCAGTAGCAACATTAACCTTGTCTTGGTATTGGTTCTAGGTCTAGCCACTTCTGCCTCCATTATGTATGCTTCCCTTTTCTCCTCCTTTGTAGTCCCTTAAACAATGACAAGAGACACACAAGCCAGAGGAACATCCGTTTTTACCAACAGTGCTAGGGGCCTGAAAGAGCATGCTCCTCACCTCTTCACAGTCAGTCCTAACCACACCCCCCAGACCTTTCATGAGTGCCCCGGCTCTGTACAACAGAATCGGCTCCGGGTCCTCCTGAGGGCCTCCTTCACCTCCTTGTTACGGAGGCTGTAGATGAGCGGGTTGAGAGCTGGAATGACGAGGGTGTAGAACACAGATGCCATCTTGTCAGTGTCCAGGGCATAGCTGGAGATGGGACGTAGGTACATAAAAATGAGTGTCCCATAGAGCATAGCCACAGCTGTGAGGTGGGACCCACAGGTAGAGGCTGCTCGTCGGCGGCCCTCTGCTGAATGCATGCGGATCACAGCCCCAGCAATGAAGCCATAGGACACAGCAATAGCCAGTATTGTGGCCATCTGGATGAAGCCACAGATGGCAAAGAGGAGGAGTTCATTGAGACTGGTGTCATTGCATGAGATGGCCAGCAGTGGAGGGATATCGCAGAAGAAGCTGTTGATCTCACGGGAGTGGCAGAAGCTCAGGCGGAAGGTGAAGGTTGTATGGACAAAGGCACTCACTGCTCCTCCCAGGCCTGATGTTCCCAGCAAGGCCAGGCATAGATGCCTTGACATGGCTGTTGTATAGAGAAGAGGGTTTCTGATGGCTACATAGCGGTCATAGGCCATGGCTGCCAGCAGGCAGCACTCAGCATCAGCCAGACCTGCAAATACAAACATCTGGAGGGCGCAGGCTGCGTAAGGGATGGTGGCACGGGGCAGTAGCAGGTCCACTAGCATCTTGGGGCCAATGGCTGAGGAATAGCAGGCATCCAACAGAGAGAGGTTGGCCAGGAAGAAGTACATAGGCATGTGGAGCCGGGCATCCACGCAGATTAGCAGCACCATGCCCATGTTTCCTAGCAGGCTCACTAGGTAGACAGTCAGGAAGATCAGGAAAAGGGTAATGCGCAGGTCCCAGCGATCTGTGATGCCCAGGAGGATGAATTCAGCAGGCACAACCCTGGCCCCTGTGAGGTTCTCTGGAGTCATCCTGGTGGACAGAGACTGAAGTGGACAAAGCAAAAGGTAGATGAGAGAAAGGTCATGACTTTGCACTGGCAGTCAGGTAGACTTGGGTTTTAGTCTTACCTGTGTCACAAAATTACTGAATAACCTTGGACAAGCCCTTTAACATCTCAAAACCTTAGCTTCTAGCTGCAAAGTGACTAGAATTTAATCTTCATGAGGTTAGGAGTCTTGTCTGTCTTATTTACTATTGTATCCACAGTATGGAGGACATTGCCTAGCACATAGTAGGTGCTCAATCAATATTTGTTAAATAAGTGAATGATGAATGGGATGATATTTTGTGTCTGGCCAAGGATTAAAAACTCCATGACTCTATATGGATTTTTCTCTTTAGTTTCTCGGGGAGGAAAAGAGACTAAGTGGAGTGGGCAGAAAGCATCTCTTCAATCCAAAGGGTAACTAGCTATGGGTCTTGAAGTTTGCTGGGAGGACACCTTCCCGTTGGAGTCAGACCTGGAAAAGGAGAATGCAGGAGTGGCTTGGTGTTTTGGGGAGAGAGTGAGGAGTGGAAAGAATGTATGATTTGAATGTCTCTCTGAGCTTAATTTTCTTATCCTTACAATAGGAATAAAAAGCTTGCAGATTTTTTTTTTTTTGGCAAGGATTCAACGATATAATGCATGTAAAGTATTTTGTACAGGGCCTGGCACAAAACAGGCATTTAATAAAAATCTAATGAATTGAATTGAACTAGATGCCCTGCCTCAAAACTGGAAGGAAACAATTTTAAGGCAATCAAGAGTAGTGTAACTCCCAGAAAATGCAATGTTGCTTCATAGTCCCTCTACTTAGAACCTGTTTCTTCTTTCTGTGTTTGCTGGATGCTATCTCCAATGTGTAGCATTCCTGATCTACCTAAAGAAAACTTGTCCTTGTTTGTGCCCTACTGTACTGAAGCACATATCTATTACAGCACTTCATCACTCTATTGCAAATATTTTTTATATATCTATTTCCTTCATAAGGAGCCTTGGTGGATGCAGTGGTTAAAGTGCATGGCTGCTAACTGAAAGGTCAGCGATTCAAACCCACCAGTTGCTGCATGGGAGACAGATGTGGCAGTCTGCTTCCGTAAAGGTTACAGCCTTGGAAACCCTATGGGCCAGTTCTATTCTGTCTTATAGGGTCACTGTGAGTTGGAATTCGACTCAAAGGCAATAAGTTTGGTTTGGGTTTTTATATCCTTTGTGGTCCCTGAACTCTTTGATTCAGCAAACATATATTGAGTATTACTATGCGTTAAGAATAGTCCTGCAATTCATTTTTATACCTATAGGGTTTGGTATGTAATCAGTGTGGTATATATACTGTCATCATACTGATTACACACCAGGCCCTACAGATACAAAAAAATGAATTGCAGGACTATTTTTTCACCATATTTATTCATGCTGTATGCTGCGCAAATGATCCGAGAAACTGAACTAAATGAAGAATGGCATCAGGATTGGAGGAAGGCTTATTAACAACCTGTGTTATGCAGATGACACAACCCTGCTTGCTGAAAGTGAAGAGGACTTGAAGCACTTAATGAAGAAGTTCAAACACTACAGCCTTCAGTATGGATTATACCTCAACATGAGGAAAACAAAAATCCTTGAAACTGGAGCAATAAGCAACATAATGATAAATGGAGAAAAGACTGGAGTTGTCAAGGATTTCATTTTACTTAAATCCACAATCAACACCCATGGAAGCGGCAGTCAAGAAATTAAATGAAGCACTGCATTGGGCAAATCTGCTGCAAAGACCTTTCTAAAGGGTTGAAAAGCAAAGACGTCACCTTGAAGACTAAGGTTTGCCTGACCCAAGCCATGGTGTTTTCAATTGCCTCACATGCATGTGAAAGCTGGATAATGAATAAGGAAGACCAAAGAATTAATGCCTTTGAATTATGGTGTTGGTGAAGAATATTGCATATATCCTGTGTCATGGATTGAATTGTGTCCCCCCCAAATATGTGTCAACTTGGTTAGGCCATGATTCCCAGTATTGTGTGGTTGTCCTCCATTTCGTGATTGTAATTTTCCTATGTATTGTAAATCCTAATCTCTGCCTGTGGTTAATGAGGCAAGATTAGATTATGTTAAAGAGGATTAAGCTGGGATTGTAACACCCCTACTAAGGTCACATCCCTGATCCAATGTAAAGGGAGTTTTCCTGGGGTGTGGCCTGTATCACCTTTTATCTTAAAAAAGATCAAAGGAAAGGGAAGGGAGCAGAGAGTTGGCGGAACCTCATACCACCTAGAGAGCGGTGCCAGGAGCAGGGCTTGTCCTTTAGATCTGAGGTTCCAGTGCTGAGAAGCTTCTAGATCGGGGAAGACTAATGACAGGGATCTTCCTCTAGAGCCGACAGAGAGAAAGACTTCTCCTGGAGTTGATGCCCTGAATTTGGACTTGAAGCCTACTAGACTGTGAGAAAATAAACTTCTCTTTGTTGAAACCATCCACTTGTGATATTTCTGTTATAGTAGCACTAGATGACTAAGACACCATGGACTGCCAAAAGAATGAATAAATCTGTCTTAGAAGAAGTACAGCCAGAATGGTCCTTAGAGGGAGGATGGTGAGGCTATGTCTCACATATTTTGGACATCTTATCAGGAGAGATCAGTCCCTGGTGAAGGACATCGTGCTTGGTAAAGCAAAGGGTCAGCGAAAAAGAGGAAGATCCTCAACAAGATTGATTGACACAGTGACTGCAACAATGGGCTCAAGTATAACAATTGTAAGGATGGCGCAGGACCAGGCAGTGTTTCGTTCTGTTGTACATAGGGCTGCTATAAGTCAGAACCAACTCAATGGCACCTAACAACAAAATGTAATCAGTGCTTGATAAATATTAGTGGAATGTATGAAACAGTGAAAAGAGTATGCACTTTAGCCCGTAGCATACCCACTTTCTAGTGTATAACTTGGAGCAAGTCACTTCACTTCTTTCAGCTTCAGTTTTCTCACTGTAAGGTGAGAATCATAATATATGAGTTGGCGGGAGGTTCTAAGAGGCAATAGGTGTGCAGTATAGGGCCTGGAGCTGAGTAAGTGTTCTTTCCCCTTCTTTTAAGAGATGTTTGGATGTTTTGCAACATACCTTTACCTGATGAGGATGATAAAGATCTTCCTACAAAGCAGCAGTTTGGATGAAAGAGTTTGAGGATATCACATGTTGGTGGGAATGTAAATCAGGACAGTTGGAGAACAATTTGGCAGTTAATTACTCAAAACTGTGCACACACTCATAATTCCCCTTCTTGGTGTTTACCTCTGAAGACTCTTACACATATACACAAGGAGACATACACAAGGGTGTACACTCCTGGACTGTTTGTAATAGAAACATTAGCCAAAATCAATGTTTATGAATAGGCTCATGGCACTTCAACAGGAATGGATTCAATCTATACGTATCAATATGGAGAAATCTCAAAAACATGTTGAGATAAAAAAGCAATTTGCATAAAAATATATAGATTAATGAAAAAAACACAAAATAATGATATCTGTTTTCTATGTATATGTACATACATAAAACATACTGCTGGTTGTTTCAGTCAAGGATGAGGGTCCCAGCTAAATGACCCCAGGACATCTCAGATGGTCTCATCACCTTTATCCACTTCCCATGTCCAGGGCTAATCCTTCCTATTTTTTAAGACTCAGCTCAGGGGTCATCTCTCCCAGGAAGCCTTATCTGAACACCCCACTCTTCAACCTTTTGTGTTGGAACCTCACTCACTTGGCTTTCTGTATAATAGCCCTACTATTTTGTTTCATAATTACCTGTCTAAGAGTTTGTCTCCCCTCATCCAATTGAGCAACTTGAGGTCTGGATCATTTCTAATTCATCCATGTATTCTTCAGGATAAACAATTTTAAGTATCTTCACCTTTTCCTTGGTGGGGTCACTGGTGGAGGTCACATGACCTCTAGAGATAGAGGAAACTGTGGGATCCACTCAACTACATGTTCCCTATGAATATAGTCTCCTGGCCAGCTGAACTTCTGTATCCAGAACCCAGCTGGTGGCCAATCCCTTGTGTGTTTCAGTCTTTTCACATGGAAAGCAAACACCACTCACCTTTACAAAGTGAGAAGCACAGCTGCTTCGATGAGCTCTCCATTTCTCCATCTGTAAAATGGGAACAATGAGACTTTAGGGCTTTTAAGATACTTTGAAATTTTGGGTGCAAGGATCCCAAAACTTTAGTTAAGTAGGTATTATGAAATGTGTGTGTGACTGTAGGCAAAACACACAATTAAATTTCCGTTTACTTTTCTGTCTTGCCTTACTATCCATAAGGAACAATCTTGACATCCTGGGGTTGGAGTGTATAGTTCATTGCAGGGCCTACCACTGAGACTAGGAGGACTGACGTTTTCACAGGAACAGTTTCTGCTTCTCTCTTCAGTGCTAATCAACACTAGAAAGGAACTGGAAGATTGAAGTTTCCTGGACTTTCAGACTCCTGGCTCCATTTAGGCTAAAATTGACTGTAGTGTATTGTCTTTCCTAATTTTTCCAATATCTCTGTTTCTGTCTGACTTCTACCTTCATCTTTCAGCCTCTGGGAGTCTCTGAAGTTTGTCTGTTTATTTGTCTATCTATTATGTATTTATATACGTATATATCTACCATGTATCAGTCTATTAATCTCTAATCTATTCAAAAATATTTATTAACCACCCACTCTATTGAGTGGTTTAAAACCAGGAAAGGTGTGCATCAATGTTGAATCCTTTCACCTTACTTATTCAATCTGTATGCTGAGCAGATAATCCGAGAAGCTGGACTACATGAAGAAGAATGCAGCATCAGGATTGAGGGAAGATGTATTAACAACCTGTGATGTGCAGATGACCCAACCTTGCTTGCTGAAAGCAAAGAGGGCTTGATGCACTTATTGATGAAGTTCAAAGAGTACAGCCTTCAGTGTGGAACATACCTCAACATAAATAAAACAAAAAATCTTTACAAGTGGCTCAATAAGCAACATCATGATAAATGGAAAAAAAAAGTTGTAAAGGTTTCATTTTACTTGGAGCCACAGTCAATGCCATGGAAACGGCAGTCAAGAAATCAAACTAGAAGTTAAACTCTCCATATTTGCAAATGATATGATACTATACATAGAAAACCCAAAGACTGCATAAGAAAACTAGTGGAACTAATAGAAAGATTTAGCAGACTAGCAGGATACAAGATAAACATACAAATACCAGTTGGATTCCTATACACCAATAAAGAGAACGATGAAAAGGAAATCAGGAAAACAATATCACTTATAATAGCCCCTAAAAAAATAAAATACCCGTGAATAAATCTAACCAGGGATGTAAAAGACCTATACAAAGAAAACTACAAAACACTACTGCAAGAAACCAAAAGAGATCTACATAAATGGAAGAACATACCATGCTCATGGATAGGTAGACTCAACATTGTGAAAATGAAAATTCTACCCAAAGTGATTTACAAATACAATGCAATCCTGATCTAAATACCAACAACATTCTTGAAAGAGATGGAAAAACTTATCATTAATTTTATATGGAAAGGGAAGAAGCCCTGGGTAAGTAAAGCACTATTGAAGAAAAAGAATAAAGTAGGAGGACTCACACTACCTGACCTCAGAACCTAGTATACAGCTATTGTAGTCAGAACAGCCTGGTACTGGTACAATGACAGATACACCGACCAATGGAACAGAACTGAGAACCCAGGTGTAAATCCATCCACCTATGGTCACCTGATCTTCGACAAGGGCCCAAAGTTCATCAAATGGGGAAAAGACAGCCTTTTTAAAAAATGGTGCTGGCAAAACTGAATGTCCCTCTGCAAAAACATGAAGCAGGACCCATACCTCACACCATATACAAAAACTAACTCAAAATGGACCAAAGACCTAAATGTAAAGCCAAAAACCATGAAGTTTATAGAAGAAAAAATGGTATCAATGCTAGAGGCCCTAATACATGGCTTAACAGGATAAAAACCACAACCAACAACACACAGGCTCCAGAGGACAAGCTAGATAACTGGGTTCTTCTAAAAATTAAACACTTACGCTCATCAAAAGACTTCACCAAAAGAGTAAAAAGAGAACCTACAGACTGGGAAAAATTTTTTGGCTATTACAGATCAGACAAAGGTCTAATCTCTAAAATCTACAAGAAAATCCAACACCTCTACAACAAAAAGACAAATAATCCAATTAAAAAATGGGCAAAGGAAATGAACAGACACTTCACCTAAGAAGACATTCAAGTGACCAATAGGCACTTGAGGAAATGCTCACAATCTCTAGCCATTAGAGAAATACAAATCAAAACCCCAATGAAATACCATCTCACTGCTGCATTACTGGCATGAATCAATAAAACAGGAAATAACAAATGTTGGACAGGCTGTGGGGAGATTGGAACTCTTATGCAGTGCTGGTGGGAATGCAAAATGATACAACCATTTTGGAAAATGATACAGCGCTTCCTTAGAAAGCTAGAAATAGAAATACCATATGATCCAGCAATCCCACTCCTAGGAATATATCCTAGAGAAATAAAAGCTGTCACATAAATAGTCATATGCACACCCATGTTCATTGCAGCATTGTTTACAGTAGCAAAAAGATGGAAACAACCTAGATGCCCACCAGCAGATGAATTGATAAAAAAAACTGTGGTACGTACACACAGTGGGGTTTTATGCAACGATAAAGAACAACAGTAAATCTGTGAAGCATCTCATAACATGGATGAATCTGGAGGGCATATTGTATGAGACCTCATGAAAAGGTTTACATACAAAAAGACACAATCTTTGGTGGTTATGAGTGAGGGGAGCGGTGGGGATGGAAAAATACTTAATAGACAATAGATAAGTGGAAACTTTGGTGAAGGGTAAGAGAGTACACAATACTGGGGAAGCCAGCACAACCTGTACAAGGAAACACTTAGCCCCATAGACACATCCAAACTCCCCGAGGGACCAAATTGGTGGGCTGAGGGCTGTGGGGACCATGCTTTTGGGGAATGTCTAGCTCAACTGGCATAACATAGTTTCTAGAGTATGTTCTACATTCTATTTTGGTGAGTAGTGTCTGCTGTCTTAAAAGCCTGTGAGTGGCATCTAGGATACTCCACTGGTCTCACCCCTTCGGGAGCAAGGAAAAACGAAGAAAACTAAAGATACAACAGACAGATTAGTCCAAAGGACTAATGGACCACATCCACCATGGCCTCCACCAGACCGAGTCCAGTACAACAAGATGGTGCTTGGCTACCACAACTGACTGCTCTGCCAGGGATCACGATGGAGGGTCATGGACAGAGCTGGAGAAAAGTGCAGAACAAAATTCTAACTCAAAAAGAAAGACCAGACTTACTGGCCTGACAGAGACTGCAGAAACCCTGAGAGTATGGCCCCCAGACACTCTTTCAGCTCAGTAATGAGGTCACTCCTGAGGTTCACCCTTCAGTCAAAGTTTGAACAGGCCCATGGAACAGAAGGGGCTCACCAACGCTGGGACAGGGATTGGAAGGCAGGAGGGAACAGGAAAGCTGGTAATAGGGAAGCCAGGGGTGGAGAAGGGAGAGTGTTGACTCATTGTGTGGTTGTTAACCAATGTCATAGAACAATGTGTGTACTAACTGTTTGATGAGAAACTAGTTTGTTCGGTAAACCTTCATCTGAAGTACAAAAAAAAAAAAAAAAATCAAACGACGTATTGCATTGGGGAAATCTGCTGCAAAAAGAGTTCTTTAAAGTGTTAAGAAGCAAAGATGTTGTTTCAAGGACTAAGGTGCGGCTAACCCAAGCCATAGTATTTTCAATTGCCTCATATGCATGTGAAAGCCTGACAATGAATAAGGAAGAGCAAAAAAGGATTGATGTCTTTGAATCATGATGTTGGTGAAGAATTTTGAATATACCACGGGCTGCCAGAAGAACGAACAAATCTGCCTTGAAAGAAGTACAGCCAGAATGTTCCTTAGAAGCAAGGATGACCAGGCTTCGTCTCATGTACTTTGGACATATCAGGAAAGCAGAAGATCATAGAAAGAGAGAAAGACCCACAATGAGATGGATTGACACAATGGCTGCAACAGTGGGCTCAAACATAGCAACAGTTGTCAGGATGGCACTGGACCAGGTGGTGTTTCTTTCTGTTGCACATAAGGTTGCTATGAGAGGGAACCAATTCCACGGCACCTAATAACAGCAACATGTAACAGGCACTGTACGAGCACAGAACTATAGAGGTGAATATGACAGATTTGTCCCTGCTCTCATAGAGCTTTCAGGCTGATGGGAGGAGAGCGCTCTTAATCAAATAATCACATATATATAATTACAAACTGATGTGTATGTGAAGGACAGGAGCATGTTTCTCTCTTTCTTCCCGGTTTACAGGGTGGCTTATGATACTCCATGCGTTTTACATGCATGGTTTCATTTCAGACTTATCACACCCTTATTAGGAAAATACTTTTATGCCTATTTCATAGATGATGAAATCGAAGCCTTGAAAAGGGTCTTTAACTTGTGAGGGTGACTCCATTCCCACTCTCTTCCTTCCTAGTCATAGGGCCCCTGGTCAGTTGTGCCTCAGTGGTGTCTCTTGTGCCGTTTCACTTCTCTCCATGAACTGCCGTGGTCCCAGCCCAAGCTTCATAATGGGATAATGTGTGAACTTTTCAGCTAGTCTCCATGCCTACCACATCTTCCCCTTTCTGCTTCTTTTTATTTTCTTTTTAAATGTTTTCCACTCTGCTTCTTATAGGCTAGCCTAAACATTTTACTCCCACGACCCACAATTTTTTGTGGGTTTTTGGGTGCATCAAATAAGGAGCCCTGGTGGTGCAGTAGTTAATGCGATTAGCTGCTAACCGAAAGGTCCGCGGTTCAAACCCACCAGCTGCTCCTCCGTAGAAAGATATGGCAGTCTGCTTCTGGAGTCACTATGAGTCAGAGTGAACTTAGTGGCAATGGCTTTTTTTTTTTTTTTTAAATATACGTCAAATAAATACAAACTCCTCAGTCAAGCGTCTGCACAAATCACTTTTCTAATATTGTTTCTTCTGTACAATCTTTCTGCTCTAGTCAAGCCTTCTCATTATTCACTTTTCTCCTTACCTCCAATGCTAGGCCTCCTCATCCCCACTTTTTGTGCCTCTTTCGAAATTATTACCCTTGTCTGGAATTCCTTTCTTGCCCTTCTTCCCCTAATCAAATCCTAGCCATCCTTTAATGCCCAATTTAACTTTTGTCTTCTCTATGAATCTATAACCAGTCATCACAATCTACAGTTATGCTGAAATGGTAAAGGGTTTGTGATATTTTCTGCCACCATATCACTTTAGTTTTGTGTGTTCATCTCCCCAAAAGGTACTCACTCTTAAATATATGCTGCCACCAGATGGGGGTATTGTAGCACTGTCACATGGTTGGAGCCATGTGGCATAGAGAATGTATGGTAAAGTTGATGCTATGCCTCCACCCTGTGATCAAGGCAGACATTGCTCATCAGTCAGACTACTCATTCTCACTACTCAGACTAGTATTAGAGTCCTTCTTATTTCAGCCTGTGGAAGCCAATGGGATTAGTAGGAGAAATGAATCATATTTGCTGTCCTTTGATTAGGCACATACCTTCCCTGAGATTCAATTTCCATTTTTTTAACCCTGAATTTCTCACAGCCATCCAAATGAATCTTCCAAAATTCTTTAAAAAATTAAATTTAAATATTAATATTTAAATTTAAGAGTGCAACTTAAGAAGTTAGTGCTTTCCCCTTGCCTGTTTTTTGTTATTTATTTTTAAACAGTAATACAACACAGTGTATAAAATTAAATATGTACAAAAAAGTATCCAATAAAAAACAAGCCTTCTTCCCACTCTGTTTCCAAGTCCTCTATTTCCACGTCCTAGGGGGGGCCACTGCTACCAGCTTCTTGAATATCCTTCTAGAGATATTTTATGAACATATAGATACACCAAAACCAAATCCAGTGCTGTCAAGTTGATTCTGACTCACAGCGACCCTATAGGACAGAATAGAACTGCCCCATAGAGTTTCCAAGTTGCAGCTGGTGGATTCTAACTGCCAGCCTTTTGTTAGGTATGTATAACCAAAAAACCCGATGCTGTTGAGTTAATTCCCACTCATAGCGACTCTACAGGACAGAGTAGAACTGTCCCATGAGTTTCCAGGGAGTGCCTGGTGGATTCAAACTGCCAACGTTTTGGTTAGCAGCCATAGCACTTAACCACTACGCCACCAGGGTTTCCTAAGTATGTATAGTCTTCTTAAAACTTATATGTTAGCATACCATGAACTTTTCTGCACCTTACTTTTTTTTCCCAGTTAGCACTGTATTTTGGTGATCATTCTAGAAGGATACAAAGAGTTTTTAAGGCTTCATATTATTCCATTTTATGGATGCACCGTAATGCTAGTGATAGGCATTAAATGTTTTGCTATTGCAGTCAATGCTACAAAACTTCTAGCAGATGCTATTGTGTGAGGATGTCTGTTGGATAATTTCCTGGGAGTAGAAATGCTAGGCCAAAGAGTATATGCATTTTATTTGATAGATATTGTCAGTCACTCTACAGTGATGTCGAACCAGTTTATACTCTGACTAGCAATGTATGAGCGCGTGCTTTTCAACACTCTCCACAATATTGTGTTTTGAGACTCTGGCTGAACTGATATGTAAAAGTACCTCTGCTTCTTTTTATTTTCTTTTTAAATGTTTTCTACTCTGCTTCTTAAAGCCTGGTCTTTAAGTACCTCCTTCTAGTTTCAATTTTAAAGTAAAATTTTTCCCTATCGTTTCAATTTTCATTTATTTTATTATGAGTGAGCATTTCTTTTATAAGCTTAAGAATTATTTGTATTTACTTTTCTGTGAAGTCTGTACTTTTTTTTTGGTCCATTTTTCTGTTGAATTTTTGGTCACTGTATTAACTGAAAGAAACTATGTATTGTGGAAATGAGCTCTTTATGATATAAATATGTATTTTCGTTTTGTCATTAGTCTTGATCGTTCTTTTTTCTCTATAAAATTTATATTTTTGTTTTATGTAACTGAATTTATTGGTTTTTATTTTGTGAATTTTGGCTTTTGTTTTATTCATAGAAACCCCTTTCCATTCTAAAATTCTGGGAATATTGTCTCACTTTTTTATTCTAGAGTTTTAAGGTTTCATTTTTTATGGTTAAATATTTAGTCCATCTGGAATTTATTTATTTCTTTAATTTTTATTGTGCTTTAAGTGAAAGTTCACAAATCAAGTCAGTCTCTCACACAAAAATTTGTATACACCTTGCTAATATACTCCTAGTTGCTCTCCTGACCCCCACCCCACCCGTCCTCTCATCCCGCCTCCCATCTGGAATTTATTTTGATTTAAGTTGTAAAGTGAGGACCTAATTCAATTCTTCCCCAGAGGGCTACCTAGTTATTACAGCACAATCTATGGAATAATTAATTTCTAAATAAAGGAAGTTTCATCAGGGTTCTGTGACTTAATCAAGATTATTTTAGTAGTGAGAAATGGAGCTGGGATCACATTTAGATTTGATTTGCAAGCTGTTTCTGCAAGGGACAGACTGTGGATATAACTTACAAAAGGTCTGGACTGGCTTAGTCTAGAAGGAAATTTGGGCCCCTCAATGTGCAGCTTCTCTTGGGGGAATTCTTTGAAGGGGCTTACATGACGTATTTACACAGATGCACAAAAATATATGTGCAGGAATGTCCATGGCAGTATTTTTTTAAAAGCAAAAATATGGAAACATCCCATCAATATAGGATTAATAAATTATGGCATAGTTATGTCACAGAATATTATACAGTAGATTAAAAGAGTAAGGTAGAGCTATACATGTTAATAGAGCCCTGGTGGCACAGTGGTTAAGAGCTCGGCTGCTAGCCAAAATGTTGGCAGTTTGAATCCACTAGCTTCTCCTTGGAAACCCTATGGGGCAGTTCTAGTCTGTCCTACATTAGTCACTGTGGATCAGAATCGACGTCACGGCAATGAGTTTGGTTTTTGTTTTTACACATGTTCACATTGATAGATGTCTAAGATATAGTTTTAAGTGCAAACAAGTTGCAGACTGTGAGTATAGCATGATTTCACGTTTGTCAAAACACGTATGTGTCTGTGTGTGTATGTGGAGAAAGAGAGAGAGAGAGATCCACCAAATTCTTAATTGTGGTTATCTCTGAGAGTGGTATTATGTATGACTTTTTTTTTCAGTGTTATGTTTTCATATGATCTTTGCATTTATGTAACAGGCATACATCACTTTTATAATAAAAAACAAATATATAAAAGCGAAGGAGATAGAGTCTGTTTCTGTGTTCTTTCTGAAGACAAGATTCTTAATAATGATATTTGTAATACCCATTTAAATCGTAATGCAAAGTTTACAAGGTACTTTTGGATATATATTAGCCCATTTGGTGATGTGCATGATGGCCAAGTAGGGTAATAACACAAACATATCATCATTTTTCAGAAATGAAGAAATTGAGGGTGTGAGAAGGGAACAGTTTGCTCTAGGACACACAGGAGCAAGATGCTGAATCAGGTTGAGCCCCATTTTTCTGAATCCATTTCCTCTTTCTACATATTCCCGTGTCATCAACAGGAGACTACACCTCACAGATATATTGGATTATTAACTAGTGGCTGCCACCATATTTCTTCTCCATGTTTCTCAGGAATCCTTGGTGGGGGTAGCCCCGCTGTGCTTGACAATCAGCATCTTTCTGATTCCATTCTAAGACTATAGAACTATTCTATGACTCTTTTCTTATAATACTTTTATAATTTCATTTTTATGGCTAAATATTTGATCTATCTGGAATTTATCTTGATGAAAATTATAAAATGAAAATCCGCTTAGTTTTTCTTCTCATTAAATTAAGCCAAAGTGGTAAGCACAAGGTAACTCAAAGTACAACCTCACATTAAGTTAGTAAGGAGTTTTCTCCTCTGGGCTGTATCTGCATGAGGACAGTGGTAGTTATCACACAAGTACCTGGCAGAGTTCGGCACATAGTAGATGCTCGATAAACCCTTGTTGAATGATGCAACCAGTTCTCTTGTTTGCTCGCTGGAGCTGGTTGAAGCCTTATGCATCCCATTCTGCAACAGAAGGACTTGAGGCATGCTAGCATTAGAGAGACCAACTGTTCCAGTTTGCCTGGTACTGTCCTAGTTTTAGTCCCGAAAGTCCTGTGTCCCAGGAAGCTCCTCAGTCCTGTGCAAACCAGGACAGCTGATTACTCTTTCTAGGATAATTCTTCTTTCCCCTAGGAGCATGAACATGCTCTTGGGGAAGCTTATGTCAGAACCAGCTTCTCTAGCTGAAGAAAGATTTTGTGTTCACGTGCCTGCCTTTCTACATCTTAAAACGTTCTTTAATACAGCCTGACCCAGTCTAGATCAATTTACGCTGGTTTCTAGCCTTCCTTTCTCTTCTGCTGCTACCCCTTGAGGATTTTCTCTAGGTGTTGCAGCTGGTGGGTGGCAGGGCTGGGACTCCCCCCAGTCTCTTCTGACCACAGCTCCAGCTACCTTAAGTCCCTTGCCTTCTCTGGGTAAGAATTAGTAACTTTCCTTGAAGGTAAGAAAATTGAGTTTAAAGAAGGGAAGAGACTTGTCCCATGATACACAGCTATGAAGGGGTACGGTTAGGCTTGAATTCAGATCTCCTGGCGCTAAATCCAGCTCTCTTTTTAAATGCTGTTCTAGGCTGAGACCCTAGCTAAGTCTTAATAGATTATGCAGTTAGTTTTTGCCACCATCTTTCCTCTCTTTAAAATGAACAGACTAGACAAGATCAGAGGTTCCCAGTCTACTCTATGAATTGGTATCATTAGAATTATTGATGAAGTTTTGTGAAAATATAGATTGCTACATACAGCCCCCAGAAATTCTGATTCAATTGAGCAGGGCTCAGAAATTTGTATTTGAAAAAAATGTTTCAGGTGATTCTGATATGCAGCTTGATTTGGGACTCAAAGCAGTACTTCTTCAACTTTAATGTGTATACCAGGGATTTCCTGGGTGGCACAAATGGTTAAGCGCTGGACTACTAACTGAAGGGCTGGCGGTTCAAACTCACCCAGAGGTGTCTCAGAAGTAAGGCATGGTGATCTGCTTCCGAAAGGTCACAGCTTGGAAAACCCTATAGAGTATAGTTCAACTCTGCACACATGGGGTCACCATGAGTTGGAATCAACACCATGGCAACTAACAACAACAATGCGCATACCTGGGGATCTTGTTAAATGCAGACTCTACCTCATTAGGACGGGGGAGGGCCCTGAGATTCTGCATCTCCAACAAACTCCCAGGTGATGCTGATGCTGCTGGTCTGGGCACTACACATTGAGAATAGGTGATATTATGTGACATATGTAGGACAGCATTTCTAGCTCCGACATCTTTGGATTCCAGCTTTCTGAAGAGTTTTCTTGATCCTTGGTATCTGCAGATCTATTCCTGCTAGCTCCCTTCTCTTTGCTAAGCTCTTTCATCTCTCCATGCCCTGCTATACTCATGAGCACATTTAAGTCTGATAAGACTGGCTCCTGGCATTTCTCAATATGTGGCTTGTCCATTTTCTAATAACCCTGAGCTCTCAGTCCATACCTCCCCATCACACAGACATTTAATCTGCTTGGTCCACATACTAGCTGCTGTGACGGTGATGGTGTCTGGTTATTGGGCCGTTAGGACATACCTAGAAGATGGAGGTGGTGGAGAGTTTTTCCGGCAGAGCAGCTTCACTCCAGCCTTTAGAGTGAGAATGGCAAGGGGGGAGAAGCAGGGACATGCCCCACCCAGAGGTAGGAACAGGGGGACTTATACTCTTCTTGAGTCCTGAGGGAATGGCCTCTTTTTGTTTTCCTCCTGCCTCTTCCTTCCCTATCTCCACATCCTTTAGGGACTCTGTGATAGGTGGTGGCAGGGGAATGCCAGGATGACTCATTCTTTGGTGTCTGGGGAAGTTGGAAAAGTTTGGCCGAGTGAGTTGCCAGGCTCTATGTGGGGAAGATAATCAACTACTCAATAAGAGGGCCCTTTTGGCTCACTTTCCCATCCATTTTTTGGGACACAATTTTTAAAAAAATTTTGTTGCATTTTAGTTGAAGGTTTACAGAGCAAACTAGCTTCTCATTAAACAATTAGTACATATACTGTTTTGTGACATTGGTTGCCAACCCATGACATGTCAACACTCTCCCCTTCTTGACCTTGGGTTCTCTAATACCAACTTTCCTGTCCCCTCCTACCTTCTTGTCCTTGCCCGTGGGCTGGTGTGCCCCTTCACTCTCATTTTGTTTTATGGGCCTGTCTAATCTTTGGCTGAAGGGTGAACCTCAGGAATGACTTCATTATTGAGCTAAAAGGGTACCTGGGGGCCATAGTCTTGGGGTTCCTCCAGTGTCTATCAGACCAGTAAGTCTGTTTTTTTTTTTTTTTTGTGTGTGTGTGTGTGAGTTAGAATTTTGTTCTACATTTTTCTCCAGCTCTATCCAGGACTCTCTATTGTGATCCCTGTCTTAGCAGTTGGTGGTGGTAGCCTGGCACCATCCAGTTGTGCTGCTGGACTCAGTCTGGTGGAGGCTGTGGTAGTTGTGGTCCATTAGTGGGATTTAATATTTTTATTGTGCTTTATGGTCTTTGAGGATCCCTGGTGGCACAGTGGTTAAGAGGTACAGCTACTAACAAAAGGTTGGCAGTTTGAATTCACCAGCCGCTCCTTGGAAACCTTATGGGGCAGCCCTACTTTGTTCTACAGGGTCGCTATGAGTTGGAACTGACTCTATGGCAATGGGTTTGGTTTTTGGTGTTATGGTCTTTGAAGCCCTTGCACACAAACCTAGAGTCTTCTTGTGGTCCTCCTAACACTTCACTCTATTCCTCTTGCCTAAAAGTTCCTACTCCTTCCTTATCTGCCTGGTAAATGCTTACTTTTTGTTGTAGAAACAGCTCAAATATCATCTTCTGCAGCAGATGCACTTTTTCCCCTCTGCATCTTGGACACGCGCATGAATCTGAGACAGTCAAGGAAACAGATAATTGTGTTTGACTCTGCAATAGATTGAAAGCAACCTGAGGCCAGGGCCAGGCACACAATAAGTGCTCAGGAAATTAATTCAGCTCCCAGGATTGAAACCACTTTGAATGTACATTCAGAATTGAGAGCCACTCCCTAAGAGATCGGAATAAGGCAGAGCCTGAAGTTAGGACCAAGCGGCTCTAACTGTGGGAAGTGGATGCCCACGGGTGAAAAGCTGCAACCCAGAATCACCTCGTTTTCATGGAGTGTCTTATAGTTAATCTGTGTTTCATATCGGTAGAGTGTTCATTATTTCATACGACTAATATTCATTGAGATCTACCATGTTCTGGATTTAAGTTTAAGGTTTAAGAATATAATGATGAACCAAATAGCCACTGTCCCTTTTCTCATCGAGCTTTCAGGGAGAAAGAGTTGGCATTAACTAAACAAAAATGGTGGAGGAGAGCGTGGCCTTGAGATGGGAATGCAAATGGCATGTTTGAGGAATTGGAAGAAGCCCAATGGGGCCAGAGCTCAAAGAATGATGGAGAGAGGTGTGACTGAGCTAGAGAGGCAAGCAGGGGCAAATAGTGGGCCTTTGAGGCCTTGCTAAGTGTTTGGTTCTTTATCCTGAAAGCAATGAGTTGGTATCGAGAGATTTAAAGAAGGGCTGAGACATGATGAGACTTATGTTTTTGAAAGATCACTCTTGCTGCAAGGATGTGGAGAAATTAGAAACTTTGTCCATTGCTGGTGGGGATGTAAAATGGTATACCTGCTGTGGCAAACAGTTTGGCAGTTCCCCAAAAAGTTAAAAATAGAATTACCATATGACCCAGAAATTCCACTTCTAGGTATATTCCTCAAAGATCTGGAAACAGAGACTCTATCAGATACTTGTTATGTGAATGTTCATTGCAACATTATTCACAATAGCCAAAAGGTGGAAACAACTCAAGTGTTCATTAGCTGATGAATGGATAAAAAATTGTGGTACATACATACAATGGAGTATTATTTAGCCATAAGGAGAAAGTCTAAAATATTCTTAAGTTATATATATATGAATATTGTAATACAATGGATCATTCATCTTTAAATAATAAAAAGGAATGCCTGATAGTTGAATCGAAGATTAAATAAAAGGCTTACTTTAAAAAAAAAATAATTTTTGTTGTGTTTTAGATGAAAGTATATAGTACAAATTATTTTCTCATTCAAAAATTTATACACAGATTGTTTTGTGACATTGGTTGCAATCCCCTCAATGTGTCAGCGCTCTCCCCCTTTGCCTTTCCACCCTGGGTTCTCAGTGTCCATTTGTCCAGTTTTCCTATCCCTTCCTGCCTTCTCATCTTTACTTTTGGGCAGGTGTTGCCCATTTGGTTTTCTATACTTGATTGAACTAAGAAGCATATCCCTCATGTGTGTTATTGCTTGTTTTATAGGCCTGACTGATCTTTGGCTGCAAGGTAGACTTCGGGAGTGGCTTTAGTTCTGAGTTAGCAGGGTGTCCAGGGGCCATAGTCTTGGAGTTCCTCCAGTCTCTGTCAGACCAGTGAGTCTGATCTTTTTTGTTTGTTTAGTATATATATATATATATAAAATATGTATATATATATATACTAAACAATAAGCTAATTTGTTCTGTAAACCTTTAGATGAAGGTTTACAGAACAAATTAGCTTATTGTGACATTGGTTACCAACCCCACGACATATCCACACATGTCCACACTCACCCGTTTTCGACCCTGGGTTCCCCATTACCAACGTTCCTGCCTGGGCTGGTGTGCCCATTTAGTCTCTTTTTGTTTTATGGGCCTGGTCTAATCTTTGGCTGAAGGGTGAACCTCAGGGGTGGCTCCATTACTGAGCTTATAATGGTGTCTGGGGGCCACATACTTGGGATTTCTCTAGTCTCTGTCAGGCCACTAAGTCTGGTCTTTTTCTGTGAGTTAGAATTTTGTTCTACATTTTTCTCCACTCTGTCCAGGACCCTCTATTGTGATTCCCATCAGAGCAGTGGGTGGTGGAAGCCTGGCACTGTCTAGTTGTACTGGAACTCAGTTTGGTGGAGGCCTTGGTAGTTGTGGCCCATTAGTTGTTGGACTAATCTTTCCCTCGTGTCTTTGGTTTTCTTCATTCTCCCTTGCTCCAGGCAGAGTGAGACTAGTGGAGTATCTTAGATGGCTGCTTACAAGCTTTTAAGACCCCTGATGCTACTCACCAAAGTAGAATGTAGAACAGTTTCTTTCTTTTTTTTTTTTAAATAATTTTTATTGTGCTTTAAGTGAAAGTTTACAAATCAAGTCAGTCTCTCAAACCCATATACACCTTGCTACACACTCCCAATTACTCTCCCCCTAATGAGACAGCCCTATCTCTCCCTCCACTCTTTCTTTCCGTGTCCATTTCACCAGCTTTTAACCCCCTCCACCCTCTCACCTCCCCTCCAGGCAGGAGATGCCAACATAGTCTCAAGTGTCCATCTGATCCAAGAAGCTCACTCCTCACCAGCATCCCTCTCCAGCCCATTGTCCAGTCCAATCCATGTCTGAAGAGTTGGCTTCGGGAATGGTTCCTGTCCTGGGCCAACAGAAAGTCTGGGTTCCATGACCACTGGGGTCCTTCTAGTCTCAGTCCGGCCATTAAGTCTGGTCTTATGAGAATTTGGGGTCTACATCCCACTAGAACATTTTATTTATAAACTATGTTATGCCAGATATTTCCTGAGACCATGGTCCCCAGAGCCTTCAGCCCAGTAATTTGGTCCCTCAGGGAGTTTGGATGTGTCTGTGGAACTTCCATGACCTTGCCTTGTACATGTAGTGCTGGCTTCCCCAGTATTGTGTATTGGTTACCCTTCACAAAAGTTACCACTTATCTATTGTCTATTTAGTGTTTTTCCATCCCCTCCCCTCCCTCATAATTGTCAAAGATTGTTTCTTTTTGTGTGTAAACCTTTTCATGAGTTTTTATAGTAGTGGTCTCATACAATATTTATCCATTTGTGATTGACAGATTTCACTCAGCGTAATGAATACCCTCCACATTCATCCATGTTGTGAGATGCTTCACAGAGTCATTGTTCTTTATCATTGCATAGTACTCCATTGTGTGTATGTACCATAGTTTGTTTATCCATTCATCTGTTGATGGATACCTAGGTTATTTCCATCTTTTCACTATTGTGAACAATGCTGCAGTGAACATGGGTGTGCATATGTCTATTCATGTGACGACTTATTTCTCTAAGATATGTTGCTAGAAGTGGAATTGCTGGATCACATGGTATTTCTACTTCTAGCTTTCTAAGGGAGTGCCATATTATGTTCCAAAATGGTTGTACCATTTTGGATTGCCACCAGCAGTGCATAAGTGTTCCAATCTCCCCACAGCCTCTCTAACGTTTATTGTTTTCTATTTTTTTGATTTGTGCCAGTAACACTGGGGTGAGATTGTATCACATTTTGGTTTTGATTTGCATTTCTCTAACAGCTAGTGATCACAAGCATTTCCTCATTTGTCTGTTGGCCTCTTGAATGTCTTCTTTGGTTAAGTGTCTGTTCATTTCCTTTGCCCAGTTTTTAATTGGATTGTTTGTCTTTGTGCTGTAGAGGTGTTGGATTTTCCTGTAGATTTTAGAGATTAGACCTTTGTCTGATTTGTAATAGCCAAAATTTTTTTCCCACTGTGTAGGTTCTCTTTTTACTCTTTTGGTGAAGTCTTTTGATGAGTGTAAGCATTTAATTTTTAGGAGATCTCAGTTATCTAGCTTATCTTCTGGAGTTTGTGTGTTATTGGTTGTGATTTGTATACTGTTAATGCCGTGTATTAGGGCCTCTAGCATTGATCCTATTTTTGCTTCTATGAACTTCATAATTTTTGCCTTTATATTTAGGTCTTTGGTCCATTTTGAATTAGTTTTTGTATATGGTGTGAGGTATGGGTCCTATCTCATTTTTTTTTGCAGATGGACATCCAGTTTTGTCAGCACCATTTGTTAAAAGGAAGCCCTGGTCGTGTAGCTATGGCTGCTAATCAAAAGGTCGGCAGTTCATATCCACCAAGTGCTCCTTGGAAACTCTATGGGGCAGTTCAACTCTGTTCTACAGGGTCGCTGTGAGTCTGTATTGACTCGACAGCAATGGGTTGGTTGGTTGATTTGTTAAAAAGGCTGTCTTTTCCCCATTTGATGGACTTTGTACCCTTGTCAAAGATCAGGTGAACGTAAGAAGATGGGTTTATATCTAGGTTCTCAATTCTGTTCCGTTGATCAATATATCTTTCGTTGTACTGGTACCAGGCTGTTTTGACTACCATAGTTGTATAGTATGTTCTGAGGTCAGGTAGTGCAAGTCCTCCAACTTTACTCTTCTTCTTCAATAGTGCTTTACTTATCTGGTGCTTTTTCCCTTTCCATGTAAGATTAATGATAAGTTTTTCCATCTCTTTCAAGAATGTTGTTGGTATTTGGATTGGTATTGCATTGCATTTGTAGATTGCTTTGAATAGAATTGCTTTGGATAGAATTGTCATATCACAATATCAAGTCTACCTATCTGTCCTATAGTGTCACTATGAGTCAGAATCGACTCGATGGCACTGTTTTTTTTTTTTTAATTCATGAACATGGTATGTTTTTCCATTTATGTAGATCTTTTTTGGTTTCTTGAAGTAGTGCTTTGTAGTTTTCTTTGTATAGTTCTTTTACATCCCTGGTTAGATTTATTCCTAAGCATTTTATTTTTTAGGGGCTATTTCTTTTTATTATATATTATATATATTAAATATTATATATATTTATACATATTATGTATTTGGTTTTTTTATAAATGGTATTGTTTTCCTCATTTCCTTTTTGTAGTCCTCTTTATTGGTGTATAGGGCTCCAACTGATTTTTGTATGTTTATCTTGCATCCTTCTACTCTGCTGAATTGTTCTATTAGCTCCAGTAGTTTTCTCGTGGAGTCTTTTGGGTTTTCTATGTATAGTATCATATCATCCACAAATAGGGACAGTTTAACTTCTTCCTTACCAATTTGGATGCCTTTATTTCTTTTTCTTGTCTTATTGCTTTAGCTAGGACTTCTGGTAAAAGGTTAAATAGGAGCAGTGATAAAGAACTTCCTTGTCTTGTTCCTGCTCTCAAGGGGAATGTTTTCACCCTCTCTGCATTTAGAATGATGTTGCCCATTGGTTTGGCATATATGATCTTTATTATATTGAGAAATTTCCATTCTATATCTATTCTACTCAGAGTTTTTATCAGGAATGGGTGTTGGACTTTGTCAAATGCCATTTCTGCATCAATTGAGATGATCATGTAATTCTTTTATTTCCTTTTATTTGTATGGTGGATTACATTGATTTATTTTCTAATGTTGAACTATCCTTGTATACCTGGTATGAATCATACTTGTTTGTGGTGTGTTATTTTCTTGATATGACACTAAATTCTTTTGGCTAGAATTTTTGCATTTATATTCATGAGAAATATTTGTCTGTAATTTTCTTTTTTTGTGGTGTCTTTGTCTGGTTTTGGTATCAGGCAAAGAATGAATTCAAAGTATCGCTTCCTTTTCTATGTTCTGAAATAGTTTGAATAGCACTGGTGTAAGCTCTTCTCTGAATGTTTGGTACAATTCTCCAGTGAAGCCATATGGGTGAGGGCTTTTGTTTTTGTTGAGAGTGTTTTTTTTTTTTTTTTAATTACCTTTTCAGTCTCTTCTCTTGTTACGGGTCTATACAGATTTTCAACATCATTTTGTGTTAGTTTGGGTAGGTAGGGTGTTTCTAGAAATTTGTCCATTTCCACTAGGTTTTCAGATTTGTTGGAGTATAGTTTTTCATAGTACTCTGTTATGATCCTTTTTATTTCAGTTGGGTCTGTTGTAGTGTCCCCCACTTCATTTCTTATTGGAGTTATTTGCGTTCTCTACTGTTTTTCTTTAGTCATTTTGGCCAGTGGTTTATTGATTTTGTTTATCCTTTCAAAGAACCAGCTTTTGGTTTTGTTGATTCTTTCTTTTTCTCTATTTCATTTGTTTCTCTTCTGATCTTTATTATTTCCTTTCTTCTGGTGGTTGTGGGCTTCTTTTGCTGTTCTTTTTCTATTTGTTCAAGTTGTGTAGCTAATGTTTTGGTTTTGTCCCTTTCTTCTTTTTTGATGTGTGCATCTATTGGTATAAATTGACCTCTGAGGACTGCCTTTGCTGTGTCCCAAAGGTTTTGGTATGATGTGTTTTCATTCTCTTCTGATTCTAGGAATTTTTTGATTCCATCTCTGATTTCTTCTATTACCTGGTGGTTTTAAAGCAGGGTATTATTCAGTTTCCATGTAATCGATTTTTCCCCTTTGCTCTTCCTGTTGTTAATTTCTACTTTGATGGCATTGTGGCCAGAGAAGATACTTTGTATTATTTCAGGGTTTCAGATTTTGTTGAGGGTTGCTTGGTGGCCTAAGATGTGGTCTATTTTGGAGAACATTCTATGTGCATTGGAAAAGAATGTGTACTTTGCAGCTGTTGGGTGGAATGTTCTGTATATGTCTATGATCGTGCCCTTTGGTTCTTCTGTATCTTTGTTGAGCTTCTTTCTTTCTAAATGTTCTGTCCTTTACCAAGAGTGGTGTGTCGAAGTCTCCTACTGTTATTGTGGAACTGTCAGTTTCTTTTTCAGGGCTGTTAGAGTTTGTTTTATGTATTTTGGAGCCCTGTCATTGGGTGCATAGATGTTCATGCATAAGTCTTCATGATGGATCATCCATTTAATCATTATATGGTACCCTTCTTTTGTCTTTTATGGTGGATTTTGTTTTAAAGGCTATTTTATCTGAGACTAGTATTGCCATTCCTGCTCTTCTTTGGGAGTTATTTGCTTGATATATGTTTTTTCCATCCTTTGATTCTTACTAAATTTACGTCTTTGTTCCTAAGGTGTGTTTCTTGTAGACAGCATATTGATGGATTCTTTTTTTTTTTTAAATCCATTCTGTCACTCTCTGTCTCTTTATGGGTGCATTTAAGCCATTTTCATTCAGAGTAATTATTGGTAGATGTAAGTTTATTGCTGTCATTTTGTATCACTTTTTTTTTTTTTGTGGTGCTGACATTTTCTTTGTTCCTCTTACTCTCCTGTTTTGAGTTACTTTTGTTCATGGATTTCTTTTGTTTTTGTAGATTTTATTTTTATTGAGATTTTATGTTTTTCCTTTTTATTTTGATGAGTAGGTTTGTTAACTTTCTTTGTGGTTACCTTGAAATTTACCCCTGTCTTCCTAGGTTTGAACCAATCTATTATTACTTATCTCTTTTTTTTTTTTTATTATTATTACTTGGTATCACCTTGTATCTCCATTAGAAAGTTCTATATCTACACCGTTTATTCCCTCTTTTACTGTGCTGATGTTTTTCTCATTTACAGATTAACCTCTCAGGTTCCCCGTTGTAATTCTTTTGGTTTTGAATGGTCCTTGAGAGTTTATTTCCTAGGTTGATATCTGGGTGGTACAATGTTGTGCCCTAGATTCAGGCTGTTTGTTCTCAGGCCCAAAGAATCCATTTGATAATTCTTGTAAGTTTGGCTTGGTTTTTATATATTCACTTAATTTCTGTTTATCCAGAAATGTCCTAATTTCATCATCATATTTGAACAAGAGTTTTATGGGATGTATTATTCTTGGTTGGCAGTTTTTTTCTTTCAAAGTTTTATTTATGTCATCCCATTCCCTTCTTGCCTGCCTGGTTTCTGCTGAATAATCAGAAAAAAAAAAAAAAAATTCAGAGCTTAGTCTTATTGTTTCTCCTGCATATGTGACTTTGTTTTTCTCAAGCTGCTCTCAGGATTTTTTTTTTTTGGTCTGTGGTTTTACTGAGTGTGATTATGGTACTTCTTGGTGATTTTCTTTTGGTGCCTATCATATATGCAGTTCATTGAGCTTCTTGGATGGTCAGCTTTTCATCTTTCATGATAATTGGGAAATTTTCTGTCAGCAGTTCTTCAATGATCTTTTCTGTTTTCTGTTTTCTCCCTCTGTGCTGGAACTCTGACACTCACAAATTTTTGCTTTTAACTGTATCCCACATCATTCTCAGGGGTTCTTCATTTTTCTTTATTCTTTTTTCTGATTTTTCCTCAAACAGAGTTGTATCCAAGTGTTTGTCTTCAATTTCTCTGATCCTGTTTTCCATCATTTCAGACCTGCTCCTCAGCCCTTCTATGATAGTGTCCATTTCTGAAATCTTGTTTATCTTTTGGATTTCTAATTGTTGTTTTTGTATGATTTCTAGTTGTGACTTTGTTTTGGCATCTTGTTCTTGTATTATTTTGCTGAATTCGTCCATTTTTTTGGTCTGTATTTTCCACTAATTTGCCTTTTCCATGTATTTGTCTATTTTTTTCCTTGTTTTTATCTACTTTTTGCTTTAACTCTTCGATAGCTCTGAATAGTGGAGATTTGCATTCCTTGTCAGGTTGTTTTAGTGCCTTTTCTTCTACTGTAAAGTCATCCAATGTTTTATTTTGGATGCCTACTGGAATCATCTAGTTCTTTTTTTTTTTTTTTTAATATGTTTTGATATTGTCCGTTGTCTTGGGATATTTGGCAGTTATTTTCTTCATTTTATTGATTGAAGATCTGTTTGTTTCATCCTACTTTTTTGCTTTATTTGGTTATGTCTGAGCAGGCAGGCTGTGTGTTCTTTGCTGTTTGCTTGTCTATGTTCATGATACTTTTCATCTCCTTGTCCAATGGGCAGGGCCAGTTGCTCACCTATGGTGCAGTAGGTCAGGTGGAGCTGACAGGGATGGACTGGGATGGGTTGTTTGTGGAATGTACTAGGGCTGACAGGGCGGACTGGGAATCAGTGCTGGGCAGATTGCAGTAGGCAGTAGTGGTGCTTGGGGATGTGATGTTCAGTGCATGGTGCAGGTAGACAGGAAGGAGGGGGGAGGTTGTGATGTGTGGAGCTGATATGCGTATGGGAAAGAGGAGAGAGAGGAGAGAGAAACAGGAGTCCCCCCAAACAAAACAGAAAACAAGGGAGAGTGTGCTAAGCAAGCTTGGTGTTAGAGTGCAGAGATCAGAAACCAAGAAATGATGAAAAACAAAAAGAAAAAATAAAAAGGGAAAAAGAAAGAAAAAAAACTAGATAAAAGTTTGAAAAAAAAAATGACTTCTAGGCTGCACAGTATAGCCTGGCTAAAGGAGTATAGATATCACAAAGTGCCAGATATTCAGGAGACAGGAAAAGAAAGTAAGTATAGAGAGAGGAGAACTGAGAAATGAAGAAAGACAGAAAGGAAAGAAGAGAGAAAAATAGAGAGAGAGAGACAAACAGAGAAAAAAATGTCCCCAGGGGCTGTGCGGACAGAGGAAGTACCTCCTGAGCTGTGCAGTGCAATCTGGATAGAAGGGGCTCCCACGCAGCATAAAGAAAAACAAACAAAACAAAACAGAACACAGTAAAACAAAACAAAGCAAACAAACAAACAAACAAAACCCCTGGGATCCCACCAGCATGATGTCACGGGCTGGGGGAGTGGTTCCTCAGTGAAGCAGCACTTCACAGCCTTTCAAAAAGAAGCAAAGATGGCCCATGGAGCCAGGTGTTTGAAAGAAAGGAGGGGTAGGTGGTGGGAGCCGTGGAAGAAACCAAAAGAAATGGAAAAAAGCAACATCGGTAACAGACAAATGGCACTCCAGGAGCTGGCCAGTGTGGGTGGGGCGAATCCAAGCTGTCTGGGGCCTAAGCAGATGCCTTATGGAGACAAGACAGCGTCCAGCAGGAAGCTGAGAAGGCCGAAGGGGGTGAGGAGGAAGGGTGAGAAAACATGTATTGCTGGTTACCAGGTGCTCTATCTCCTGCTGGGAACTTTGTGAAGCTGCTTTCCTGTACTCCCTGTTCCCCAATCTCCAGTGTGGGTGGGGTGAATCCAAGGTGCATGGACACTGCACTTCTCAGCTGGCTGCACCACCACTACCAGCCAGGAAGTGGAGAGGTAGAGCAGTGGTGAGAGGATGGGGAGTGGGAACGCGTGTATCACTGGTTACTGAGTGCTCTGTCTCCTGCTTGGAATTCCGTGAAGCTGCTTTCCCGTGCTCGCTGTCCACCAATCTCTGACAGGAGTCCAGGATGGCAAATCTCTGCTGTATTAGCTGATTGGGGACCTCTGCACGCATCTCTCCTTGCTCTCTGTTCTCTGTCAGTTCCTTATTCCATTTGGTGTTTGGTTGAGTTCTTTTTCTCTTCATTTGACACTTTGGGTTCCAAGAATGGAACCCAAAGTGTTTTACTTAGTTTTTTGGGTCTTTGCTGTGGAGGGACAGCATGGTGCTGGGAAGAAGTCACAACGTTTTCTTTATGAACTATGTTATGCCGATTGACTTAGATGTCTCCTGAGACAATGGTCTCCAGCTCTCAGCCCTGGTAATTCAGTCCCTGAAGATGTTTGGATGTGTCTAGGAAGCATCTGTGACTTTTCCTGGTCAGGTTGTGGTGACTTCCCCTACATTGTGTACTGCCTTTCCGTTCACCAAAATTACCTCTTGTATACTGTCTCTTCCCCACCACTCCCCTCCCTCATAACTATCAAAGATTATTTTTTTCTGTGTTAACATTTTATTGGTTTAAAAGACTTATATCCTTGAAAGGAAAAAAAAAAAAAGATTACTCTGACTTCTGTGGAGAAAAAGGATTTGAGATCAGTTGGTGGGCTATTGTCATAGTCATGGTAGAGGTGGGGAGGGTGGTGACAGTGCAGATGGAGAGAGGTGTATAGATTTGAATGATACTTTGGAGGTGGAATCAGTATGACCTGGTGATTTATTGGGTGTGGTGGATAAGGGAGTGAAAATGCATTTGTTGACTTAACAAACATTTATTGATAATCTCCTGTAGACCAGGCCTAGGAGCTTGAAATACATCCTTGATCAATGGCCCTTGCCCTCCTGAATCTTACAAAGGGTGGACAAAATGTGCAGCATAATCCATTTGAGATTGATCCATCTTGTTTGTATGTATTATTAATTTGTTCCTTTTTATTGCTGAGTAGTATTTCATTATATGAATATATCATAATTTGTTTATTCATTTACCAGTTGATGGTTTGGGTTGTTTTTAGTTTTTGGCTATTATGAATAAAGCTGTTATAAACATTAGTATACAGGTCTTTGGGGGGACATATGCTTTTATTTCTTTCAAGTAAACCCCTAGGAGTCAGATTTCTGGTTCGTATGGAAAATGTAAGTTTAACTTTATTAGAAACTGCTAAACTATTTGGCACCCTGGCAGTACCTTTTGCATTCTTACCAGCAATGTGAAGCTTAAAGAGTTCAATATCTTTTAGCTATTATGAGTGATGCTGCTATGAACATTAGTGTACAGTTCTTTTTTTCAAGATTGCTTTGGCTATTCTGGGTCCCTTGCGTTACTATATGAATTTAGGATGACTTTGTCATTTTCTGAAGCCTTGGTGGCACAGTGGTTAAGAGTCCAGCTGCTAACCAAAAGGTCAGCAGTTTGAATCCACCTCCTGCTCCTTGGAAACTCTATGGGGCAGTTCTCCTCTGTCCTATCCTATGAGTCAGAATTGACTCACCAGCATCGGGTTTATTTTTTTGTCAATTTCTACCAAAAAGGCAGCTGGTATGTTGATAGAGATTGCATTGAGGCTGAATTGTTTATTAGTTCCAATTTGTGTGTGTGTGTATTTCTTAGGATTTTTAAAAATTCAACGTCTTGTCATCTATGAAGATAGTTTTACTTCTTTCTTTCTAAACTGGGTGTTCTTTTATTTCCTTTTCTTGCCTAATTGTTGTGGCTAGAACCTCAAGTATAATGTTAAATGTAAGATGCAAGAGTGGACATCCTTATTCATGATGTAGGGTAAAGCTTTCAGTCTTTCACCATTAACTATGACGTTTGCTGTGGGTTTTTCATAGTTGCCGTTTATCGGGTTGAGGAAGTTCCTTGAATTCTCTGTTAATTTATGAACTGCTAGAAATAAAAGGGCGGAGGGAAAATCTCTTGTCCATCATTTCACCCTGCTTCTGGTTCCTATTTCCTAATCTGCACTGGAAAAGATGGTAATTTGCTGGGTTGGATTCCGATAAGATGACTGGATTCTGATACTCCTGGTTTGCAGTAACTTCACCAATTTTATTATCTTTGTAGAGATAAGAGATTTCATAGGGGAAAGCAATTAATAAGCTCATCTCAAATGAGAATATTTTGATTCAGTTTTATAAATGATAAAAATACTCTTTAAAATATTTAGCAGAATGTTCTTTTTAACAAAAAGATATTCTTTATTATTTTCATGGAAAAGGAAACTTCCAGAATTCCTTAACCAAGATGGAGGATCTAATTTTAGAATATCCTGAATTTATTTATTCAACAACTAATTATTGAGCTGTTAACTATTCGCCAAACATAGGGAAAGCCTCACTGAGAAGCAGATATTTGAGAAAAACCTGAAGAAAGTGAGTGAGGAGCAAAGCCTGAGAATTCTTGGGCCAAGATTGTTCCGGGGGAGGAAACAGTAAAAACAAATGCCTTTTAATTCCAGAGGGAATCCAGGTACCTCTTAGGACTATAAAGGCTATAAGTGAGGTGGATGTGGGGTAGTAACAGGAATATACTAAAAGAGCTAGACTAAAAGAAGAATAAAGAAGTATATTTGAAGGTGACTGGTCATTTAAGCTAAAAAAAAAAAAAAAATTATTTATTTTATTATTTTTTTTACCAAGCCAGCTGTGGAATCCCCTGCAGTGAATAGGAGACTAGAGAATGCCAAGGTGTTCCTACTTACATACATTGTTTCCTCTACTCTCTTTGGATATTAATAAAAGAAGGAATAGATAAAGGGATGTCATTGTTTGCAGTTGATTGCAAATTATAGTGACCCTATTTTTTTTTTTTTTTATAGGATAGAGTAGAACTCCCCCATAGGGTTTCCTAGGCTGTAATCTTTAAGGGAGCAGATTGGCAGGTCTTTTCTCCTGTGGAGCTCCTTGTGGTTCCAACTGCTGACCTTTTGGTTAGCAGCCAAGGGCTTTAATCATTGTGCCACCAGGGCTCTATTAGAGTGGGCTGGTGTAAGAGGGTGCTTTTTGCAGATGATGTGAAACAATCTGGGTGGACCTGGAAAAGGGGTAGGTGTCACAGAGGGGAAAAGACAGGTCCTGATGGGGAATATGTATGGTTTATATATGAGGGATTGATAGTTCAGAGGCAGTCCACAGCCTATATTTTGAGTAACTATGTGACATGAAATGGAGAGAAAACAATGTAGAACACTTGTAGAAAGTAAGGGATGAGAAGGAAGAGAACCATTTCAACTATTTGATATCTTTCTAAAAGTAATAGATTGTTTTATTAAAAAATAATACAATACACTAAAAACCACTGAATTTTACACTTGATCATATGTGATTTATATCTCAATAAAACTGATGTTAAAAAAAAGCACACTATAAGAAAAAAAAAAAAAGACTATACATATGGACTCTGCATAGAGAATGATTTTCTAGTTATAACACCAAACATGAAGAAGAAGATTATTGGCTTAATAGTGTGTAAATTTAAAACTTATTTATGTCAAAAAGGAAACTCTGGTGGTGTAGTGGTTAAGAGCTACGGCTGCTAACCAAAAGGTCAGCAGTTCAAATCCACCAAGCTGTCCTTGGAAACTCTATGGGGCAGTTCTACTCTGCCTTACAGGGTCGCTAGGAGTCGGAATTGACTCGACAGCAAAGGATTTTGTTTTGGTTATGACAAAAAAGCAAGTTTGTTCTTTTTTAAAAAGTTCACTTTTTTTGTTAATAAGAGGTGAAGAGGTAGTTGGGGAAACTTTTTGACTGCATATAAGATAGAATAATGTTTAAATTTTTAATATAAAAGATTTATACAAACCCTTAAACAGTCAAATGATGTGAAAAATGAGTGACAGAAGAGTATAAAATTGATTAGCAGACCTAAGAAATAATCAGCTAGTAATCAAAGAAATTCAAATAAAAAAAAGTACTGCTTTTAGCTTATTGTACCAACAACGATTAAGTAAAACAAACGAACAAAGTACAGGAAGGATGAAGAGAAAAGAGCACTCTCACAGACAGTTGGTTGGAATGCAAATCATTAACAGCTTTATAAAATATTTTGGCAGCATATATCATGAATCTTCAAAATGTTCTGCTCAGCATCTCCACTTCCAAGAATTTATTGTAAGGGGAGAAAACTTATATACATGGTTTATTCATAAAAATTTTAATTGTATAATTATTTATAAAAGTAAAAATTATTAAAAATCTAATCATCCAAATGGGAACATGGTTATAGAAATTATGGCATGATTTGCATAATTAATATTATATACCTTAATGTAATGTTGATTATGAAAATGTTTATGAAGGTTTTTAATAATAGTACACAAAACAATCATATGATTGAGTGAAAAGTCATCATCTTAACAATATAAAATAAATGCATACAGGAAAGGACTATAGGTTTTGAATAAAATATTTACAGTCATTTCTTTTAAAGGAGGGATTAAAATTTTTTTTCATTATTAAATTATTCTTGCTCTCAAGGAACACACACAAGCTACCTGCTTGGTACCACATTCTCCATGTTGAGGCCAATCCCTATGAATGAGTTTCCTCCAAGGCTCTGATTGGAATTGGTCCCTGAATCCCAGTGCACTTGACTAAGTTCCTGATATATTCCCAGTTTTGACAGCATTTCTTGTCATTGGAACGACGTTATAGTCCTATCCTGTGCTGCTATGGGGCTTCCCCCTAGAACCCAAGTTTTGTCTGATGTCATTATTTTGTTGTTTCCCCACTCTCTAGATTAAATTTTCTTGGATACTTATCCTACTAAATCAAGTCATCTTGTAGGGATCACTGGCCAGTCCCTCTCTCCGGCTGTAACTCTGTCTTTGGTGAGTTGCTTCTATTCCTGTCTTGCCAAGTCAGAGCCTTCATTTTGTTGGACCTGCTTGTGATACTCAACATCCATCCTGCTTTGAATGTGAGCCTTTCAAATATATAAGGAAAAAGTCCAGGGAGAAAGGTATGTTGAAAGCCTGGGCCTGTACTTCAGGGAAGGACTCTTTATAGAGTATAGCATTTTCCCCAGCCAAGGAGTTCCCAAAAAGCATCCCTCATGTCCCTGTTCCTCAGGCTGTAGATAAAAGGGTTCAACATGGGGGTGACCATCGTGTATATCACAGACGCCAACATTCCAGTATCTGCTGAGTAGGAAGATGATGGCTGAAAATAGACGAGAAAGAGTGTCCCATAGAAGAGAGTGACCACTGTTAGATGAGATCCACAAGTAGAAAAGACTTTGTGCTTTCCGCCAGCAGAGGGGACCCTGAGAATGGTGTGGATGATGTGGGCATAAGAGACCAGTACACAGGTGAGAGGGACCACACCTGAGAGGGCTGCTTCAATGAACATCATAGCCTGAAAGATACGAGTGTCTGAACAGGCAAGCTTGAAGAGTGGGAGAAGATCACAGAAAAAGTGTGGGATTGAGTGAGAGGCACAAAAAGAGAACTGAGCCATTAGGAGAGTGAATGAAAAGGCCAGGAGTTGAGAGCAGAGCCAGGATGTGGCTATGAGCAGCAGGCAGCATTAGGGCTGCATGATTGTAGTGTAGTAGAGACGAAGGCAGATGGCCATGTAGCGGTCATATGCCATCATGGCCAGCAGGAAGTCATCCTGCAGGGTCAATGCCATGAAGAAGTACATCTGCACCAGGCAACCAGTGTAGGAGATGGTGTGATGCTGTGTCTGGATGTTCACCAACACCTTGGGGACAGTGGTGCATGTGAAGCAGGTATCGACGAAGGACAGGTTGGCCAGGAAGAAGTACATGAGTGTATGGAGGTGTGTGTCAAAGCTGATGGCCAGGATGATGAGCAGGTTTCCCAAAATCGTCACCAGGTACATGCCCAGAAAGAGCCCAAACAGAAGAGGCTGCTTCTCTGGCTGCTCAGAGAAGCCCAGAAGAAGGAAGTCAGAAATGCTGCTTTGGTTTGGTTTCTAATGTAGAGAAATTAATGGAGAATCCTGCTTAAATAGAGCCAAGCTCTAAAAATCACTGAGTCCAAGGATTTGGGTCTGTTTGTCCCTATTCGCTGGGGAGATCATTGAGATTTACTAGTAGCTATATTAGCAGATGTGCAAATATGTACAAATATATGAGGCATTTTGGTGGGGGTGTAGCCTGAGTTCTAGATTCTTGTAATAAGGAAAGTCGTCCCCGTAGATTGCCTGAATGAGACTGAATTGGCGTTCACCTGGAATAAACCCCAAGTTTTAATTTCTTCTTTCTATGGCTTTGGAATAACTGTATTAACCTCAGCACTTTATTGTGGCATTCATTTTGGGATCATGCAAATACTAGGATTACATGGGCAGCACTGGGTTCTCTGAGTGTCTCTGTGTAAGTGTGTGCATGTGTCCTAAGGGAGATAAAAGAAGAAATAATTTCTTCAGAGAGCATCCAGCTGAGACAGAGGAGTCTCTAAGTGTGCTGGGAGTGCTCTGCCACTTCTGCCTTTGAAGACCCTTTGAGTTATTGTGGATATGAGAACTTCATAAACTTAAAAGCACTTCATCAATAAAGGCCACATTTTCATTTTTATCATCAATCTTATCATCAATATCCTCGGTTTTAAGATCATGTGCTTTGGCGTCTACTGACACATATCCCCAGTATCATTAACTGTAAAACGTGTGTACATAAGTTTATCTTAAAAAATTATTTACTTATTCAGATTAAAAAAAAAGAAGAAGAAATAATGTTAACAGGCTCAGTAAACTGTAAGTATATACAGAGAAGTAAATTATTGGTATTGACCTAAGGTGATAGCTGAGAGTGATTCTGAGAACCACCTCCATCCAAGTGGACTGAGGGTGAATTGTGCCGTGTAGTTGCACAGGTTCTAGGTCCTGGTCTCTGAAGGGACATGGACATGAAGAAGGCTGGTCTGAGACTCTCTCTCCACAATGACCTCAGAGCATGATGAACACCAGAGCTAGGGACTTCTTATAGTGATCAGAAGATTAAGGAAATGATTGAGAGGGAGAAAGGAAGTATATGTGTGTGAGAGTGTTGTGGTGTGTGTGTATGTGTGTGCCTGAGAAATACTGTTCTCTCTGTCCCCTTCATCCTCATGTCTCTATTCTTACCTGGAGATGCTGGACAGCTTCAGACCCTGAAATCATCACCAAGAAGATTCTATTCGCTGCCCCTTTGGCTCCCCAAAAAGACATAATTGTAACCACAGAGAATTTCTCTCTCTGTAACAGCAGCATAGATTGAAGACTCAGGACTGGCAGTACCTGACCTCAGGTTCAGGAGCCAGGAGGAGCTTTTGGCTTTTCACATGTAGTGTCTCCTGGGACCCAATCCCAGGCCTCTAAGTTAGACACAAGATGGAGCAACTGTGGAGCCTCCTGTTGTCTCCAGTAGGCTGTGGCCCCTTGAGCCTCAACAGTTTCACAGATGATTACATTCAGAGTGACCAGGGGTGGGATCCATGATGGCACAACTGCTGGAATTTTTTTCCTTTGGGTAAGATGCAAGTTGAATTCTCTTCCCTATCCCTAACTCTGAGCATGACCCTTCTCTGTCATGAAGACCACACTTTCTAATTAGAGCCCAGTCTTCATGAATGAAACATGATATGTTCTAGAAAAGAAGTAAAAGGAAAAAACAGATTAAAGGTCACAATTGTTGCCTTCAAATGTCACATACAAAAGGGATGATGAGACTTTGTCTTATGTACTTTGGATATGTCATTAGGAGGGATCAGTCCCTGGAGAAGGACATCATGCTTGGTAAAGTAAAAGGTCAGTGAAAAAGAGGAAGACCCTCAACGAGAGGAATTGACACAGTGGCTGCAACAATGGGTTCAAACACAGCAATGATTGTGAAGATGGTGCAGGACTGGGCAGTGTTTTGTTCTGTTGTATGTAAGGTTGCTATGAGTTGAAACAGACTTGATATATATATATAGTTGTATATGTAGGTATACATACACATATGTGTATATACATATATATATGTATGTGTGTGTATATATATATAAATATAAACATATAAAACAAAACATTTGCCATTTCAACATTTTTGACATGTAAATTCAGTGACATTAATTATGTTCATCATGTTGTGCAACATCATCACTATCTGTTTCCAAATTTTTCCATCACCCTTAGCAGAAGCTCAGCGCCCCCTAATCAAAGCCTCTTTCTTTACCCCCTCCCCCACCTGTGGTAACCACTAATAAATACTGGTGCCTGTTGTTATTGTTAGGTGCTTTTGAGTCACTGGAAACCCTGGTGGCGTAGTGGTTAAGTGCTACAGCTGCTAACCAAAAGGTCGGCGGTTCGAATCCGCCAGGTGCTCCTTGGAAACTCTATGGGGCAGTTCTACTCTGTCCTATAGGGTCACTATGAGTCGGAATCGACTCAATGGCAGTGGGTTTGGTTTTGGGTTTGGTTGTTATTGTTAGGTGCTTTTGAGTCAGTGGACACCCTGGTGGCATAGTGGATAAGTGCTATGGCTGCTAACCAAAGGGTTGGCAGTTCGAATCCGCCAGGCGCTCCTTGGAAACTCTATGGAGTAGTTCTACTCTGTCCTATAGGGTCGCTGTGAGTCGGAATCGATGGCACTGGGTTTGGTTTTGTTTTTTTTGAGTGAGCTCTAACTCATTGCAACCTTATATATAGCAGAATGAAACATTTGTCAGGTCCTGCACCATTCTCACAACCGTTGCAATGTTTGAGCCCATTTTTGCAGCCACTGTGTCAGTCCATCTCATTGAGGGTCTCGCTCTTTTTCCATGACCCCCCACTTTACCAAGCATGATATCTTTCTCCAGTGATTTGTCCCTCCTGATGACATGTCCAAAGTAAGTGACATGAAGTCTCATTATCCTCGCCTCTAAGGAGCATTCTGGCTATAATTCCTACTTCTTCCAAAATAGATTTGTTCATTCTTCTGGCAGTCCATGGTATAGTCAGTATTCTTTGCCAGCACCACAATTTGAATGTGTCAATTTGTCTTTGATCTTCCTTTTTCATTGTCCAGATTTTGCATGCATATGAGACAATTGAAAATACCATGGCTTGGTTCAGGTTCACCTTAATCATCAAAGTGACATCTTTGCTTTTTAATACTTTAAAGAGGTCTTTTGCAGCAAATTTGCCCAGTGCAACATGTCATTTGATTATTTGACTGCTGCTTCCATGGGCATTGGTTGTTGATCCAAGAAGAATGAAATCCTTGACAGCTCCAATTTCTTTGCCATTTCAACATTTTTGACATGTAAATTCATTGACATTAATTATGTTCCTAATGTTGTGCAACATCATCACTGTTTCCAAATTTTTCCATCATGTATCATGATATTGTTTATTGGTCCAGCTTCAAGGACTAGAGATAAAATGGTGGCTGAGTGGTAGTAGAATCATATAATTAAACTGGAAGTTATAAGTAGGGAAGATAGGGCTCCAGTAAGAGGTCAGGTGCTTGGGTTAACCACATGTTAGGTGTGTGTTTGGTGTGTCATTAGGTGTTGTCATGTAAATACAGGCTAACTAGAAGAGTAAATACATATATATGCCTGGATAAGTGCTACTGCGAATTCTAAAATTGTTAGTAGGATTAGAATGATGAAGATAATTACGGCTGTTGTTGGGCTAATTGATACTAGGGCTAATGTGCCTCCTCCAATGAGGTGAATAAGTAAATGGCCTGCTGTAATGGTGGCTGTGATTCGGACTGCTAGGACTATTGGTTGGATAAAGACGCTGATAGTTTCAATGATAACAAGTATTGGAATTACTATGACTGGTGTACCTTGTGGAAGACAGTAGCCTAGTGAAGCTTTAGTTTTATGTCAGAAACTGGTCACTACTGCCCTGGCTCATAAGGGAATAGCTATACGTAGGTTTATTGATAATTGGGTGGTAGGAGTGAAGGAGTGGCGCAAGAGGCCTAATAGGCTTGTTGATCCAATGAATAGAATTAGGGGGATTAATACAAGGGATCTTGTTCGCCTTTTCATACTATGGATTGACATTATTTGTTTAAGAATTAATTGGACTAGTCATTTTTGAATTGCAGTTAGCTGGCTGTTGATTAGTCGGTTGGGGGATGGTAGTAATATTGATGGGAATGCAATGGTTAGAAGGACAATAAAAAACAAACAAGCAAAAAAACCCAAACCCTTTGTCATTGAGTGGATTCTGACTCATAGCGAGCCTATAGGACACCACAGAACTGCCCCATAGGGTTTCCAAGGAGTGCCTGGTGGATTCGAACCGCCAAGCTTTTGGTTAGCAGCCTTAGCTCTTAACCACTACGCCACCAGGGTTTCCAGAAGGACCATAGGGATACCTATTATTGTGGGAGTAACGGAAAAGGCAAATAGACTCTCTTTCATTTTGTTTCTCAAGGGGTTGAGTGTGTAGTTGTGTTACACACTTTTGGTGGTGGGTTTAGTGGATAAGTAATTTTAGATACTTAATTTGTAGCAAGATAAATAGGGTAATAATTATGGAAATAATTGTGATGAGTCATGGTGCTGTATCTAGTTGTGGCATTCACTGAGGGGAGGTAGAGCTCCCAGGCTTTAACTTAAGAGGTTAATGCTACTATAGCTTCTCAGTGACTTAGAGTAAAGATGTTGATCAGTCCTCAAAATGTTTAAGTGGGACTAATTCTAATACGACAGGCATAAAGCTATGATTGGATCCACAGATTATGGAGAATTGACTGTAAAATAGGCCTGGTCGTGTTAATGTTAGTGTCGCCTGGTTTAGCCGTCCTGGAATTGCATCTGTTTTTAAACCTAATGATGGGACTGCTCATGAACGTAAAACTTCTTCTGATGAAATCAGTATTCGAATAGGTATTTCTGTTGGTAAAACTACTCGGTTGTCAATGTCTAGCAATTGTAGCTCTCGGGGTTTAAGATCATCAGTAGGAATTATGTAGAAGTCAAAACTTAAGTCTTCATGGTCAGTGTATTCGTAGCTTCAGTATTATTGGTGACCTATAGTTTTTACTGTTAGTAATGGGTTATTTCATCAACTACATAAAGAATACACAGGGAAGATGGGGCAATTAAGATAAGGATAATGGCTGGGAGAATTGTTCAAGTTGTTTGTGCTTCCTGAGCATTTGTTGTACTAGCGTTCGTTAGTTTAGTGGTGGGCATTAATGAACTAATGTATTGGACTAAAGAACTAATAAGCAAAATGATTATAAGGATGTGGTCATGAAAGTGAAGAAGTTCGTCATAATGGGTGATGTAGCATCTTGAAATCCTAGTTGAAATGAATATGCCATAGAGGTATAAAGGGTTTCAAACTATAAGTTAACTTCGACAAGGTTATGTAATTATTTTACTAACACATAACTTATTGAGAAAGTCATAAAGGCTATAAAGTTGGCGTGAAACCAATTGCTGGGGGTTCGATTCCTTCCTTTCTTACGTTAAATTTTGACATAAGCTGGTTCTTCAAATGTGTGGTATGGAGGTAGACAGTTGTTGAATCATTCAATATTAGTTGTTACAAGCTCAACTATTGACACCTCACGTTTGGAAGAGAATGCTTCTCAGATTATGAAAATTATTGGGATAACTGCTGTGAGGGAAATGAATGGTCCTATAGAAGAAACAGCATTCCATGTAGTATAAGCATCTGGGTAATTCAGAATATCAGCGTGGTATGCCTGATAGACCAAGGAAATGTTGGGGGAAAAATGTTAGGTTAACACCAACAAATGTAACTGTAAAATGAATTTTGGCTCATGTAGAATTTAGTGTGTATCCTGAAAATAGGGGGAGTCACTGAACAAACCCTCCCATAATAGCGAAGACTGCACCTATAGATAGCACATAGTGGAAATGTGCTACGACATAATAAGTGTCATGTAGGACAATGTTCAGTGAAGAATTGGCAAGTTCAATGCCTGTTAAGCCTCCTGCTGTAAATTGGAAAATCAAGCCTAATGCTCAGAGTATGGCCGGTGATCATTTAATGTCACTGTGAAGAGTGGCTAGTCAGCTGAATATTTTTACACCTCTTGGGATGGGGATGTTTATTGTAGCTGATGTAAAATAGGCTCAGGTATCCACATCTATGCCAACAGTGAACACAGGGTTGGGCCCATATGATGAAGCCTAGGAATCCAATTGATATTATAGCTCATACTATTCCCATGTACCCGAATCATTCTTTTTTTCCTGAGTAATATGTAACAATGTGTGAAATCATGATAAAACCTGGAAGAATAAAGATATAAACTTCTGGATGTCCAAAAAATCAGAATAGATGTTGGTATAGGATAGGATCTCCTCCTGCTGGGTCAAAGAAGGTAGCATTAAGATTACAGTCAGTTAGTAATTTCTGCTCCTAAGACTGGTAGTGACAGAAGACGAAGTACAGCTGCTACTAGGACAGATCAGATGTATAGAGGTGTTTGATGTTGAGATATGGCTGGGGGTTTTATATTAATAAGAGTAGTAATAAAATTAATGGCCCCTAGAATTGAAGATATACCTGCCAGGTGGAGCAGGAAATTAAGTCTACAGAAGTTCCTAGGCATGGGCCTAGCCTAGCCTAGCCTAATCGGTAAAACAAAGCAGACAAGGATATGATAGCTTTAATATACAAAAAGCTTATGTAAATCAATAAAAAAATTCCCTGTAGATAATGGGCACATGACATGGATAACTAATTATTGAGTAAAATATTGGTTAACACAGTTAGGGACAAGGTGGCCCTTACAATAACCATAGAAAATAAAACTAGAGCAATAAGATACATTTTGATTATGATATAAGCTACAATTAAGGGGCAAATATCAATATAAAATTCTAAAGAGGCTGCAGAGCAATAGGCACTCTTGTTTGGGTACTCTGATAGTATCATAAGGAGCCCTAAGAAGGTTGTACTTAGACATTCTAGTTTTGAAAACATGTTTCAGGAAGCAAGCTAAAAATATAAAAATAATGTGTTTTGGAGATTTTCAATGTATACATATATTTTATCTATAATAGTGAAAGTTTAGAAATAACCTAACCATCCAGTGATAATGAATATTACTTCTAATGTAATCTTAAGAAACCAAATGTTCATGAAGAGTTAATATAAACAACTCATGCTATAGGATTAAGGGGAAAAAAAAATGTACCTATAGAATTTTCTCAATAAAGTAAAAGACAAAAGAAATTAGAAAAATACAGGAGGGAAATGATGTGGAATATTAATAGTGGTGGTCATTAAATGCAGTTATGGTGAGTATTATTTCCCCTTTTTCTATTCAGTTGTGTTTTTACAAATTAGCTATAATGAGCATGTATTGTTTTTCAATAGAGACAAACAAAAGAAATCAGAGTTTAAAAACTAAAGAGTAAAATATTTGTCAGGATAACTAATGAACACTCACTGCCAGAGTCTTAGATTTAATCCCAGTTGTGTGATACTGAATCAGTTCCTCCATCAATCGATACCTCTTTTCTACCTCTACAGTTATTCCTTCTCTCTAATTCCAGCAAATAACCTATCTTCTTGGTTAAGACTTCTCCATGTGGAAGTAAATCCCTATGAGTGAGTTTCTTCCAAAGCTAGGCTTGGAGATGGTCCCTGAAACTTAAAGCACTTGACCCTTCCCAGTATGTGTTAGCGTTTCTTGTGTATGGGTGGGACATGTTAGAATGTCAGATTTCATTCTTTTGGTGTTTTCTAACTCTCTATATTGAATCTGCTTGGATAACTATACCCACTAAATTAAGTCACCCTGTAAGGATTGCTGACCACTCCCTCTCTCCAGGCTGCAGCTCTGTCCTTGGCCAGTTGCTTATATTCCCGTCCTGCCATTTAAAACATCTTTTTGTTAAACCTGCTTGTGATGCCCAGAATCCATCCTGCCTTGAATTTGAGCTTTTCAGAATTGTAATGGAGAAGTCTATGGAGGAAGGCATTTCAGAAAGGCTGGGTTTCTTGCCTGGTGAAGGACTCTTTATGGAGCAGAGCATTTTCCACAGCCAAGGAGTCTCCATAAAGCCCTCTTCATGTCCTTGTTCCTCAGGCTGTAGATAAAGGGATTCAACATGGGGGTGACTATTGTGTATATCACAGATGCCACTATTCCAGTATTTGGTGAGTAGGAGGATGATGGCTGAAAATAGACCAGAAAGACGGTTCCATAGAAGAGAGTGACCACTGTCAGGTGATAGCCACAGGTAGAGAAGACTTTTTGCTTCCCCCCAGCAGAGGGGACCTTGAAGATGGTGTGGATGATGTGGACATAAGATGTCAGGACACAGGTAAGAGGGACCACACCTGAGAGGGCTGTTTCAATGAACATCATAACCTGAAAGATATGGGTGTTAGAACAAGCAAGCTTGAGGAGCGGGAGATCACAGAAAAAGTGTGAGATGGAATGGGAGGCACAGAAGGAGAATTGAGACATCAGGCGGATAAGTGAGAAGGCCAGGCAGTGGGAGCAGAGCCAAGATGCAGCCACCAGCAGCAGGCAGTGTTTCGGTCCCATGATTGTGGTGTAGTGGAGAGGAAGGCAAATGGCCACATAGCGGTCATATGCCATCACCGTCAACAGAAAGTCATCCAGCAGGGCGAATGCCATGAAGAAGTACATCTGCATCAGGCACCCAGTGTAGGAGATGGTGTAATGCTGTGTCTGGATGTTCACTAACACCTTGGGGACAATGGTGCAGGTGAAGCAGGTATCAATGAAGGACAGATTGGCCAAGAGGAAGTACATGGGGGTGTGGAGATGAGGCTCAGAACTGATGGCAAAGATGATGAGAAGGTTCCCCAACATCGTGATCAGGTACATGCCCAGGAAGAGCCCAAACAGGAGAGACTGATGCTTCAGCTGCTCGGAGAAGCTCAGAAGGAAGAAGTCAGAGATGCTGGTTCTGTTTCTAATTTCCTTGTAAGGTAGAGAAATCAGAGGAGAATTCTGCTTAAACAAAACCAGGCTCTAAAAATTAGAGGCCAAGCACTTTGGTCTGTTTTTCTCTATTCCCTGAAGAGGTTACTGTGATTCACTGTAATGTGGCTAAAACTCCAGGTGTGCAAATATGTACAAATAGGAAGTGTGTGGATTAAGACTGTGAAGCATCTTGATGGAAGTGTAGTTTAGGTTCTTAATTCCTGTAATAGAAAATTATCCCTGTAGATTGCCTAAATGAGACTGAACTGAGGTTTTTATTGGAAATACTTATGCAAGATTTAATTCCTTTTTTTTTTTTTAACTTTAGAATAACTGTTTCAACTAGATCACCTTATTGTGGAGCTTGTTTTCGGATCATCCATATACTAGGATTTAGTGGACTATACTGGGTCCTTTGATGGTTTACCTGTGAGTGGTCTTTGTGCTTATTGAAGGAGATGTAGGGAGAAACACTCCCTCAGAGAGGAACCAGCTCATACTCAGTGGTCTCAAATTGTGCTGGAGTGCTCTGGCTCCTTTTGCCTTTAAAGGCCATTCCAAAGAGTTAATGTAAATATGAGAACTTTAAAAACTGAAACTCTTAAAAAAAAATTATGAATTAAGGGTACATCATTTTCATTTTTGTCTTGAAATTCAACACCAGTATCTTTGGTTTTAGATCATGAGCTTTCATCATAAGAATCCCTTCTCTGCCCCTTATTCACTGGTTAATTATTTAACTTATCTGGATGTCTGTTTCCTAATTTTTACACTGTGCGTGCACCTATTTCATAGAGTCATAAAGTTATAATTGAATAATATATATTGAGGACAGTCCTTCAATAAGTGTAGTAATAGTCATCATTATTATTAGTAGTTGATGAAATATTGTCATAGTTTGAACTGTGTCCCCCCAAAATACTTGATAACTTGGTTAGGCCATGACTCCCAGTATTGCGTGGTTGTCTTCCATTTTGTGATTGTAATTTTATGTTAAAGAGGATTAGGGTGGTATTGTAACACCCTTTCTATTGTCACATCCCAGCTCCAATGTAAAGGGAGTTTCCTTGATGTGTGGCCTGCACGACCTTTTATCTTACAAGAGATAAAAGGAAAGGGAGGTAAGCAGAGAGGGGGAACGTCATATCACCAAGAAAGAAGCACCCGGAGCAGAGTGTGGTCCTTTGGACCTGGGGTTCCTGTGCAGAGAAGCTCCTAATCCAGGGGAAGATTGATAAGGACCTTCCTCCAGAGCTGATAGAGACAGAAAGCCTTCCCCTAGAGCTGCTGCCCTGAATTTAGACTTCTAGCCTACTAGACTGTGAGAAAATAAATTTCTCTTTGTTAAAGCCACCCACTTGTGGTATTTCTGTTATAGTAGCAGTAGATGACTAAGACAAATGTGAATCAGGAATTTAAGATCCAATGGAAAACATTGGACAATGTGCTTTCCAGCTTTGTTGCTTACATTACTTTTTTACTGTGAGCATTGTTTACCTCCGTTGAGCCTTCTTTCCCTTATCTATAAGATGCAGATAATAACCCTATCTCATAGGTTTGTTGAGGGGACAAATGCTGGAATCAATTGAAGTTTCTTCATGATCAGTGATGTGCAATCAAAACGAGAGATTCCAACTTCTCTGTCTGATGGTGTGAAGGAAGAAATGAAGCAATCAGTCAGGGGCTGCATGTGTTAATGTCATGCTTGTTGAGTGTCCAAAAAAAAAAAAAGAAACAGAACCATTGCTGTCTAGTTGCTTCCAACTCATAATGACCCTATAGGACAGAGTAGAACTGCCCCAAAGAGTTTCCAAGGAGCGACTAGTGAATTTGAACTGCCCACCTTTTGGTTAGTAGCCTGAGCTCTTAACCATTATGCCACCAGGGCTCTGCTTGTTGAGTGTAGTGGTTAAAAATATCCCCTCTGGAGTCAGACAGACTTGCCCTTTCTTCCTGTATTGCCTTGAGGAAATCACTTAAGATTTCTGGGCTTCAGTATCCACATCTGTTTAAAAGGAATAATAATAATGTCTGTTTTATAGATTGTTTAAAAAAAACAATCTATAAAACAGATTGTTTATGAGGACCAAATTAGACAATGATTGTTAAATATTTTAGAACATAGCTGGCACATAATAAGTACTCAATATTGTTATTAATAAAATGCGGTGCCTTGTCCTGTGTCATTGAATCCTGGTCACTGTCTGAGGTTTGTGCTTGAAAATTGTGAGGTATATCAAGTCATCATCATAGTCAGCATTCTCACCACCACCTTTGAATGGCTATGACTATACTAAAACCTGCAAGTGGCAAAGCATTTGTTTTGGCATCTGGAAACCACAGGAACAGATGTTCAGATAATATAATAATCAGAGCCAAGTATTATTAAATGTATAATGTGAATAAACAAGTCTATCTTACATAGTTACTCACTGGCTCAAGTTTTAAAACAAGAAAAGATATGACTGGATTTGGTAAACTATATATAGATGTAGAAGAATAAATTATGGGTATTGAGCTGGTGTGGGGCCTGAGAATAATTCTGGGAACCACCCGTGATCTATTGGACTGCAGACAAACTGTGCTACGTCGTTACACGGTTGCTAGGGTCCTAGTCCATGAAGAGAATTGGAGGAGGGTAGCCTGAGACATACTCTACACAATGACCTCAGGCTGGACCATTAGAGACCTGCTGAATATGAGAGATCAGTACCCCTTATGGTGATCAGAAGAGCCAGGAAGAAACAGCAAAGAGGGAGGAAAGAAAGAAGGACAAGGGGGAAGAAGAGATAAGCTCTATGGTCTGTGTATGCACGTGTGCTTAGGTAGATTCTGCTCTCTATCCCCATCCTCATGCCTCAGTTCTTACCTGGAGATGCTGATCAGACTCAGACCCTTCCACTACTACCATGGAGATTGGATGCACTGTCCTTTTGACTCCCCAAGAAGACATGGCTGGAGTTGCAGAGCCCTTCCCTCTGTGCAGCAGCAAAGACTGAAAACTCAGGACTGGATCTACATCTCAGGCACAGGAGCCAGAATGGGCTGTTGACTTTTCACATGGAGTGTCTCCTGGGACTCAATCCCAGACCTCCTAGTTAGAGAAAAGATGGGGCAATTGTCCAACCTCCCAGCTGTCCCCTCTTGAGTGTAGCAATATCAGAGCATAGCAGTATCAGAGATGCCTGCATTCAGAGTGACCATGTGGGATCCATGGTGGCACTAGTGTTGGTATTTTTTTCCTTGGATGAGGTGTAAGTTAGATCTGTCATTCCCAGCCATAACTTTGAGCATAGCCCTGCCTTGATATGGAGTCCACAATTTCTAATTTGAACTCAGCCTTCATGGAAGAAACAGCATTTTCCATAAAATAAGTAAAAAGAAAAGAATAAAATAGGTCAGCGATTACAATCATTGCCTTCAACTGCCATGTTGTCTGTGACCCAGGGAGCAAGATAGGGCCAATACAGTATATCTGTCAGGGTGTTGCTGTGGGGAGGTCTGGATTTATTTATTTTTATGGTAACTGTATCTTACATAAAAAGTGTGTGTAAAACATATGTGCTGTTTAGCGAATGATGATAAAGTGATTCTCATTCTCATGTGCCCACCACTTAGCTTAAGTAGTGTATGATTAGCTTGCATGGTATATGACTCAATCTTTTGGAAGCCCACTGTGTGCCTGGGTCTGATCACTTTCTTTTTCTCTCCCACTAACCTGACTATTGTGTAACATTCATTTGTTTTTCTTTACAGTTTTACCACTTAAGCATATATGCATAAACCATATAATCTCTATTTTTGCCTTTTATTATTCTTATATAATGGACGTATTCCCTGTAACTTGGTTATTTTTCTCAGCACTATATTTTGATGTTCATTCATGTCAATGTATGTAGCTATAGGGCGTTCATTATTACTGCTGTCTGGTTCAGGTCAACAATTCCCTATGGTAAACATGCATTGCTGGCTGTAATTTGCATTTTTGATTTTTTTTGATGTGGAATTGTATGTATGTCCTCTACGACTGTTCCAGCATTTCTGGGGCAGCATTCCACCATGAAACACAGTATTTCCACAGCAGAGTGAGTGGATAGTCACATTAAGTGGGACTGATAAAGAGTATAAATAGCCTTATGCTTGTTCAGATCATGTATTGTGCTAAGTGAGTTTGCTGGAAGCTTTTGAAAAAACTTTCTATTGTCAGAGCTTTTGGTTTTGATAACTGTAGATATTCTGTTGGGTGTGTACTGGTATTTCATTGTCAGTATTTAAAACTAATTTTTTTTTAAAGTGAAGCATAACACATACAGAAAACCTTATAAAGCATAAATATATCACCCAATGAATTACGGCAAACAGTTGTACAACATCACCCAGATCAAGAGGTGGAACATTTTCAGCACCCCTGAAGTCTTCCTTGTGCCCTGTCAATCTTACCCTATTCTCCTACCGAGAGTTACCTTACCACTGTCATATTTCTAACATTATATTTTAGTTTTATTTATTTATTGATTAAACAGACACCATTTAAGAGCTGGTTTTTTAATTGTGATAAAAATACGTAGACCATAGCATTTGCCATTTCATCATTTTTTACCTGCATAATTCAGTGACATTAATTACATTCAACACGTTGTGCAACCATCACCATTATCTATGTCATATTTTTCCATCGCCCTTAGTGGAAACTCAGTGACCTGTAAGGAATGACTGGCTCTCCCCTCTCCTTCTTACCCCCTGGTAATCACTAATAAACTTTGGACTCTATTGCTTGTTTTAAATATAACAGCTTTATTGAGATATGATTCACATACCATGCAATTCACCCGTTTAAAGTGTACATTTCAATGGTTTTTAGTATATACACAGAGCTGTGTAGCCATAATCAATATCAATATTAGAACATTTTCATTACCACAAAAAGTAACTGTGTACCTATGAGCGATCACCCACCATTTCTCCCCAAGACCTCCATCTCTAGACCACATTAACCTACTTTCTGTCTCTATGGATTTGCCTATTCTGGATATTTTATATCAATGCAGTTTTTCAATATGTTATCTTCTTTGACTGGATTTTTCACTAAACATGGTATTTTTAAGGTTTACCCATGTCATAGCATGTATCAGTAATTTATTCTTTTATTGCCAAATAATATTTCTTTATACAGATACAGCCCATTTTGTTTACGCATTCATCACTTGATGGGCATTTCAGTTATTTCCACTTTTGGGCTGTTATAATAATATTGCCATGGGCATTCTTGTACAAAGATTTGCATGGGCATATTTATTTTTTAGTATATATGTATATATTTATTTTTGAGTATATAGGTATATAGGGTCGCTATGAGTCGGAATTGACTTGATGGCACTGGGGTTGGGATGTAGGAGTAGAATTGCTGGATCATATGGTAACTGTATGCTTAAACTTTTGAGGAAATGTTAGACTGCTGCAGCCTGTGGATGCACACTTTCACATTTTCATCAACAATGTACGAGGGTTTTGGTTTCTCCACATCTTCTCCAGCACTTGTTATTATGTGTCTTTTGATTATAGCCATCCTGGTGGTTGTGAACTGGTATCTCATTGTGGTTTGATTTGTATTTTTCTAATGGCTAATGGGCCTGGTGGTACAGTGGTTAAGTGATACGGCTGCTAACCAAAAGATTGACAGTTCGAATCCACCAACTGCTCCTTGGAAACTCTATGGGGCAGTTCTACTCTGTCTTCGAGGGTTGCTATGGGTCAGAATTGTCTCCATGGCAATGGGTTTGGGTTTTTTTTTTTAATGGCTAATAATGTTGATCACCTTTCCTATGCTTATTGGCCATTTGTATATCTTCTTTGGAGAAATATGTAGTCACGTCCTTTGTTCATTTTTAAATTGGTTAGTTTCTCTTTTTGTTGAGTTGCAGCCCTTTACATATTATGGATATTAAGCTCTTGTCCGTATATGGATACCAAATATTTTCTCTAAATCTGTAGGTTGTCTCTTCACTTTCTTGATAGTGTGCTTTGATGTGGAAAAGTTTCTAATTTTGATGAAGTCCAAAGTATCTAACTTGTCTTTTGTTGCTTGTGTTCTTTGTGTCATACCTAAGAAAACATTGCCAAAACCAAGGTCATGAAGATTTATAGCTATGCTTTCTACTATGCTTTATTGTTTTAGGTCTAACTTTAAGGTTTTTGATTCATTTTGAATTAATTTTTGTCTATGTTGTGAAGTAGGGATCTAAATTTATACTTTTGCATGTAATCCGTTGTCTCTGCACCGTTCATTAAAAAGACCCTTCTTTCCTCAATAAATGGTTGTATCATCCTTATCAAAAATCAATTTACCTTAGATGTATGTGTTTATTTCTAGGCTGTCAATTCTACTTCAAAATATTAGCAAGTCAAACCCAACAATGTATAAAAAAATTATACACCACAAGCATGTGAGATTTATTTCACATATACCAGGCTGGTTCAATATTTGAAAATCAATAAATGCAATTAATTACATCCACAGAGTAAGGAGGAAAAATCATAAGAATCATATGATCATATCAGCAGATGCAGAAAAAGCATTTGACAAAATCTACCACCTGCACATGATAAATACTCTCAGCAATGTAGGAATAGAGGTGAACTTCCTCAACTTCATAAAGATCATCTACCAAAAATCTACAGCCGAGATTACATTTAATGGTGACAAACTAGATACTTTTCCCTTAAGAATAATTTAAAACAAGATGGCAGCATACGCAACTTCATGCTCCTGTTTCCCCAGAACCAACTTTGTCAGGACTCTGGAAATCAGTCCGAGATTTTCATCAAATAGGCAAGTGCTGAATCAAGAAGAAAGCCACTTCAGGATAGTAAGAAAGCTTGGTTGTCTGTGTGCCCTCACCCCACACCCTCTCCAGCTAGGTGGCCATCTTTTTTTTTCTTTATTAATTTTCTTTGATTTTATTGTGGTAAAATATATATAACAAAACATTTGTCATTCTAACAATTTTCAAATATACAATTCAGTGACACTAATCACATTCACCATGCTATGCAACCCTCACCACTATCTATTTCCCAAATTTCTCATCACCCCAAATAGAAACTCAGTACCCCTTAAGCAATGGATCCCCTTCCCCCCCAGCCTCTGATAACCACTAACAAACTTTTGCCTTATGCATTTGCCTATTCTATATATTTCATAAAAGTGGGATCATACAATATTTGTCCTTTTAAAACATACATTTTTATTATAGAAAATTTCAAAAAAATTTAAAAGCAGCAATAATAGCATAATGAGACATCATGTAACCATCACCTGACTTCAACAGTTTTTAAGTCATCTGTACCACATTATTTTGTTTCGTATGTATCCCCATACACTCCCCCATTCTGGAATACTGTGAAGCAAATTCTAAATGTATCATTTTATCCATAAATATTTCAGTATGTATCTCTGAAAAAAGACTCTATCTTAAATCAAAACCACAATGCCATTAAAAAAACAGTTGTCATGAACTTGACTCTGACTCATGGCAACCCTATGTGTGTCACAGTAGGTCTGCTCTATAGGGTTTCCAACGGCTGATTTCCCAGAAGTAAATCACCAGACCTTTCCTCCGAGGCCCCTCTAGGTGGACTCGAACCTTCAACCTTTTGATTAGTGGCCAAGTTGTGTTAACCGTTTGTACCATCTAGGACCTCCACAATACCATTAGCCCAACTAAAAGATAACAATGAGTATTTAATTTCACCAAATACCTAGACTCTGTTCAAATTTTCCCTGTTTGTCTCATATTTTAAAATAGTTTATTTGTTCAAATCAGAATCCAGATAAGGTCCATGTGTTGCAATTGGTTGATATGACTCCTAAGTCTTGTTAAGTTTACAGGCTTCTCGTCCTTCCTACTTTCGTTTTTTTAAACTTGTACTGTAGTTGTTAAAGAAATAGGTTGTTTACCTGAAGAATATGCCAACTGGATCCTGTGGTGGTGTTTGTCATGTTCCCCTACCCACTGTATTTCTTGGAAAGTGAATTATATCTACAGGCTGGATCAGATTTAGGTTCAAAAAAATTATTTTTTGAAAGAATACTTCCTAGGTGGTGATGTCCTTCCCAGGTGGAACATACTGCCTGATTGTCTTTACTTTTGTGATGTGACCAGTTAATAATGATGATCTTTGTTGAGATGCTTTAATTCATTGAGGGTTGCAGAAATGGTGATATTCTTTTTCTATCACTCTTTCTTTATTCATTAGCTGCTTTCCTTTTAAAAAGAATTCTTTCCCTCATGAGCTATTTGGTTACCTGGGGTATAGTTCATATAGGAAAGGTGGTATAAGTGCTTGGTTTATCTTTTTGGTCAGTTCTCAAAATAATGATTTGATTTTCTAGCAACCTCCAGTGAACAATGAGAGTTTTTTTTTTTTTAATTCATTATGAACTTGTGAATTTAAACTAATTTGATGTGTTTCAATTCATTGCAGTTATTATCTTCACTGATGCTCAAATTACCATATATTTGGACAATGAGAGCCTCTTCATGTTGAGTACTGCTCTAGGGTAGGTGGCAGTCTTAAAGCTTTAGCAGTGTGCATTCTCAAAGAGGAACCCTCATCTCTGGTTCTGGAGAGGGCAAAGCAGACTTTATTTGCAAATATAGTGAGTGTTGTTCTAATCTGTCTGAGGTCTAACCTGAAGGACTGACATGAGGTGCTTATCACTGTTTGGCCTATCTCAGAGATATGCAGAAGAGAAAAGCAGCAAGAAATGCCTGAAAACTGTAATCATCTAAGCCACCTGGGCTAAACATTCCTATTGAGGCATACAATAAATGCCTAAGGACTGGAAGAAGAAAACAGAGAGAGAGTTTCTTTGGGAAATTAGAGCAGTCAAAAGCACTGCATATATTGGGATATTTATATATAAAAAAAAAAAAATTAAATAAAGCCACATGCATTTCATGGGGCAAGACACATGCTCAGAAAATACCCAAAAAGATGCTATGCTTTCACCTTAGGTTGATCATTAGGCTCAGTGCAAGCCTGAATAAATGTTGGAGTACCCTATCACAGAGCTAATCTGAAAATATTGGGAGAATCCTCCCCCCTCCCTTGGTATTTAATGAAATCTCTGTCAAAAAACAAGTTGAACACAAGCTAAAGAACAGAGAATTCAGTGTCCCCACATGACTAGGAAGGCAGTCTTTGAAAAAATAATGAGGGGAAGTCACTAAACAAATGGATTACTACAGCCTTCAACAATACAAAAACCCAGAAAACATTGAGGAAGAGGAAGAATCTGATTTCCAGAATTATCAAATTATATTCTAATGTTACAGTTTCAACAAACTATCACAGGGATACAAAGAAAATGGAAAGAACGGTTAACTCAGAAGAACAAAATGAAATGACACATTTTTCCTTGTGGAAGCCCAGATAATAAACTTACTAGACAAAGACTTTAAAAGACAGTATTAAATACCCTCAAAGAGCTAAAGGAAAACACGGACAAAGAACTTCATGTATCAGGAAAATGATACATGAAGAAAATGAGAATATCAATAAAGAGATAGAAACAATAAAAAGAAACCAAACAGAATTATAGGCTCTGAGAAGTTCAATAATCAAAGCAAAAAAATTCACTGGAAGGGTTGAACAGCAGATTTGAGCAAGTAGAAGAATCAGCAAACTTGAAGATAAGATGACTGAGATTATTGAGTCTCAAGAGCAAAAAGGAAAAAAAAAAAAAAAAAGAATGAAGAAAAGTGAACAGAACCAAAGTAACATGTGTGACACCATCAAGTGGATCAATGTACCCAATATGTGAGTCCTAGAAGGAGAAAAGAGATAGAAAGGGACAGAAAGAATATTTGAAGAAATATGGCTGAGAATTTCCCAAATTTGATGAATGATAGGAATTTACACACTCAAGCTCAACAAACTCCAAATAGGATAAATCCAAAGATATTTACATTGAGACACATTACAGTCAAATTCTTGAAAACCAAAGACAGAGAATCTTGAAACCAGCAAGAGAGAAACAAATCATCACATACAAGAGATTCTCAATAATATTAAGCATTGACTTCTCCTCAGAAACCATGGAGGCCAAAAGCAGTGGGATGACATACTTAAAGAACTAAAATAAAGAAAAAGAAGGTGGAAGGGGGAAGCTCTTGACCAAGAATTCTATATCTGACAAACTGTTCTTCAAAATTAAGGTTGAAATTAAGGCATTCCCATATAAAGAAATTCTGAGGGGGCCTGTTACCACTACAAGAAAAGGTAAAGGGGTCCTTCAGGTTGAAATGAAAAGACATTAGACAGTAACTCAAAGCCATATGAACAAACAATGATCTCTGGTAAACGTAACTTCATTGCAAACATAATGGCCGCTTTTATTATATTTTTGGTTTGTAAACTTACTTGAGGGTCAGCAAAAAAGAGGAAGACCCTCAACAAGATGGATTGACACAATGGCTGCAACAATGGGCTCGAGCATAACAGCGATCGCAAGGATGGCACAGGACCAGGAGGTGTTTTGTTCTGTAGTACATAGGGTCACTGTGAGTTGAACCTGACTCTATGGCACCTAACAATAACAACAAACTTGCTTATTATGTACTACATTATTTAAAAGACAAATGCCTAAAAATACTTATAAATTTATGTTACTGGACACGTACTGTACAAAGATGTAATGTGTGACAAAAACAACATAAACGGAGGGTACAGCTGTATAGGAACAGAGTTTTTTTGCATGCTTCTGAAGTTGATATTAATTCAAACTAGATTCTTATAAATTTACAATGTCAAGTACAATCTCCATGGTAATTACACACATAAATATATGTATACAGAAAAGGAAACAAGGGAATCAAAATTATTCACTACAGAAAATCGACTAAAGACAAATGAAGACAGTATTGGGAGACATGGGGGACAAAAAAAGGTATAAGACATACAAAAACAAATAGCAAAATGACAGAAATAAATCCTTTATCAAAAGGCTGCAATTGGCAGAATGGATTAAAAAAAAAATCCAAATATATGTTATCTACAAGAGACACAAATAGGTTGGCAGCGAAAAATGGAGAAAAATATTCTATGCCAATAATAAACACAAAAGTGAACTGGGTGGCTATATTAATATCAGACAAAATAGGCTTTAAGTCAAATAATACTATAAGAGAAAATGGAATACATTTTATAATGGTAAAAGGTCAATTCATCAGGAAGACATAATAATTACAAATATATATACACCTAACAATAGAGCCCCAAAATATAAGAGGCAAACATTGATAGAATTGAAGGAAGCAATGTACAGTTCTACAATAATAGTTGGCTACTTTAATACACCACTTTCAATTATGGATTAAGCATCTCTACAGATCAGTAAGAAAACAGAGGAGTTGAGCAACACTATATACCAACTAGATTTAACAGACATCTATAGGACACTCCATCTAACAACAGCAGTAAACACATTCTCCACTGCGTATGGATCATTCTTCAGGACAGACCATATATAAGGCCCCCAAAAATGTGTCATTACATTTTAAAAGATTGAAATAATACAGAGTATCTTCTCCCAGCACAATTAAATGAAGGTTGAAAAATTTACAAATCTGTGGAAATTTAACAACATACAATGGTTCAAAGAAGAAATCACAAAGGAAATTAGGAAATTAGATAATATTTAGAATTGAAAACTTGTTAGTCTCAAATAATAAATACATTAAAAATTGCTCTATAAGTCAGAAGAGCACCATCCATACTTTCTTCTTTTCCCTTATGCATGATGGCAAAAATAAAAGCCTTCAACACTGCTCATTTTTTTATTTCGATAAAGAGATGGAGGATCTTCTCATTGAAATTTTCAAGCGTTTGGGGTTTTATCTGATTGGACTTATCTGTAACTTGTTGGTTTCTTTAGGTTTGCCATTTCCATTTTCCTAATTATAATAATGTGAGCATGAGTTTATATCCCCATGCTGGCTAATAGTGTTGCTTAGGAAAGAAGAAAGCCAAAGTTTTAGGAAGAAGAGCAGTTTTAGAACTTTGTACTAATCAGTGCTTCACAAATTGAGGATCCTGGGAAACTGGGGACCTGTGAACATATCCTCAGGGGTTCAGAACCATCTCTACAAGAATTTTAAACTCATTCAAGTAATAACTTAAAACAATTAGTGTAAACATTTTCTTACTTACCTAGATGACACATTATAATTGAGATCTTGTCCTCAAATTCAATGCCTGCATTTGTGCATTTTATTTACCATGGCAACTGCGACAAAGAATAACAAAAAAATGAGAGCACCTAATCTTAATGTGTTGCTAAGGAAATCCAATCACCATTAAAATGACTTGTCCTAAAGTAAACATGAAACAATTGTCTGACATCCTTCATTGCCTGTCTGTTTGCCCAAGTGAATTGAAAACATATGTTTATGAAGAAGCCTGCATACAAATGTTTATAGCAGCTTATTTATAATCACCACACTATAATGTATTATATATTACATATATGTACACATTATAGTGTGGCAATTATTAATATATATTATATATATATTTTCTTTATGTATTAATAATATATAATAAAAATACATATAACAAAATAGTGTTAATAATTTCAAATGGTTGTTTACTAGTTGCAATAATAAAGCTGGATGATTGTTACAAACTTTGCTAATAATCAATCCTTTAAGCCAATTATAATGAACATCAAATGACAACTTGTAGAAGGCAGGTAATGTGTTACAGTATCACATTAATCCTCATTAAATAATATAAAATCTAGTTATTTCTGGAATCAGTATTAGGAAAACAATATCTGAATTTATTTTTACTGCAGATATTGAAAAACTCTTATTTTCAGCATCAACTTTGCTGGTTGACTCCTTTTTTTGGGAGGGTTTCTTCTTTTGTTTTTATTGTGCTTTAAATGAAAGCTTACAAATCAAGTCAGTCTCACATAAAAAAATTTATATACACCTTGCTATATACACCTAATTGCTCTCCGCCTAATGAGACAGCACACTCCTTCTCTCCACCCTGTATTCCTGTGTCCATTCAGGCAGCGTCTGTCCCCCTCTGCCTTCTCATCTCCTCTCCTGACAGGAGCTGCTGACATAGTCTCATGTGTCTACTTGAGCCAAGAAGCTCACTCCTCACCAGTACCATTCTCTATCTTATAGTCCAGTCCAATCCCTGTCTGAAGAGTTGGCTTTGGGAATGAATGGTTCTAGTCTTGGGCTAACAGAAGGTCTGGGGGCCATGCCCTCTGAGGGTCCTTCTAATCTCAATCAGACCATTAAGTCTGGTCTTTTTATGAGAATTTGAAGTCTGCATGCCACTGCTGTCCTGCTCCTTCAGGGATTCTCTGTTGTGTTCCCTGTCAGGGCAGTTATCCGTTATAGTTGGGCACCGTCTAGTGCTTCTGGTCTCAGGCTGATGTAGTCTCTGATTTATGTGGCCCTTTCTGTCTCTTGGGCTGATAATTACCATGTGTCTTTGATGTTCTTCATTCTCCTTTGCTCCAGGTGGGTTGAGACCAAATGATGCATCTTAGATGCTGGCTGACTCTTGAAGGGAAAAAAATATCGGAGATGATTTCAAAAGTGAAGTCATAACAAATCAGATTTTTTTATGTTTGTTTCCATTTGCTTCACGTTGGAATATATGAACTTGGAAACATCTCTTTATTTGCTAGTAAGCTAATAAGCTCAGAACAGTGAAAGCAGTGAATTAATTTCTCTGTCATACCAAATCATTTTCTGAAATTTGCCTCAAAGTTTCAATGTCTTAAAAACCAAAAAAACTAACAAGTGCCTTTCCATTTATTTAGGTCTTTAATAAATTTCTTTCAACAATGATTTGTAGTTTTCCATGTATAAGTCTTGCACTTCTTTGGTTAAGTTTCTTAATATGTATATTATTCTTTGGAATCCCTGAGTAGCACAAGCGGTTAAGTACTCAACAACTAGCTGAAAGGTTGGTAGTTTGAACCCACCCAGAGGTTGCTTGGAAAATAGACCTGTTTTTGCTTCTGAAAGATCACAGCCTTGAAAACCCTATGGAACATTTCTACTCTGTACTCATGGGGTTGCCATGAGTTGGAATCGACTCAACGGCAACCAACAACAACAACATATTATTCTTTATTCTGTTATTTCAAATGAAATTGTCTTATTAATTTATTTTTGGATTGTTCATTGTTCATTTATAAAAAAGAACCTGATTTTCTCATATTGATCTGTATACTACAACCTTGCTGAACTCAAATTAGTGCTGGTAGTTTTTTTTTTTTTTTGGTGTGAATTCTTTAGGGCTGTCTATACAAAAGATCATGTCACTGCCAATAGAGATAGTTTTATTGCTTCCTTTACAGTATGTGTGCCTTTTATTATTTTTTCTTGCCTAACTTCCTTGGCTAGAAACTCCAGTACAAGTTTAAAAGAAGTGATGAGAGAAGACATCTTTTTCTTTTTTTCTAATCTTAGGAGATACGACTTCAGTTTTCACCATTAAGTGTGATTTTAGCTGTGGGTTTTTCATAGATGTTCCCTGTCAGGTTGAGGCAATTTTCTTTTTTTCCTAGTTTTTTCATGAAATTTGTTGGGTTTTGTAAAAAAAAAAATTTTCTGCATCTATTGAGATGATCATGTTTTTTTTTTTCTTCTACTTTATTTTATTAATATGATGTATTATATTGATTAGGAACCCTGCTGGCACAGTGGTTAAGCACTCGGCTGCTAGCCAAAAAGTTGGCAGTTCCAACCCACCAGCCGCTCCACGGGACAAAGATGTGGCAGTCTGCTTCCATAAAGATTACCCGTTGCCATCGTGTCAATTTCAACTCGTAGCGGCCCTAGTGGACAGAGTGGAACTGCCCCATAGAGTTTCCAAGGAGCACCTGGTGGATTCAGACTGCTGACCTGCTGGTTAGCAGCTGTAGCTCTTAACCACTACGCCACCAGGTTACAGCCTTGGAAACCCTATGGGGCAGGGCAGTTCTGCTCTGTCCTATAGGATTGCTGTGAGTTGGAATTGACTCATTGGCAATGGGTTTTATATTGATTGATATTAAGACTGGTGTCAATTCTTTTTTAAATGTTTGGTGTGGTAGAACATACAAGTGAAGCTATCTAGTCTTATGCTTTATTTGTGAGAAATTTTTGATTACTAACTGTATCTCTTTAAATGTTATAAGTCTATTAATATTTTCTATTTCTTCTGGCATCTGTTCAGTAGGGATTCCCCCCCCCCGCCCCCGGCAATCTGTGTTTCATGTAGGTTGCCTAATTTGTTGGCATACAATTAATTATTTATAAACCCATTTATAAATTCAAATGCTAGACCTTTTGGTTAGCAGCCATACCTCCTAACCACAGTGCCACCAGGGCTCCTAATTACTTATATATATAAAAAAAAATATAGTATGCCCTAAATATCCACTTTATTTCTGTAAGGTCACTTGTAATGTCCCTTTTTCATTCCTGATTTTAGTCATTTGAGTCTTTTCTCCTGGTCAGTTGAGCTACAAGGTTGTCAATTTCCACGACCTTTTTAAAGAACTAACTCTTGGTTTTATTGCTGTATATTTTCCTTCTCTACCATTTTTCCCTCTCATCTTTATTATTCCTTCCCTTTGCTTGGTTTAAGTTTGCTTATCTTTTTCTTGTATCTTAAGATTGAATGTTCATTTATTGATTTGAAATCTTTCTTCTTTTTAAAATGTAGTTGTTTACAGCTAAACATTTCCCTCTGAGCATTGCTTTTCCTGCATCCCATAAACTTTTGTATGTTGTATTTTCATTTACATTGAAATCAAAGTGTTTTCTAATTTCCCTCGTGTTTTCTTCTTTGATCCATTGGTTATTTAGGATGTATTGTGTAATTTCCACATATTTGAGAATTTCTAAATATCCTTCTGTTACTGATTTCATTCCATTGTGTTCAGAGCACATACTTTGTATTATTTCAGTGCTTTAAAAAAAAAATTTATTGAGACTTGTATTATGACCAAACATATGATTCAAAGACACAAATAAGTTGAAGGTAAAACCAAAAAACTCGTTGCCGTCGAATTGATTCCGGCTCATAGTGACCCTAAAGAATGGAGTAAAACTGCCCCACAGGGTTTTTAAGGAGCACCTGGTAGATTCAAACTGCTGACCTTTTGGTTAGCAGCCGTAGCTCTTAAACACTATGCCACCAGGGTTTTCAAGTTGAAGGTGAAAGAATGAAAAAAATAATCCATGCAAATAATAACCGAAAGCAATGGAGCTTTTCACCGCTATTCTTGAATATCTCCCATAAACTGTTGTGAGGATTAAATAAATTGATGTAAGCAAAATACATAGAATACTACCTGACGCAGAGCAAGAACTACATAACTATGATTGTTTCTGAGGGAAAGGATAGTTTAATGTTAGGAGCAAGAATTCTGTTTTCAGATCTCAAGTGTGCCACTTGCTGTCTATGTTACCTTGATCAGGCTGTGTAGCTTCCCTGTGCTCAGTGTCCTCATACCTAAAGTAGTGGTACCTGCCATATGGGTTTGTGGCAAGGATGAGTTGAGTTGGTGTTTCTGGAAGGTCCCTGGATGGCGCAAATGGTTTGAACTCGTCTACTAACTGAAAGTTTGGTGATTTGAACCCAGCCAGCAGCACTGCTGAAGAAAGGTCTGGCAGTCTGCTTCTGTAAAGACTACAGTCAAGGAAATCCTATGGAGCAGTTCTAGTCTGTAACACATGGGGTAGTCATGATTCGGAATAGACTCAGTGGTAATGGGTTTGATTTTTTGATGTTTCTGGAGGGCTTTGAAACAAGGTTTGGTGCTTGGAAGGTGCTATATTATTGTTTGTTGAAATTAAAGAAAGGAAAGAAGAATTGAAGAACGAGCCAAGGAGGAGCAGAAGAAAGAAAAAAAGAAGGAAGGCAGGAAGTAAGTCAGGTTACCGTGGCTCATATCTGAAATCTGCCCTTCACCTTCTGTGTGAACCTGGGAGAGCCACTCAAGTCTCTGTGTCTCAGTCTCCTCATAGGAAAATGGGTACAATATCTCTCCTCATGTTGGGAAGCTCTCATGACCAAAGAGATAATATATCAAAGCACACAGAGGGGAACATCCAGACAGTAGTTATTATAAAAGTTGTTGTTATTGTTGTTAGCATATCCCAAGCACTAGAAATCCTGTGGAAGATCAAATAGCTAGCACAAGGCATCACAAGGATTTGGACAAAAGGCATCTGATTGTGTAATCTTACTTGTCTCTTTCTAAATATGCCCATCTCATTCTTTCCTCTATATCTTTCCTTATGCTGTTGTCATTGCCTGGAATGCCCTTCCTACTCTCATCTTTGCTTGATGAAATCCTGTCTATCTTTTGAATTTTTAAAAACATCTTTTTTGGGCTATAATTCACATTCCAAATAATTCATTCATTTAAAGTGTAGATGTCAGAGCTTTTAGTATATTCATAGAGTTAAGCAACCATCATCACTGTCTGTTTTTAGAACATTTTTATCACCCCCAAAATAAATTCTGTACCCATTAGCTGTCACTCTGCATTCTGTGTCCCCCTCTTGCTAGGCAACCACTAACCTACTTTCTGTCTCTATGTATTTTGCTATTCTGGTTATTTCATATAAATGGAATCATGCAATATATGTTCTTTTGTGACTGACTTATTTTACTTAACATAATGTTTTCAAAGTTCACCCATGTTGTAACATGTATCAGGTACTTCATTTCCTTTTTATTAAAGACTGAAGATTCACTGTATGATACACAACATTTTGCTTATCTGTTCATCAGTTAAGGGACATTTGGATTGTTTCTGCTTCTTGAAATCCTATCTATTTTTGATGTTTCAGCTCAATTACTTTTGTCCATGAAACCTTGCCCAATACATACTCCAGTGTGCTCCTGTGCAGGCAGGTATATGCACCCACCTCTTACCCAACATAGATGTAATCTCTACCTCCCTGAGTTGTTTCAGAGCTGTATGCACCTTCATAAAGGCAACTAATCACCTTATATGCACATTATAATAATTTACATAAATATGTGGGCTTCTATTTACTGAACTGTTTGTTGGTGGTGGAACCAGGGCAAGAAAATTTTGCCCCACATTTTCATTTAGGTCTTGGCTTCACTCTTTCCATCAAAAGTGTTGTTAAATTTCTAGGTTGGACACAACTGAAGTAATTTGGACAATTTGATTTTCCCAAGACGTTAAGAGACTTTATCTGAGAGAGAGTTTTAAGTTCATCTTAAGGTCAGACTTTTAGATTCAACTTTATGGATCATAGAGAGTCTCTTCCTCATATGTTTATTGGGAGAGCAGTCTTTTGATACCCCTATTTCCTGGAAGCATGCTATTATTTGTTATTTTCATGGTATATGGTCCTTAAAGAATTTTTGGAGCCAAGACTGATCATATCATTTCAGAATATGCAAAATTCATTCCACCACTTGTCCATCAGTTGGTTGTACTGTGGTGGCTCACATGTTGCTGTGATGCTGAAAGCTATGCCACCAGTATTTCAAATACCAGCAGGGTCACCCATGGTGGACAGGTTTCAGTGGAACTTACAGACTAAGACAGACTGAGAAGAAAGACTTGGTGATCTACTTCTCATAAAAGCTAGCTACTCCATACACAAAAACTAACTCAAAATGAATCAAAGACTTAAATATAAAACCTAAAACCATAAAGATCATAGAATAAAAAATAGGGACAACACTAGGGGCCCTAATACATGGTATAAAGGGAATATAAACCATAACTAACAATGCACAAATGGCAGAAGATAAACTAGATAACTGGGAGCTCCTGAAAATTAAACACTTATGCTCATCAAAAGATTTCACCAAAAGAGTGAAAAGAGAATCTACAAACTAGGAAAAAAATTTGGCTATGATATATCTGACAAAGGTCTGTTCTCTAAAATCTATGGAATACTTCAACACTTAATAAAAAAAAAGACAAATAATCCAATTAAAAAATGAGCAAAGGATATGAACAGATACTTCACCAAAGAAGACTTTCAGGCAGCTAACTGATACACGAGAAAGTGCTTGTGATCATTAGCCAGTAGAGAAGTGCAAATCAAAACTACAATGAGATACCATCTCACCCCAACATTACTGGCACTGATCCAAAAAAAAAAAAACGAAAATAACAAATGTGGGAGAGGCTGCAGGGAGATTGGAACGCTTATGTACTGCTGGTGTGAATGTAAAATGGTATAACCACTATGGAAAATGATATGGTGCTTCCTTAAAAAGCTAGAAATAAAAATATCATATACCATATGATCCAGCAATCACACTTCTAGGAATATATCCTAGAGCAATAGGAGCCACCACATGAATAGACATACATACACCCATGTTCACTGCAGCATTATTCACAATAGCAAAAAAGATGGAAACAACCTAAGTGCCCATCAACAGATGAATGGATAAACAAATTGTGATACATGCACACAATGAAATACTATGCAACGATAAAGAGCAATGATGAATCTGTACTACATTTCACAACATGGGTGAACCTGGGGGGCCTTACGCTGAATGAAATAAGTCAATTACAAAAGGAAAAATATTGTATGAGACCACTATTATAAAAACTGAAGAAAAGGTTTACCCACAGAATAAAACAATCTTGAATGCTTATGAGGGGGCAGGGGAGGAGGGGAAATCACTAACTAGTTAGTTGGCAAGTATTAACTTTGGTGAAGGGAAAGACAACACACAATTTGAGGAAGTCAGCACAAATTGACCAAGGCAAAGTTGTAGAAGCTTCCTGGACACATCCAAAGACCTTGAGGGACCAAGTTACTGGGGCTGGGGGTTGGGGATCATGGTCTTGGGGACATCTAGGTCAACTGGAATAAAGTAGTTCATAAAGAAAATATTCTATGTCCTACTTTGGTGAGTAGCTTCTGCAGTCTTAAAAGCTTGAAAGCAGCCATCTAAGATACATCTATTGGTCTCATCACGTTTAGAGCAAAGGAGAATGAAGAAAACCAAAAAATACAAGGAATGTGTTAGTCTGCAGGACTAATGAACTACATGAACCACAGCATCCATCAGTCTGAGCCCACAAGAACCAGATGGTGCACAGCTACCACCACTGACTGGTCTGACAGTGATCACAATAGAGGGTCCTGGACAGAGCTGAGGGAAAAATGTAGAACAAAATTCAAATTCTCAAAAAGACCAGACTTACTGGTCTGATAGAGACTGGAGGAACTCCTGAGACTATGGCCACTGCACACCCCACTAACTCAGAACTGGAACCGATCCCGAAGTCCACTTTTCAGCCAAAGATTAGACAGGCCTATAAAACAAACAATAACATATGTGGGGAACATGCTCCTTAGTTCATTCAAATATACGAGATCAAACGGGCAACACCTGCCCAAAAATAGAGAAGGCAGGAAGGGATAGGAAAACTGGATGAGTGGGCGTGGAGAACCCAGGGTGGAAATGGAAAGGGGTAGAGTGTTGACACATTGAGGGGATTGCAACGGATGTCACAAAACAATTTGTGTGTAAATTTTTGAATGAGAAACTAAATTGTACTGTAAACTTTTGCCTAAAATAAAATAATATTAAAAAAAATTGACAGTTAAAAACCTTATGAATAGCAGTGGAACATTGTCTGATATAGTGCTGGAAGATGACCCCCTCAGGTTGGAAGGCACCCAAAATGTGACTGGGGAAGAGCTGCCTCCTCAAAGTAGAGTTGACCTTAACGATGTGGATGGAATCAAGCTTTCGAAACCTTTTTTTGCTGATGTGGCACAACTCAAAATGAGAAGAAACAGCTGCAAACATACATTAATAATCGGAACATAGAACATACAAAGTATAATTTAGGAGAATCGGAAGTTATCAAAAAGAAAAGGAATGCATAAACATCGTTATCCTAGACATTACTGAGCTGAAATGGACTGGTATTTGGGTGTTACAAATCAGACTGTCATATGGTCTACTACGCCAGGAATGACAAATTGAAGAGGAATGGTGTCACATTCATTGTCAAAAAGAACATTTCAAGATTTGTCTTGAAGTACAACACTGTTAGTAATGAGATAATATCCATACGCCTCTCCTACAAGGAAAACCAGTTAATATGACTAGTATGCAAATTTACACACCAAACCCTAATGGCAAAGATTAAGAAATTGAAGATTTTCAACTTCTGCAGTCTGAAATTAATCAAATATGCATTCAAGATGGATTGGTAATTACCAGTGATTAGAATACAAAAGTTGGAAACAAAGAAGTACCAGTAGTTGGAAAATATGGCCTTTGTGATAGAAACAACATGGGAGATTGTATGATAGAATTTTGCAAGACCATGACGTGTTCATTGGAAATGCCTTTTTTAAACAACATGAATGAACTACACATGTGGACCTAGACAGATGGAATACACAAGAATCAAATCAACTACATCTGTGGAAAGAGACAGTGGATGACCCTCAAATCATCAGTCAAAACAAGGCCAGGAGCCAGCTGTGGAACAGACCATCATTATATCCCACCTGAATTTAGAGACCATCTCAAGAACAGATTTGATGCATTGAACACTAATAACTGAAGACCAGACGAGTTGTGGGATGACATCAAGGACGTTATACATGAAGAAAAGAAAAGGTCATTAAACAAACAGGAAAGAAAGAAAGGTCCAAAATGAATGTCAGAACAGACTCTGAAACTTGTTCTTAAATCTAGAGTAGCTAAAGCAAATGGAAGAAATGATGATATAAAAGAGCTGAACAGAGGATTTCAGAGAGAAGTTGAAGAAGACAGAGTACAGTGTTATAATGAAATGTGCCAAGACCTGGAGTTAGAAAACCAAAAGGGAAAACACAATTGGCATTTCTCAAACTGAAAGAACTGAAGGAAAAATTCAAGCCTTGAATTGCAATATTGAAGGATTCTTTGAGAAAAATATTGAAGGATGCAGGAAGCATCAAAAGAAGTTGGAAGGAATACACGGAGTCACTGTACCAAAAAGAACTGGTCGACAACCATTTTAGAAGGTAGCATATGATCAACAATGGATAGTATTGAAGGAAGAAGTCCAAGCTGTACTGAAGGCTTTGGTAAAAAACAAGACTCCAGGAATCGATGGAAGACCAATTGAGATGTTGCAACAAATGGATGCATCGTAGGAGGCTCTCACTCGTCTAGTCAAGAAATTTGAAAGACAGCTACCTGGCCAACCAACGGGAAGACATCCATATTTGTGCCCATTTCAAAGAAAGGTGATCTGACAGAATGTGGAAATAACTGAACAATATCATTAGTATTATACACAAGTACAATTTTGGTGAAGGTGATTCAAAAATGGTTGCAGCAGTACATCGACAGGGAACTGCCAGGAATTCAAGCTGGATTCAGAAGAAGATGTGGAACAAGGGATATCATTGCTGACATCAGATGGATCTTGGCTGAAAGCAGAGGATACCAGAAAGATGTTTACCTGTGCAAAGGCATTCAAATGTGTGGACATAACAAATTATGGATAACATTGTAAAGAATGGGAATTCCAGAAGGCTTAATTGTGCTGTTGTGGAACCTGTACATAGACAAAGAGGCAGTCATTTGAACAGAACTTGGGGATACTGTGTGATTTAAAATCAGGAAAGGTGTGCATCAGGGTTGTATTCTTTCACCATACTTATTCAGTCTGTATGCTGAGCAAATAATTCAAGAAAATGGACTATATGAAGAAGAACATGACATCAGAATTGGAGGAAGACTCATTAACAATCTGCAATATGCAGATGACACAACCTTGCTTGCTGAAAGTGAAGAAGAGTTGAAGCCCTTATTGATGAAGATCAACGACTATACTTCAACATAAAGAAAACAAAAATCCTCACAGGTGAACCAATAAGCAACGTCATATAAATGGAGATAATATTGAAGTTGTCAAGGATTTCATTTTACTTGGGTCCACAATCAATGCCCATGGAAGCAGCAGTCAAGAAATCAAATGACATATTGGATTGGGCAAATCTGCTGCAAAAGACCTCTTTAAAGTCTTTTACAAAGCAAAGATGTTACTTTGAGGACTAAGGTGCGCCTGACCCCAAGCCATGTTATTTTCAATCACCTCGTATGCATGTGAAAGCCAGACCATGAATAAGGAAGACTAAATAAGAATTGATGTCTTTGAATTATGGTTTTGGTGAACAATATTGAATATACCATGGACTGCCAGAAAAATGAACAAGTCTTTCTTGGAAGAAGTACAACCAGACTGCCCCTTAGAAGCGAGGATGGTGAGACTTCATCTCACATACTTTGGGCATGTTATCAGGAGGGACAAGTCCCTGGAGAAGGACATCATGCTTGATAAAGTATAAGGTCAGCGAAAAAGAGGAGGACACTCCATGAGATGGATTGACACAGTGGCTGCAGTAATAGGCTCAAACAGCAACCATTGTGAGGATGGCGCAGAACTGTGCAGTGTTTTGTCCTGCTGTATGTAGGGTCTCTATGAATTGGAACTGACTGGACAGCACCTAACAACAATGAAGTTCATTTTCCCAACTGATGTCCATTGAGCACCTACTCCATGGTAAATGCTCTTCTAGAAAAGGGAATATAGCAGTGATTACATTGTAGTGCAGGCATCAGACTGTTCACAAAGAAATAGGTCAACTATATGTGTAACATCATCTGTAGATAAGTGCTATGGGGAAAAATAAAGGAGGGAAGTGTGATAGGATGTGATGAGGCAGGAAGGGGTTGCAATTTTCTATAGGGTGGTAAAAAGAGGTGACATTTGATGAAAGACTTGAAGGAGGAGAAAGAACAAAATTGCTTCATATGGAAGGAAGAATAACTCTAAATGCCTAGTGGTAAGAAAGTGTTATTGTCTGAATCTTACATATCAAAAATAATCTAGTGCTTATTAGAACCATGAAAGCCTAAAAGATAAGGTTTTTGGGGACACTGACAGGATTGTGTTATAATAATTAATTTAAAAAATAAGAAAGAAATGTATTTTTCATACAACTTGACATTGAATTTAGTAAGCTAATAAAATTTCCAAAATGTTCTTTCCTGCCTAGTTTACTGAATTAAAATATTAATATTTTAGACCTTTAATATGTGTTAGTAAACAGAGGCATAGGCAAAGCATTACTGGTTCTAAAGTGGTGGAGAGCTCATTCAGCTTATCCCTGTGCACCAACGTGACTGGGCAGAGGTGGTAGAGAAGTGGGTTTTAATGAAGCCCAGATAAGACGAAGGCAGCATATAGAGGGGGCAGTGTTAGTAAAAGCCCCAAAGTGGAATGTACATGGTGTATATGAGGGGATGATAGTTCAGAGACAGTCAGCATTTCTCTCCGTTAATAATTGTGTGACACACAGAAAAAAGGGTGGAGGGATCTGTTGAGAAAGAACTACTTTATTTACTTTTTCTAAAATAATTTCATTAAAATATGCACCAAAAGAATGTAAAAAAATGTTGACTATTCACATGGACTCTGCATAGTGAAAAAAAACTTTTTTTTTTCCCCATCATTATCAGAAGAGGACCCAAAAAGGGAGATCTCTTAGTGTGGTAAAATGAGAATTGAAAACTTATTTACAGAAAAAGACCATAAAGTTAAGAGATGAAGAATTAACTGGGAATATCAGCAAATCAAAGCAGGAAGGATATAAAACCAAACAAAATCCATTGCTGTTGAGTAGATTCCAACTCATAGTGACCCTATAGGACAGAGTAGAACTGCCACATGGGGTTTACAAGCCGTGGCTGGTGGGTTCAAACTGCTGACCTTTTGGTTAGCAGTGGAGCTCTTAACCACTGTGCCACCAGGGCTCCAGAAAGGATATAATATCTTTAATATATCAAATGCTGATGCAATTCAATAAAATAGCCCAATTTTTTTTTATATAGTCGGCAGATAACATTAACAAATTTTTAATAAGAGAATAAAAATATTGGTCAGCAGAATTAGGGACAAGGTACTCCTTACCAACAAAGAAATTAAAACTAAAGAAGATAGATAACATTTTGGCTGTCATGTTAGCTGTAATTAAAGAGAAAATATGAGCATAAAATACTGGAGAGGATGTTGAGCAATGGCCACACTTGTTTGAGTATTTTGGCAACATGTATAAAGAACCCTAAGATTGTATAACCTAGACAGCAGTCCACTTCTTAAAACATATATCAGGGAAAAACATAAAAATGTAAAGTAGTGTCTTTTCAGAGACTTTGATTGTATTGTTATTTATAATGATAAAAGCTAAGAAATACTCTAATCATCCAATGATAGTGAAACAGTTATTAAATCATGAACCTTACTTGTGTTGTAATTTTGAAAGAGCCAAATATTCATAAAAAGTTAATAATAATATGAAAACAATTTATAATATTAAATAAAAAAGTATATGCCAAACAAAAAACAAAAGCCCATTGCCATCGAGTTGACTCCGACTCACAGTGACCCTATAGGACAGAGTAGAGCTGCCCCATAGGGTTTCCAAGGAGCGGCTGGTAGATCTGAACTGCCGATCTTTTGGTTAGCAGCTGAGCTCTTAACCACTACGCCACCAGGGCTCCATAAACTAGTGTAGTAAACTGTAAACTGTAAATTGATGTATAGGAATAAATCACTGGTACTGAGCTGGTATGAAGCCTGAGGGTGATTTTGAGAACCACCTTTTTCTGAGTGGACTGAGGGTGAATTTTGCTGTTATTGAACAGGTGCTAGGTTCTGCCCATTGATGGGGCTTGGAAAGTGTGGTTTGAGACCCACTCTTCACAGTGACCTCATCTGGACCATCAGAGACCTGATGACCGCCAGGGCTAGGTACCTACCCCTCATGGTGACCAGAAGAGCCATAAAGTCAGGAATGAAAAGAAGGGGGAAAAGGAAAAAGGGAGACCCCTTATGGTGTATGTGTGTGTATGCACATTTGTGGCTTAGGTAGACTCTACTCTCATGCCTCAATTCTTACCTGGAGATGCTGGCCACCCTCAGTCCCTGCTACTACTTTGAAGGAGTTTTGATTTGCTGCTCCTTTGGCTCACCAAGAAGACATGGTTGGAGCCACAGAATCCTTCCCTCACTGTAGCAGCAGCACAGACTGAAGGCTCAGGACAAAGGCAGCACCTCAGGCACAGGAGCCAGGAGGAGGTCTTGACTTTTCACATGAAGTGTCTCTTGGGATGCAATCTCACGCCACCTTTTTAGAGACAAGATGGGGCAATTGTCCAACCTCCCAGCTGTCCCTTATGGGCTGTGGCCCCCTGAGTCATAGCAGTATTAGATGCCTCCATTCAGATTGTCCAAGACTGGGATCCAAGGGGGCACAGTTCCTGCTATCTTTTCCTTGGGTGAGATGCTGAATGAACGTGTCATCTCCAGACCTAACTCTGAGCGTGGCCCTTCGCTGACCTGGAGTTCACACTTTCTAATTAGAGCCCTGTTCTGATGGATGAAACAAGAAAAAAAAAAAATCAGGTGTAATAATCATTGTCTTCAGATGTTATGTGGAAGAGGTAACGTTCTTGTTCTCCACACACCACACCACAGAGCAGACATATGACTAATATGTAAAATCTGTAGAAGGCCCAGGTGATGCTCTGAGTATCTCTGGATTTATTTATTTTTGTTGTGAATATATCTTACATACAAAACCCACTGCCACTGAGTCCATTCCAACTCATAGCCACCCTATAGGAGCTGCCCCGTACGGTTTCCAAGGCTGTAAATGTTTGCGGAAGCACACTGCCCTGCCTTTCTCTCACGGAGCGGCTGGTGGGTTTGAACCGCCAAACTTTCATTTAGCAGCCAAGCACTTGAACCACTGTGACACCTGGGCTCCTTTACATACAAAGGAGTGTATAAAACATATATTTGCTGTTTAAAGAACGAAAATAAAATGAATGCCCCAAGTCCTACTGTTCAGCTTAGATAGTATAAAGTTCAATGCTGTAGAAGCTCGGTGCGCGTGCCTGTTTTCGATCACATACCTTTTCTGCCTCTTTAGAGGAAACCACTGTCCTGAATATTGTGTATCATTCCCTTGCTTTTCTTTTATAAGTTTATTACATATGCCTGTATGCCTGAACTATATATTCTCTGAATTTGCCAGCTCTTATCCTTTATGTAAATAGAATTACACTTTTTTTTGTATTCTCTAACTTGCTTGTTTTGGTCTGTGTTATTCTTTTTATGTTGCTGTCTCATACAGGTTAAAAACCCTCATTATATACTCTTGTTGCCAACTGAATTTGATTCTCGATTCAACATTTGCTTAGTTGCTGTAACCTGGTTTCTAGAGTTCTGACAGTTCATTTGCCGGCATTTGTTTATGTTTTGTGTGTGTGTGTGTGTGGGTGTGTGGGTGTGGGTGTGTATGGAAATGGGAACATAGGGCTGCTGCTCACACCACCAGCTTGCTCTGGATCTCCCCGATGTTTTTTTTGGAAATTTTAATTAGATCGACCTAATCAGCGCTTTCCTTTTTTCTTAGTGCTTTATTTGTGTCTGGTTAAAGAAATTCTTCCTTCCCTTCATTCAGGAAGATGTTTTCCAGCATTCCCTTTTAAAGTTTTATAATTTTGCCTGCCACAATTAGTGCTTTAATCTACCTGGAATTTACTTTTGCGGGTGTTTTGAAGTGGAAGTCCGTTGTATATTGTTTATACATTAACAGCTAATGATTAATTTGATTGTTTTATCTATAGACTCTTTTGATATTATGATTATGTGAAAATGTCATGGGAATAAAATGCAGTTTTGTTTCTTCTTTATATTTATATCTTGTATACATTTCTTTTTCTTGTCTTACTCCACTGAATGTGCCCTATATTACAATGTGGAGTAGTTGTAGTGAGAGCTGGCATTCTGTCTTGTTCCTTGTTTACACAGGAAAGATTTTAAAATATAAGGGTTAAGTATTATACATGCTGTACTTTTGAAAAAAGATAACTTTTATCAGATTAAGCACATTTGCTTTTATGCCCATTTTACTAAGAGGGTTTTTTTTTTTTTTTTTAATACATGTGGGTTGAATTATATCAAATGCTTTTTCTTGCGTTTACTTAAATTATATATGTATATACACATGCACGGAAACCCTGGTGGCATAGCGGTTAAGAGCTATGGCTGCTAACCAAAAGACTGGCAGTTTGAATCCACCAGGTGCTCCTCGGAAACTCTGTGGGACAGTTCTACTCTGTCCTATAGGGTTGCTGTGAGTTGGAACCGACTCGACGTCAAAGGGTTTGGTTTTGGTTTTATATGTATATATATAATTATGTATGTAATTATATGGTTTTTGTCCCTTGTTCTGTTAATATGGTGATTTACTTTGACTGATTTTAAAATGTTAAACCAACCTTGTATTCCTGAGAAAACTCAAGCTGGTCATGATATATTTTCTTTTGCATCATTGTTACTGTATTGCTAATATTTACTTGGGATTGGTGCATTTATATTCATGAATGAGATCTGCCCGTTGCTGTATTTTTTCTTTTTCTTTCCTTTGCAACGTTCTTGTCAGCTCTTGGTATCAAGGTTGTGCTAATCTCATAAAGGGAGTTTGTGAATCTTTCTTATTTTCTGTTCTATGAAAGGGGTTTAAAATACAGAAATTATCTTTCTTGTTTAGAAACTTTGCTGTTCTAACCATCTGGGCTTAGATGTACCTTGAGGAAAGATTTTTGGTTACTGATTCAATTTCTCTAATGATTATAGATCTATTCAGGTTTTCTATTCCTTTTAAATTAGTTTTGATGAGCTTTCTAGAAATTTATCTATTTATTATGATATTAAATTTATCTGATAACATTATTATATCATCTTTATTATTACAGGTTATGTCACTTTTTTCATTCTTCTTATTTTTTATTGGTATTTTCCCCACATGATCATTTTCAGCAGAGGAGTGTAAATTTTTTTTTTCTTTTCAAAGGATAATCTTTTAGCTTTATTGTAATTCACTGTTGTATGTTTTATTCTATTTTTGTTATGTTTTGCTTTTATCTGTTTTATTTTTCTTTTATCCTCCTTAAATTGATTTTACTCATCTTTTCCTGATGTTCTAAGAAGGATATCAAGCTCATTATTTTCCAACCCTTTTTTTCCTTTTCTAACATTATCATGTAGGGCTATAAATTTTCTGTAAATACTGTTTTGTGTTAGTTTTTATTCAGATGAAAATATTTCTACTATCATTATTGTTTATTATTTCACTTCTAGATTATTCCTGAATGAGTTTCTTAATTCCCAAATTCATGGAGGGATTTCTAGTTATAATTTTGTTATGATGAGGTCTGTATAATTTCAGTCCTTTGGTATTTGTTGAGGTTTGCTTTACCCAAAACAAAAAACCCAGTGCCATCGAGTGGCTCAGTAAATGTGCAAGTTTTGCAAATTTTCTTTGTGTGCTTGCATTGAATGTGTTCTCTGCAAGTGTTGGGTGCAATGTTCTATATATGCCCATTAGGCTAATATTATTAGTTATGTTTTTGAAATTGTCCATATCTTTACTGATTTTTGTCTATTTGTTCTATCATTTACCATGAGAAGTATGTCAAAATCTCCCACTAAAAGTGTAGATTTATCTAGTTATTCTTGTTGTTTCATTAGTTTTTCTTTATTTACATTTGTGCCTTTTTCATTATTGAAAAATGTAGAATTCTTTTATCTTTCTGGTGAATGGAAGGCTTCATTCTTATAATATGAATTACCTCTGATAATGCTCTTTGCCTTAAAGTCCATTTGTTTGATGATAATAGAGTTTTGCCAGTATTTTTTGTGGTGTATGGTTCTCCAACTTTTTTTTATTTTCAATATTCCTGTATTTTTATGTTTGTTGAGTAAATGTTTTATTGAAGAATTATTTATCAAAATACATCGAAGTGCACAAAACTATACATATACAAATCGATGAATTTTCTCAAAAACCAGCACCATAAAACAGATCATGTTTCATGATCATGAAACAGAACATGGCCAACACTTTTGCAATCCTGTTAAAGTACCTTTTAAATTGCTATTTTTCTCCTTGCCACCCAATGGTAACTGTAAACTAACTTCTAAGTGCAAAGGGTGGTTTCCGATATTTTTAAACTTTACATAAATGAAATCATACAGCACATACTCTTGCTTCTGGAATCTTTTGGACATTATGTTGACAATATTTATTTATGTATTTACACTCACAGTAATATATTTATTTTCATTTTGATGTAGGAATTTATTGTACGCATATACTATACCCACTACCTTCGAGTAGATTCCGACCCCATAGGGTTTCCAAGGCTGTAGAGCTCTACAAAAGCAGACAGCCACATCTTTCTCTTGCAGAGCTGCTGGTTGTTTTGAACCACAGTTAGCAGCTGATTGCTTTAACCACTGCAGGCTTGGAGCCCTGGTAGCACAGTGCTTAAGAGCTCAGCTGCTAACCAAAAGGTTGGCGGTTCGAATCCATCACCTGCTCCTTGAAAACCCCATGGGGCAGTTCTACTCTGCCATATAGAGTCACTGGGACTATAGAGATGGACTCCAGGGCAACGGGTTTCGTTTCAGGTTAGTATATACCATAATTTACTTATCCATTCTTCTGTTGATGGACTTTTGAGTTTTTTCCACAGTTTTGGCTATAACAAATAGTGCCTGTCTGTGTTTTGGAGTACATATGAACATAACTCATTTGGCTTTATCTCCAGGGGTGAAATTTCTAAATCATAGAGTATGCATATGTTCAGCTTTAGTAGATATTGTCAAATAATTTTGCTGTTGTACTAATTTAACCAAAAGGTGGGTGATTTGAATCCACCAGCTGATCCTTGGAAACCCTATGGGGCAGTTTTACTCTGTGCTAAGAATTGGAATCAACTTGATGGCAACAGGTACTAGTAGTATGTAACAGCTCTGTTGCTCCATATCCTTTTCACCAGTAAGTATTGTTTTTCTTTTTCATATTAGCGTCTTGGTGGATGTTTGCTGGTATTGTACTGCAGTTTTAATGTGCATTTCCTAGTTGAAATATGAGGTTGAGGACCTGTTTTTTGGCCCTTTGTTTATCAGTTTTTTGTGAAGTGCACCTGTTCTAGTTTTTTGCCCATTTTTGTATGGGTCGTTAGTCTTTTTTTAAATAAATAAATATTTGCGTAAGTCCTTTTATACTCTGATTAGAAGTCAGATACGTGTTTTGCAAATAGCTTTTCCCACTCACTGAATTACCTTTTCATTCTCTTTGTGTCTTTGATGAAAAGTCAGGGACAGAGGGCCCATCCCTGTGTCCTGTATCCCAATAACCCCCCTCCTCCAGAATGAGGAGAAGAGAGGGCAATCAGGCGAAAACAAAACAAAACAAAAAACCCACAGGCCAGAACGTACCCTGGCCTGTTGAGGTTGTGATTAGAGGCTAGGGATGCTGCTAAACCTCCTATGTGCAAGACAGTGTCCTCCAACAAATCATTGCCTCGTATAAAATGTCAATAGTACCAAGGCTGAGAAATTCTGACTTAAGGAAAGGAGACATGAAAGTCTTTTGCATTCAAGTTAATCTGAAAAGCTAGAAGTAAATGAGGATGAGGAAGAATTTTGAAGTATTCTTGCCTGCATAGATTACTTCATTTGGGCATTAAGTATCTACACAGGAGGTAGACACTTAAACTGGGTCTGGAGAAGGATTAGGTACTACAGAGAGGGAACTGTGAGTAAAGATGCTGAGTGAGATGTGTTCTATGTATACGCATATATAGGTGAATGATACTTCAGAGAGAAGCAGCACTTCCATTTGTTAATAATTGTGCCCACAAAAATGGAGAGGAACCACTTGCGGGAACTGGGAGGGATGTGTTGGGAGAGAACTATGTCACCAATATGATTTCATTCTAAACTAATGTATCATTTCATTAAAAAGTAATATATCCCACAAGAAGATGAAAATAATTGTTGAATATTTGTATGAATTGTGCATAGAGAAGGATTTAATAATTATAACTCCAGCAAAAGAATTTCAGAGAGGAAGACCTCTCTGATTTAATAATATGCAAATTGAAAACTTTCTTATGTGAAAAAAACACAAGGTTAAGCAATCAAGACTTAACCAGGAATATTACTGAAAAATAGAAGACAATTTAGAATATCTTTAATATAAAAAAGGCTTATACAATTCAATAAAAAATCCCCATTAGATAATGAATGGGCAGATGACAAGTACATACAATTAAAAAGAGAAGTTTAATATTGGTTAATAGATTCAGGAACGTGGTTACTGCACCAATAATCAAAGAAATTAAAACTAAAGCAAAAAAAAAAAAAAATACCGTTTTGGCTACTATATTAGCTATAATTAAGGGAAAATGTGAACATCAAATTCGGAAGAGGATGCAGACAAAAAGGAACTTTCATTTGGGCATTTTAGGCAACATGTATAAAGAGCCCTAAAAATGTTTTACTTAGACATTCTCTGTCTGAAAATATTAAAGGCAACAGACTATGAAATATAAAATGGTTTCTTCTCAGAGACTTTGACTGCATTGCCATTTGTTGTAGTAAAAGCTAAGAAATACCCTAATCACCAATGATAGTGGAAATGGTTGTATAAATCATGGACCTTAATTCTGAAGTAATCTTAGAGAGCCAAACGTTTATGAAAAATTAATAATAATATGGAGAAAACTCATGCTGTGAGATTCAGTTAAAAGGTATATGTAATTGTACCTATAGTATTTTCTCAACAAAGTAAAAGATAAAGCAATTAGAAAAATACGGAAGGTAAATAATGTAAAATATTAACAGTGGGGTCTTTAAATGGAGTTATGGTGAGTGTTAATTCCTTTTTTCCTATTTTTTTTATGTTTTTCAAATGTCCTATAATGAACATGTATTGTTTTTCAGTAAAGGCAAACAAAAGAAACCAGAGTTTAAAAACTAAAGAACCAAAGACTTGGTCATGGTAACTAATAAACGCTCACTGCTAGAATCTTAGGTCTAATCCCAGTAGTGTGATGTTGGCTTAGTCCCCTGATCTACTCAGACCTCATTTCCTCCTCTGGAAATATTCTGTAAATAGTATGTCGTCTTGATTCTGCTTTCTCTGTGTTTCTATGGGTCAGTTTCTATGAGGAGTTCTTCCAACGCTGGGTTTGGAAATGGTCTCTGAACCTTGGAGGACCTGACCCTTCCTAGATCTTTTCAGCATTTCTTGTGGTTGGGTGGGTTAGTTATAGACCTAGATGATGAATGGAGTTCTTCCTAGAACCCAAGCTTTGTTTGAGGTCATTCTTTTGGTAGCTCTCTGGTTTGAATTTGCTTGGATACTTTGTTGTTGTTGTTAGCTGCCGTAGAGTTGGCCCTGACTCATGGCAACCCCACATACAATGGGATCAGACTGTTGGGATCCATAGAATTTTTATTGACTGATTTTTTGCAAATAGATTGCCAGGCCTTTCTTCCTAGTCTGTTTTGGTCTGGAAGCTCCACTGAAACCTGTACAGCATCTTACAAACATGCAAGCCTCCACTGACAGATGGATGGTGGCTGTGCTTGAAGTGCATTAACCAGAAATCAAAACTGGGTCTCCCGCACAAAGGTGAGAATTTTACCACTGAACCACCACTACCCCCATTTGGACACTTACATATACTAAATCAAGTAGGGATTGTTGGCCTTTCAGAATTACAATGGAGAAGTTCAGGGAAGAAGGCATTTTGAGCTACTATTCTGGGGAAGGACCCTTTACAGGCTACAGCATTTTCCCCAGTCAAGGAGTCTCCACACAGCTCCCTTCATTTCCCTGTTCCTCAGGCTATAGATAAAAGGGTTCAGCATGGGGATGACCACTGTGTATATCAGAGATGCAACCTTTCCAGTATCTGCTGATTAGGAGGATGACGGCTGGAAATACACAAGAAAGAGGGTCCCATAAAAGAGACTGAGCACAGACAGGTGAGAGCCACAGGTAGAGAAGACTTTGTGCTTACCCACAGAAGAGGGGATCCTGACGATGGTATGGATGATGTGGACATAAGAGACCAGAACACAGGTGAGAGGAATCATGCCTGAGAGAACTGCTTCAGTTAAGATTGTGATTTGATAGGTATGGGTGTCTGAACAGACAAGTTTTAGAAGTGGGGGTACATCACAGAAAAAGTGTCGTATGCAATGGGAGGCACAGAAGGAGAACTGAGACATCAGGAGAGTAAGTGAGAAGGTCAGTAGTTGGGAACAAAGCCAGGATGCTGTCACCAGCAGCAGGCAATGTTGGGGACGCATGACCATGGTGTAGTGGAGAGGAAGACAAATGGCCACGTATCGGTCATATGCCATCACAGCCAGCAGGAAGTCATCCAACAGGGTAAACGCCATGAAGAAATACATCTGTATGAGGCACCCAGTGTAGGAGATGGCGTAATGCTGTGTCTGGATATTTACTAGCACCTTTGGAACAATAGTGCAGGTGAAGCAGGTCTCAATGAAGGACAGGTTGGCCAGAAAGAAGTACATGGGTGTATGGAGGTGTGTGTCAGAACTGATGGCCAGGATGATGAGCAGGTTCCCCAATACAGTGACCAGGTACATGCCCAGAAAGAGGCTGAACAGGAGAAGCTGCTGCTCAGGGTGCTCAGAGAAGCCAAGAAGGAAGAAGTCAGAGATGGTTGTTTGGTTTCTAATTCCCATTTAAAATAGGACAATTGAAGGAAAATGTTGTTTAAATATAGAGACTCCAGAAAGTTATATTATTCAAAGTCTTCAGTTTGTTTTTTTGTGCTCTTTTCAAAGGCCATCGTATCTCTTGGTGTAAACATGTGCAGCGATGAGAACCCTGGATGATGGTAATGAGAGACATTGATGGAGTGGCCTTTGCAATCTAGTTGTCTAATAAGTTGTCTATAGACCTCCTGGATGGGGTTGAAATGGAGAATACCTGGGAAGAACGCTCATAAGTCTTAGTTCCTTTTTCTTTTTAAAGTAGGAAAACTATTTCATAGGCTTGTGAAGTTTGAATAAGATAACCTTAGGGGATAGTCACTTACTAGAAAATTATAGGTAAGCATAGTTGTGTGTATGTGTGTGTAGTGGAGAACGGGGTAACAGTTTTCACAGATTGGTCATAGCCGAGACTTAGACATTCTTGGTTTGATGGGCATATCGGCCTTCTTTTTTTTTTGAAGACCCATCGAATAAGTAAATGTGAGTAAAAGATCTTTGTAAACCCAATAGCATTTTACAAATAAAAGGGTTTGTCATCATCGTCACAATCAACATCATTATAAACATCATCAGTCATTAGGAGCATTGGCTTTGATCTCTTAAAGACTACGTGGGCACCCTTTATCTGCTCTTCCTGGCTGTGTGAGTCTCTGGAACTGGCATACCCTCTTATCCTCTCTGAGCTTTAGTTTTTTAGACTGTAAACTATGTTCATAGTTTATACAGTTACTGTAAATAATCAGACCAGAGTAGGCCTTCAATAAATTGTAATAGTAGTTATTACTATTTTTAGTAGTAGAAGTAATAGATAAAATGGAACTCTGGATGCCTGATAATTGGAAAGTGTTAGACAACATGTCTCCCAGCTCTAAAACTGATTTGCCTTTTATATTTTGGGGAAACTATTTCATTTCCATCATCTCTAAGATCTATACATAAACCTACCTCATAGGACTGTTGAAAGCATCAAAATGCCTGAATCCAAAATGACAGATTCTAACTTGAGCATTTGTATGTTGTGGAAGGATGAACACATGGATAGGCAATGGCAGCATGTGCTAATTCATGCTCTTTGATGTGTTGATACAACACATTTCCTCCAGGGTTTGATAAATCTTCATTTGACCACCAGTGCCCTTATAGGCTGTGACCATGAACAAATGGCTCAATCTTTTTGGGCTTCAGTTTCTGCATCTGTTAGAAGGCGATAATGTTGTTGTCGTGCCCTTGAATTGATTCCGACTCATAGCAACCCTATAGGACAGAGTAGAATTGCCTCATAGGCTGTAATCTTTAGGGTAGCAGGTCACCAGGTCTTTTCTCCTGCAGAGTTGCTGGTGGGTTCAAACTACTGACCTTCTTGGTTAGAAGCTGAGCACTTAACTACTGCGCCACCAGGACTCCTTGAAGGGGATAATAATAATGCCCAATTCATAGGATTAGTTGTCAGGATTAAGTTAAATAAAGATTGTACAGAACTTAAAAGAATGACTGACTCATAAAATGCTCATCAAATGTTAGCTTTTCTTGACATTATTGTTTCTCTTGTTGAAGTTAACAAAATTGGAGTTGCTTTCTAGGGTGACTAACTGAAAGTCTCACCTCCCAGGAACCCTCTCAGTCCTGGGCAAACTGGAATGGTTGGCCATCCTATATGTCACTTTGTTCTGGTCACTGTCTGTGAGCAGTTGGGCTTAAAACTATAAAGTTTCATATATAGAGTCATAATTATCATTGTCATCAATATCATCATTATTGTGACCCTTGTGTGGTGATGATTCTGACTCAGTAGTACCATGACAAAGCACCCACTTTGACATGTACAGGCCCTGGTTTGAGTCCTAGCTGTCCCTTTTTGGTCAAATCACTTACCTCTGAAAGCCTCAATTGTAAAACGAAGATAAATAAATGTACTTCAAATATTCTGGGATGTAAGTTAAAAAAATAAAACAGGACATAATTAACTATCAATTACTGTGGAGACTGTTATTGTCTTTGGGTAGTGTCACAGAATAATTCCGAAAGGCACTTATGATCTAGTGGGCTGCGAATGAATTTTCCATGCGTAGTACAGGGCTTCTAGGTCCTGTTATTATACAGTTAAAATGTCTTGGCTACTGCTAGGGGCTTGGGAAAACTGATTTGCATTGAATTCTGGCTGGAATCCCAGGAAGTTAATGAATATTGCATCAAGGCACTTCTCATGGTGATCAGTAGAACCACGATGGATTTGGCAGAGTGTGAGTAAGGAGCAGACGAAGAAGAAGGAATAGGAAGGAAGTTCTGTGGGTATGCGTGTGTGTGTGTGTGTCCCATGTACGTGTGTGTATATCCCCCATCTCTATACCCTTAGCCCTTACCTGGAAAATCTAACCATCCTTAGATCTCCATCACCAAGGAGATTGGGTCTGCCTCCCCTACTTCCCTTCAGGAGGACTGGCTGGAGCCACAGAGCTCTTCCTTTGTTGCAGCAGCAGCACAGACTGATGACTCAGGGCTAGACCAACATGTTCTTAGGAACAGGAGCCAGGAACAGTTGTGAGCTTTTCACATACAGTGTCTCCTGGGACCCAATCCCAGGCCTAGTTAGAGATTAGATGCAGCAATTGTCCAACCTCCCAGCTGTCACCTCTGAGCCCTGGACTCCGGAGTCCCAGCAGCTTCAGTAATGCCTTTGTTTTGGAGTGACCAGGTCTGGGAACCCTTCTCCAGGGCAAGGGAATTGGATGGTTCTATCTTACCCACCTTAACCTGCCATGGAGTCCACATATTGTAATCAGGTCCCAATCCTCCTGAAGAAAACCCATCATTTTCCAACAAATAAATAATAACAGATGAGTAGAGCAGATTTGGTGCAGAGTGCTCAACACAATTATTGTCTTCAAATTCCTACAGTTCTGTCATGAGAAAAAGTGAATAGACTTGTTCTCTGTGACTCCAGAGGGTATATATATGACTTATGTGTAAAATCTACAGAAGTCACAGTGACTTGTGCATGAAAAATTGTTTATTTTTAATTGTGAAATACATAGTATATATTTTAAAAGTATATAAAACATTGAAGAATATTTTTCTTATAGTTTTATCAGACATGCAAGTATGCATAAATCATGTATTGTTTATATGTGCCTATCTTTATTACTTACATGAATGGTTCTTTCTCTCAATATTATGATTTTGACATTCATGCTGATAATTGTACTTACAGGTCATTCTTTTTCACCATTTATAATAAGGGTAAGGAGCCATGGTGGTACAATGGTTAAGTGCTAGGCTGCTAACTGAAAGGTCAATGGTTCGAATCCACCAGTGGCTCTGCAGGAGAAAAGACCTGGTGATCTGCTCCCGTAAAGATTACAGCCTAGGAAATCTTTTGCGGGGGGGGAGGGCAGTTCTACTCTGATATATAGGGTCGTAATGAGTGGGAATCGACGGCACACAACAACATAATAAAGGTCCACACTCCCCTGTCCAATACCTTTAGGGCTTTTTCATTTTGGAATTCAGAATGTTTCCAACTTTAGAAAGGAATACTGTGTATGTATTATCTATTCTATGACACCACCAAGGGTTCTGAGGCTTCACACTATAATCAAACACCATAATATTTTGGCAATAAATGCATGAATACCAAGTGAGATAAATATTTTTAGATAGCCACATGTCAATCCAGTGACATTTTGCTGCAAAATAAGTTTGCTAAAACTGTGTAAGATATTTTCATGGGTTTTTAGAAGAGATTTATTGGGGAAGGACCTGGTGAAATCAGGAAGAGCATTCAGGCTATGTTGCAGGTCTGACACATGTGGGATAGGAAGAGTCTTGAACTGCACCAAGTACCATGAAACTTCCACCAGGCCTTAAACCAAAGTTTTCCATTGAAGGAGTACCATGTTTCTCTGGAATGGACTTATCTTGATACCCTTGCCGTGCTCAGCCATTGTCTGGGAACATCCTGCATAACCATGGCTTTGGCACAAACATAGTGGACTGAGAGGGACAGTAGCTAGGGCCACTCATTAGTTATGCTCCCCACCGCAGGAGATTGGAGTGGCACATTTCCATGGCTGCCACAGTCTACCCTTTGCACTGCACAGATCTACTTCTCTACACAGGTACAGCAAATAGCTCCTCCATGGTTTCCATGAGCCTAAGGGAAAACTTACAAGAGGGAGATTAGTGGGATGAACCACAGTCCTCCTTGTCACCATTGGTGTCATACTCATCCTCCTCTATTAACCATTCTAAATTCCTCTTACCCTCAGCTATCACTTGGCAGGTCTTGGGGCTTACCGGGTAGTGTGCCTGAAATCTTTACTTATGAAGTGTCTGGGACCGTGATAAGCATACCCTCCTCAGGCTAGGGTTGCAGCGTGTGTCCAACCAGAGTTACAATCATGAAAGGAGTACCAAGAGTTATCAAGTGGATCACCTGGTTTGCATATCCTCCTCCCCCTCCCCCGCTCTCATTGTATAAAAGCAACCTTACCTTGAGAGTTGACTTTGGTCTTGGGGAAACGGATTCCAAGAATCACTGTCCAACTATCTTCACTGACTGATCCTTTCCCATGTGCCTTATTTCTTCTAAAAAAACTATTTATTTGTCTTAAGTTATAAAGTTCCAAACACTGTCAAAATCATAACTAACCTTTATTGAGCACTTAACAGGCCAGGCAGTATACTACTTGTTTTACACAGATCATCATCTCATGTAAACTTCACAAAACCCCAGAGGCTTGATACCATTATTATTTCTTTTATAGATGAGAAAAATAAGGTTTTGAGGGTTCTGAATAGTAGCAGAGCCATGATTGAAATCCAAAACTGTTGTGCTTCTTAGCTATGTAGTCGGTGTTTTGTGGATTCTTGCTTAATTAATAAATGCTAAGAATATGGTTATGTTATTCTGCCCTCCTAGTCAGCTTTCTCAAGGCCTGCTTCATGTCCTTGTTCCTAAAGCTATAGATAAAAGGATTCAGTGTGGGAGTAACTATTGTATAGATGACAGTGGCTACACGGTCCTTTGTAACTGAGTAGGTGGATGAGGGGCGAATGTATACAGATATGATGGTCCCGTAGAATAGTGCCACAATCATGAGGTGGGATCCACAGGTAGAGAAGACCTTGTACCTGCCTCCTCCTGAAGGGACCCTCAGAACAGCACGAGTAATGTAGACATAAGACACAATAATGAAGATAAAGGGACTCATGATCACCAAGGAGCCCTCTGTGAAGGCCAAAAGCTCATTGACAGAGGTGTCAGAGCAGGAGAGCGTTAGCAGTGGCTGGACATCACAGAAGAAGTGGTGGATGATATTGGACCCACAGAAGGAGAGGCGGGCCATGAGAATTGTGTGAGTCAGTGAGTGGAGGTGGGACACCATCCAGGATGCCATCACCAGCAGGAGACAGTGTCTGGGGCTCATGGTTGAAGTATAGTGTAGTGTGTTACAGATGGCCACATAGCGGTCAATGGCCATGGCAGCCAGAAGAAAGCTGTCAGTGATACCAAATGCCACAAAGAAATACATCTGAGTGAGGCACTGGGCAAAGAGGATGGTCTTTCTCTGAGTCAGCATGTTCACTAACATTTGTGGCACAATAACAATTGTAAAGCAGATGTCTACCAGGGACAGGTTGGAGAGGAAGAAGTACATGGGGGTATGGAGGTGGGCATCCCCTAGGATGGCTGCAATGATGATTGAGTTGCCAACCACATTGATCAGGTACATGGCTAGGAAGCTGGCAAAGAGCCACATCTGCTGGTTGGGGTCAGTGGTTAGTCCCAGGAGGAAGAATTCAGTAATGTGGCTCTTGTTTTCCCTCAGCATTGATGCTCTGGAATTAAGAAATGTAAAGAAAGGAAAGTAAATAAATAAATTAATAAATAAATAAGAGAGATACAAATAATCAAAATAAGAAATGAAAGAGTAGACATTACAACTGACCCAATATTAATAAAGATAATTACGACAGAATATTATGAACAACTGTACAGCAACAATCTGGATAACCTAGATGAAATGGACAAATTCTTAGAAGCACACTCTCTACCCAAACTGACTCAAGAGAAAATCATCTCAACAGACCCATAACCAGTGAAGAGATTGAATCAGTGATCAAAAACTTCCCAACAACAAAAAAATTCCTGCCCCAGATGGCTTCTCTTGGTAATTCTAGCAGACATTTAGAGAAGAATTAACACCAATACTGTTTAAACTCTTCCAAAAGCTAGAGAAGGAAGAAATACTCCCTAATTCATTCTGCAAAACAAACATAACTGTGATGGATTGAATTGTGTCCTCCAAAAATGTGTGTTAACTTTGCTAGTCCATGTTTCCCAGTCCATGTAGTTGTTCACCATTTTGTGATCTGACGTAATTTTCCTGTGTGTTGTAAATCCTACCTCTATGATGTTAATGAGGCAGGATTAGAGGCAGTTATGTTAATGAAGCAGAACTCAATCTACAGGGTTAGGCTGCATGTTGAGTCAATCTCTTTTGAGATAAAAAGAAAGAATCAAGCAGTGGGGAGAGGGATCTCATACCACCAGGAAATTAGTGTCGGGAGCAGAACACATCCTTTGGATCTGTGGTTCCTGCACTGAGAAGCTACTAGACCAGGGGAAGATTGATGGCAAGGACCTTCCCCCAGAACTGACAGAGAGAGAATGCCTTCCCCTACAGCTGACACCCTGAATTTGGACTTCTAGCCTCCTAAACTGTGAGAGAATAAACTACGATTTTTTACAGCATCCACTTGTGGTATTTTTGTTATAGCAGCACTAGATAACTAAGAAAATAACCCTGATACCAAAGGCCTACAAAAAAAGAACACTATAGGCCAGTATCTTGTATGAATATAGATGTAAAAATCCTCAACAAAATACTAACAAACAGAATCCAATAGCATATTAAAGGAATCATACACCATGACCAGTTGAGATTTATTCCAGGAATGCAGGGATGGTTCTACGTTAGAAAATCAATCAACTTACTATACCACATCAATAGAACAAAGAAGAAGGAACAAATGATCATCTGTATGTATGCAGAAAAAGCATTTGATAAAATTCAATACCCTTTCTTGATGTAAACCCTAAAGAATATAGGGACAAAAGGGAAATTCCTCAATATGATTCAGGGCATATGTGAAAAACTAACAGCCAACATTATACTTAATGGAGAAAGACCGAGAGCTTTCCCCTTGAAACTGGGAACAAGACAAGGGTGCCTGCTCTCACTTCATTCAATATTGTATTAGAAGTCTTAGCCAGAGCAATAAGACAAGAAAAAGAAATAAAAAGTACCCATATTGAAAAAGAAGTAAAACTATCTCTGTTCACAAATGATATGATCTCATATAGGAAATTCCAAAGAGTACACAAGAAAACTTTTAGAGCTAATAGAGCAGTTTAGCAAAGTTGCAGGATACAAGGTCAACAAACAAATATCAGTTGGGTTTCTATATACCAGCAATCAGAAATCTGAAAGGGAAATTAGGGAGACAATTCTATTTACAGTAGCATTTAAAAGAATAAACACTTAGGAATAAGCTTAACCAGGGATGTGAAAGATTATGTAATGAAAATTATAAAACTCTGCTGAAAGAGATTAAAGAAGATATAAATACATAGAAAGATGTTCCATATTCATGGATTGGAAGACTTAATATTGTTAAGATTTCAATACTACCCAAAGCGATCTATAGATTCAATAGCAATCCCAATAAAAATCCCAAGTGTTCTTTACCGAAATGGAAAAACCAATCCTCAACTTTATATGGAATGGCAAGAGGCCCTGAATAGCTAAAACAATGTTGAAAGAGAAGAACAAAGTAGGAGGACTCACACTTCCTGGTTTTAAAACATACTATACAGCTACAGTAACCAAAACAGCCTGGTACTGGCGGAACAGTAGACACATAGAAAAATGGAATAGTCTTGAGAGTCCAGAAATAAACCCACACATCTATGGTTATCTGATTTTTGACAAGGGTTTTAAGTCCATCTGATGGAGAAAGAAGAGCTTCTTCAATAAGTGGTGTTGGGAAAATTGGAATTCCACATACAGAAAATTAAAACGGGATCCAGTTAATTGGCCTAATAAAGTGTCTAGTGCTTTCGTCCTACCTCATAGTTTGTTGTGTAGAGCCTGGGGACTTAAAAGCTTGTAAGAGATTGTCTAAGGCACAATAATTTGTCTCTATTCGCCTGGAGCAACTGGCAGAAGGAGAGTCAGAAATAGGAGGAGAATATGGAATGTGTGGCTATTTCCTCCATGAGTAGCTATCTCCTTTGCCACGAGACCAGAAGAACTGGGCGGTGCCCAGCTACCATTACTCAACATTTTGAACAAAAATTCTATAGAAGAATCCTGATCAGAAGGCAAAAAATGCAGATCAGAATTTCAAATTCCCATGGAATCCAGGCTTTCTGGAGCCATGGAGGCTGGATGAACCCGTGAAACTATTGCTCTGAGATAGTCTTTAAAACCTTAAACAAAAAATATCCCCAGATGTCTTCTTAAAACCAAACAATAGCTTAACTAGTAAAAAAGTCTGCTTTGAGCATTATGCTCTTTTTTTTTTTTAATTTATTTATTTTGTTGAGCTTTAAGTGAAAGTTTACATTTCGAGTTAGTTTCTCATACAAAAATTTATGCACACATTGTTATATGGCCCTAGTTGCTCTCCCTGTAATGTGACAGCACACTCCTCCTTTCCACCCGGGATTTCCCGTGTCCATTCAACCAGCTCTTGTCCCTTTTTGTCTTTTCTTCTCACCTCCGGACAGGAGCTGCCCATTTAGTCTCACGTATCTACTTGAGCTAAGAAGCTCTCTCTTCACGAATACTATTTTATGTCTTATAGTCAGTCTAATCTTTGCCCGAAGAGTTGGCTTCAGGAATGGTTTTTGTTCTGCGCTAAGAGAGAGTCCAGGGGCCATGTCTTCTGGGGTCCCTCAAAGCTTAGTCAGACCATTAAGTCTGGTCTTTTTACTAGAATTTTAGTTCTGCACCCCACTTTTTTCCTGCTCCTCAGGGACTTTCTGTTGTGTTCCCTGTCAGGGTAGTCATTAGTGGCAGCCAGGCACCATCTATTTCCTCTGGTCTCAGGCTGATGGAGTCTCTGATTTATGCGGCCCTTTCCGTCTCTTGGGCTCATATTTTCCTTGAATCTTTGGTGTCCTTTGTTCTCCTTTGCTCCATGTAGGTTGGGACCAATTGATGCATCTTAGATGGTTGCTTGCAAGCTTTTAAGACTCCAGGCAGCATTCACCAAAGTGGGATGCAGAACATTTTCTTAATAAACTTTCTTACGCCAATTGACCTAGATGTCCCCTGAGGAACATTATGCTCTTTTAAGAACTGTCTATATGGAATCAAATTGAGAACAGCAACTTGAAAGATTGGGTAGGAACCTTAGGAGGAAATGAATTTATGTTAATTGGGGACAAACAACTCATAAAAGGAGGGTGAGAATGGTTGCACAACTTGAAGAATGTAATCAATATCAGCGAATTGTACATGTAGAAACTGTTGAATTGGTGTATGTTTTGGTGTTTATATTCTCAACAACGACAACAAAAAATCAAGAAATGTTAGGTGTGTGCCCTGCCTTAAAGTCTTTAATCTGGCAGAGGAAATATAAGGTATTTCAAGTTTTGTAGTGCATAAGGGGGGATATCCACATAGACCACCTTATAGTCTATGATGTAACTTCATAGAAATGGTGTTAAATAGTCAAAAAAAATATGGGTTTTTGGATCAGGTTTCAATTCCAGCTCCACCACTGACTAATTTTGTGACCTTAAACAAGGTATATACCTCTGTTCCTTGTCTATAATGACAAAAAAGTATGTAATATCCGCCTCCTTAAGGCAAGAAGAGTCAAAGGCGTGGTACTGTGGGCAATGGAAATATGAGAAGATGCAGCATCCTGGAAAACAACTGTGAGAGCTATGAGTAACAAAGTACTCAGGTTCAGAATCTGGCCCCTTATCCCGCAAAAAGGCAAGGGCAAGGAGAATAGTCAAGGTCCCAACCTGGCGGTAATTGAATCACTAGTCATCTAGCTACCAAAACAGAGATTCAGGTGAAATGAAACAAAAACAGAAATTATGTACCATAGAGTTGGAACCAGCCAGGTTTCTGGAAATAATATCAACTCAGAAAAATGATTAGCATTTCTCTAAGTTAGCAATAACCATAGAGAATATGTAATGATAAAAACATACAATTCAAAAATGCAACAAACACTCTAAAGCTTTAGGAATTAATTTATCTTAGAATACACAAAACCACCACGTGGAAATATTGGGAACTCCAATAAAGATCAAATAAGATGATGGGAAAAAATGGAAAGAAATTCCATGTTCTTGGATGGGTTGACATAATATCACAAAGGTTTTATTTTTTGTATTAGCCTATAAATTTACTTCTACCTCAATCAAAATACCTAATGAGCTTTTTGAAGTTCTTGATAAGTTTTTCTGAAATTCACATGTAACAATAAAGGTTCAGAAGTAACTAAGTAAAAGTTGAAAATGAAGAGTAAAAAATGGGCACTTGTATTATCAGGAGCTCTGGTGGTGCAGTAGTTAAAGTGCTTGGCTGCTAACTGAAAAGCTGGCAGTTCAAAGCTACCACTTGCTCCACAAGAGAAAGATGTGTCAGCCTTCTTCTGTAAGGATATACAGCCTTGCAAATCTATGGGGCAGTTCTACTCTTTCCTGTAGGGTCGCTATGAATTGGACTTGATGGCTGTGGGTTTGGTTTTTGGTTTTGTCTTATCAGAGGTCAAAAGTAGTAAAAGTCCACAATGATAGAGGCAGTTTGGTTTTGGTGCAAGAACAGACAAAAGGCCAATGGAACAGACTAGATAGCTGAGACAGCGACCACGTTAATACAAGAACTTAGTATAGGAACATTATGGCACAAAAACCCAAAAGGGGAAAGGATGGAGTGTTTGGTAGTGTTGGGAAAACTGGCTCATCATATTGAGGAAACAAAGAGAACTGAATCTAACACCATATATAAAGGTGGAGTCTAGATGAATTGTGGACTTACATGCATTACATGAAACTATGAAGTAAATAAAAATAACTGTAGGAGAATATCTGTGAACAAGAAGGGAAAGAACTTCTTAAACAAGACTTCTAAAATTAAAAATAGCCAAAGGGAAAAAATAAATTGATTACATAATTACAAATAAAGCAAATAGCCATAGTAAAAGTTGGGAGATGATATATACACAGTCTAACAGATGTGGTACTAATGTCTAGAAAACGTAATGGTGACTTTCACACTAGCAAGAAAAATATAAGATCACCAATACAGAAAAGTTCAAGAAAGCCCAAGGCTAATAATCTTATGAAGAGATGCTCAAATTCAGTGGTTATCAGAGAAATAAAAAAATAAACTATGAGATTTCATTTTACATTTCTTTAGTAAACTTGGAAGGGAGAATAAAGACAAATGGTGGGAGGGACATCTGATTAGAGTTACTCATAGCAACATTGTTAGATTTTGAAAACATAATCTGAGTGAAAAAGTAAGAAAATAAATGGGATCTATAATAAGATGATTTATGTAAATTAAAATGCAACAAAATAACAAGTATATCCATTACAAAGTTAAACATTAAACACATTAGAATGAAGAAGGGGAATAGAAGTTGGGAATAGGTATGAAAATGCAAAAGTGAGTGAGGAAGCAAACAAAAGGAAAATGGCCCAGTGTTGCCAAGATCTGAGGAGTGTGGTTAATTCAACTCATTACATTTGAAGTCTATTCATAAGAAAAAGAATTGCAAATCTTAAATAGAACTCAGGGGATTTCTCTTCCGTTATACTCCCCAGACCAAGAACCCATTAGGAGCCCAGATGCCAGGTCATCCAGCTGAAATGTTGCCAGTAAAGGAAGTTGACTGTCTCCTAAATCCTACACCTTGAACCTTTGCAATCACAATGGGAAAAGTCTATATATCCTAGATTGAAATGCAAGAGCCAAGGATTCTAAGCCTACCTCTGTTACCTGACTTGACTGTTTGCTAGTGATGTTGATTTTGCTTTTCTTTCATGAATAGATCGAATGATTTATAATTCACTCAACAAATCTTCACTGAGTGCCAGAAACAATCTAGGCATTGAGGATACAGAGGTATCGGATACCATGATAGCTGTTCGGATGTTTGAAGACAGTGAACATATCTCTGAGCCTCTTCTCTGAGTGAAACACCTCGGCTTCCTACATCTTCCAATCTTTGCTCACACAGCTTGGTTTTAAGTCATCCCACCATTTACCTACCTATCACAGCTAATGCTCTGTGTGTGTGATGGACAAGTATTTTCATTTAGAATGTAAATTCCTGGGGGATAGGATGACTTTTATAGGTTGTTGGCGATGGATTGATCTTATATCTGTTTCACAGATTTCCAGACTGTGCTTCCCTGAGAGACTCAGGGGCCACTCCAGGGGAGGTGGAAGATGAGCAGGGAGCCTCAGGACAATGCTGATTGGGAGGGACTCCAGGTTTCTTCCTCTTTTACCAGAGTAATCCTGATTTTTATATGCTTTATACATTGAATAACTGCATAAAAGTAGTATAAAGATATAGCTAAAATAATACGAAATAGCATGCTCACTTAACACTGGGAAAAATTGAGTCCTAAAGAGGCGGTGATTTAGCAAATACTACACAGAAAGTTATCAGTGGAGGTGGTATAGCAACCCAGGTGTTATCAGGGATTTTCTCTCCTCTTACCACTCACTCTCATCTATCAGCTCATGGTCCATGCTGTTCTGAAGGTGTTCAGAGGTTGTGGTGAGGACATAGGAATCTAGAACTTTTCTTGGCAGATAGGCTCTGGGGACACCCAAGGGCCAAGCTGGGCCAGCAACCTGGTTTCTACCTGTCAGCATCAGGACAGCTACAACGTTCCAAACACCTTTTGCTGTGGTCTCATCTACCAACACCAAATCCTTCCTGCTTTATGCAATTGGGGAAGGAGAAACAGAGAGCACAGAAGGGATTATGGCATTGGGAGGTTAGGCAGAGAAATAACGGACGCAGCATATTAACTGTCAAATCACCTGGCTGAGCCTCAGATTTCATCCTTGTAAAAAGAGGATGTCATACAAAATGATTTCCCAGGTTCTAACCTCCAGGATTCTAGGACTTGGGTATAGTGATGGAGTTGAAGATTATGACTACTTACTCAAGAAAGGGTTGGTGACCTCCAGAATGGCCATTGGAGTGTCCAGGCGTCTCCCTCTCAGCCTCATTGGCCTTGGTGATTAGGGGAAGAATGGGGTCTGGGGAGATAGGTGGAGCTCTCATATCAGGTGAAGAAGGAAAAAGCCCCAGACTTGGCGTGGATGAATAGGACTTGCTACACTCTGGAAATTGTATGTGTGATTGTCATCTCAGCCACTTCTCTCTCTTCCTTTATAGAAGTAATTTTTTTTAATGTAACCTCAGTTATTAGGAACAAGAGGCTTACTCCCACTCCCAGCTACCATCGCTTCAGCTTTCATCAAGTGAAAAGGAAGGGGTGGTTACCTTGAAGGAAGTGATTGCCCTTCACATAAGCTCACCCCAAGGAGATGGGAAATCTTTCTACTCACCACCCCCAAGGAGCTCATTAAGGAAAGAGGCTTGGGAGAGGAGCAGAGACTGTGGAAACTCAGGATTCCAGGGTGGCAAATTTCTTTGAAACTCAGATAATTAGTGGCTTGTTATCATTGAGGGAGTCCCTGGATGGTGCAAAAGGTTGATGCTTTAAACCTACCCAGGTATGCCTCAGAAGAAAGGTCTGATGATCACTTTGAAAAGGTCACAGCCTTGAAAACTCTATGAAGTGCAGTTCTACTCTGCACACATGGGATCACTTGATGACAACTGGTTTTGGTTTTTATCATTGTGATTTTGAAGGAGACTGAGGCAGGTAAGTAGAAAAGACTTGAGTCTAGGACTGTCCCTGGGATGTTGGGAAGGATGTGTAGGGCCACAGAAAGTACCCACAGCTGGGAGGAAGGTTCATGGGGTTTAGTCAGTCATTGAGTGGCCTGTGACTTTGGGCAAACTCTTAACTCCTTTGAATTTGAGTTTCCTCATCTATAATGCGCATTTAGTAGTACCTTTATACCATGGAGTGCTGCCTGGAGAATCAAACAAGCTCATGGATGAGAATTTGTTCACATACTAATAACCATTACTCACAAAATCTTTGCCTCCTGTTTCCATGATTCTATGCTCTACTGGTCTAGAAGTCTTACTTCTAAATGGAGAAATTTCACACATCAAGGGACACAACAGTTTCATCTGCTTGAACCAATATATCGAATTGAGAATCTCTGGTTAGTACACACAGATCAATAAATTCAACCAAATCCAAAATGATTTTCCTTCTTCCCTTAGAATCCATTCCCATAAATATTCCCCCCTTTTCTGATGATATAATAGGTAACATCTTGCAGTTTTTTTTTTTCGTGGGTGCGTGTGTATGGCATCTCTTAGGGCAGGCTTGGTACTTCTCCCCAATTTGTGCTGTGCTTTAAGTCTAATTTTTTTTTTTTTATAGGGCTAGAGCCAATGAAGATTGATAAAAGTTGGTCTTGAGGACAGTCAGCATTCTCCTGCAAAGTTATCGCTTTAGAACAAGTTATTATAACCTCTTAGAGCAAGAAGGAAGGCCTTTACCTTAGGGAAAGGGACAGGGAGTTTCCTTAGAGAAAGGAGAAAGGACTGAGTATACTGGCAGTTATGGATTGAATTGTGTCTCCCCAAAAGATACATTGAAGTCTTAATCCTTAATAGGGTCTTTCTTTGAAGATATTGTCAGTTTAAGTAATGAGGTCATACTGGAGTGGAGTAGGGTTGAGTTCTAATCCTATATGACTGGTGATGTCCAAAAAGACAGAGTCACACACTGGGGGAAGACACCATGTGAGATCCATCTATAAGCCAAGGAATACCAAGAAATGCCTGGGGCTACCAGAAGCTGAAAGAGACAAGGAATGATCTTCCCCTAGAGTTGAGAGAGAGAGAGAGAGACAGAGCAGAGATAGAGAGAATACACATTGTAACACCCTAAATTCAGATTTCTAATCTCCAGAACTCTGAGACAATAAATTTCTGTTCTTTAAAGCCACCCACTTTGTAGTATTCTCCTATGGCAGCCCTAGGAAACTAAGGCACTGGCGAAGGCACTTGGGACTTTCATGTACTCGGATTCATCATAATCAACTAAAATGTCCCCATTCTAGTTTTCAGGAAGTCACTTTTTCCAAAACAATGCTCTAATACAAGTGACAAAACTATGAATTCAATTTGCATTATAATTCAGTCACCCTAGGGCAAATTTCTCCCCATGTGTCTGTCAGTTTGTCAGTTTGTCGTACTGTGGGGGCTTGCGTGTTGCTGTGATGCTGGAAGCTATGCCACCGGTATTCAGATACCAGCAGGATCACCCATGGAGGACAGGTTTCAGCTGAGCTTCCAGACTGAGACAGACTAGGAAGAAGGACTCGGTAGTCTCCTTCTGAAAAGCATTAGCCAGTGAAAACCTTATAAATAGCAGAGGAACATTGTCTGATATAGTGCTGGAAGATGAGCTCCCCAGGTTGGAAGGCACTCAAAAGATGACTGGGGAAGAGCTGCCTCCTCAAAATAGAGTTGACTTTAACGACGTCGATGGAATAAAGCTTTTAGGACCTTCGTTTGCTGATGTGGCATGATTCAAAATGAGAAGAAACAACTGCAAATATCCATTAATAATCAGAACCTGGAATGCATGAAGTATGAATCTAGGAAAATTGGGAATCGTCAAAAATGAAATGGAACGCATAAACACCGGTATCCTAGGCGTTAGTGAGCTGAAATGGACTGGTATTGGCCGTTTGAATTGGACAATCATATGGTCTACTACGCTGGGAATGACAACTTGAAGAGGAATGGTGTTGCATTCATTGTCAAAAAGAATGTTTCAAGATCTATCCTGAAGTACAATGCTGTCGGTGATAGGATAATATCCATACGCCTACAAGGAAGACCAGTTAATACGACTATTATTCAAATTTATGCACCAACCACTAGGGCCAAAGATGAACAAATAGAAGATTTTTATCAGCTGCTGCAGTCTGAAATTGATCGAACATGCAATCAAGATGCATTGATAATTACTGGTGATTGGAATGCAAAAGTTGGAAACAAAGAAGAAGGACCAGTAGTTGGAAAATATGGCCTTGGTGATAGAAACAATGCTGGAGATCGAATGATAGAATTTTGCAAGACCAATGACTTCTTCATTGCAAATACCTTCTTTCACCAACATAAACGGCAACCGTACACATGGACCTAACCAGATGGAACACAGAAATCAAATTGACTACATCTGTGGAAAGAGATGATGGAAAGGCTCAATATCATCACTCAGGACAAGGCCAGGGGCCGACTGTGGAACAGACCATCAGTTGCTCATATGCAAGTTCAAGCTAAAACAAGAAAATCAGAGCAAGTCTGCGAAAGCCAAAATATGACCTTGAGTATATCCCACCTGAATTTAGAGACCGTCTCAAGAATAGATTTGACACGTTGAACACTAGTGACAGAAGCCCAGACGAGTTGTGGAATGACATCAAGGGCATCAGCCATGAAGAAAGCAAGAGGTCACTGAAAAGACAGGAAAGAAAGAAAAGACCAAGGTGGATGTCAGAGGAGACTCTGAAACTTGCTCTTGAGCATCAAGCACCTAAAGCAAAAGGAAGAATTCATGAAGTAAAAGAACTGAAGAGAAGATTTCAAAGGGCCTCTTGAGAAGACAAAATAAAGTATTATAATGACATGTGCAAAGAGCTGGAGATGGAAAACCAAAAGGGAAGAACACGCTCGGCGTTTCTCAAGCTGAAAGAAATGAAGAAAAAATTCAAGCCTCGAGTTGCAATAGTGAAGGATTCCATGGGGAAAATATTAAATGACGCAGGAAGCATCAAAAGAAGATGGAAGGAATATAGAGAGTCATTATACCAAAAAGAATTAGTCGATGTTCAACCATTTCAAGAGGTGGCATATGATCAGGAACTGATGGTACTGAAGGAAGAAGTCCAAGCTGCTCTGAAGGCATTGGCAAAAAACAAGGCTCCAGGAATTGATGGAATATCAATTGAGATGTTTCAACAAACAGATGCAGTGCTGGAGGTGCTCACTCGTCTATGCCAAGAAATGTGGAAGACAGCTTCCTGGCCAGCTGACTGGAAGAGATCCACATTTATGCCTATTCCCAAGAAAGGTGATCCAACCAAATGTGGAAATTATAGAACAATGTCATTAATATCACACGCAAGCAAAATTTTGCTGAAGATCATTCAAAAACGGCTGCAGCAGTATATCGACAGGGAACTGCCAGAAATTCAGACCAGTTTCAGAAGAGAACGTGGAACCAGGGATATCATTGCTGATGTCAGATGGATCCTGGCTGAAAGCAGAGAATACCAGAAGGATGTTTACCTGTGTTTTATTGACTATGCAAAGGCAATCGACTGTGTGGATCATAACAAACTATGGATAACTCTGCGAAGAATGGGAATTCCAGAACACTTAATTGTGCTCATGAGGAACCTTTACATAGATCAAGAGGCAGTTGTCCAGACAGAACAAGGGGATACTAATTGGTTTAAAGTCAGGAAAGGTGTGTGTCAGGGTTGTATTCTTTCACCATACCTATTTAATCTGTATGCTGAACAAATAATCCAAGAAGCTGGACTATATGAAGAAGAACGGGGCATCAGGATTGGAGGAAGACTCATTAACAACCTGCATTATGCAGATGACACAACCTTGCTTGCTGAAAGTGAAGAGGACTTGAAGCACTTACTGGTGAAGATCAAAGACCACAGCCTTCAGTATGGATTACACCTCAACATAAAGAAAACAAAAATCCTCACAACTGGTCCAATGAGCAACATCATGATAAATGTAGAAAAGATCGAAGCTGTCAAGGATTTCATTTTCCTTGGATCCACAATCAACAGCCATGGAAGCAGCAGTCAAGAAATCAAAAGACACATTGCATTGGGCAAGTCTGCTGCAAAGGACCTCTTCAAAGTGTTGAAAAGCACAGATGTCACCCTGAAGCCTAAGGTGCGCCTGACTGAAGCCATGGTATTTTCAATCACATCATATGCATGTGAAAGCTGGACAATGAACAAGGAAGACAGAAGAAGAGTTGACACCTTTGAATTGTGGTGTTGGCGAAGAATGTTGAATATACCACGGACTGCCAAAAGAACAAACAAATCTGTCTTGGAAGAAGTACAATCAGAATGCTCCTTAGAAGCAAGGATGGCGAGACTGTGTCTTGCATACGTTGGACATGTTGTCAGGAGGGATCAGTTCCTGGAGAAGGACATCATGCTTGGCAGAGTACAGGGTCAGCGGAAAAGAGGAAGACCCTCAATGAGGTGGGTTGACACAGTGGCTGCAACAATGAGCTCAAGCATAACAATGATTGTAAGGATGGGTCAGGACTGGGCAGTGTTTCATTCTGTTCTGCATAGGGTCACTATGAGTCGGAGCCGACCCGACCGCACCTAACAGCAACAACAAGAAGGGTAAATTTCTGGATTTATATTTTTAGAACTCTCAGCCCTGTGATTCAAGAAAAAAGGTTTTTAAAAAAATTTTCAGGAAAATGATAAAAACTTCTGGTTTTCTACCCATGTCCTCAGCTGGGAGTTTAAAGTGTAGAGCTTGTCGTACTCTTTCCAAGATTCCCTATTGTAATCTGAAGTCCATCCCAGTGTCACTGTACTGTTTATTTCCGTTATACATTCTATTGCTAAAGCTACTTAGTTTTCCAAAGCCTTTCCTTGTGTTTCAGGCAATTCCAGTGATTGTCATTATGTTGTCACTGGATTCCATGGATTTTTAAATTTATTATATTTGTTTATATTTAATATATTTGTTTATGAATATAAATACACTTATATTTAAATATTGCTATATTTGCTAATTGGTTATATATTTCACTAGCAATGAGGTTATCGTTGTAGTTGATTAGAGAACTAATTCCAAATTCTCATATTTAAGTTTCTGTTTCTCTGGAACCACATCTGGTACTAAAAATTGTATCAGTCGCTTAGAAAAACAGATGCTACTCTGTGTTCCTGATATAATGAGTTTAATATAGAATTTGTGGCTTCCACAGTTGTTGGAAATAGAGAAGCAAAGATTAAAGAAGTTGCTGCCAGAGGTAAGAGAGGTTGTCATTGAAGATGTTTTCCTGAAACACCAAACTAGATGGTTTTCAAAAGCTTTTCCAGAAGATGCTGTAGCATTTGAGAATCTCTGAGAAGCCTCCACACGTGGTCTTAGTCTAAAGTGACGAAGCAGGCAGAGTTTCACCCCACTTCGGTTTTGATTCCTCATACCAGGCTTCCCTTGCATGGAAGCCCTCTTTCTCACTCCACTTGGAATTCAACATCCCATGACAAGCTGTCCACATGGTAGACACCCCTCTCAGGCTCGGTTTTGCAGGAAAGCTGTTGTAAATCTTTCTGTGCGCACATATCTGATCACATATATGGTATCATCTGTCTCCAGGGAATAATGTCTTTCACTTAACTTCTGTGTTACAAATATCATGCAAGTTGCTTTCATTAGCAAACTCCAACCCAGAACCTTAGAGAGAAAGATATTCTGAGAAATGTAGTTCCCAGAGTGGTGGTGAAGTTGAGTTGACAACAGTATTAAGCTGATAATAATTTGATTATGTAAATTAAATTATTGAATTTAAAAAGGGGGAAAATTTGAGTATTAGTTGTAATGATTATGAAAACAAAATGAGATACAATAATTGGCTATAAAATATATATCACATCTTTATTTCATGGAAATAAATTTTTATGACAGTGTTAACACATATTCCCGTATCTCATTTTCTTTAGAAATGGTCGCTAGTTTTGGTAGTGTTTTTTGTGATAATGAATACCTTCATCAGATTAAAAATATTTTTAAACTTTGAAACAATCTCAAGTTTACAAAAAAATTGTACTTATGATGCAAAGAACTTTTCCTGAACCATTTAAGATTAAGTTAACAGCCTGATGTCCTGTCTCCCACAAATACTTTAGTATGTATTTTTTACAAACAAGGACATTCTCCAGAATAACCAGTTTGGGGTCTGACTCCCCTCACATAGACGCCCACCTCAGCCGTGTGGGCTCCAACACCTCATGCTGGGTTTCTCTCATACATGGACAGCCTATTTGGTCTCTGATTCCCTATACTGGGTTGCTTCTCCACAGTGACAGCTGTTTCACCCCACTTCCGTCTTGACTGTCCACACTGGGCTTCACCTCTGCATGGAAGCTGTCTTTCTTATCCCACCTGGACTTCAACATCCCATGGCAAACTGTCCACGTGGTAGATATTCTCCTCCCCTTGCTCAAGCTTAGATAGCCTACACCTGGCTGTTCCCATGCATGTATGTTGTCTTCCTCCTGCTCGGGCTATCACTACCTACACCAAACTGACTCTCCACACCTTCCTTGGACTCTGACTCTGTGCTTAGGGCTACCCCTTGTGTTATACCCTCTTCTGATAGTCATATAAAGATGTCCTTTGTGTGAACATGTTCTGCATCATCAATGGGCTCTGATACCCTATGATAGGCTGTCACCGCTTATGAACTCCTGAAACCCAGGTGAGTGACCTTATCACCTGACTGACTGGACCGACTCTTCACAAGGACATCCTTCTTACCCTGCCTTGGCATTGGCACCATGCTATCTCCATGTGGAGATGACCACCATACTCTGCTTGAATTTTTACTCCTCATTACAGCCTGCTTCCTGTTATGGACACGCTTCTCCCCCTCTGGGACTCTGACACCTCATGCCAGGTTGCTCCTCCTATGTAGATGCCCTTCTCACCCTGTTCCATCCTGCCACTCCATGCCAGGTTGCCTTTAAATAGGGAGACTTTTCTCACCTTGGTTGAGCCCTGACTTGCTATTAATAATTAAATTGTGTCTCCCCAAAATATATGTTAACTTGGCTAAGCCATGATTCCCAGTATTGTGTGATTGTCGGCCATTTTGTCTTCTAATATGATTTTCCTATGTGTTGTAAATCCTACCTCTGTGATGTTAATTGGGCAGGGTTAGAGGCAGTTGAGTTAATAAGGTAGGACTCAATCTACAAGATTAGGTTTATCTCGAGTCAATCTCTTTTGACATATAAAGGAAGAATCAAGCAGAGACGGGGTGGCAGGGAGGACTCTTACCACCAAGAATGAAGATCTGAGTAAGAAATTAATAACTAATTTGGTGGAAACTTTAAGTCGTATGACTAAACCATAAAACATATAAATTCAGAAATATTTTTTCCATATTTTTATGTGAAATATTGGTCTACATTGGTAATTTACATAAGATGTGTGAACTAAAGAAGTTCCAAAATTATTTATAATTTATTAAGATATTTATAACCTTGATTCACTAATTTTTATGAAAAAGTAAGACAAATTATTGTTATGGAAAGCTATTGCCAGTCTTCTCTTTTCTGCTTGATAGACTGTAAGTACTTTTGAGGACAGAGCTATGATTTATTTGGCCTTTCTCACAGAATTAAGCATAGTGCCTGCAGACAGTAGGTGCTTACCATATGATTGTATTATCAATGATTAAACTTCTAAAGGTAACAAAATATGTGTATTTTATTCTGTTATCCTAGTCAGCTTTCTCAAGGCCTGTTTCATGTCCCTGTTTCTAAGACTATAGATAAAAGGATTCAGCATGGGGATCACCACAGTATAGATGACAGTGACCACACGATCCTTTGTCACTGAGTAGGTGGATGAGGGGCGAATGTACACTGAGATGGCAGTTCCATAGTAGAGTGCCACAACTGTGAGGTGGGATCCACAGGTAGAGAAGACCTTGTACCTGCCTCCTCCTGAAGGGATCTTCAAAACAGCATGAGTAATGTAGACATAAGACACAATAATGAAGATAAAGGGACTCATGATCACCAAGGAGCCCTCTGTGAAGGCCAAAAGCTCATTGACAGAGGTGTCAGAGCAGGAGAGCGTTAGCAGTGGCTGGACATCACAGAAGAAATGTTGGATGATATTGGACCCACAGAAGGAGAGGCGGGCCATGAGAATTGTGTGGGTTAGTGAGTGGAGGTGGGACACCACCCATGATACCATCACCAGCAGGAGACAGCGCCTGGGGCTCATGGCTGTGGTGTAATGTAGAGGGTTACAGATGGCCACATAGCGGTCAACAGCCATAGCAGCCAGAAGGAAGCTGTCAGTGATTGCACAGGCCACAAAGAAATACATCTGGGTGAGGCACTGGGCAAAGGGGACCTTCTTGCTCTTGCTCAGCATGTTTGCCAGCATCCTTGGCACAATGACATTTGTAAAGCAGATATCCATGAAAGACAGGTTGGAGAGGAAGAAGTACATGGGGGTGTGGAGGTGAGCATCCCTTCGGATGGCTGCAATGATGACTGAGTTGCCAACCACATTGACCAGGTACATGGCTAGGAAGCTGGAAAAGAGCCATACCTGCTGTTTGGGGTCAGTGGTCAGTCCCATGAGGAGGAATTCAGTGATGTGACTCTGGTTTCCCCTTGGCATTGCTGTCCTATAAGTATAAAATATGCAAGAATGTTAGGTGTGTGTCCTGTTTTGTCTTTCTGGTTGTTATAACTTGTATGAATGACTGGTACAGTTGATAAGAGTATGGATTTTGTGTCATGCAGGTCTGACTTCCCATTCCAATTCCATCACTGATTTACACTCTGAGCACGAATGAATCACCTTATCTCTTGTGCTTTGATGTTCCTAATACATAAAGAAATAATGAAATTTACCTTCTCAGACTATTCTGTTTTGGCCAGGATTTCTCCCTTTCTTGTTTTCGTAGATATGGATGTATAGATATCTTAACTTCTCCCTCAAGAAAACATATATAAAAAGAAAAGAAAACATATATAATTCTAGAGATGGTTTTCCTAGCTCCATCCTCTTTAGGTAAAATTTGTTGAATGGGTTTCAGACTTTGAGTGAGTAATGGTTAGGCTAGGAGTGCCATGGATCTGGAAAGCCTACAATCCCCCAGAATATGGAATTGTGCAGTGTGGGTGTAGAACACCCTTTTGGAACCACGTGGGAAAGGGAAAGTACCACCTTCAGGCAGAGAGAGGCATCTGTCTGCTTTGGTTGAAGCCTTTGTCTCAGGCATCTCCAGGAAGTCCAGGCAGTAGATTAGAGTGCAGTCGAGTGCCAGGATGGTCACCTGAGCACAAGAACTATATAAAGGTGCTGCTGTGCTGGCAAATAACACTAGAGGACTGGTTCTGGCTTCATGAACTGGACTTTTGTCTTAGAAATGGGTCCAGTGAAGCAAGATCCAGACAAAACAAAGCAAGGCCCTAGCCAGGATGGAATTGTGCTTTGCATATCAGTCTATCAAGGCCAGGACTCAGTTACAATGGACTAAGGTCAGAAATCAATGATCTGTCCTCGAACCTAGGATCAGACCCTGGCTATTAGAAAGACTTGATGCCAGCCCACTGTGTTCCCAGATATAGGCTTCTAATAGCCATTGAGCCCAGGACAGGATTGGTTCTAGTGAGAGAGCAGAGAGTCACCTGCAGATGTCTGTCAAGTGACTCAGGCAAAGGGTAAAGAAGAGGTCTCAGAAAGGTGACTGAGAAGAAGTTCACATCCAAGGACATCTGAGTACCAATGCAATTTTTTGATATCCAAAGTTACTTTAATGAAATTCTTTGCATTTCAGGGGAGAATCTATACTGTCGATATCTCTGTAAGCACTGTCCTAAGCTGCAGCATCATACGTTCCTGAAACATCTGTTTTCTCCCTAATGTGCCTGGAGGTTTGGACCAAAGTGGTTTCTCATACCAGGAAGGACATATGAGACATGATTGCCATGGAAGAGGCTCAGGATGTTAGTTTTGCCAGGGCGGGGACCTGTCTGGCTAGTCAACACTGAATATTCAGTTCACCATTTTATTCTTGTAGCAGGTGCCTAACAAAAATATCAAACAGGAACATTTACCATGTACTAGACACTGTATAATGATAAAATCCTCATAATAACTCTGTCACTATACAGATGAGGAAACTAGTTACAAAGTTATTACAGAGATGGTCAGGAATCTGGTTATATAAGTGGTAAATGGGTATGATTCCAGTGCAAGCAGTCTGGTTTCATAGTCCTGCTCTTAATCATTAAACTATATTGCCTTTCTGCCTGTTAAATATTTGCTAAAGAATAAACCCAGAAAGACAACTTCTACAACATCTTTAAGGATTGGGAGTATTGCATAGTGACGAAAACAGGATTCTTACAATTGGAATTAGTGGAAAGTTGGTTTTGGGTTCTAGTCCTGGCTTAGTTTAGTTACTTACCAGCTCTTCCTTTTGGAAAGTCTTTTTACCTCTTATTTTTCTGAAGGAAAAAATGTCATGGACATCAAATGATTGAACATGTCTGAAAAGTGCTTTGCAAGTGAGCAGGTAGTATCTAAATACTATTTGTATAAATGATACATAATATAAAAAATACAAGAATATAAAAACAGTAGTGCTTATAATATGTAGTGCCTGGTTCAGCTGGTTAAGGCAGGATTACAAATGAGCTCTGGAGAAAATGAGGAAGAGTATATGAAAGTGTGTGTATCTATGTGAAATAGTTGTGATGGCCTGTGGATAGAGAACAAAGCCTAAGGTGAGGAGGATGGAAGGGCAAATTGGTGCTGAACAAGAGAAGAGGTATTAGATTTTCCTGGGAGGAGCAAGAACGGAACAGAGACCTCCAGTGGATTTCTTGCTTTGTAGTCCAGGGCAGGATTTTTTCTTTTTTTTTTTTTAGTCCAGGGCAGGAAACCTATAGTAGGTCTGATAATAGTCATCCTGCTTGAATATTTTAGTGACAGGAAACTCGCTCACTGTCTTCTAAATTGTACCCATGAAACCACAACACGATATGTCTATGTTTTTGGCATTAAAACCAACAGTCAAGAATTCTAAACCCAGCGTTTCCAATATCCTTTCTTTGCTGATCTCAGTCATAGCAAGTGACTGCAATTTTGCTTCTCTTTTTTTGTGTGGAATTATTGATTTTTTTAAACATCCAATAATCATCTCCTGAGTGCCAGCGGTCATTTTAGGTACAGGGCGAAGAGAGGCGATGAGATACAAAAATACCCTTCAAGTGTTTGAAGACAGTGACCCTGTGCCCCTGAAACTTATTTTTCCCTGTGAACTATGCCCCACCTCCTCTGGCCCTTTCCCAGGACACGGCTTCAAGTCCTCTCCCATCTCTGCTCACCCTCTTCCTCTATTTCCAGCATGACTGACGTTCTCCGTGTAGCAGACATGTATGCCCATCAAGATTGTAAACTCTTGGAGGACAACCCAAATCCATAGGATTCTGGATTGTTAGAAGTGGAAGGGATCTTAGAAACCATCTAATTCAGAAGTTTCCCAGTTGTGATCCAGAGAACCCCAGGATTTCCTGGAAAAGCCTCAGGAGGACCTTAGACGAAGTATAGTGTAGATAGGGCAACTTAGGAGTCCTAGGACCTTTGTCTTTTCATGGAGAAATTCTGCTTTCATGTTTTATAGATTAAAAAATAGGGTAATTTTGAAGACAAGCTTCCAGTGTTAAAATAAGTTTCAAATCCTAAATCCTAATCTGCACGATCAACTTGCTGAGGGCCAACTGACGCCTAAAGAATGAAGCTGGTCATTTACTATTACACTGTGGCTTAAAGGCAGACCTGGTATGGCAACCAACGTCTTATGAATTTTCTCCTCCCTCTGACTTCTCACGTTTATCCTCTCCCACAGCGTAGGTCCATGAAGTTGGCATGAAGCCATTAAGGCAGACTCTCTTTAGCAGGACTGCTTTGGGGACATTGTAAATGATGTAAGCTGGACTTTTACCTCTCAGCTTCAGAGCAGCTAAACTGTTCCTCCAAAAGAGTCATTCCCTTTGCTTAGAATCTCACCTCTGAATAGCAAATTTTATTGTGAATGGAGAAGAAAAACAAAGGAGCATGGAGGAGTTAGAGGCACTCAAACAACAATGTAAAAGAGGGTGGTAAGGTCAGATGACGTGGCTTATAGTCTCAATTGTGAAACTAACTTGCTGTGTATTATTCGGAAACTCATTTTCATCCTCCATAAACTGAGTGTTTTAGAGAGTATGATTTCTAAGTTTCTGATTCTCCAGGTTAGAAACACTTTAGATAGGGGATGGTGGAGGATACAAGCTACTTACTCAGGTAAAGGATGGTGACATCCAGGATCGTCTTTGGAGCACCCTTCTCCTTAGTCTTATTTGCCCTGATGTCTAGAGGATGAATGGAAGTTTTGAGGCAGAGAAAGAATGTTCATATTAGGCCAGGAAAAGTAAAGGGCCCCAGATTCTGATGGGAGGTGTCAGAACCTGCAATCCTGGGTATGTGGGGCCTGTGTGATTGTTGCCTCAGCCTAAAGATGTGGTTGTCAGTTCTTGAAGTGACAACTCTTTTTCCTCCTCCAGAGAGGTGACCCCTCAATGTAGCCCCAGGCACTGAAATCACGAGCCTTTTTTCCATCCCCAACTATATACCACTTGACCCCTTCAAGTTCCATTAGATGATAAGGGATAGGATAGGAACTTGGAAGTAACTGATTGTCCTGCACGTGACCTCTCCCCAAGGAGGTATGCATTCTCCCCAGATACCAACCCCAGGGAGCTCATTAAACACTTTGGCTGGGAGGCAAGTAGTCACCTCTCAGTAGAGACCATGGAAATGCAGGGCATCAGAGAATTATTTTTCTTAGAGCCCCAGATAATTAGTCACTTGATATTATAGTGATTTATAAAGTGATGGAGGCAGATACATAGAGTATGCCTGGGACTTTCATGAGCTGTGGGAGAGAATGTATAGAATCAAGAAAACCAGCCAGCATTCTATGAAGCAAACATAACCCTGATACCCAAAGAAGACAAAGACACGACAAGGAAATAATCCTATATGCCAATATCTCTTATGAGTATAGATGCAAAAATCCTCAACAAAATACTACTTAAAAAAATCCAACAGCACATTAAAAGAGTCATACATTGTGACCAAGTGGGTTTTATTCCAGGAATACAGGGATGGTTTAACATTAGAAAATCAATTAATGTGATAGGCCACATGAATAAAACTAAGGAAAATAATCACATGATCATCTCTATGGATGCAGAAAAACCATTTGTTAAAATACAACACCCTTTTTTTTAAAAAAATTTTATTGGGCTTTATGTGAAAGTTTACAAGTCAAGTCAGTCTCTCATACAAAAATTTATATGCACCTTGCTATATACTTCTAATTGCTCTCCCTCTAATGAGACAGCACACTCCCTCCCTCTACCCTCTCTTTTCATATCCATTAGGCCAGCTTCTGACCCCCTCTGCCCTCTCATCTCCCCTCCAGACAGGAGACGCCAACATAGTCTCATGACAACACCCTTTCTTGATGAATACCCTAAAAAAGATTGGAATAGTAGGGAAATTCCTCGGTACAATTCAGGGCATATATGAAACACCAACAGCCAACATTACACTTAATACAGAAAGACTGAGAGCTTTCCCACTGAAATCAGAAGCAAGACAAGGGCACCTGCTCTCACCACGTCTGTTCAATGTTGTGTTAGAAGTCCTAGCCAGAGCAATAAGAAAAAAAAAAAAAAAAAAAGTTACCCAGATTGGAAAAGAAGTAAAATTATCTCTATTCATGGATGATATGATCCTATGTATAGAAAATCCCGGAGTCCACAAAAAAAAACTGCTAGAGCTAAAGAGGAACTTAACAAGGTTGCAGGGTACAAGTCAACAAACAAAAATCGGTTGTATTTCTATACACCATCAATGAGAAACTTGTAAAGGAAATTGGGGAAACAATTCCATTTATAATACCATCTAAGAGAATAAAATACCTAGGAATAAATCTAACAAGGGGCGTGAAGGACTTATTCAATGAAAACTGTAAAACAATGCTGAAAGATATTAAAGGAGAGTTAAATAAATGGAAAGATGTTCCATGTTCATGGATTGGAAGACTTAATATTGTTAGTATGTCAATACTACCCAAAGAGATCTATAGATTCAAAGCAATCCCAATCAATATTCTAACAGCTCTCTCTACAGAAATAAAAAAAAAAAATATCCTCAGCTTTATATGGAATGGCAAGAGGCCCTGAATAGTTTTAAAGGAAGAACAAAGTAGGGCAACTCATACTTCCTGGTTTTAAAATATACTGTACAGGTACAGTAACAAAAACACCCTTGTACTGGTGTAACAATAGACACATAGACCAGCGGAATAGAATTGAAAGTCCAGAAATAAATTCACACATTTATGGTCAACTGATATTTTGAAAATGGTGCTAAGTCCATTCAATGGGGGAAACAAGAGTCCCTTCAATAAATGGTGCTGGAAAAATTGGATTTCCACATGCAGAAAAATGAAACAGGATCCATGCCTCACACTATACACACATAAAAAAAATTGAAAATGTATTAAGGACTTAAATGTGCAAACTAAAATCATAAAATTCTTAGAAGAACAAGTAGGGACAACAATGTCAGATGTGACTTTCAACAACGGATTATCTAATATAATAACAAAAGCATGAACAGCAAAAGACAGAACAAATAAATAGTATCTCATAAAAATTAAAAAAAAATTGTTCATCAAGACTTTACCAGAAAGCGAAAAAGAGAATCCACCGACTGGGAGAATGTCTTTGGAAACTATATACCCGACAAGAATCTAATAATCAATATATATATAAAACTTCAACAACTTAGTAACAAAAAGACAAATAACTCAATCATAAAATGGGCAAAGGACTTGAATAGACTTTTTTAAAATAATTTTTATTGTGCTTTTTTAGTGAAAGTTTACAAATCAAGTCAGTCTCTCACACAAAAACTCATATACATCTTGCTAACACTCCCAATTACTCTCCACCTAATGAGACAGCCCACTCTCTCCCTCCACTCTCTCTTTTCATGTCCATTTTGCCAGCTTCTAACCCCCTCCACCCTCTCATCCCCCTCCAGGCAGGAGATGCCAACATAGTCTCAAGTGTCCACCTATTCCAAGAAGCTCACTCCTCACCAGCATCCCTCTCCAATCCATTGTCCAGTCCAATCCATGTCTGAAGAGTTGGCTTCGGGAATGGTTCCTGTCCTGGGCCAACAGAAAGTCTGGGTTCCATGACCACCGGGGTCCTTCTAGTCTCAGTCAGACCATTAAGTCTGGTCTTATGAGAATTTGGGCTCTGCATCCCACTGGTCTCCTGCTCCCTCAGGGGTTCTCTATTGTGTTCCCTGTCAGGGCAGTCATCGGTTGTAGCCGGGCACCATCTAGTTCTTGTGCTCTCAGGATGATGTAGTCTCTGGTTCATGTGGCCCTTTCTGTCCCTTGGGCTCGTAATCGCCTTGTGTTCGTGGTGTTGAATAGACTTTTCATCAAGGAAGACATTTAAATGGCCACTAAATACCAGAAAAGATGCTCACTATCATTAGCCATTAGAGAGATGCAGATCAAAACCACATTGATTCACTCCCACTAGGATGGCTAAGATTTAAACAGACACACACACACACACACACACTCACACAGAAAATAACAAATGTTTGTGAGGATGTGGGGAAATCGGTAACCTTATCCATTTTTGGTGGGAATCCAAAATGGTGCAGCCATTGTGGAAGATAGTGTGGTGGTGCCTCAAAAAACTAAAAATAGAACAACCATATTTCCCAGCAATTCCACTGCTTGGTATATACCCACACGACTTGAAAGCAGAGATTCAAAAAGAGACTTGTACATCGTTGTTCATTGGAGCACTATTCCCAATAACCAAAAGGTGGAAACAGCCTAAATGCCCATCATGAGATGAATATATAAACAAAGTGTGTTATATACCTACAATGGAATACTACTCAGCCAGTAGAAGAAATGAAGTCTTGATACATGACACAGTATGGATGGAGCTGGAAGACATTATGCTGCATAAAATAAGCCAGTCATGAAAGGACAAATATTGTATGATCTCACTTAAATAAAAAAAGAAGAAAAATCAAATGACTATAGACCAAAGTTTATTAGTGGTTACCAGGGGTAGAAGGGAGGGGGACAAGGAGGGTTAACAGTGATGTAAAAATCACATTGAGGAAGGTAGTGTTGCACAGCTGATTACTGTAATTGCTGTCAGTATGCTGTACACCTATAAAAAGTTGAATTGGCAAAAGTTGTGTGATGGATATGTTTACAATAACAACAGTGAAACAACAACAATGACAACAAGAGTAGCTGTACAACCAAACACCCCATGGGATTTGGTTCTTTGGTTTGGAGGTTTAGGATCATGGTTCCATGGAGCATCCCAGTTAATTGGCCTAATAACATGTTTAGTGCTTCTGTTCTACCTCTTAGTTTGTTGTGTGGTGCCTGGGGTCTTAAAAGCTTGTAAGCGGCTATCCAAGGCACATCAGTTTGTCTCTATTCACCTTCCTCAACAGGGGAAGAAGAAGAGTAGGAATAGGAGAAGGATATGGAATATCTGGCTAATTACTTCCATGAACAACTGTCTCCTTTGACATGAGACTGGAAGAACTGATGATGCCTGGCTGTCATTACTGAACTTTTTTTTTTTTTTTGAACATTTTGATCAAAGATTCCATAGAAGACTACCAATCAAAAGGGGGAAAATTAAAAATAAAATTTCAAATTCTCATGGACTCTAGACTTCCTGGAACCATGAAGGGTGGATGAACCCCTGAAACTATTACCCTGAGGTAATATTTAAACCTTGAACCAATTATCCCCTGAAGTCTTCTTAACATCAAACAATAGTTTAGGGTAACTAGTAAAAAAAATCTGCCTTGAGCACTATGCTCTTTTAAGAACTCTCTGCCTGGCATCAAATTGACAATAGCAACTCGAAAAATTAGATAGGAAGCTTAGGGGGCAGTGAGTTTTTGTTAATAAGGGAGGAACAACTCTGAAGTGGAGGGTAAGAATGGTTGAACAGCTCAAAGAATGTAATCAATGGCACTAAATCATACATGTAGAAACTGTTGAACTGGTATATGTCTTGCTGCTTATATTCTCAAGAACAGCAACTAAATAAATACAATTAAAAAAAAAAAAAGGAAAAGAAAATAGGTCAGATCTGGGAGTTGAGATTCTTGAGTTCTAGTCAGCCAGTAAGTACAATAATAATATTGCCTACTACAAGAAGACACTGAGATCAGATAAAATATTAGATAGGAACTCATTCCAGAAATAGCTATTATTCTTCGAGCGCTTATGAGCCAGAGACATTATGTGAAGGCAGTGTAGGTTAAGTAGCCTCAAATTTATAGATGTGGTATTTGGGGCTCAGCTATCTTAAGTGACTTCTTTGTTGTTGTTGTTGTTAGGTGCCTTCAGGTCGATTCCGACTCATAGCGACACTATGTACAACAGAACGAAACACTGCCCAGTCCTGCGCCATCCTCACAATCATTGTTATGCTTAAGCCCATTGTTGCAGCCACTGTGTCAAACCATCTCATTGAGGGTCTTCCTCTTTTTCGCTGACCCTCTACCCTTCTTCAGGGACTGATCCCTCCCGACAACATGTCCAAATTACATGAGACGTAGCCTCTCCTTCCTTGCTTCTAAGTAGTATTCTGGTTGTACTTCTTTCAAGACAGATTTGTTCATTCTTTTGGCATTCAATATTCTTCTCCAACACCACAATTAGAAGGTGCCAGTTCTTCTTAGGTCTTCCTTAGTCTTCGAGGTGCTTTTCGACACTTCAAAGAGGTCTTTTGCAGCAGATTTGCCCAATGCAATGTGTCTTTTGATTTCTTGACTGCTGCCTCCATGGGTGTTGATTGTGGATCCAAGTAAAATAAAATCCTTGGCAACTTCAATATTTTCCCTGTTTATCATGATGTTGTTTATTGGTACAGGTGTAAGAATTTTTGTTTATTTTATGTTGAGGTGCAATTCATACTGAAGGCTGTCTGTGGTCTTTGATCTTCTTTAGTAAGTGCTTCAAGTCCTCTTCACTTGTTGAATATTACATAAATAAGAATTTGTGGAGCCAGGATTCAAATCCAGGGTTATATTGATCCAAATGTCACATTATTCCATGTCACTGGAAGAGGTCTTTTGTTCACTTTTCATAGCCCTGGTATCACTATGATATTTCTGTCATTTTTCTTCCATGCTACTCTGTAGGCTTTATGAGGCAGGGACCACATTTGTTTTCCTCTGTAACTCCAGCACCTAGCCCAGTATGTGATACTTGGCTGCATGCAAAGAAATTTGTTAAGTCAATAAACAAATGAACATATATGTGGAGATGTGTTTTTAATGAAACAAAACTATATCAAGTAGAATAAGCTCATATCATTTTGATATCAAAACAGGATGATACAATGCAAAGAGCAACATAAGGCACAAGATAAACTAACCATTATATTCAAGGCATGTAAGCACAGCACCTCTAATACAGAAATAATATTTTTGCTATTTATTTTTTATTTAATGAGCTTTCCTGCTCTGTTATGTTAAATCCTTTGGTCTATTTGCATTTGAATGGATCTTTTACCCAAATGTTGACACATTTCTTGATGGAATATAAAAAAAAAAATTATTTTTGTAAAATTAACAGTGATCTTACCATGAAAGTTTTTAAGTACTGGGAAACTCACCATGGTGGATATAGATTTTCCAAAATTCCAGTTTTTCTTGAGTGATCAAATTTTATCATTAGCAACAAATCCTGCCAATTATTTTCCTTAAAGTGACAGGCTGACTTTGATAACTTTTGAGAAAATGTTTGCCAAATATCCAAGTCTTTTAGTTTGTTCTTTGAAAAAAAAGACAAACTCAGCTCCCAACTCAAATAATTACACATTTTCTTTGCCTCCAGACAATCATTATACTTTGGTATGCAGCAGAAGTACATTATAGTCTTCACACAAAATATCAAAATGATGTATACTCAAGGGTTGAGATTTAATACAAGTAATACTTTTTGTTTTTTTTTATCAAAGACATTCTTAAATGAAACTGGATTTTTTTTCTCAAACTGCAAGTGCATGGCAGTGAAAAAGAAATGACCATTAATACAGTTTAGTGCCACCGTCTTGACTTGTTCTATGGCATCACCAGCTTTACCTGCCTTTGCTTTTATACCATCAGTGCAAATGTCTGCACAGTTTTTCCAAGGTAAAGTGTGAACTTTAAAAAATGTTATTCAATACTTTTGAATATTTTAACATCACTCGTCACTGTTGTTGAGCCTTCACATTAAAACTCTTCAGTGATTAGTTGGTGCTGATAATAGCCACATCTACCAATTAATTCATTTGTAAGGCAAAAGTGCAGTTCTGCAGCCTACATATTAACTGTCTTAATGTGTGCCTCTAAATCTTTAATCTGATGAATTACTGTATCAGAAAATGGCAGTGCTATGATTTATTTTCACTAACTTTTCATCCAGCAGGCATTCGGCAATGTCAACTTAAACCCCATTCCTATCAAGGAGATTCCTACTCATGGTGACCACATGTATTCCAGAATACACTGCTCCATACAATTTTCTTGGTTATAATTTTGATGTAAGCAGATCACCAGGCCTTTCTTCCACAGTACTATTTGGTGGGTTCGAACCTTCAAAACTTTAGGTTAGTAGTTGAACACAAACTCTTTGTTCCACCCAGCAACCTCACCAGGCTTTGTTAGTACTGCAGTTATTGTGTGCACCTCTCCAGCCACTGCAATATGATTACTAGCATGTAAAATATTTTAGTGACTTTTTAATTTTCAGTTTGATGAAAAGTGAACCATCACAACTTTATCTACCTTTCATCCGGGAAGCATTTTTTCTATGTGAAGCTTCCCTAGATTACTCTTGAGGAAAGCTCTTGCGCAGAGGGACCACAGATTAAGTGCCTACTGGTTATGTAAGAATCAGAAACCCTGGCGGTATGGTGGTTAAGAGCTGTGGCTGCTGACCAAAAGGTCACAGTTCTAATCCACCAGGCGCTCCTTGGAAACTCTATGGGGCAGTTGTACTCTTCTTTAGGCTTGCTATGTGTCAGAATCTACTCGAACACAATGGGTTGTGTAAGAATGCTAAGTCATTGATACCCAGATGGGATTTGGGATTGTTCCTTTGTTGATTTTGAGGAACACAGAGTTGTTTCTCAGTCTCCCTCTTGAAATTATTTTCCCCACTCTCCCATATTTCTCCCACTTCTCTTTACCTCTTTGGCACACTTAAATGCTCTTACACTGTTTTATTAGGTGCCATCAAGTGGGTGCCATAGGATTTTCTAGGCTGTAATCTTTTTATAAGAGCAGATCACAAGGTTGTTACAGAATCCGGGAAGGTGGGTCCTTGTCAGAAGCGCTCAGAATAGCCAATTATCTGGACTCGGATCTTCGAGGAAGAGAAAGCAATTTTATTGTAATGCGTAGAGCAAGGGGCCAGAAGGAAGTTCTTCAGATCCGGCTCCCTGAGCTATGGGGAAGTAGGACTTATATGTGATTTGGGCACCAAGATGGTGGTTAAGCAGGAGGGAAAATTCTTGAAGGCAGCCAGGAAACAGGAGGTAATGTGCTTCTTTTTGGACCTCTCACTTTGGAATATGGCCTGAGTGATGATTTTCCTACTGATTTATTCCACCTGTTACTGTGTCCTCTGTTGAGGTCAATTAGCAGTCGCAGCTGGCCCTTCTGCATATGCGGGGTGGGCCAAATCTGACCTGGGCTAGTTTAAGAGCTAATGGAAATTTACTGGCATTCGTAGGGTTAGGTTACAAGCTCTTTCTCCCTTAGAGCCACTGGGTGGTTCAAACCACCTTCCTTTCTGTTAGCAGCCGAGTTCTTAACTGTTGCAACACTAGGGTTCCTTCCTTTTATGCTACCTCCCTGTATAAAACTTGGTCATCCATTCCAACCAAGTGTAATGATTTCTAACTTGGCCAGTGACCCCTCTTCCTGGGTCTCATGCCTTAATGGAGATTGAAGACGTTAGTGAATTCTCCAGTGTTGGAGTTTCAGTTAGAGGATTTGAGAAGCTTCAGGGTCTTCGAGGACCTTATAAGTATGGATGAGTTTGCAATCAATGTCTTCCCTAAATCTGGAGATGATAACAGGAAGAAGAACACTAGACCAGGAACCATGTGATTTGTGGCCTGATCTTTGATGTGCTACTAATAGACTCATTGATTTATTATTTCAAACATACACAAAGTAGAGAAAGGGGTATAATTGAATCCTAATGACATATCACCCAGCCTAATAAGTGTTCAAATTTGGCCAATTTCGTCTCATATATATTCCCCCTACCCCCTGACACTTGTTTATTTGGTGGTGAGTATTTTAAAGCAAATCCCAAACATTACACAATTTTATCCACATACCTGTGGATGCATCTCTAAGAAATAAGGATTTAAAAAAAAACACCATTATCATTATCATCTCTAAAGAATTTGACAATAATTCATTAAAATCATCTAATATTTAAGCCCCCCGCCCCCACACTGTGGTGGCTCACGTGTTGATGAGGCTGGAAGCTGTGCCACCAGCATTTCAAACACCTGTCGGTCTACTTCTGAAAAAATTAGCCAGTGAAAACCTTATAAATTACAGCAGAACATTGTCTGACACAGTGCCAAAAGACGAACCTCTTAGGTTGGAAGGCACTCAACGGATGATGGGGAAGAGCTACCTCCTCAAAGTAGAGTTGAACTTAATGACATGGATGAAGTAAAGCTTTTGGGACTTTTATTTGCTGATGTGGCACAGCTCAAAATGAGAAGAAACAGCTGCAAACATCCATTAAAAATAAAGAACCTGGAATGTAAGAAGTATGAATCTAGGAAAATTGGAAATTGTCAAAAATAAAATGAAATGCATAAACATCAGTATCCTAGGCATTAGTTAGCTGAAATGGACTGGTATTGGCCATTTTGAATTGGACAACCATGGGGTCTATTATGCTGAGAACGACAAATTGAAGAGAAACAGCATTGCATGCATCCTTAAAAGAACATTTCAAAATGTATCCTGAAGTACAACGTGGTTGGTGATAGGATAATATCCATACACATACAAGGAAGACCAGTTAATATGACTGGTATTCAAATTTACACATCAATCACTAAGGCCAAAGATAAAGAAATTGAAGATTTTTACCAACTTCTGCTGTCTGAAATTGATCAAATATACGGTCAAGATGCATTGATAATCACTTGTGATTGGAATGCAAAAGTTAAAAACAAAGAAGAAGGATTGGTAGTCAGAAAATATGGCCTTGGTGATAGAAACGACACTAGAAATTGCACGATAAAATTTTGCAAGACCAATGATTTCTTCATTGCAAATACTTTTTTTCAACAACATAAATGGTGGCTATACAGTGGACCTAGCCAGATATAATACACAGGAATCAAACTGACTACATCTGTGGAAGGAGATGTTGGAAATGCTCAATATTATCAGTTGGAACAAGGCCAGGGGCCAACTACAGAAGAGATCATCAATTGATCATATGCAAGTTCAAGTTGAAGTTGAAGAAAATTAGAAAAAGCCCATGAAAACCAAAGTACAACCTTGAGTATATCCCACCTGAATTTGGAGACCAACTCAAGAATAGATTTGCTGCACTGAACACTACTGACTGAAGATCAGAGGAGTTGTGGAATGACATCAAGGACATCATACATGAAGAAAGCAAGAGGTCGTTAAAAAGATAGGAAAGAAATAGAGGCCAAAATGGATATCAGAAGAGACTCTGAAACTTGCCCTTGAATGTAGAGTAGCTAAAGTGAAAGGAAGAAGTGATAAAGTAAATGAGCTGATCCGAAGATTTCAAAGGGCAGCTCAAGAAGACAAAATCAAGTATTATAATGACATGTGTAAAGACCTGGAGTTAGAACACCAAAAGGGAAGAACCCACTCAGCATTTCTCAAGCTGAAAGAACTGAAAAAAAAAAAAATCATGCCTCAAGTTGCAGTATTTAAGGATTCTATGGGGAAACTATTAAATGATGCAGGAAGAATCAAAAGAAGATGGAAGGAATACACAAGGTCAGTGTACCAAAAAGAATTGGTCGACATTCAACTATTTCAGGAGGTAGCATATGATCAAGAACTGATACCACTGAAGGAAGGATTCTAAGTTGCATTGAAAGCATTGGTGAAAAACAAGGCTCCAGGATTTGACAGAATGCCAGTCGAGATGTTTCAACAACGCACATATTTGGACTGTGCTTTCTGGCCCCCCTGTAGTTGGGTGGGGTCATGAGATTTGTTGTGTACAATAAGTTGTGGGCACAAGTGGTGTGGGGCACTCTGAACCAGAATTGTCAGTATAAAATCTCCAAGAGTCTTCCTCAACTTCTGACATAGTTATTAGTAATGTTTAGTATGGGGGCTACTCAGTAAGTTTAGGCCCCTGAATGTCTAAAATAAGCAACACACTTATGCTTTTTGGTGAAGAACAAGCAATGAGAAGTAAACCTTTGGTGTTAAGATCCTAAGATTTTGAGGCTGGTTGTTTCCACAGCATCATCTAGCTCATCTTGACTGATACATTGCTCTTTCGAAGATATAAAGGGCAGGTCAGTGAGTGCACTGGTCATCTGGAGAAAGGATGAATTAAGGGAGAGGGGAAAAGGAGACAGGTACTAAGATTTGCACACCAGCATCACACTGTGGTGGGAAAGTAGAAGGGAGGGCAGGTCAGCTTTGGAGATTCTTTAATCTTGCCAGCCTTATTCTCCCTGTTATCAAATTGTTCAGAAGACTGTAGCCTCACAAGGCTTTTCAAAGTACCTCAAATATTTTCCAACATTCAATGCCTCTACCTCCTCAGGTGGTTTCCGCTATTTGAAATATTCTGCCCACTTCGTCATTTCTTGTCCCTTGTCTCTGAAAATTTAGCCTATCTTTCAGGATGATGATCTTAGGTATCTTGCTCCAAGAAGTTTTTCCCAGTTCTCTAAATGCCACACAATTTATTCTGCTTTAGTACTGGCCAAGGTCGATTTTACGGAAGAGTTATTTGAGGGATAGCCTTATTCTACTACCTGGTGTTAATCGATTATTTTCCTGAAATCTGGATTCCTAGCAGTACCAAGTCTCTGACTGAACATATATTTGGTCAAAGTTATAGATAAAAGCCAAGTGTTCTGACTCCAGGCCAATGTTTCTACCGCTATCCAATACCACTTCTCATGACATCCTTGGATGCTATGTGGATAATAGCTAAAGAGGGAAGGATAACCTGACAGTCTCTTAGGTCATCTCCCAGATTTGACATTCCACATTTTGTTGTTCTGTGAGTGAATTCTGTCCCTTAACTTTCCCAAACCTCTCTTCATATCCTTGTTCCTCAGGCTATAGATGAAAGGGTTCAACATGGGTGTCACCACAGTGTATGTAACTGTGGCTACTCGGTCCTTCACTACTGAGTACATGGACAGGGGCCTAAAATAAACATAGATGATACTCCCATAGAACAGGGCTACTACGGTGAGGTGGGAGCCACAGGTAGAGAAGGCCTTCCACCTCCCGGCTGCGGAGGGTATTCTGAACACAGTGATGATAATCCGTATGTAGGAGAAGAGGACGCACAAGAAAGGGGTCACGATGACAGCCAGAGTCTCAGTCATGACCACAATCTGGCTGGAGGAGGTGTCAGAGCAAGACAGCTTTAGCACAGGCTGAGTGTCACAAAAAAAGTGCTTAATGACATGAGAGGCACAGAAAGACAGGCGAGATATGAGCAGCACCCGGAGCAAGGCGTGCAGGTAGGATATGGTGCAAGAACCCAGTAACATGAGAAGACAACGCCGTGGGTTCATGACCACATCATAATGGAAGGGGTTGCAGATGGCCACCAGCCGGTCTATGGCCATTGATGCCAGCAGATAGCTGTCAGTATTCCCAAAGGCCATGAAGAAGTACATCTGGACTAGGCAGCCCACGTAGGAGATAGTCTTTGTCTCTGATTGTAAGTTCACCAGCATCTTGGGCACAATGACCATTGTGAAGCAGATATCCATGAAGGACAAGTTGCTGAGGAAAAAGTACATAGGTGTGTGGAGCCTGGAGTCAGAACGTATGGCTAGGATGATGAGCACGTTCCCCATCATGGTGACCAGGTACATCGTGAGGAAGATGGCAAAGAGAGGCTTCTGCAGCTGAGGGTTGGAGGAGAGGCCCAGAAGAATGAAGCCTGAAGTACTGCTACTGTAGTTCTTTATCTCCATGTCTCTGGACTTCCAGGATGGTGTTTAGAGAAGCAGTGGGAGGGACGCAAAAGATAATTTGATCAACAAACCTTCTTTCCTAACTTCCAACCTATAAAAAAAAACTACTTCTATTTGTTAGAGTTTTTAAAAATGCTTACTTCAAGCAACTATGGTGAAATGAATAGGGAATCTAATTCAACAAAGGGAGAGTTAAAAAAAAAATTACAAACTACTTTCTACATTGGAAATAAATGTGTCCCATGTATTCACAGGAACTTTTGTGTGCCCTAGTTTGCCTGAGTTCTTCTCAATTCTCTTTTTAAAGAGTCTTTTTAGATTGTGTCTTGACCAACACCTTAGCCTCTTTTTTTTTATCCCATGAAAAGAGCCTACTGGGTCCTACTTTGAATCGGGATGTTTTCATTCCATATGTCCCTATGAATTCTCTTCTGTTCATAGTTGGGGGTGGTATAGGGACCTACAAAATAAGATGGTACAAAATGAGCATGAGATCTAATGAATATTCCTTGATGCCTGGGACAGATTACCCAATAAGCAAAGTAAGCACATGGTTAGGGCATCGACAAAGCAGGGGCACCAGTTGTCTGAAGCAAAGACCCATAGATGCCAAGCAGACAGGACACAAGGAAAAGGGAGTGCCACAGTGGAAGAGAATTGGCAGAGCACTAAATGAACTTGGTATCATTTTATAAATTCATGATAACAATTATATTTTCCTTTTTATTTTGGACTAATCGGGTATAACTTCACATTCAGGTCTCTCCTATACACTGCATAAAAATGCACTAGGAGCACTATAATCACGTGACTTGTGATGTATCTGGTGCTGAGTAAAGCATCTTCAGATTGAGCATGCCCTAGTATTTGTATCATGCTGTTTTTGATTGCTCTGACCCCTGTTGGATATCAGCAGTAGTTCAATGAACTGCGAAGAGTCAGTATCATCAAAGCACGGAAAATGAGTGTGCAAGTTTTTAAGTATTATTTCAAGACGAACTACACTCATGGAGATCTGGGAATGGCCCACCAACAAACATCACACGACAAATTAATGAAATTATTTCCGACTGCCTTGTCAGTACCATTTCTTTTTACTACCTAAGATCTGAAGAACAAAGTTACATGCTTCAAATCAATTTTTTTAACCTACTAATTTTAATTGCTAATTAACAGATATACAGGTCTTGCTTTGTGGAATAATTTTTAACATTAACACCCAAATTCGGATGTAAATTTTATTTTATAAATTTTACTTATTTAATAAATTTTGTTTTCAATTATTCAAATTTATTTGGTATGGTAGGACCAAATTTAAAAAGTGACATAATTTTATATCCAAGTAAAATGACACAAAAACAACTAAGTGGAGCACAAAAATGAAAGCTCACAGAAGATAATGAGAAAAGGATTTGTGAATTCCTGAAGACAATTCCAAAATTAACTTCTTTTTAAAAATGTGATAAATCAGAAGAGACTTCTTCCTTTGAATGCTGCAGTTTAATGGATGCAAATCGTTGTACTTGCACTGCTAATGCTGAAATTACTAACAGCAATACAAATAGAATTTTTTCCAAAGTCTGCATCCATTCCTTGCTTTAGTGAAAAAAATCAATAATGGTGCAGAAAGTGAAACTATTTTATAATCTGGAATTGTCACTTCAGCAGACCCCATAAATAAGAGAAATACAGATCCCGCTATGTGGAATAATTTTTCTTCCAATTGATGTAAATTATTGGATCAAAAGAGGGCCAAGTGATCGTCAACATCACAGTGGACCATTTGAAAACTCATTTTGAAAATTTCCGAATGGTAAACGAACAAGGTTCTGTAGCCAGAATATATTTCTAGGGTGCAAAGCTAATGGTGAAAATTATAAAGGGAGTGGCTACTGTATTCTCTATCCATTGGTCCTGTATATTATTTTGTTTGCAAACTGTACAGTCCTAAATTATTTAATTCTCTATTTGCTATTCAGATTAGTGGCTGGCACAACTCAAATATGATTGATAAACATAAAAATAGTTCAATTCACAGAGATTGTCATATTTAAACCAAAGACATGGCTTTGACTTAGCTCACGAACTGGAAAGCCAAAATAATGAAGAGTATCAGTGTTAAGAAGCTATTTTGCAATTAGTTGTTGCTGTCATTATAACAATCACTGATGTGGACTATCTTTTCAAGGAAAGAATGAAGCTTCTGTGTCCCACAAAATGCAGATTTTTGGGGTTTACTTGAACTTGTTGCTCAAGTTTGATCAGTTTTTAGCAGGTCACATGTCAAAATACGGTAACACAGGAAAGGGAAACCGATCGTATGTGTCTAAAACAATGTGTGAAGAATTAATAAACTTAATAAATAATAAAGTTTGATCAACTATCTTCAGTGAAATCAGTATAGCTCGATATTTTAGCTTGTCTGTAGTTTCCTCTCTGGATCTTTCTCATACAGATCAGCTAAGTATTGTTTTAAGATATGTTACTTCAACAGATGGAAAACCTGTTGAGCTATTTATCACACTTACTAGCTTAAAAAGCCATTCTGGTGAAGAAATTACAGATCAAGTACATCACTGCTTTTGTGAAGTTTGCAAAACTGATTTTTCTAAGTGCAAAGGCCAGTCCTATGACGATGCTGCCAATACATCGGCGCATCATGAAGACATGCAACAGAAAATTTTAGGACATAACGAATATGCCGTTTTTGTACCACGTGCTGCACATTCACTTTTTCCTGTAGGACGTAGTGCAGGAGGTTGTTGTCTACAAGCATTTGATTTTTTTTCATACTGTTCAATTACTCTACACATTTTTTACTACCTATACTCATCAATGGGCAATTCTTAAAACATATTTAGGCAATGTTCGAGTATTAAAATATCTTTCTAATACACTTGGGGAAGCGCATGCTGTAGCCATGTGTGAAGTCCTAGAACTGTGCACTTAGATTCTAGATGTCTTACAAAATATTGCTGAAGACCAGAAACAAAAAGGAGATATCAAAATAGAAGGTGAAAACATCACCAACAAAATGCTAACATTAGAGTATGTATTTATGCTGGTTATGTGGAATAACATATTACAGCATTTTCATTGAATGAGTCAAGCTCTCCAATTTTCAGAAGTAAATTTAAAGATGTGCACAGGTCTGTGTCAGTCAGTAACAGAGTGTTTATATAATTTAAGAGAAGATTTTGAAAACACAACAAAACAAATACTGCCAAGTACTTACTACCAAGCAGTTCACGTTGCAGAAGCATTAGAAAGAAACAAGTTAATGACGGGAGTGCTCCAGAGTATTACTGAGTGCCAGAGTCCAATTTCACACAATCAGTACTACACCATCATTGACACACTTGAATCCTGCATGAAAAGAAGGACAAAAGTGTAGGAAGTTCTTTCAAATAGATTTTTCTTCTTAAAAAATGTGGATATTACTGATGAAGATTGCACAAAAGCATCCAAAAAATTAGCGCAGTTAAACCAGATGACTTAGTTACAAACTTTTATGGGAAAGTATGACACTTTCCCTCTTACATGAGAGCTAAGTTAATAGATTCAGGAAAGATAAATTTTACTCATGTTGGCATGTATGATTCCATAATAGAAGATAAAATACGATTTGTATTTCCCAATATTAAAACTGCTTCATGCATATTCCTAACTTTAATGATCACAAACAGCACAACAGAACACTCATTTTCATCCCTAAAGAGACTCAAAAACCCTCAGCGTACAACAATGATTTGAAAAAGACTAGACTTATTATCCTTATTACATATGGAAGTAGATCTTGTTTGGCAGGTTAACTGTGATGAAATCATTGAAAAATTTGTAAGAGAAAGAAATGTTTTTAATTGTAACATTATAGATGAAAGATCTATCTAAAAGTGAAATATACTAATTTGTTTTAATATTTGTTTTCTGATCATTAAATTTTCTTTTATGGCATCTTTCCGCTTGCTCATTCATAATTATAGCATGTATTACAAAACAAGTATCAAAATTGAAGAGTGAACCATATAAGGCAAAATTGGTGAAAGTCAATTTTTTGTTGTGGGAGAGCAACAGAATTTTACACTGGTTGTCGAAACGAACTAACTTCACTGACTCATTTTCTTTGTGTAGAATATGAGGAATATTCTTTTTTTTTTTTTTTTTTTTAGAAAATGTGTTATATAGTAAAAATCTTAGTACCTCGTATCCACTAAAAATTTTATAATCCAGTTCATCTCATTCTGCTAAAATGGTGTATGCCACTTTTGCATTCAATTGGTAATATTATATTTACATTTGAAAAGAAGTTACATCATGGATAGTCAATACACACACACACACACACACGTATATATATAACTTACATATTCTGTTCGAATGCCTGAGTAAGCAGAGGAGAGGACACCACAGATTATCAGTGTTTAGGGCCTTCCCATGCCTTAGTCTGGCCCTGTTTGGTACTCATAAAATTGAGCCGAGACTTCCAGAATCTTCAGGGCAAAGCTTCCTCAATGTTTACTTAAGCATTTTTGTTTTGCAAACAATGGTGACTTGTGGCTAATATGATCTGGCTACTTTAATTATAAGCTCCTGATCCAGGGATGACACACAGTAGGTATACTACCAAAGATAGCCTGTATTGCTGAGCTTTATTCCTTAAATATGTTATTATTTTTCCAGTTAAAAAATACTAGTCTCTCATTCTAAGCATTCAAATATTACAAAAATATGTAACTTAGAATGTAAGAGTTCCATTTCCCCAGTATCATGAAAAAGACAAGGCAAGGATGACCCATTACCACTATTAAGCTATGTTGCTCAGATGGAGATCTTAGCTTGTGAAATAAGGCAAAACTAAAAATATAGGAAGCTTGAATATTAGAAGAGACAAAAGTATCATTATTTTAGGTGGCATGCTTTTCTACTTAGAAAATCTAATAGAATCATCTGAAAAACCATTAAAACCTAAGCAGATTTTATCAAGGTTGGTAGGTGCAAGATAAATATATAAATATAAACACCTTTTTTGTATTAGGAAAATGTAATGGGAAAAAAATTCAGTTGATAAAAAAAATGGCCAAGAAAATCTAAAAAGTACATAGGAATAAATTTATCTGGTGAATCTATGTCAGAACACAAAGAAAGATATGAATAAATGAAGATCCTACACTCCTTAAAAGGAAGACTCAATGTTTAAAACACCAATCCTTCTCAAGCTAATAAGAAAATTAAATGCAACTCAAATAAAAACCTCAATGGACTTTTTAATGGAACTTGAGAAGGTCCTTCTAAAATTTATCTAGAGTAGTTAATGTCTAAGGATAGACAAGATAATTTTCAAAAAATTAGAATCATGAAATGGAACTTTTTCAAACTCCAATTAAAGCATAAAATAATGAAAAACAATATGATACTAGACACAGAGAGACAAAAAATCAATTAAAAGTTCATTTCATAGCAGAGGAGAAAGGATGGATTATTCAATGATATTTATGGCAATTGACTGAACATTTGGTGAAAATAAACCTAGGTATTTATCTAACCTCATAGATAAAGATAAAATCCATATGGATTAGTAATCTAAAAGTAAAATTATAAAACAAAACAAGACAAAAAATATAAAATAAGTACCAGCCAAAAATAAAGGAGAATATTCTTTTTGTGTGTGACAAGTGGGAATGCCATTCCAACAAGAAAGGTAGAAGACAGAACGACAAAATACTCTTCTCAAAAATGTAAAAATCACACCAAAAGGAACCATAAGGAAAGCTAAAATAGAAATTCTAGACTCAAATAAAATATCTAAATACATTTACCAAAGAAATGTTCAACATTACTGGTAATCAAAAAAAAAAAAAAATCAAAAAACAAAAAACCAAACCTAATTAGATACAATTTTCACCCATCAGATTGGCATTAATTTTTTTTTTTGATAATGTACAAAGAGAAATAGACCCTCACAGACAGTAAATCCATTGTAGACTTTTTGGTAATCTCTATCAGAAATGAAAATCTGCCATGATTTTATTCAATGAGTCTACTTCTAGAAAACTGTTCTATAGAAGCAACCATATATGTGTAACACAAAGATATACGTACAGTTATTTTACTGTAGCATTGTTTACAATACCAAACCAAACTAACCAAAGAAACCAAAACAACACATCAGGAAACAATCTAAATATGCACAAAGAGATGAATTATTAAACAATTTATAGTGCATTTTTCAGTCCCTGGAGAAGGACATCATGCTTGGTAAGGTAGAAGGTCAGTGAAAAAGAGAAAGACCCTCTACACCGTGGCAGCAACATTGGGCTCAAACAGAGCAACGATTATGAGGATGGCGCAGTACCAAGCAGTGTTTCGTTCTGTTGTACATAGGGTTGCTATGAGTCAGAATAGAATCGACAGCACCTAACAACAGCAGTGCATTTTTATGACTCAATATCATGCAGTCTTTAAACGTTGGCTAATATTAGCTTTTTTTTTTTTTTAATATTAGCCAACATTTACTGAGCACTCAGTATATGTCACATGCTGAGCTAAGGGCTTTGCACGTCTTCTATCAGTTTATTCTCTCCAAATCCTGAGAGATAGGCATTATTATTATCCCCATTTTACAAATGAAAAAATAGATATTAGCAAAGTTAAGTAATTTACCAGATCCCACAGTAGAAATTTTAGTAGTATGACTTTAGATCAGGAGCTATTCATTGCTAAGCTATACTATCATTGTTCCTCTATTGTCTGATAGCCTGTTAAGTGACAGAGCAAATTACAGAATAGTGTATGTAGCATGATCTCATTTTTGTAAAGAAAAAATATACACTTTATACTTTGTGTTTTTATGTGGCGCATGTGCAGTTGCCTTCAGAAGTGAGGTTGGAGGGATGCAGTAATGAGTAACTTCCATATTTAATTTATATTGTTCGCATGTAGAAAATAATGGACGTGTGTTATCTTGTATTAATTTTATAATTAGGAAGGTGAAAGTTCCCTGTAATTCCACTTCCCCTAGAGTTAGAGTTGTGTTTATATTTTCAAGTTGTTATTATTATTATTTTTTCGTCTGCACGAAGATCTATATGCACAGTGAAACCTGTGAGAGCTGGGACTTGGCAGAACTGCCTTGTTTTTCCAGGTCTCGAAGGGTGCAGTCTTAGCGCTTTTCTATAGCTTGTTTTAGTGGAAAATATTTGAAATTTCCTTCTCTGTCAGGTTTCTGCCTTACACAGGTTCCAGTTTTCTCAGGTTTTCTTGTACTATATACAGAATTGGGGTCCTACTGTCCATAATGCATTTCCACCCCCATAGTCAGTGTTGTCAATAGTTGCTGTTGAGTCCATTCTGACACACAATGACCCTGTGTGTGCAGAGTAAAACTGCTCCATAGGAGTTTTAAGGCTGTCATCTTTCAGAAACAGATCATCAGGCCTATCTTCCGAGGAACCTCTGGCTGAGTTTGAACTGTCAACCGTTCAACTGGTAGTTGAGTGCTTATCCCTTTGCACCACCCAGGGACTCTACAGGCAGGGTTACAATGGGAATTTTTGTATATATTGTTTGCAATTACAGGAGAATTTCAATGGTATAGTACAGATTCCAAAATATGGAATGCCGAGTTGGAGTTTGTTGTTGGAATGTATGAACATTTAAATTTTTAATTGATATTGCCAATCTGAAATGACTATTCTTCATCCAAACTCTGGGAAATGTGTTCGCTTGACTCTCCGGACTCTGTTCCCATTTCCTTCACTGTGTCTTTCAGCCTCACTCCTGGGACGTGATTTTCCCTGGAGGTAAAGGACTACCCGATCCTCTTTGGGTTGAACCTTGGATTCTGCAGATGCAAGTGATGTTTCTCCAGGTCGGTAGCTTAACCTCTTCCATTTAGCTGGACCTGATAACATTGGGTATTTTCTCATGCCTTGGGCAAGTCATTTCACCTCCGTATACTTATCTATAGGATGGAAGTGCTATTTTCTGCCCTGCCTACCCACTCAGTTGTTTGGAGACTCAAATGAAAGTTGAGTGAAAGGTGTTTGGTGAAGTCCTCTACAGGTAGTTAGTGTTAATAAGCTAGAGAAATGACATCTTAATGATGGGGCTTGTCATCCTTTAGTGTTAAAGGAGGACCACGAGGGACTAGGATCTTCTCCAAAACTTTGAAATCACACTATTATACTTTAAGGTATTTACTCCCTTCCTTAATAGACTGGAAATATAGACTATTTCTATACTTTTTAGCTTTTTCCATTGGAATTTTCTACTTTGTGGACATTTGTCATCTCATTTGGTTTTCTTTTCTTTTCCCTACCACTTGTGCACAGACCTTCTCCCACCACAAATTTGGGAGAAATTAGGGAGTACAAATTTGGAGCACAGAATGTGTTTTCTAAATTGGATAGAAATGCGTAGTAGGTAAGACACTCTTGGAAAGGTATGCATCGTCTATGCACCTGCTCTCTTGCATGAGCAAGTACTAACAGGAAAATGACTAAATTGGAAAAAAAAGTCAGCTAATGTTTTTTGGACAGGTTCTGTGTTTAACATTTGCTGCATTTAATCCTTGCAACCACATTAGGATGTAAATAGCGTTATTATTCCCCTTGTGTAGATAAGGATACTGAAGCTCATAGAGTAACACTGATGGCAGGTGGTGGATCTAAGACTTGAGCTCAGGTACATCAGACTCCAAATTGCATGCTTTAAATTACTGTATCATATCACTTCCAAAAGTCATACACATGCAGTAGAGATCTAAGCTGGTATGTCCTGTGCAAGCAGAATTCCTCATACTGCCAAGTGCTTTGAGCCTCTGTGCTAACCCACTCCTTTTGTTGCCTCTTTTGCTTCCACACATTGGGATTCTTTTGATTTTCTTCCTTTATATTGCTATTTCCGCTTCCCATCTCCACAAAGCCGTATGCTTTCCTCTCTTCCTTGCCTTCAAAGAGGAAAGATTGTAGGGCATTTTGGACCTCAGTTCTGTCAAATCCTGAGCATACAACACCTCTCAGCTTTCACAGCACTAGTATCTGAACTTAGGATCTTTCCTGATACCATTGTTAGGAAACCTATCTTCACCCTACCTCCCCTCTTCCACTGCCAGTGGCAAGACAAACATGTCACCAGCATTGGGCACATAGTGCCCTTGAGAAGATATGTCCTGATTAGGGATCTTTTCAGGCTGGTCCTTCTTTTTCCAGCTCTTTGAAATCTCTCCTTTCTGCCTAGCTCTTACTCTGATATCAGATTAGAGCTTTACCTCATGTCTGTTGGCCCCAGAGAAGGAGGACCCTCTGCCTAATTTCTCACTTCCTACTCAGTGAAGGTTAAATGTTCTTATGGGCATCTTTAGGTCCTCAGACTCCTGACTGAACCCAATCTATCAAACTCCAGGCTGTTCTCAACCAACATTTGTCTTACTTCTTGTTTCTGCCTTTTTTCTCCTTTGACTCACTGATTTTCAGGATGCCTGACTCTGCCTCTCTCCCTTTTAATAATTCAATAAATTAGGCTACGTCCTAGTTTGTTGCATAATGCCTGAGATCTTAAAAGCTTGCAAGCAGCCATCCAAAGCATGACAATTGGTCTCTATTTGCCTACAGCAAATGAGGAAGAAGGAGAGTCAGGACTAGGAGGAGGAGGTGGAACGTATGGCTAATTGCCCCCATGAACAACTGCCTCCTTTGCCATGAGACCAGAAGTGGATGGTGCCTGACTACCATTACCGAACAGTTTGATCAAAGATTCTATAGAAGAAATCTTGGTTAAAAGAGGGAAGAAGCAAAACAGTATTTCAAATTCTTATGCACTAGAGTCTTTTTAGAGCAATGGAGACTGGATGAACCCCAGAAACTATTGCTCTGAGATAATCTTTAAACCTTAAACCAAAGATACCCCTTGAAATCTTCTTAAAACCAAAAAATGGTCTAGCTTAACTAGTAAAAAACGTCTGTCTTGAGCATTATGCTCTTTTAAGAACTATATGGAATCAAAGTGACAACAGTAACTTGAAAGATTAGATAGGAACCTTAGGGGGCAGTGAGTTTGTGTTAATGTGGGGAGGAACAACTCAGAAAAGAAGGGTGAGAATGGTTGCACAGCTCAAAGAATGTAATCAATGTCTCTGAATGGTACATGTAGAAATGGTTGAATTAGTTTATGTTTTGCTGTGTATATTTACAACAACAAAACAAACAAAAAGAATAGTAAAAAAACATAATTCAGTGAATTAGATTTTCAAGTTGTCGGTTCCTCCTGGTGTCTCCCTTACCTGTGACCAACCAGCATTTGTAGGTGCAGCATTTAACAGAGAAAGTACAGACCATGCATTCTGGATTGGAAGAAAGGGTGCTTTCTTGTGTTCACTTGTTCCCTTGCTGACTTGGTTTCCTGGAGGGGATCATTCTGTGGACCTCAGTTGCAGGATGTAGGGTGTGCCCTTTAAAGGTAGGGGCCAGTGTCCAGAACAGTGCCTTGTGTAGATGCTTCAAAAGTGTTTCATAGACAATCAAAAGAAGAGAGAGGGAAAAATAGGAGAGGTGAAGTTTTCTGAATTTTGAGATGGAGAAAAGGAAAAGATAGAATCAGGAAAAGGAAGGAAGATTAATGAAGATGTTGCCCCCAGAGTCCTTGTTCCCAAAGACTCCTCAACCTGCCTACCCGTGACCTTGATAAAGGAGATTCAGGGTCCTGAAAGGGTTTGGAGGTCTGCCAGGGAGTTAAAATCAGGCTTTCATCTTCTGAGGAAGGAGGTCAGCTGGAGGTATGGACACAGCCTCAGAAATGTGCTGGTTCCTATCTACCTCCAGTGGGAATTGGTGAAAGGAAGGGAGACCCAGGAGTCTTGCACTCCTACATGGTAGAGCTCTGGGGAGATTGGTCTCATGGTCTTCCCAGGAGGGCACAACATTATTGATGTTGTCACTGAGTCTGTGTCCAGGAGCCTGTGGAGACCTGGGCTTCAAAGGTGTAAACTGTTACACCCAGGAAGGGGATTAGAGCCATCTAATGACAGGAGTGGAGGTGTGTTCACATACATGTATGTGCTCTATATGTGTGTGCTCTGTGTGCATCTGTATGTAGGCTTATGTGGGCCTGCCTGGTGGGAAAAGGAATGGCCTCTGACATCCCTGCAGGTGTATATCTGTGTGTGTGACTGTGTCTAGGTGCAGGTGTGATATCATGGTGAAGGGGTTAAGGTACAGCTTCTGAAGCCAGCCCGACTGGTTTTAGATGCTGAGTCTACATCTTCCAAGCTGTGTGAACCTGTGCAATATTTTACCTTTCTAAGGTTCACTCTTTTTTTCCTGTTTGTATTATTGTACTTTAGATGAAGGTTTACAGAACAAACTAGTTTCTTATTAAATAATTAATACACATATTATTTTGTGACATTGATTACCAGCCCTATGACATGTCAACATCCTCCCTTTTCCACTTGGGTTCCCTATTATCAGCATTCTTGTCCCCTCCTGCCTTCTCTTCCTTGCCCCGGGGCTGGTGTGCCCCTTTAGTCTTGTTTTATGGGCCTATCTTAACCTTTGGCTTAAGGGTGAACCTCAGGAGTGACATCATGACTGAGCTGAAAGGGTGTGTGGGGACCATACTCTTGAGGTTTCTCCAGTCTCTGACATGCCAGTAAGTCTGGTCTTTTTTTGTGAGTTAGAATTTTGTTCTAAAATTTTCTTTGTCCTGGACCCTCTGTCCCAGACCCTCTATTGTGATCCCTGTCAGATCAGTCAGTCGTGGAAGCCAGACACCCACTAGTTGTGCTGGACTCAGTCTGGTGGAGGCTGCAGTAGTTGTGGTCCATAGTCCTTTGAACTAATCTTTCGCTTGTTGTCTTTGGTTTTCTTCATTCGACCTTGCTCCAGACAGGTTGAGACTATTGGAGTATCTTAGATGGCTGCTCAGAAGCTTTTAAGACCCTAGACGCTACTCACCGAAGTAGAATGTAGGAAATTTTCTTTGTAAATTATGTTATGCCAATTGAGTTAGATGTTCCCCCAAACCATGGTCTCCATAGCTCTCAGCCCAGTAATTTGGTCCATCAAGGAGTTTCAATTTGTCTGTGGAGCTTCTATGGCCTTGCCTTCGTCAAGTTGTGCTGGGTTCCCCAGTATTGTGTACTGTCTTACCCTTCACCAAAGTTATCGCTTATCTATTGCCTATTTAGTGTTTTTCCATCCCCACGCCTCCCGTCCCTCATAACCATCAAAGATTGTTTCTTTTTGTGTGCAAACCTTTTCATGAATTTTTATAGCAGTGATCTCATACAGCATTTGTCCTTTTGTGATTGACTCATTTCACTCAGCATAATGCCCTCCAGATTCATCCATGTTATGAGATGCTTTGCAGATTCATCATTGTTCTTTATCGTTGTGTAATACTCCATTGTGTGTATGTACCACAGTTTGTTTACCCATTCATCTGTTGATAGGCATCTACGTTGTTTCCATGGTGCTATTGTGAACAATGCTGCAATGATCATGGGTGTGCATATGTCTATATGTGTGACACTTTATATTTCTCTAGGATATATTCCTAGGAGTGGGATTGCTGGATCATATGGTATTTCTACTCTAGCTCTCTAAGGAAGTGCCTATCGTTTTTCAAAGTGGTTGTACTACTTTGCATTCCCACCAGCAGTGCACAAGAGTTCCAGTCTCCCCACAGGCTCTCTAACGTCTGTTATTTTTTGTGTTTTTGATTCCTGCCAGTAACTCTGGGGTGACATGCTATCTCATTGTGGTTTTGAGTTGCATTTCTCTAATGGCTAGTGATCACAAGCATTTCTTCATGTGTGTTTGCTGCTTGAACATCTTTGGTGAGGTGTCTGTTCATTTCCTTTGCTGATTTTTAAATTGGATTATTTGTCTTTTTGTTTTAGAAATGTTGGATTTTCCTGTAGATTAGAGATTAGACCTTTGTCGAATTTGTAATAGCCAAAATTTTTTCCCCAATCTGTAGGTTCTTTGGAAACCCTGGTGGAATAGTGGTTAAGTGCTATGGCTGCTAACCAAGAGGTCAACAGTTCAAATCCGCCAGGCACTCCTTGGAAACCGTATGGGGCAGTTCTACTCTGTCCTATAGGGTCGCTATGAGTCGAAATCAACTCGACGGCAACAGGTTTTTTAGGGGTTATTAGTGCCCCCACTCCCTGCACTTCTGGCATTGAGAACTTGGCCTTGATAATCAATTTAGGACGATCTTGCTGGACTCCCAAATCCTTCTTGTTTTACCTGGGTCAGAATCACCTGGGATGCTTATGTCAGATGCATATTCCACTCACACCTCCAAAATTTCAGAATCAGTAGGTCTGGGGTGAGGGTGAGGGCTAGACTTTCGGGCATTATGAACAAGCACCCTAGGTGATTTTAATGCAGGTAGTCTGCAGGCCACACTTAGAGAATCTCGGACCTAAGTCATCTTTTAAAAAGCCAGACAACTCGAGATTGCCAAGAGGGAAATATTATCCTTCCCTTTGGAAAGTCTGAGCCAGCTGGGAAGTCTTCAGAGGAACACAACTGCTGTAAGAAAGGTGACTCTGGAAAAGACAAATACCAAAAGCCTAACATGAACACTGGGAAGAAGTTTCCATGATTCTTACTGTCTTTGAGATATATTTGAGATGTCATATTTCTTTCTTCCCTCTTAATTTTATAAAAATTACTAGCAACCAGTTTTGTCTTTTCTCCTTTAGCCCAGAATCCTCAAGGGGCTACAGCCTGAGTCCCTAACAGCTCCCTGAGTCCCCCCAGCCCCCGCCTCCTGTAGGTCCCTCTGCAACGTCATTCAAGACTGCTATTTTTTTTGTCTCTTCCTCTCTCCCCCTCCTCCCTACACCACACACAACACTAAGAATTCCTTCAGGGCGGAGGATATCTGATTTCTCCCAAACACCAAGCACAGGGCATGGCCCAGGGGGGACAGTTAGGAAATGTTTGTTGGAATTAGGAAATGAGCTAAGGGAGGAAGGGCTGGGTGGGCTGGAGATGCTTCCAGGAGAACAGAGAATCATTTGGAGTAACAAGATGGTAACAGAAACCTGAGGCCTTTGAGGGTAGAGGGAGAGCTACATGGGAAACAAGAATAGCTATAATTTCATGACCACCAAACCATGGGTAGGAGTACACGGAAGAAGTACAGCCTGAACGATTCTTAGAAGCAAGGATGGCGAGACTTCATCTCACACACTTTGGACATGTTATCAGCAGGGATCAGCTCCTAGAAGAGGACATCATGCTTGGTAGAGGGTCAGCAAAAAAGAGGAAGACCTTAAACGAGGCTGACACAGTGGCTGCAGCAATGGGTTCAAACACAGCAATGATTGTGGATGGTGCAGAACCGTGCAGTGTTTCATTCTGTTGTACATAGGGTCGCTGTGAGTCAGAACCAACACGACAGCATCTAACAACAACAACCATGGCACAGGCACCCCTTGTCTCTTTCGAAAGCCCTCTTGAGTAACTATTATTATCCCCTGTTCATAGATGAAACTGCCAAGGCAGTATTAAGAATCTGAGTTCTGAGCTCCTAGTTCCTGGGTTTAAGTCTTGACTATACTACTTACTAGCTGATTGACCTTGGGTAAGTTGCTTAACTATAAAATAAGAGTAATGATATCTATCTGGGGTTGTTGTAAGAATTGTTTAAGAAAACACACATAAAGTGCTTAGAACAATGGTCTGGCACATAGTAAGTCTCAATACATTTTGGTTACACGTAGGGGAAACAAAGTCATCATCAGGGATAAATGAGAAAATTGGGGTTTGAGCATCAAATATGTGCTCTTAACCACTTAGCTCCAACTCCCTCAGTTACCCCAATGCACAGCATCTTGTCCCTGGTGGACACCCACTGCCTTCCTCTTTTCCTCAGCCAGCTTTTCTCTGACCCTTAATTAACGTAATACGAAAGTTAAGTGTACATATGTTAAATTTATCAAATAACATTTTGTTTTGCTACTCATTATCTAAAGTGTGTGAATTTAGCACTTTCTAGTTCTCTTTACCAAAAACAAATGCTCTAATATTACTTGTACGTGGTGCTAGATATCACCCTTCAGCCCCAAATCAGGGGTCTATGGACCAGCTTCCTTTAAAAAAACTTTTAATTCCTTCTCTTCTCCTGCCTCCCTGTGGCCAGAACACGTTACAGCCAGCATTTCCACTTGCTTTGGCAGGGCTGCAGAAACCCTGGTGACCTAGTGGTTAAGTGCTAAGGCTGCTAACCAAAAGGTAGGCAGTTGGAATCCGCCAGGCGCTCCTTGGAAACTCTATGGGGCAGTTCTACTCTGTCCTATAGGGTCGCTATGAGTCGGAATCGACTTGACAGCAGTGGGTTTTTTTTTTTTTTGGTAGGTTCTTTTGTTACTCTTCTGGTGAAGCCTTTTGATGAGCATAAGTGTTTAATTTTTAGAAGATCCCAGTTTTCTAGCTTAATTTCTGGTGTTTGTGTGTTGTTAGTTTATGGTTTGTATCCTGTTAATGCCAGGTGTTAGGGCCTCTAGTGTTGATCCTATTTTTTCTTCTCTGAACTTTATAGTTTTTGGTTTTATATTTAGGTCTTTGATCCATTTTGAATTAGTTTTGTGTACGGTGTGAGGTATGGGTCTTGTTTCATTTTTTTGCATATGGATATCCAGTTTTGCCAGCACCATTTGTTAAAAAGACTGTCTTTTCCCCATTTAATGGACTTTGGGCCCTTGTCAAAGATCAGGCGACCCTAGCTGGATGAATTTACATCTGGATTCTCAGTTATGTTCCATTGGTCAATGTATCTGTTATTGTTCCAGTACCAGGCTCTTTTGACTACCGTAGGTGTATAATAGGTTCTGGGGTCAAGTATTGTGAGTCCTCCTACTTTATTCTTTTTCTTCAATAGTACTTTACTTATCTGGGTCCTTGTCCCTTTTCATATAAAGTTAATGATTAGTTTTCCCATCTCTTTAAAGAATGCTGTTGGTATTTGGATTGGGATTGCATTGTATTTGTAGATTGGTGTGGGTAAAATTGACATTTTTACAATGTTGAGTCTACCGATTCATGAGCATGGTAAGTTTTTCCATTTATGTAGGTTTCTTTTAGCAGTGTTTTGTAGATTTTTTTGTATGGGTCTTTTACATCGTTGGTTAGATTTATTCCCAAGTATTTTATTTTTTTTCGGGGCTATTATAAATAGTATTGTTTTCCTGATTTCCTTTTCATCATTCTTTATTGGTGTATAGGCATTCAATTGATTTTTATGTTGATCTTGTATCCTGCTAGTTTGCTGAGCCTTTCTGTTAGTTCTAGTAGCCTTCTCATGGAGTCTTTTGGTTTTCTATATATAGTACCATATCATCTGCAAATACAGACAGTTTAACTTCTTCCTTACCAATTTGGATGTCCTTTATTTTTTTTTTTCTTGCCTTATTGCTCTACCTAGAACTTCCAGCACAATGTTAAATAGGAGTGGTGATAAAGGGCATCCTTATCTTGCTCCTGCTCTCAAGGGAAATATTTTCACTCTCTCTCCAGTAAGAATAATGTTGGGTGTTGGTTTTGCAGAAATGCCCTTTATTATATTGAAGAGTTTCCCTTCTATACCTATTTTACTGAGAGTTTTTATCAGGAATGGGCATTGGACTTTGTCAAATGGCTTTTTCTGTGTCTTTTGAGATGATAATGTGATTCTTTTCTTTCCTTTTATTTATGTGGTGGATTACAGTGACTGATTTTCTAATGTTGAACCATCCTTGCGTACCTGGTATGAATCCTACTTGGTTGTGGTGTGTTGTTTTTTTGATATGATGCTGAATTCTACTGGCTAGAATTTTGTTCAGAATTTTTGCATCTATATTCATGAGAGATATTGGTCTGTAATTTTCTTTTTTGTTGTGTCTTTGCCTGGTTTTGGTATCAGGGTTATGCTGGCTTCATGGAATGAATTTGGATGTATTGCTTCCTTTTCTATTTTCTGAAATATTTTGAGTGGTACTGGTGTAAGCTCTTCTCTGAATGTTTTGTAGAATTTTCCAGTGAAGCCATCTGGGCCAGGGCTTTTTTGTTGTTGGGAGTTTTATTTTTTTTTTTAATGTACCTTTTTAATCTCTTCTCTTGTTATGGGTTTGTTCAGATTTTCAACATCATTTTGCATTAGTTTGGGTAGGTAGTGTGTTTCTAGAAAGTTGTCCATTTCTTCTAGAGTTTCAAATTTGTTGGAGTATAGTTTTTCATAATATTCTACTATGATCCTTTTTTATTTCAGTTGAGTCTGTTGTAATGTCACCCATTTCATTTCTTATTTGGGTTTTTTGCATCGTCTCCTGTTTTTCTTTTGGCCAGTGGTTTGTTGATTTTGTTAATCCTTTCAAAGAATCAGCTTTTGGTTTTGTTGATTCTTTCTGTTGCTTTTCTATTCCCTCTTTTGTTTCTGCTCTGATCTTTATTATTTCCTTTCTTCTGGTGGCTGTGGGCTTTTTTTGCTGTTCTCTTTCTATTTGTTCTAGTTGTATAGCTAATGCTTTGAATTTGTTCCTTTCTTCTTTTTGGATGTGTGCATCTATTGCTATAAATTGACCTCTGAGGACTGCCTGTGCTGTGTCCCAAAGGTTTTGATATGATGTGTTTTCATTCTCACCTGATTCTAGAAATTTTTTGATTCCATCTCTGATTTCTTCTATTACCTAGTGGTTTTCAAGCAGGGTGTTATTCAATTTCCATGTAATTGATTTTTTTTCCTTGCTCTTCTTTGTGTTAATTTTTACTCTGATGGGATTGTGGTAAGAGAAGATACTTTGCATTTTCTCAACGTTTTGGATTTTTTTGAGTGTTTATCTGTGACATAAGATATTCTCTGTGACATAAAATATTATGGCGAACATTTCATGTGCGTTGGCAAAGAATGTGTACTTTGCAGCTGTTGGATGTAGCGCTCTGTATATACCTCGGAGGTCAAGATGGCTGATTGTGCTTTTTAGCTCTTCTGTATCTTTGTTGAGCTTCTTTCTAGATGTTCAGTCCTTTACCAAGAGTGGTGTGTTGAAGTCTGCTACTATTATTGTGAAACTGTCAATTTCTCTTTTCAGTGCTGTTAGAATTTGTTTTATATACTTTGGAGTCCTGTCATTGGGTGCATAGATGTTTATTCTAGTTATGTCTTCATGATGGATCATCCTTTAATCATTATATAGTGCTCTTCTTTGCCTTTTATGGTGGATTTTGTTTTAAAGTCTGTTTTTTCTGAGGTTAGTATTGCTGTTCCTGCTCCTTTTTGGTAGCTGCTTGCTTGATATGTTTTTTCCATCCTTTGATTTTTAGTAAATTTACATCTTTGTTTTTAAGGTGGGTCTCTTGTAGACAGAGTTTTTTTTTCTTTTTATCCATTCTGTCACTCTCTGTCTCTTTATGGGTGCATTAGGCCATTTACATTCAATGTCATTATTGATAGGTGTGAGTTTATTGCTGTCATTTTGTAGTGCTTTTTTTGTTGTGCTGACACTTTCTTTGTTCCTCATACTCTTCTGTGCTGAATTGCTTTTGTTTATGGATTTTTTTTCCATTTCTTTTGTTTTTTTTCCCCGAGGCTTTATGTTTTTCTTCTTCATTTTTATGAGTAGATTTGTTAACTTTCTTTTGGTTACCTTGGTGTTTACCCTTATCTTCCTAGGTTTGAACCAGTGTATTATTCCTTTGTATCACCTTGCCTTCCTCTCCATTAGAAAGTTCTATACCTACACAATTTGTTCCCTCTTTTGTTGATCTGATGTTGTTGTCATTTACAGATTAACCCCCCTGGTTCCCTGTTGTAATTCTTTTGGTTTTGGATAGTCCTTGAGAGTTCATTTCCTAGATTGGTGTCTGGCTGATATGAGCTTGTGTCCTAGATTCAGGCTGTGGTCTGATATTGCTTGTTCTCAAACTGAAGGACTTCCTTTAATAATTCTTGTAAGTTTGGTTTGGTTTCTACATACTCCCTTAATTTCTATTTATCTGGAAATGTCCCAATCTCACAACAATATCTGAATGAGAGTTTTGCAGGATATACTATTCTTGGTTGGCAATTTTTTTCTTTCAAGTTTCTATATGTATCATTCCATTCCCTTCTTGTCTGCAGGGTTTCTGCTGAATAATGAGAGCTTAGTCTTCTTGTTTCTCCTCTGTATGTGTCTTTTCGTTTTTCTCAAGCTGTTCTCAGGATTCTTTCTTTGTCTTTGGTTTTAGTGAGTGTGATTATGATATGCCTTGGTGTCTTTCTTTTGAAGTCTGTCCTTTATGGGATTCAATGAGCTTCTTGGGTGGTCAGCTTTTCATCTTTCATAATATTAGGGAAATTTTCTGTCAGCAATTCTTCAGTGATCCTATGTTTTCCGTTTTCTCACCCTGTTCTGGAACTCCAATCACTTGCAAGTTTTTCTTTTGATTGTATCTCACATAATTCTCAGGGTTTCTTCATTTTTCTTCAAATAAATTTGTACCCAAGTGTTTGTCTTCAATTTCACTCATCCTGTCTTCCATTGTTTCAAACCTGCTCCTCAGCCCTTCTATGACACTGTCCATTTCTATAATCTTGTTGTTTATCTTTTGGGTTTCTAATTATTGTTTTTGCATGATTTCTGGTTTTGAATTTATTTTGACTTCTTTTTTTCTGTCTTTGAGACATTTAGTAGTTATTTTCTTTGTTTCTTATTTGTAGATTTGTTTGTTTCATCCTGCTTTTTTGTTTTATTTGGTTATGTCTAAGCAGGCAGGTTGTGCATTCTTTGTTGTTTATTCATCTGTGGACATAATACTTTTCACCTCCGTGTCCAATGGGTAGGGCTAGTTGCTCAGCTATGGTGCAGCAGGGCAGGTGCAGCTGAAGGGTAGGGGCTGGACTGGGTTGTTTCTGGTACATACTAGTGGTGACAGGGCAGGCCAGGAATCACTGCAGGGCAGGTTCTGGTAGGCCACACCTGTGCTGCTTGGAAGTGTGATGTTCAGCACACAGTGAAGATAGGCAGAAAAGAGGGGGGAGGCTGTGATGTATGGAGCTAAGATGGGTATGGAAAAGAAGAGAGAAACAGGAGCCAAAAACAAACAAACAAAAAAGGCACACACACACACACACACACGCAAGTGTGCTAAGGGATCTTTTCATTGGATTGGAGAGATAAGAAACCGAGACATGTAGAAAAGAAAAAGAAAAGCAAAAAAAAAAAAAAAAAAGTAAAGAAAACAAACCTCCAGGGCTCCCACTTGTGTGAATGCAAAGACTAGGGAAGTGGCTCCCATGCCATGCAGCACAGTCTGGGTAGAAGGCCCTCCCAACTGAGAAAAACAAAACAAAATGAACAAAACAAAACAACAGCAAAAAAGAAAATGGCCCCAGGGATCCCACCGACATGGCTGTGCAGAGTGAGGAAGTGGCTCCCAAGCCAGACTGTACAACCCAGCTAGAAGGGGCTCCCAAACCACGAAAAGAAAAAGAAAACAAACAAAACAAATAACCAAAGCCCTGGGGATCCCAGCTGAGTGGTGTTTCACAGCCTTTCAAGAAGAAGCAAGCTGGCATACGGAGCCAGGTGTTTGAGAGAAAGGAGGGGGAGTTGGTGAGAGGCAGGGAGAAAACCAAAAGAAGCCAAAAAAAGTAACAGCAGCAACAAACAAATGGCACTGATGGAGCTGGCCATTGTGAGCAGGTGAATCCAAGATGCATGAGGCTAGGCCCGGTGCTTCCTGGCCAAGAGTCTGTGGCTGGTGGGAAGCTGTGGGGGCCCAGAGAGAGGAAGAAGGGCGGGGATTGGCAAAGAGTATACAGCTGGTTACTAGGTGCTCTGTCTCCTGCTAGGAGCTCCATGAAGCTACTTTTCTACACCCGTCTGCTGATCTCCGACAGGAGTCCAAGATGGTGAATCTGTACTGTGTTAGCTGACTGGGGGACCTCGGCATCTCTCCTCACTGTTTCCTGTCGGTTTCTTATTCCATTTGGTTGATTTCTTTATATCTTCCTTTGATGCTTAAGGTTCCAGGATTGATGGTTATGTTTGTTTCACTTAGTTTTCTGTGTCTTTGCTGTGGCGTGATGGCTTGGCACTTCTGTCTATAGCACCATTTTGCCCAAATTTCTTGACATAGACAAGTGAGCTCTTCCAGCTCTGCATCCATTTGTTGAAACATCTGAATTGGTGTTCTGTCAATTCCTGGAGCCTTGATTTTTGCCAGTGCCTTCAGTGCAGCTTGGACTGCTTTCTTCAGTATCATCGGTTCCTGATCATATGCTACCTCCTGAAACTGTTGAACGTTGACCAATTCTTTTTGGTATAGTGACTCTGTGTATTCCTTCCACCTGCTTTTGATGTTTCCTGAGTTGTTTAATATTTTCACCATAGAATTCTTCAATATTGTAACTCAAGACTTGGATTTTTTCTTCAGTACTTTCAGCTTAAGAAATGCCGAGCATGGCACCCTTTGAAATCTTTTGTTCAGCTCTTTGACTTTATCATCTCCTCCTTTTGTTTTAGCTACTTGACGTTTAAGAGCAAGTTTCAGTCTCCCCTGACATCCATTTTGGTCTTTTCTTTCTTTCCTGTCTTTGTAATGACTTCTTGCTTTCTTCATGTATGATGTCCTTGATGTCATTCCACAGCTCCTCTGGTCTTCAGTTGTTAGTGTTCAATATGTCAAATCTGTTCTTGAGATGATCTCTAAATTCAGGTGGAATATACTCAAGGTCATACTTTGGCTGTCATTGACTTGTTCTAATTTTCTTCAGTTTCAACTTGAACTTGGATAGGAGTAATTGATGGTCTGTTCCTTAGTTGGTCCTGGGCCTTGTTCTGACTGATGATATTGAGCTTTTCTATTGTCTCTTTCCACAGAGGGGTAGTTGATTTGATTCCTGTGTATTCCATCTGGCTAGGTCCATGTATATAGTCACTGTTTATGTTGGTGAAAAAAGGTATTTGCAATGAAGAAGTCACTGGTCTGGAAAAATTCTATCATGAGATCTCCAGCATGATTTCTATCACCAAGACTACTTTTTCCAACTACCGGTCCTTCTTTTTTTCCAGGTTAGGCATTCCAATCAGTAGTCATTATCAGTGCATCCTGATTGCATGTTTGATCAATTTCAGACTGCAGAATTTGGTAAAAATCTTAATTTCTTCCTCTTTGGCCTTACTGGTTGGTGCATAAATTTGATTTATAGTCATATTAACTGGTCTTCCTTGTAGTCGTATGGATATTATCCTATCACTGACAGTGTTGTACTTCAGGATAGATCTTGAAATGTTCTTTTTGATGATGAATGCAATGCCATTCCTCTTCAAGTTGTCAATCCTGGCATAGTAGACCACATGATTGCCCAATTCAATACTAAATTACTAGACCCTGTAATTAACAAATTTATTTATTTAATATCTGTCTGGACATTCATCACATTATTTATTGTACTTGATTAAGTGTGAGAAATCTATGGCACATAAATAGAAAAAGGAAGGGTACGAATATTCTAGGCCAGTACCCTGAAAACCAAATTATTGGTTGGAAATAGTGGTGAATGCCATGTGTGCCCATACCAACATGAAGGTTACTACAAATTAGGTTTGTTTCTTGGCTTGGAGGAGATAGTGACAACAAAGGCAGGGACCTTGACGTTGGATCTTAGGTGTCGCTGTGTTCCATTAGACCATTATACACCTTTTGATATGTATTTAAGTCCAAAAGACTTAAATTCAACTTCAGGTCCTGCCACTGACAAGACTGCAACCCAGAAAGGCTGATAGTTGTGAGAACCTGATGAAATAATTGAGACAAAATGAATCCAGAGAAGTATAAGCCTTACAATACTATTGATATTGAGAGTGCATAATCCTTGAAGGATTGATGAAGCAACTAATTTATACTCATGTATTTGTGTCTCATTTGAGTTGTGTAATAGTTATTAGTGCTATTCACAAAAATATTTTTGGGTCTCAACCTTATATGCCCATGTTTGGATTGTGCTTCCTGGCTCCCTTGTGGTTGTGTGGGGTCACGGGATTAGTTATTAGTAAATTGTGGGCACAAGTAGTGTAGGGCACTCATAACGAGAATGTAAAATTTTCAAGAGTCTTCCTCTGCTTCTGATAAAGTTATGAGTAATGTTTAGAATGGTGGCTGCTCTATCAGCTTGGGCCTCTGAATGTCTAAACCGAGTAGCACCTTTATACTTTTCTGTTATGAACATACAATGAGAAGTAAAACTTTAGTTTTAAGATCTGAGATTTTGAGGTTGTTTGTTTCCATGGCATAGCCTAGCTCATCTTGACCTATACATTGCTCTTTCCAGGATATAAAGGGCATGTCAGTGAGTGTCCTAGCCATCTGGAGAAAGGAGGAATTAAGGGGCAAAGGAGACAGGTACTGAGAATGCACTCTGTCATCACATTGTGATGGGGAAGTGGCAGGGAGGGCATCTGCTTTGTAGATGCTTTAATCTTGCCAGCCTTGCTCTCCCTGTTATCAAATTGTTCAGAAGACTTGAGCCTCAAAGAACTTTTCCCAGTTCCTCAAATAAATCTCAGCATTTATTGCTTCTACCTGTGTAAGTGGTTTCCACTCTTTCAAATATTCTGCCAATTTCTTCGTTCCTGGTAACTTTATCTCTCAAAATTTAGTCTATCATTCAGAATGTTCTTAGTTATCTTGCTCCAAGAAGTTTTTCCTAGTTCTCCAAAACCAAGGAATTTATTCTTCTTTAGTACTGGCCATAGTCAGTTTTATAGAACAGTTATTTGAGGGATAGCCTTATTTTCCTATATGGTGCCGATTGATTGTTTTTCTGAAATCTGGATTCCTAGCAGTACCGAGTCTGGGACTGAACATATATTTTGTCAAGGTCATGGATAGAAACTAAGTGTTCTGACTCCAACGCCAATGCTCTTGCTGCTATCCAACACCACCTGTCATGACATCTTTGGATGCTATGTGGAAAATAGCTAAGAGGGAAGGATAACCTGACAGTCTCTTAGGTCATCTCCCAATTTTTTTTTTTTTATTGTGCTTTAAGTGGAAGTTTACAAATCAAGTCAGTCTCTCATACAAAACTTTATATACACCTTGCCATATATTCCTAACTGCTCTCCCCCTAATGAGACAGCACACTCCTTCCCTCCACTGTCTCTTTTCTTGTCCATTTGGCCAGCTTCTGACCCCTCTGCCCTCTCATCTCCCCTCCAGACAAGACTTGCCAACATAGTCTCATGTGTCTACTTGATCCAAGAAGCTCATTCTTCACCAGTATCATTTTCTATCCCATTGTCGAGTCCAATCCCTGTCTGAAGAGTTGGCTTTGGGAATGGTTTCTGTCTTGGGCTAACAGAAGGTCAGGGGACCATGACCTCTGGGGTCCTTCTAGTCTCAGTCAGACCATTAAGTCTGGTCTTTTTTATGACAATTTGAGGTCTGCATCCCACTGCTCTCCTGCTCCCTCAGGGGTCCTCTGTTGTGTTGCCTGTCAGGGCCATCATCGGTTGTAGCTGGGCACCATCTAGTTCTTCTGGTCTCAGGCTGATGTAGTCTCTGCCTTATGTGGCCCTTTCTGCCTCTTGGACTCGTAATTACGTTGTGTCTTTGGTGTTCTTCATTCTCCTTTGCTCCAGGTCGGTAGAGACAAATTGATGCATCTTAGATGGCCACTTGCTAGCATTTAAGACCCCAGACACCACTCTCCGAAGTGGGATGCAGAATGTTTTCTTAATAGATTTTATTATGCCAATTGACTTAGATGTCCCTCAAAACCATGGTCCCCAAACCCCCACCCCTGCAACACTGGCCTTCGAAGCATTTAGTTTATTTAGGAATCTTCTTTGCTTTTGGTTTAGTCCAGATGTCCTGATCTCTCCTGTACCCTGTGTTCTCTTTCCCTTCACCTAAAATAGTTCTTATCTACTATCTAATTAGTGGGTACACCTTTCTCTCCCTCCCTCACTCCCCCGTCTTGTAACCATCAAAGAATATTTTCTTCTCTGTTTAAACTATTTTTCGAGTTCTTATAATAGTGGTCTTATACAATATTTGTCCTTTTGCAACTGACTAATTTCACTCAGCATAATACCTTCCAGGTTCCACCATGTTATGAAATGTTTCACAGATTCCTCACTGCTCTTTATCAATGTGTAGTATTCCATTGTGTGAATATACCATAATTTATTTATCCATTCATCCGTTGATGGGCACCTTGGTTGCTTCCATCTTTTTGCTATTGTAAACAGTGCTGCAGTGAACATGGGTGTGCATATATCTGTTCATGTAAAGGCTCTTATTTTTCTAGGATATATTCCAAGGAGTGGGATTGCTGGGTAGTTCTATTTCTAGCTTTTTAAGGAAGAGCCAAATCAATTTCCAAAGTGGCTGTAACATTTTACATTCCCACCAGCAGTGTATAAGTGTTCCAGTCTCTCCATAATGTCTCCCACAGTTATTATTTTGTGTTTTTTGGATTAATGCCAGCCTTGTTGGAGTGAGATGGAATCTCATTGTAGCTTTGATTTACATTTCTCTAATGGCTAATGATCGTGAGCATTTCCTCATGTTAGCTACCTGAATGTCTTAAGTGAAGTGCCTGTTTATTTCATTTGCCTATTTTTTAATTGGGTTATTTGTCTTTTTGTAGTTGAGTTTTTGCAGTATCCTGTAGATTTTAGAGATCAGGCACTAATGGGAATGTCATAGCTAAAAACTTTTTCCCAGTCTGTAGGTAATCTTTTTACTCTTTTGGCGAAGTCTTTGGATGAGCACAGGTGTTTGATTTTTAGGAGCTCCCAGTTATCTAGTTTCTCTCCTGCATTGTTAGTAATGTTTTGTATACTGTTTATGCCATGTATTAGGGCTCCTAATGTTGTCCCTTTTTTTTCCACCATGATCTTTATTGTTTTAGATTTTATATTTAGGTCTTTGACCCATTTTGAGTTCCTTTTTTGTGCATGGTGTGAGGCATGGGTCTTGTTTCACTTTTTTGCAGGTGGATATCCAGTTATGCCAGTACCATTTGTTAAAAAGACTGTCTTTTCCCATTTAACTGACTTTGGGCCTTTGTCAAATATCAACTGCGCATATGTGGATGCATTTATGTTCGGATTCTCAGTTCTATTCCATTGGTCTATGTATCTGTTATTATACCAGTACCAGGCTCTTTTGACTACTGTGAGGGTATAATAGGTTGTAAAATCAGGTAGAGTGAGGCCTACTACTTTGTTCTTCTTTTCAGTAATGCTTTACTTATCTGGGGCCTCTTCCCCTTCCATATGAAACTGGTGATTTGTTTCTCCATCCCATTAAAAAATGCCATTGGAATTTGGATCAGGCTTGCCTTGTATCTATAGATTGCTTTTGGTAGAATAGAGATTTTTACAATGTTAAGTCTTCCTATCCATGAGCAAGGTATGTTTTTCTACTTCTGTAGGTCTCTTTTGGTTTCTTGCAGTAGTGTCTTGTAGTTTTCTTTGTACAAGACTTCTACATCTCTGGTAAGATTTATTCCTAAGTATTTCATCTTCTTGGGGGCTACGGTAAATGATATTGATTTGGTGATTTCCTCTTCGAAGTTTTTTTGTTGGTGTGGAGGAATCCAACTTATTTTTGTCTGTTTATCTTGTATCCTGATACTCTACTGAGCTCTTCTATTAGTTTCAGTAGTTTTCTTGAGGAGCCTTTAGGGTTTTCTGTGTGTAAGATCATGTCATCTGCAAATAGAGATAATTTTACTTCTTCCTTGCCAATCTGGATACCCTTTATTTTTTCATCCAGCTTAATTGCTCAGGGTAGGACCTCCAGCAAAATGTTGAATAAAAGTGGAGATACAAGGCATCCTTGTCTGATTCCTGATCTCAAGGGGAATGCTTTCAGACTCTCTCTATTTAGGATGATGTTGGCTGTTGGTTTTGTATAAATGCCCTTTATTATGTTGAGAAATTTTCCTTCTATTCCTATTTTGCTGAGAGTTTTTGTCATGAATGGATGTTAAACTTTGTCAAATGCCTTTTCTGCATCAATTGATAAAATCGTGTGATTCTTGTCTTTTGTTTTATTTATATGATGGATTACATTGATTATTTTTCTAATGTTGAACCATCCTTGTATACTGGTGTGAATCCCACTTGGTCATGGTGAATTATTTTTTTGATATGTTGTTGAATTTTATTGGCTAGAATTTTGTTGAGGATTTTTGCCCCTAAGTTCATGAGGGATATAGGTCTGTAATTTTCTTTTTTCGTGGTGTCTTTTTTTTTTTTTTTTTTGGCCTGGTTTTGGTATCAGGAATATGTTGACTTCATAGAATGAGTTTGGGAGTGTTCTGTACTTTTCTATGCTCTGAAATACCTTTAGTAGTAGTGGAGTTAACTTGTTTCTGAAAGTTTGGTAGAATTCTGGAGTGAAGCCATCCAAGCCAGGGCTTTTTTTTTTTGTTGGGAGTTTTTTGATTACCTTTTTAGTCTCTTGTTATGGGTTTATTTAGTTGTTCTACCTCTTTTTGTTTCAGTTTAGGTAGGTAGTGTGTTTCTAGAAATTCATCCATTTCTTCTAGGTTTTCAAATTTGTTAGAGTACAATTTTTCATAGTAATCTCATTTGATTCTTTTAATTTCAGTTGGGTCTGTTGTAATATCGCGCATCTCATTCCTTATTTGGGTTATTTGCTCCCTCTACTGTTTTTGTTTTGTCAGTTTGGCTAATGGTTTATCAATTTTGTTATTTTTTTTCAAAGAACCAGCTTTTGGTCTTGTTAACTCTTTCAATTGTTTTTCTGTTTTCTATTTCATTTAATTCTGCCCTAATTTTTATTGTTTGCTTTCTTCTGGTGCCTGAGGGTTTCTTTCATTGCTCTCTTTCTATTTGTTCAAGTTGTAGGGATAATTCTTTGATTATGGCCCTTTTTTCTTTTTGTGTGTGTGAATTTATGGATATCAATGGACTGCTGAGCACTGCTTTTGCTGTATCCCTAAGGTTCTGATTCTATAAATTCTACAAATTTCTTCATTCCATCCTTAATGTTTTCTATAGCCCAGTCTTTTTTGAGCAGGGTGTTGTTCAGTTTCCAAGTGTTTGATTTCTTTTCCCTGCTTTTTCTGTTATTGATTTCTACTTTTACAGCCTTATGGTCAAAGAAGGTGCTTTGTAATTTTTCAATGTTTTGGATTCTGCTAAGACTTGCTTTATGACCTAATATGTGGTCTATTCTAGAGAATGTTCCATGTGCACTAGAAAAGAAAGTATACTTGACTGCTGTTGGTTGGAGTGTTCTGTATATGTCTATAAGGTCAAGTTCGTTGATTGTGGCATTTAAATCTTCCATGTTTTTATTGAGCTTCTTTCTGGATGTCTTGTCCTTCACCAAAAGTGGTGTGTTGAAGTCTCCTACTATAAGTGTGGAGCTGTCTATCTCACTTTTCAATGCTGATAGAGTTTATCTATCTTGCAGCCCTTTCACTGGGTGTATAAATATTTAATATGGTTATATCCTCCTGATATATTGCCCCTTTAATCATTATGTAGTGTCCTTCCTTATCTGTTGTGGTTCATTTAACCTTAAAGTCTATTTTGTCAGAAATTAATATTGGCACTCCTGCTCTTTTTTGATTGTTGTTTGCTTGATATATTTTTTTCCATCCTTTAAGTTTTAGTTTGTTTGTGTCTCTAAGTCTAAGGTGTGTCTCTTGTAGGCAACATATAGACGGATCTTGTTTTTTAATCCATTCTGCTACTCTCTGTCTCTTTATTGGTGCATTTAGTCCATTTACATTCAGGGTAATTATGGATAGGTATGAATTTCGTGCTCTCATTTTGATGTCTTTTTTTGTGTGTTGTTGACAGCTTCTTTTTCCCACTTAATATTTTCTGCTAAGTAGCTTATCTTCATATATTGTCTTTTCTTCTTATTTGTTGTAATTGATTTGGTTTCTCCTGAGTCTCTATTTTTTCCTTGTGTTTTATTTTGATGAGTAGGATTGTTAATCTCCTTTGTGGTTTCCTTAATATTTACCCCTATTTTTCTAAGTTGAAACCAAACTTTCATTTATATCACCTTGTCTTCCTCTCCATATGATAGATCTATGACTACATTTCTTAGTCCCTCTTTATTGTTTTAATGTTGTTCTTTTACATAATAACATCTGTGTTTCCCTGTTTTGAGTGTTTTTTATCTTGATTTATTTTTGTGATTTCCCTATCTGGGTTGACATCTGATTGCTGTGCCCAGTGTTCTAGTCTTGGGTTGATACTTGATATTATTGATTTTCTAACCAAAGAACTCCCTTTAGTATTTCTTGTAGTTTTGGTTTGGTTTTTACAAATTTTCTAAACTTCTGTTTATCTGGAAATGTCATCATTTCACCTTTATATTTGAGAGACAGTTTTGCTAGATATATGGTCCATGGTTGGCAATTTTTTTCCTTCAATTTTTTGTATAAGTCGTCCCATTGCCTTCTTGCCTGCATGGTTTCTGTCGAGTAGTCCGAGCTTATTCTTATTGACTCTCTTTTGTATTTTTTTTAGCTCTTAAAATTCTCTGTCTTTGGTTTTGGCAAGTTTGATTATAATGTGTCTTGGTAACTTTCTTTTAAAGTCTGTTTTATGTGGAATTCGATGAGTGTCTTCGATGGATAGCTCCTCATCTTTCATGATATCAGGAAAGTTTTCTGACAACAAATCTTCAACAATTTTATCTGTATTTTCTGTTATCCCTTCCTGTTCTGGTACTTAATTCACTCATAGGTTATTTCTCTTGATAGGGTCCCATATGATTCTTAAGGTTTCTTTATTTAAAAAAATTCTTTTATCTGATTTTTCTTCAAATATATTGGTGCCAAGTATTTTATCTACAAGTTCACAAATTCTGCCTTCCACTTGCTCAGTTTTGGTCCTCCGACTTTCTATTGAGTTGTCTAATTCTGTAATTTTATTGTTTATCTTCTGTATTGATTCACCCAGCTTATTAAATTTTTCATTATGTTCCTGAATAACCTTCTTAATTTCTCCAACTGCTTTATCTGTTTGGTCCTTGGCTTGTTCTGCATATTGCCTGATTTCCTTCCTGATGCCTTGAAGGGTTCTGTATATTAATGTTTTGTGTACTACATCTGGTAATTCTAGGACTGCACTTTCATCTAGAAGATCCCTTGATTATTTGTTTTGAGAGCTTGTTGAAGCAATTATGGTTCTTTTGGCTGGTCTTTATGTTATTTGATATTGACTGTTGTCTCCATGCCATCTATAGGTTATTATATTAGTTTATTTTATGTTTGCTTACTGCATCTTAGCTTCTTGCTTTGTTTTGTTTTGATATGCCCAGATGGGTTGCTTGAGTGAGCTAACTTGCTTACTTTCACCTTTGAAGCTCTGATGTCCTTTCACCAGATGGCTAGAGTTGTTACCAAGTGTATCAGTCTAGGAGTCCATTCATTTTTCTTCTATGGATTCAGCTCAGGTGTCCATGTAGTTGGTCATCAAGTGTGTGGTACAGGCTCTGTCCTACAGTCTTAGAGGAGCAGGGGTGGTTGTGTAGGTACCAGTACCTGGTTGTAGCAGGTGGTTATGCTCTGAACAAGGCAGGGGCTGAGAATCATCCTCTAAGTGTTTCTGAGGAAAGCACGTCCATCTTCCCTAGAGCAACAGTGCAAGTGGGTGTGTTCTGAACAGGGACCATGGGCACCCAATGTTTTTGGTTGTAACAAATGGGAGGTACCAGTTATCCTTGGGCCACTGTCATGAGTGGCTGGGTGACTTAAGTGGAGCCACCGTTCCTTAGGCCCCTGAAGTGGGTAGGTAAGGACCCTGTTTAATAGGCAATGCAGTGTCAAACATCAAACATGCATCTGTCCATCGCACAGCTGAAACAGTTGTAGTCTGCCAACAAGGGCCTATTCTCCTGAAATAGGCCCACACAGGTCCATGCAGGGGGGAAAGGCACTCAAAGTCCATGGACCATTTATGCATGGACAAGAGCTGCTTCTGTCCTGACCTCCACAGGTTAGTGGAGCTTGCAAATTATCTTTTCCCCCAGTTGTGAATTTATTCCTCCTCCAAGGCAGAGAGGATGGCTCTAGGTGCTCAGCAGGGCCTATCTGAGGCCCAGGGAAATCAATAACCACTGAAGCTGGCTTGGGGGCTCAGGGCGAGGTAAAATATACACAAGTACTTAGTTTTTGCCTAGAGTGCTGTTCTTCTCTGTTTCTGGAGGTGTGAGTAGGCTGTGGGGCTGGTTGCTTCTCCCTGAGGAAACTGCAGCCAAATGCTAGTACCAGCCTGCTGCAGCTGCTCCTGGGAATGGTGCCTAAGGGCTCCCGGAGTCAGGTCCGATAATTCCTCTCTGCTTCTGAACTGCCTCTTACTCCCCCTGTCACTCGGTCCATTTTCTAACTTTGTGTTTGATGTTCAGGACTCCTAGCTTGTCATAAATATAATCACTTCACTTGTTTTTTTGAGTCTTTGTTGTAAGAGGGTTCGCAGGAAGCGTCTGTGTATTCCGTCATCTTGGTCGCACCTCCTCATCTCCCAATTTTGACATTCCATCATTTTGTTCTTCTATGAGTGAATTCTCTCCCTTAACTTCCTCAGACCCCGCTTCATATCCTTGTTTCTCAGACTGTAGATGAAAGGGTTCAACATGGGTGTCACCACAGTGTACATAACTGTGGCTACTCAGTCCTTCACTACTGAGTACATGGACAGGGGCCTAAAATAAACATAGATGACACTCCCATAGAAGAGAGCTACTACCGTGAGGTGGGAGCCACAGGTAGAGAAGGCCTTCCACTTCCTGGCTGTGGAGGGAATTCTGAGCACAGCGGTGATAATCCATGTGTAGGAGAAGAGGATGCACAAGAAAGGTGTCACAATGACAGCTAGGGTCTCGGTCATGACCACAATCTGGCTAGAGGAGGTGTCAGAGCAGGACAGCTTTAGCACAGGCTGGGTGTCACAAAAAAAGTGCTTAATGACATGGGAGGTACAGAAAGACAGATGAGACATGAGCAGTGCCCAGAGCAAGGAGTGCAGATGAGATATGGTGCAAGAACCCAGTAACATGAGAAGACAACGCCGTGGGTTCATGACCACATCATAATGGAAGGGGTTGCAGATGGCCACCAGTCGGTCTATGGCCATTGATGCCAGCAGGTAGCTGTCAGTATTCCCAAAGGCCATGAAAAAGTATATCTGGACCAGGCAGCCCACGTAGGAGATAGTCTTTGTCTCTGATAGTAAGTTCACCAGCATCTTGGGCACAATGACCGTTGTGAAGCAGATATCCGTGAAGGACAAATTTCTGAGGAAAAAGTACATTGGGTTATGGAGCCTGGAGTCAGAATGTATGGCTAGGATGATGAACACATTCCCCACCATGGTGACCAGGTACATGATGAGGAAGATGGCAAAGAGAGGCTTCTGCAGCTGAGGGTTGGAGGAGGGGCTCAGAAGGATGAAGCCTGAAGTGCTGCTGCTGTAGTTCTTTATCTCCATGTCTCTGGACTTCTTGGATGGTGTTTAGAGGAGCAATGGGAGGGATGAAAGTGATAATTTGATCAATATAACTTCTTTCCTATCTTCCAACCTATAAAAAAGCCTACTTCTATTTGTCAAAATTTTTAAGAATACTAACTTCAATTAACTACAGAGAATCAAATAAGGAATCCAATTCAATAAACGGAGAGTTAGAAAAAAATTGTAAACTACTTCCTAAATTGGAAACTAATTTGTCTTAGTTCTTCTCAATTCTCTTTTTAAAGATTGCTTTTAAGTTGTGTCTTGACTAACTCCTTAGCCTCTTTTTTGTCCCATGGGAAGAGGCTGCTGGGTCCTATTTTGAATCAGGATGTTTTCCTTCCATATGTACATAAAAATCCTCTTCTAATCATAGTTGGGGAGGGGTATAGAGTAGGGGTAGTATGAAATGAGCATCAGAACTAATGAATATTCCTTGATGCCTGGGACAGATTACACAGTAAACAAGGTAAGCTTGTGCTTAGGGCATCAAGAAAGCAGGGGCACCAGTTGTCCAAAGCAAAGACATATAGATTCCAAGCAGACAGGACACAAGGAAAAGCAAGCACTGCAGTGGAAGAAAACTGGCAGGGCAGTAAATAAAACTGATACCTTTTTATAAATTTTATATATAATAACAATTATATTTTCCTTTTCATTTCAGACTGATCACGTGTAACCTCACATTCAGTGCCAAGAGCACTATAATCATGTGACTTGTGATGTATATGGTGCAAAGCGTCTCCAAATTGAACATACCCTTTTATTTGTATCATGTTCTTTGCAATTGCTCTCTCACCCATTGCATATCAGCAGTATTCCAATGAACTCTGAAGACATAGCAGCAAAAGAGGGAAAGTGAGTGCGGAAGTTTTAAGCATTATTTCAACACAAAACTACTCGTGGAGATCTGCAATGGGCCTACCAACAAACATCATATGACAAATGAATGAAATTATTTCCAACTGATTCATAAGTACTATTTCTTTTGACTATCTCAGACCTGAAGAAAAAAATTACATGTTCCAAATAAAAATTTTTATGTACTTTTTATTTACTAGTAGCAGAAGTATAGATCCTACTCTGTAGAATAATTTTTAACATTAACTGCCAAATCTGTATTCAAATTTATTTGCTGCCTTAGAACTAAATTTAAAAAGTAACATAATTTTATATCCAAATAAAATGACAGAGAAACAACTAAGTGGTGCACAAAAATGAAAGCTCACAGGAGGTAACAAGAAAAGGACTTGTGAATCCCTAAAAACAATTCCAAAATTAACTTCTTTTTTTTAAAAAGTCATGGATCAGAAGAGATCTGTAGCATTAAACACTTCAGTTTAATGGGTGCAAATCATTGTACCAGTACTGCTAGTGCTGAAATTGCTAATAGCAATACAAATATAACTGAATTTGTTTCAAAGTCTGCAACCATTCCTTGTCATAGTAAAAAAAATTAGTAATGGTGTAGAAAGTGAAACTATTTTATAATCTGAAATTGTCACTTCAGCAGACCCCATAAATAAGAGAAATGCAGATCCTGCTATGTGGAATAATTTTTCTTCTAATGATGTAAATTGTTGGATCAAAAGAGGGCCAGGTGATTGTCAACATCACAGTGGACCACGTGAAAATTCATGTGAAAAATTTCTGAATGATAAACAAGGTTCTGTAACCAGAATATATTTCTAGGGTGGTAAGCTAACGGTGAAAATTATACAGGGAATGGTTACGGTATTCTCCATCATTTGATTCTGTATATTGTTTTGTTTGCAAACTGTACAGTCCTAAATCATTTAATTCTCAATTTGATAGGGATGGATGTAGTGATTGGCACAACTCATATATGATTGATAAACACAAAAACAGTTCACTTTACAGAGACTGTATGTGGTCATATTTAAACTGAAGACATGATTTTGGCTTAGCTCATGAACTGGAAATGCAAATTAGTGAATGTCAGCATTGGAAAGCCATTTTGCATGGCATTGTTGCTGTCATTATAACAATTGCTGAACATGGGCAATCTTTTGAGGAAGAAATGATGTGCTTGTGTTCCCATTGAATGCAAATTTTTTTGTGTTGACATGAATTTGTTGCTCAGTTTGATCCATTTTTAGCAGGTCATATCTCAAAAATAGGAAACCCTGGTGGCATAGTGGTTAAATGCTATGACTGCTAACCAAAGTGTTGGCAGTTTGAATTCACCAGGCACTCCTTGGAAACTCCAAGGGACAGTTCTGCTCTGTCTAAAAGGTCACTATGAGTTGGAATCGACTCAACAGCACTAGGTTTGGTTTTGTTTTTTTTATCTCAAAATATGGTCACACAGGAAAGGGCAACCCATTGTATATGTCTAAAACAATGTTTGAAGGATTGATAAACTTAATAAGTGATAAAGTTTGATCAACTACCTTGTGAAATAATTATAGCTCCATATTTCAGTTTGTCTGTAGATTCCTCTCCTGGTTTTTCTCATACATATCAGCTAAGTATTGTTTTAAGATATGTGATTCCAACAGATGGAAAATCTGTTGAGCAATTTATCACATTTACTACCTTAAAAAGTCATTCCAGCGAAGAAATTGCAGGTCAAGTACTTCACTTTTAATGTGAAGTTTGCAAAATTGATTTTTTAAGTGTAGAGGCCAGTGATATGACAATGCTGTCAATATGTCAGGGTGTTATAAAGACATGAAACAGAAAATTTTAGAACATAATGAATATTCCATTTTTGTACCATGTGCTGTACATTCATTTTTTGTTGTAGGACGTAGTGTGGTAGATTGTTTTCTAGAAGCAGTATATTGTTTCCTACTGTCTAGTTCCTCTATACATTTTTTGCCACCTCTACTCACTGATGGGCAATTCTTAAAGCACATTTAGGCAATGATCAAGTATTTAAATGTCATTCTGATACATGTTGGGAAGCACATGCTGTAGCAACAAGTCAAATCTTAGATTCATACACTCACGTTCTAGATGCCTTAGAAAACATTGCTGAAGACAAGACACAAAACGGAGATACCAAACATGAAAACATCACCAACGAAATGCAGACACTGGAATGCGTATTTATGTTGATTATGTGAAATAATATATTGTAGCATATTCATCAGATGAGTCAAGACCTCCAAGATTCAGAAGAAAATTTAAAGACATGCAGATCTTTACCGGTCAGTAACAGGGTATTTACATAATTTAAGAGAAGATTTTAAAAACACAAACAAAACAAATACTTCAAAATACTGATTATCAAGCAGTTCAGGTTTCAGAAACATTGGAAAGAAACAAATATATGATGGAGGTGCTCCAGAAGTATCATTGACTGCCAGGCATGAATTTTGCATAACCATATACTACACAATCATTGACACATATGAATCTTACATGAAAAGAAGGAGAAAAGTGTAGGAAGTTCTTTCAAACAGATTTTTCTTCTTAAACAATGTGGGTATTACTGATGATGAATGCATGAAGGCATCCAAAAAATTAGTGCAGATTGATCCTGATTTAAATACAAACCTTTACAGAGAAGTGCAACATTCTCACTCTTAATAAGAACTAAGTTAATAGATCCAGGAAAGACAAATTTTTACTTATGTTGGCATCTATGATTCCATAATAGAAGATAAAATACAATACGTATTTCCCAATGTTAAACTGCTTCATGCATATTCCTAACTTTAATAATCACAAACAGCACACAACAGAATGCTCATTTTCATCTCTAAAGAGACTCAAAAACAATGATTCAAGAAAGACTCGGTATTTTATTACCTTATTACTTAAGGAAATAGATCTTATTTGGCAGCTTAATTGTGATGAAATAATTGAAGAATTTGTAAGAGAAAGAAATGTTTTTTAATTATAACATGTTAGATATGATTTATCTAAAAATAAACTATAGCAATTTGTTTTAATTCTAGTTTTCTGATCAATAAATTTTCTTTTATGGCATCTTTTCATTTGTTCATTTATAATTATAGCATTTACTACAAAACAAGCATCAAAATTGAGGTGTGAGTCGTTTAAAGCAAAATTGGTGAAAGTCAATTTTTCACTGTTGGGGAGAAAAAGAATTTTACTTTGATTATGGAAACAAGCTAAGCTCTCTGACTCATTTTCTATGTGCGGAATATGTGGAATGTTCTTTTTGTAGAAAATGTGGCATACAGAAAAAATCTTAGTAACCCTCATCCACTAAAAATTTTAGAATCCAGTTCATCTCATTCCGCTAAAATGGCATATGCCACCCTTATGTTCAGTGGCAAATATTATAGTCATCTTTAAAGAGGAGTTACCTCGTGGGTAGCTAAGACACATAATACAGACATATATATGTACGTATAGATGTTACTTCCATATTCCATTCGGATGTGTGAGTAAGCGTAGGAAGGAACACCACAGATTATCAGTGTTTAGGGCCCTCACATGCCTTAATGCGGCCCTGCTTGGTACACAAAAAATTTAGCTAAGACTTCCAGAATCTTCATAGGAAAAACTCCTCAATGTTTCTTTAAGCATTTTTGTTTTGCAAACAATGGTGACTTTTGGCTAACATCATCTGGCTACTTTAATTATAAGGTCCTGGTCCAAGGATGGCACACAATAGAAATACTACCAGGGGTAGCCTGTATTTCTAAGCTTTGATCTTTAAATACGTTATTTTTTTTCTAGTCAAAAAATGATGAGGTTCTCATTCTAAACATTCAAATATTACAAAAATATGTAACTTAGAACGTAAGAGTTCCATTTCCCCAGTATCATGAAAAAGACAAGGCAAGGATGACCCATTACCACTATTAAGCTACATTGATCAGATGGAGATCTTAAGCAGTGAAATAAGGCAAAACTAAAAATATAGGGGGCTTAAACATTAGAAGAGACAAAATTATCATTATTTTAGGTGACATGCTTTTCTATGTAGAAAATCTAAGAATCATCTGAAAAACCTTTAAAACCTAAGCAGATTTTATCAAGGTGGCTAGATAACAAGACAAATATATAAATATAAATGCCTTTTCTGTATTAGGAAAACGTAATGGGAAAAAAAGAGTCAGTTCCCAATGCAGGGAAATCTAAATACTACATAGGAATAAATTTATCTGATGGATCTATGACAGAGCAGAAAGGAAGATATGAGTAAATGAAGGTCCTATACCTCTAAAAAAGGAAGACTCAATGTTTAAAAACTCCAATCTTTCCCACACTAATAAAAATTCAATGCAACTCAAATAAAAACCCCAATGGAATTTTTAATGGAACTTCAGAAGGCATTCTAAAATTCACCTCTGGAGGAGTTAATGTATAAGAATAGACAGGACAATTTTCAAAAATTAGTGTAATGAAAGGGAACTTTTTCAACCTGTGATCAATGCATCTAATGCTGAAAAACAATATGATACTGGCACACAGAGAGAAAAACAAATCAATGAACCAATATAAAGAATCCTATATTTCTATATTTATACATGTATAAAGATCTTGATTTATCTATACAGGAATTTAATATATAATAAAGGTTCATTGAATAATACAGAGATGTATTATTCAATAATATTCATGGCAACTGGCTGAACATTTGGTGAAAATAAACCTGGATATCCATCTAACCTCATATATAGAAATAAAATCCATAAGGACGAATAATTTATAAGTAAAAATACAAAACAGACAAAAAAACTATAAAATAAGTACTAGCCAAAAATAAAGGAACATACTTTTTTTGTTTTCAGGGTGGGAATGCCATTTCAACAAGATATGAAATATAGAATAAAGGATGGTAAAATTCTCTTTTCAAAAACATGAAAATCACATATATAAAAGGAACCATAAAAAATATATGAACTACAGACTGAAATAAAATATCTCAATACATTTACTGAAGAAGACATATGGCAAAGTGTTCAATCTTACTGGTAATCAAAACAAACCAACAAAAAAACTAATTAGACACTGGTCTCTGAATTTTTTTTTTTCTCTGAATACAATTTTCACCCATCAGATAGGCACTGATTTTGTTGTGATAATGTACAAAGAGAAACAGACCCTCACATACACTAGTAGTGTGGGGGAAATCAGTTAGGCTTTTTGGTAATCTCTGTCAGAATTAAAAATCTGCATATCTTTATTCAATGATTCTACTTCTAGAAATATATTCTATAGAAATAGCCATATATGATAACACGAAGATATATGTACAGATATTTTACTGTAGCATTGTTTATAATACCAAACCAAACCAAACCAATCAAATAAAAACAACCCATGGGGAAACAATCTAAATATTCACAGAGATGAATTATTAAACAATTTATAGAGCATTTTTCATTCCCTGGAGAAGGACATCATGCTTGGTCAGGTAGAGGGTCAGTGAAAAAGAAGACCCTCGAGGAGATGGATTGACGCAGTGGCTGCAACCCTGGGCTCGAACAGAGCAAAGATTGTGAGGATGGCGCAGGATCAGGCAGTGTTTCGGTCTGTTGTACATAGGGTCACTATGAGTCAGAATGCAATCGACAACACCTTACGACAACAGTACATTTTTATAAATCAATATCGTGCAGTCTTTAAAGAAATAAGGTGGCTAATGTTAGCCAACCTTTATCGAGCACTCAGTATATGCCACACACTGAGCTGAGGGCTTTGTATGCTTTCTGTCAGTTTATTCTCTCCATACCCTGAGAGATAGGCATTATTATTATCCTCATTTTACAAATGAAAAAAACAGAGCTTAGCAAAGTTAAGTAATTTACCAGATCCCACAGTAGAAATTTTAGCAGTATGACAACAGATCAGGAGCTATTCATTGCTAAGCTATACTACCATTGTTCCTCTATTGTCTGATAGCCTGTTAAGTGACAGAGCGAATTACAGAACAGTGTATATAGCATAAACTCATTTTTGTAAAGAAAAAAACGTGTGCTTTATATATTGTGTTTGTGCGTGGTGTGTGTATTTGTGTGCGTGGTTACCTTCAGAAGTGAGATTGGAAGGATAGGGTGAGGAGTAACTTCCATATTTAACTTTATATTGTTTGAATTTAAGAAAATAACAAACATGTGTTCCTTTGTATTAATTTTATAATTAGAAAGGTCAAAGTTCCCTTCCCAGAGGACTAGAGTTGTGTTTATGTTTTAAAGTTGTAATTTTTTTTTTCTGTACAGAGATCTATATAGAGTGAAACCTGTGAGAGCTGGAACTTGACAGGGCTGCCTTATTTTTCCAGGTCTTGAAAGTTTTCTGCCTTGGACAGGGTGCAGTCTTACCACTTTTCTGTCACTCACTTTAGTGGAAAATATTTGAAATTTCCTTCTCTGGCAGGTTGCTGCCTTACACAGGTTCCAGCTTTCACAGGTTTTATTGTACTATACATGGGAATGCAGCCATGCTGTCCAAAATGCATTTTTCCCCCCAAGAGGTGTTGTTAGTTGCTGCTGAGTTGATTCTGACTCATGATGACCCTGTGTGTGCAGGGTAAAACTGCTCCATAAGGGTTTCAAGGCTGTCGTCTTTTGGAAACAGATCATCAGATCTTTCTTCCAAGGAGCCTTTGGGTGGATTCGAACTGTCAACCATTCTACTAGCAGCTAAGTGCTTAACTGTTTGCACCATCCAAGGACTCCACAGTGTGACAGTGGAAATTTTTGTATATATTGTTTGCACTTACAAGAGAATTTCTGTAGTATAGAATAGATGCTGAGATATGGAATGCTAAGTTGGAGTTTATGAGCATTTCAATTTTTAACTGATATTGCCACTTCTGGGAAATGTGTTCACTTGACTCTCCAAAGTCTGTTCTCATTTCCTTCACTGTGCTTTTCAGCCTCACTCCTGGGATATTGTTTTCCCTGGTTATAAAGGGCTAACTGATCCCCTTTTTGTTGAAACTTGGATTTCCCAGATCTATGTGATGTTTCCCCTGGTCAGTAGCTTAACCCCTTCCATTTAGCTGGACCTGATAACATTATTTCCTCATGCCTTGGGCAAGTCATTTCACCTCAGTATACCCATATGTAAGATGGAGGTGCCATTTTCTGCCCTGTCTACCAGCTCAGTTGTTTGGAGGCTCAAATGAAAGTTGAGTGAAAGGTGCTTGACAAAGCCCTCTACAGGTAGTTAGTGTTATCGCCCACACAATAAGCTAGAGAAATGACATTTTAATGATGGGGCTTGTCATCTGTTAGTGTTTAAGGAGGACCAGGAGGGACTGGGAGCCTTTCCAAGCCTTTTAAATCACACTATTATACCTTAAGGTATTTACTTAAGATATTTACTCCCTTCCTTAACAGACTGGAAATACAAACTATTTCTATACTTTTCAACTTTCTCAGTTGGGATTTTCCCTGTTGTCCACATTTGTCATCTCAGGTTGGTTTTCTTTTCTTTTCCCTACCCCAAGCCCCCATGAAATTAGGAGTACATACTTGGAACACAGAATGTATTTCCTACATTGGATAGAAATATACCATAGGCAGCCTATGGTAGAAAGCTCTCCATCATCCATGCACCTGCTGTCCTGTATGAGCAAGGAAAGTCAGGAAAGTGACTAAATTGGAAAAAAAAAAGTTAGCTAACATTTTGGACAGGTTCTGTGCTTAGCATTTGTCTCATTTAATCCTCACCACCACACTAGGATGTAAATAGCATCATCACTCCCCTTTTGTTGATAAGGAGACTGACCTTTAAAGAGTAACACAACTGTTAAATGGTGGATCTAAGACTGAAGCCCAGGTAATCTGACTCCAAATTGCATGTTTTAAATTACTGTGTCATATCTCTTCCCAAAATCATACACATGTGGTAGAGAACTAAACTGCTATGTCCTCTGCAAGCAGAATTCCTCACACTGCCAAGTGCCTTGAGCCTCCTTGTCAACTTACTCCTTCTCTTGCCTCCTTTTCTTTCACACACTGGGATCTTTTTGATTTCCTTCCTTTCTACGCCTATTTCTGCTTCCCATCTCCACAACGCCATAAGCTTTCCTCTCTCCCTTGCCTTCAAAAAGGAAATGTTGTAGGGCACTTTGGACCTCAGCTCTGTCGAATCCTGAGCATACAGCAGCTCTCAGCTTTCACAGTATAGAGTGCCTGATCTTAGGATCTTTCCTGATACCATTGTTAGGCAACCCATCTTCCCCCTTCCTTCCCACTTCCCATTGCTGTGAGAAAGACAAATATATCATCAGTCTTGGGCACATAGTGCCTGTGAGGAGATATGTCCTGTTTAGGGATCTTTCCTGGCTGGTCCTTCTCTTTCCAGCACTCTGAAATCTCTCCTTTCTGCCTAGATCTTAAAGATTTACCTCATGTCTCTTGGCTCCAGAGGAGGAACCACTCCCTAATTTCTCATTTCCTACTCATGGTGGATTGGATGTTCTTCTGGGCAACTTTAGGCCCTCAGACCTGCGACTGGAGCCAATCTATCCAACTCTAGGCTGTTCTCAGCCAACTTCTGCTTTATTTCTTTTTTCTCTCTTTTTCTGGGACTTACTGATTTTCAGGATGCCTGACTCTGCCTCTCTCCCTTTTAATAATTCAATAATTTAGGCTACCTCCTAGTTCATTACATAGTGCCTGAGAACTTAAAAGCTTGCTAGCAGCCACCCAAGGCACAGCAATTGGTCTCTTTTTGCCTAGAGCAAATGAGGCAGAAAGAGAGTCAGGACTAGGAGAAGATGGAATGTGTGGCTAATTGCCCCCATGAACAACTGCCTCCTTTGCCATGAGACCAGAAGTGGATGGCGCCTGGCTACCATTACTGAACATTTTTTTTTTTTTTTTTTATAATAACTTTTATTAAGCTTCAAGTGAACGTTTACAAATCCAATCAGTCTGTCACATATAAGTTTACATACATCTCACTCCCTACTCCCACTTACTCTCCCCGTCTTGAGTCAGCCCTTTCAGTCTCTCCTTTCTTGACAATTTTGCCGGCTTCCCTCTCTCTCTATCCTCCCATCCCCCCTCCAGACAAGAGTTGCCAACACAATCTCAAGTGTACACCTGATATAATTAGCTCACTCTTCATCAGCGTCTCTCTCCCACCCGCTGACCAGTCCCTTTCATGTCTGATGAGTTGTCTTCAGGGATGGTTCCTGTCCTGTGTCAACAGAAGGTCTGGAGAGCATGGCCGCCGGGATTCCTCCAGTCTCAGTCAGACCATTAAGTTTGGTCTTCTTATGAGAATTTGGGGTCTGCATCCCACTGCTCTCCTGCTCCCTCAGGGGTCCTCTGCTGAGCTCCCTGTCAGGGCAGTCATCGATTGTGGCCGGGCACCAACTAGTTCTTCTGGTCTCAGGATGATGTAGGTCTCTTGTTCATGTGGCCCTTTCTGTCTCTTGGGCTCTTAGTTGTCATGTGGGCTTGGTGTTCTTCATTTTCCTTTGCTCCAGGTGGGTTGAGACCAATTGCTGCATCTTAGATGGCTGCTTGTTAGCATTTAAGACCCCAGACGCCACATTTCAAAGTGGGATGCAGAATGATTTCATAATAGAATTATTTTGCCAATTGACTTAGAAGTCCCCGCAAACCATGTTCCCCAGACCCCCGCGCTTGCTCCGCTGAGCTTTGAAGCATTCATTTTATCCCGGAAACTTCTTTGCTTTTGGTCCAGTCCAATTGAGCTGACCTTCCATGTATTGAGTGTTGTCTTTCCCTTCACCTAAAGCAGTTCTTATCTACTGATTAATCAATAGAAAAACCCTCTCCCACCCTCCCTCCCTCCCCCCCTCGTAACCACAAAAGTATGTGTTCTTCTCAGGTTTACTATTTCTCAAGATCTTATAATAGTGGTCTTATACAGTATTTGTCCTTTTGCCTCTGACTCATTTCGCTCAGCATAATGCCTTCCAGGTTCCTCCATGTTATGAAATGTTTCAGAGATTCGTCACTGTTCTTTATCGATGCGTAGTATTCCATTGTGTGAATATACCACAATTTATTTACCCATTCATCCGTTGATGGACACCTTGGTTGCTTCCAACTTTTTGCTATTGTAAACAGAGCTGCAATAAACATGGGTGTGCATATATCTGTTTGTATGAAGGCTCTTGTATCTCTAGGGTATATTCCGAGGAGTGGGATTTCTGGGTTGTATGGTAGTTCTATTTCTAACTGTTTAAGATAACGCCAGATAGATTTCCAAAGTGGTTGTACCATTTTACATTCCCACCAGCAGTGTATGAGAGTTCCAATCTCTCCGCAACCTCTCCAACATTTATTATTTTGTGTTTTTTGGATTAATGCCAGCCTTGCTGGTGTGAGATGGAATCTCATCGTAGTTTTAATTTGCATTTCTCTAATGGCTAATGATCGAGAGCATTTTCTCATGTATCTGTTGGCTGCCTGAATATCTTCTTTAGAGAAATGTGTGTTCATATCCTTTGCCCACTTCTTGATTGGGTTGTTTGTCTTTTTGTGGTTGAGTTTTGACAGAATCATGTAGATTTTAGAGATCAGGCGCTGGTCGGAGATGTCATAGCTGAAAATTCTTTCCCAATCTGTAGGTGGTCTTTTTACTCTTTTGGTGAAGTCTTTAGATGAGCATAGGTGTTTGATTTTTAGGAGCTCCCAGTTATCGGGTTTCTCTTCATCATTTTTGGTAATGTTTTGTATTCTGTTTATACCTTGTATTAGGGCTCCTAGGGTTGTCCCAATTTTTTCTTCCATGATCTTTATCGTTTTAGTCTTTATGTTTAGGTCTTTGATCCACTTGGAGTTAGTTTTTGTGCATGGTGTGAGGTATGGGTCCTGTTTCATTTTTTTGCAAATGGATATCCCGTTATGCCAGCACCATTTGTTAAAAAGGCTGTCTTTTCCCCAGTTAATTGACACTGGTCCTTTGTCAAATATCAGCTGCTCATACGTGGATGGATCTATGTCTGGGTTCTCAATTCTGTTCCATTGGTCTATGTGTCTGTTGTTGTACCAATACCAGGCTGTTTTGACTACTGTGGCTGTATAATAGGTTCTGAAGTCAGGTAAGGTGAGGCCTCCCACTTTCTTCTTCTTTTTCAGTAGTGCTTTGCTTATCCGGGGCTTCTTTCCCTTCCATATGAAATTGGTGATTTGTTTCTCTATCCCCTTAAAATATGACATTGGAATTTGGATCGGAAGTGCGTTAAATGTATAGATGGCTTTTGGTAGAATAGACATTTTTACTATGTTAAGTCTTCCTATCCATGAGCAAGGTATGTTTTTCCACTTAAGTATGTCCTTTTGAATTTCTTGTAGTAGAGCTTTGTAGTTTTCTTTGTATAGGTCTTTTACATCCTTGGTAAGATTTATTCCTAAGTATCTTATCTTCTTGGGGGCTACCGTGAATGGTATTGATTTGGTTATTTCCTCTTCGGTGTTCTTTTTGTTGATGTAGAGGAATCCAAGTGATTTTTGTATGTTTATTTTATAACCTGAGACTCTGCCAAACTCTTCTATTAGTTTCAGTAGTTTTCTGGAGGATTCCTTAGGGTTTTCTGTGTATATAATCATGTCATCTGCAAATAGTGATAACTTTACTTCTTCCTTGCCAATCCGGATACCTTTTATTTCTTTGTCTAGCCTGATTGCCCTGGCTAAGACTTCCAACACGATGTTGAATAAGAGCGGTGATAAAGGGCATCCTTGTCTGGTTCCCGTTCTCAAGGGAAATGCTTTCAGGTTCTCTCCATTTAGAGTGATATTGGCTGTTGGCTTTGCATAGATGCCCTTTATTATGTTGAGGAATTTTCCTTCAATTCCTATTTTGGTAAGAGTTTTTATCATAAATGGGTGTTGGACTTTGTCAAATGCCTTTTCTGCATCAATTGATAAGATCATGTGGTTTTTGTCTTTTGTTTTATTTATGTGATGGATTACATTAATGGTTTTTCTGATATTAAACCAGCCTTGCATACCTGGTATAAATCCCACTTGATCAGGGTGAATTATTTTTTTGATGTGTTGTTGGATTCTATTGGCTAGAATTTTGTTGAGGATTTTTGCATCAATGTTCATGAGGGATATAGGTCTATAATTTTCTTTTTTTGTAATGTCTTTACCTGGTTTTGGTATCAGGGAGATGGTGGCTTCATAGAATGAGTTGGGTAGTATTCCGTCATTTTCTATGCTTTGGAATACCTTTAGTAGTAGTGGTGTTAACTCTTCTCTGAAAATTTGGTAGAACTCTGCAGTGAAGCCGTCCGGGCCAGGACTTTTTTTTGTTGGGAGTTTTTTGATTACCGTTTCAATCTCTTTTTTTGTTATGGGTCTATTTAGTTGTTCTGCTTCTGAATGTGTTAGTTTAGGTAGGTAGTGTTTTTCAAGGAATTCATCCATTTCTTCTAGGTTTTCAAATTTGTTAGAGTACAATTTTTCATAATAATCTGAAATGATTCTTTTAATTTCATTTGGTTCTGTTGTGATGTGGTCCTTCTCATTTCTTATTCGGGTTATTTGTTTCCTTTCCTGTATTTCTTTAGTCAGTCTAGCCAATGGTTTATCAATTTTGTTAATTTTTTCAAAGAACCAGCTTTTGGCTTTGTTAATTCTTTCAATTGTTTTTCTGTTCTCTAATTCATTTAGTTCAGCTCTAATTTTTATTATTTGTTTTCTTCTGGTGCCTGATGGATTCTTTTGTTGCTCACTTTCTATTTGTTCAAGTTGTAGGGACAGTTCTCTGATTTTGGCTCTTTCTTCTTTTTGTATGTGTGCATTTATTGATATAAATTGGCCTCTGAGCACTGCTTTTGCTGTGTCCCAGAGGTTTTGATAGGAAGTATTTTCATTCTCGTTGCTTTCTATGAATTTCCTTATTCCCTCCTTGATGTCTTCTATAACCCAGTCTTTTTTCAGGAGGGTATTGTTCATTTTCCAAGTATTTGATTTCTTTTCCCTCGTTCTTCTGTTATTGATCTCTAGTTTTATTGCCTTGTGGTCTGAGAAGATGCTTTGTAATATTTCGATGTTTTGGACTCTGCAAAGGTTTGTTTTATGACCTAATATGTGGTCTATTCTAGAGAATGTTCCATGTGCGCTAGAAAAAAAAGTATATTTTGCAGCAGTTGGGTGGAGAGTTCTGTATAAGTCAATGAGGTCAAGTTGGTTGATTGTTGTAATTAGATCTTCCGTGTCTCTGTTGAGCTTCTTACTGGATGTCCTGTCCTTCTCCGAAAGGGGTGTGTTGAAGTCTCCTACTATAATTGTGGAGGTATCTATCTCGCTTTTCAGTTCTGTTAAAATTTGATTTATATATCTTGCAGCCCTGTCATTGGGTGCGTAAATATTTAATATGGTTATGTCTTCCTGATCAATTGTCCCTTTTATCATTATATAGTGTCCTTCTTTATCCTTTGTGGTGGATTTAAGTCTAAAGTCTATTTTGTCAGAAATTAATATTGCTACTCCTCTTCTTTTTTGCTTATTGTTTGCTTGATATACTTTTTTCCATCCTTTGAGTTTTAGTTTGTTTGTGTCTCTAAGTCTAAGGTGTGTCTCTTGTAGGCAGCATATAGATGGATCGTGTTTCTTTATCCAGTCTGTGACTCTCTGTCTCTTTATTGGTGCATTTAGTCCATTTACATTCAGGGTAATTATAGATAAATAAGTTTTTAGTGCTGTCATTTTGATGCCTTTTTATGTGTGTTGTTGACAATTTCATTTTTCCACATACTTTTTTGTGCTGAGGCGTTTTTCTTAGTAAATTGTGAGATCCTCACTTTCATAGTGTTTGACTTTATGTTAGTTGAGTCGTTACGTTTTTCTTGGTTTTTGTCTTGAGTTATAGAGTTGTTATACCTTTTTGTGGTTACCTCATTATATACCCCTATTTTTCTAAGTAAAAACCTAACTTGTATTGTTCTATATCGCCTTGTATCACTCTCCATATGGCAGTTCAATGCCTCCTGTATTTAGTCCCTCTTTTTGATTATTGTGATCTTTTACCTATTGACTTCCATGATTCCCTGTTATGTGTATTTTTTTTTTTAATTAATCTTAATTTGTTTGTTTTTGTGATTTCCCTATTTGAGTTGATATCAGGACGTTCTGTTTTGTGACCTTGTGTTGTGCTGATATCTGATATTATTGGTTCTCTGACCAAACAATATCCTTTAGTATTTCTTGTAGCTTTGGTTTGGTTTTTGCAAATTCTCTAAACTTGTGTTTGTCTGTAAATATCTTAATTTCGCCTTCATATTTCAGAGAGAGTTTTGCTGGATATATGATCCTTGGTTGGCAGTTCTTCTCCTTCAGTGTTCTGTATATGTCGTCCCATTCCCTTCTTGCCTGCATGGTTTCTGCTGAGTAGTCAGAACATATTCTTATTGATTCTCCCTTGAAGGAAACCTTTCTTTTCTCCCTGGCTGCTTTTAAAATTTTCTGTTTATCTTTGGTTTTGGTGAGTTTGATGATAATATGTCTTGGTGTTTTTCTTTTTGGATCAATCTTAAATGGGGTTCGATGAGCATCTTGGATAGATATCCTTTCGTCTTTCATGATGTCAGGGAAGTTTTCTGTCAGGAGTTCTTCAACTATTTTCTCTGTGTTTTCTGTCCCCCCTCCCTGTTCTGGGACTCCAATCACCCGCAGGTTATCCTTCTTGATAGAGTCCCACATAATTCTTAGGGTTTCTTCATTTTTTTAAATTCTTTTATCTGATTTTTTTTCAGCTATGTTGGTGTTGATTCCCTGGTCCTCCAGATGTCCCAGTCTGCATTCTAATTGCTCGAGTCTGCTCCTCTGACTTCCTAGTGTGTTGTCTAATTCTGTTATTTTATTGTTAATCTTTTGGATTTCTACATGTTGTCTCTCTATGGATTCTTGCAACTTATTAATTTTTCCAGTATGTTCTTGAATAATCTTTTTGAGTTCTTCAACAGTTTTATCAGTGTGTTCCTTGGCTTTTTCTGCAGATATCTTAATTTCATTTGTGATATCATTAAGCATTCTGTAAATTAGTTTTTTATATTCTGTATCTGATAATTCCAAAATTGTATCTTCATTTGGGAAAGATTTTGATTCTTTTGTTTGGGGAGTTGGAGAAGCTGTCACGGTCTGCTTCTTTAAGTGGTTTGATATGGATTGTTGTCTCCGAGCCATCACTGGGAAACTAGTTTTTCCAGAAAATCCGCTAAAAAAAAACTGCAGTCAGATCCCTATCAGAGTTCTCCCTCTGGCTCAGGCTATTCAGATGTTAATGAAGCCGCCTGGGGAGGGTGGGGGAGGGAACAGAGAGATAGGAGAGTAGCACCTCAGAATATAGCCAGAGTTGCTTGTCTTGCTTGGAATGACTCTTATATCTGAGATTCCCGCGGGCGCGTCGCCTATGTGTCCTGTCTGTGTGGAGATTGCCCCCGGGGGGTCTGGCCCGCTGGAGTCACGGTCAGATCCTCCGCTTCCAGCCCCACGCCCAGCGTCAAGGCTCCCCTACTGGGACGGTGCACTCTCGACTCCAAAATCAGTCGCTGCCTCCCGGGGACTTCTCGTCCCTCCAGCCGCGTGGCCGTGCCGCCCCCGTGAACCAGGTGGGCCCCCTCCCGGGGTTAGTTCAGATGGGTGGAGTAGCTCCCCGTGCTTGTGCCGCGACCGAGTGTCCTGGCTGGAACGCTGTTCTCCCCGCTCCAATACCAGTCGCTGCCTCCCGGGGACTTCTCCTACCGGCTGCGTCCCACGCCGCCCGCGCGACCCGGATGGTCACCTTCCCGGGGTTAGTTCAGGGGGTGGAGCAACTCTCCGTGTTTATGGCGTACCTGCGTGCAGTCCAAATCCCTGTGGGACGGTTCCCCGGCTCGGATGCTACTCTTTCTGCTCCAAGATCAGTCACTGCCTCCCGGGGACTTCTCCTAACGGCTGCGTCCCACGCCGCCCGTGGAACCGGCTAGTCCCCCTCCCGGGGTTAGTTCAGGGGGGTGGAGCAGGTCTCTGTGCTTGTGCCGTACCTGACTGGTATGCTGGCTCCAGGCTCTGGAAACAATCGCTGCTTCCCCGTATTAGTTCGTTCTCCGTCTCTAAATCTGTGTTTGTTGTTCAGGGTTCGTAGATTGTTATGTATGTGATCGATTCACTTGTTTTTCCGTGTCTTTGTTGTAAGAGGGATCCGAGGTAGCGTCTGCCTAGTCCGCCATCTTGGCTCCGCCTCCCCCATTACTGAACATTTTGATCAAAGATTCTATAGAAGAATATTGAGCAAAAGAGGGAAGACGCAAAACAGAATTTCAAATTTTTATGGACTCCTGACTTTTTAGAGCCATGGAATTAGGAAGGACCCATGAAAGTATTGCTCTGAGATAATCTTTAAACCTTAAACCAAAAATATCCCCTGAAGTCTTAAAACTAAAAAACAGTCTAGCTTAACTGGTAAAAAATATCTGTCTTGAGCATTATGCTCTTTGAAGATCTATATTGGATCAAAATGACAACAGCGACTTCAAAAATTAGATAGGATACTTAGGGGGCTGTGAGTTTATGTTAATGTGGGGAGGAACAACCAGAAATGAGGGTGAGAATGCTGCACAGCTCAAAGAATGTAAGTAATGCCGCTGAAATGTACATGTAGAAATGGTTGAATTAGTATATGTTTTGCTGTGTATATTCACAACAACAAAACAAACAAAAAGAATGGCAAAAAAATCTAATTCAATGAATTAGATTTTGAAGTTGTCAGTTCATCCTGGTTTCTGGCTTACCTGTGACCAACCAACAGTCTTAAGTGCAGCTGTTAACACAGAGTGTACAGAGTATGCATCCTGGAGTGTAGAGGGGTTCTTTCTTGTTTCCTTGTTCCCCTGCTGATCTGTTTCCTGGAGGGGATCATCCTGTGGGCCTCAGGTTGCAGGATGTAGGCTGTGCCCTTTATAGGCAGGGGCCAGTGCCCAGAACAGTGCCTTGTGGGGCAGTAGGTGCTTCAAAAATGTTTCATAGAGATCAAAGGAAGAGAGACAGAAAAACAGAAGGAGAGATGATACTTCCAGAATTTTGAGATAGAGAAGAGGAAAAGATAGAATCAGGAAAAGGAAGGAAGATTACATGTAGATGTTGCCCTCAGAGTTCTTATTCCCAAAGGTTGCTCAACCCGCCAACCTTTGGCCTTGACAAAGGAGATTCAGGGTCCTGAATGGGCTTGGTGGCCTGCCAGGGAGTTAAAATCACACTTTCAGCTTCTGAGGAACGAGGCCAGCTTGAAGTGCAGACAGTCTTAGAAATGTGCTGGTTCCTATCTACCTCCAGTGGGAATTTGTGATTCCAGAGGAGAATTGGAGAGACCCAAGGGACTTATACTTTCTAAATGACAGAGCCCTGGGGTATTGGCCTTGTATTCTTCCCAGAAGGGGACATTATTGTTGCCTTCACTGAGTTCTGTATCAAGGAGCCTGTGTGACCTCGTCTCCAAAGGTAATCTCTTACACCCAGGAAGGATTCAGAGCCATATAATGACAGCATCAGTATCCTCTTGCTCTGTCTGAACAACTGCCTCTTGATCTATGTATAGGTTCCTCATGAGCACAATTAAGTGTTCTGAAATTCCCATTCTTCCCAGTGTTATCGTAATTTGTTATGATGCACACAGTTGGATGCCTTTGCGTAGTCAATAAAACACAGGTACACATCCTTCTGGTATTTTCTGCTTTCAGCCGGGATCCATCTGACATCAGCAATGATATCCCTGGTTCCACGTCCTCTTCTGAAACCGGCCTGAATTTCTGGCAGTTCCCTGTCAATATGCTGCTGCAGCCATTTTTGAATAATCTTCAGCAAAATTTTGCTTGCGTGTGATATTAATGATATTGTTCTATAATTCCCACATTTGGTTGGATCACCTTTCTTGGAAATAGGCATAAATATGGATCTCTTCCTACCAGTTGGCCAGGAAGCTGTCTTCCATATTTCTTGGCATAAACGAGTGAGCACCTCCAGCACTGCATCTGTTTGTTGAAACATCTCATTTGATATTCCGTCGACTGCTGGAGCCTAGTTTTTTGCCAATGCCTTCAGAGCAGCTTGGACTTCTTCCTTCAGTACCATCAGTTCCTGATCATATGCCACCTCTTGAAATGGTTGAATATCGACTAATTCTTTTTGGTATAACGACTCTGCATATTCCTTCCATCTTGTTTTGATGCTTCCTGCGTCATTTAATATTTTCCGCATAGAATCCTTCACTATTGCAACTCGAGGCTTGAATTTTTTCTTCAGTTCTTTCAGCTTGAGAAACACTGAGCGTGCTCTTCTCTTTTGGTTTTCCATCTCCAACTCTTTGCACATGTTATTATAATACTTTACTTTGCCTTCTCGAGCCACCCTTTGAAATCTTCTGTTTGCTTCTTTTACTTCATCAATTCTTCCTTTTGCTTTAGCTGCTTGACATTGGAGATCAAGTTTCAGAGTCTCCTCTGACATCTGTCTTGGTCTTTTCTTTCTTTCCTGTCTTTTCAATGACCTCTTGCTTTCTTCATGTATGATGCCCTTGATGTCATTCCACAACTTGTCTCATCTTCGGTCACTAGCACCTCAACATAAAGAAAACAAAATCCTCACAACTGGACTAATGAGCAACATCAAGATAAATGGAGAAAAGATTGAAGTCATCAAGGATTTCATTCTACTTGGATCCACAATCAACAGCCATGGAAGCAGCAGTCAAGAAATCAAAAGATGCATTGCATAGGGTAAATCTGCTGGAAAGGACCTCTTTAAAGTGTTGCAGAGCAAAGACATCACCTTGAAGACTAAGGCGTGCCTGACCCAAGCCATTGTATATTCAATAGCATCATATGCATGTGAAAGCTGGACAATGAATAAGGAAGATCGAAGAAGAATTGATGCCTTTGATTTGTGGTGTTGGAGAAGCTTATTGAATATACCATGGACTACCAAAAGAACAAACAAATCTGTCTTAGAAGAAGTACAACCAGGATGCTCCTTAGAAGCAAAGATGGTGAGACTGCATCTTACATACTTTGGACATGTCGTCAGGAGGGATCAGTCCCTGGAGAAGGACATCATGCTCGGCAAAGTACAGGGTCAGCAGAAAAGAGGAAGACCCTCAAAGAGGTGGATTGACACAGTGGCTGCAACAATGAGCTCAAGCATAACAACGATTGTAAGGATGGCTCAGGACCAGGCAATGTTTCATTCTGTTGTGCATAAGGTTGCTATGAGTCGGAACTGACTTGACAGCAGCTAACAACAACAACAATGATAGGATTGGATGTGTGTTCATGTACATGTGTATGTTGTATATGCATGTGTGTGCTTTATGTGCATGCCTGTATGTAGGCTTATATGGGCCTGCCTAGTAGGGAAGGGATGGCCCCTGACTTTCCTGCAGGTCTATGTGTGTGTGACTGTCTAGGTGCAGGTGTGATATCATGGTGATGGGGTTAAAGTACACCTTCTGAAGCCAGACTGACTAGATTTAGGTGCTGAAAATCTACATCGTACAAGCTGCGTGAACCTGTGCAACACTTTACCTTTCTAAGCATTACTTTCTACTTCTGTAAATAGAGATTAAATGTAATAGTTTACGTGAAGAAAGTGATAAGTCAGTGTCTGAACCCTGGCAGCAGGGGAATGGTGTAGAGATTAAAGGGGCAAAGTTTCGAGATGCATTATTGAAGTTCGTATCCCAGTTCAAACACTTTAGTGTGACCTTGACCAAGTTACTTATTCTCTTAAGGAATGGTCTTGAGGTTGGTGGGAGAATTGTTGAAGTCGTGGAGATTTGGGTTGGTTAGAGGGTCTGGGCATGGGGATGAAGTGGTGGAAATAGATATTGGGTAGAGAGTTTGGCCTTTGGAGTCAGTATCAGAGTTCAAATTCTTGCCTTATCACTTGCCACCTGGGTGATTTTGAGCAAATTACTAGACATCTCTGTGCTTCAGTTTCCCCATTTATAAAACAGAGCTAATAGTAATCTTGACTTCATTATTTTATTAAATACAATCTGACTTTTGCAGTTGTTAGATTGCCTGGCACCAAGGCTAACTTCATGAGCATGTGACCTGTGCACTGAAGAGTCTCATGTGTGGTTTAATGCTCTGCTGCCACCATCTTGAAATTTTTAACAATTTTGAATAAAGGGCCTTGCATTTTCATTTTTTTTTTTTTTACTGTGGATAGTATATATATATATATATATATATATAACAGAACATTTGTCATTTCAACATTCTCTGCATGTACAACTCAGTGACACTAATTGTGTTCATTATATGGTGCAACCACCACCATAAATTATGTAGATATTCCTGCCTGGCACATAGTTATCACTCAGCAAATGTTAGTGATAATGATGATGATACAAATGTCTAATGCACATTCAATACCCACCCACTTGCCTATTCCTAGTCCCTACTTACACAATTTTTGTCCTTTTGAACCTGACTAATTTCACTCAGCATAATGCCTTCCAGGTTCCTCCACGTTATGAAGTGTTTCACAGATTCCTCACTGTTCTTTATCGATGAGTAGTATTCCATTCCGTGAATATACCATAATTGATTTATCCATTCATCCATTGATGGTCACCTTGGTTGCTTCCATCTTTTTGCTATTGTAAACAGTGCTGCAATAAACATGGGTGTGCATATATCTGTTCGTGTAAAGGCTCTTATTTCTCTAGGGTATATTCCAGGGGGTGGGATTGAGGAATTATTAATTTTTAAATGCAAAATTAATGAACTAAAAAACAAAGCTTTTTTGTTAGAATTAATAAGACCTAACACTGTTCTTTGAAAAGATCAATAGACAAATCTTTGGTAAACATGAATACACAAAAAAAGGAGAATAATGAAATAAATAGCATTAAGAATACAAAGGAGGTATAAATTATAGATACTAAGAATATTTTTTTAAGAATATTAAAATATTGGAATGAAAACTATGTACAACTTCTCCCAGTAAATATGAAGATTTAGATGATATTGATGAATTTCTAGTAAAACATAATGATTAAGATTTACAAAACAAATAGAGAAAACCTGGATAGCCCAATTAGGTATAGAGGAAATTTGAATGTTTACCATAAATTACTGTAGATAAAGACACCATACATATTCTTACCAGTGATTTCCAACTAACATCAAGAAACTGATAATTCTAGTATTACATAAATTATTCCAAGTCATAGGGAAAAAAAGGAAAAGCTTTGTAACTCATTCTATACGATGCCAAACAAGACAAGTAAAAACACTAAGAAAGAAAACTATAGGACAGCTTCACTTAGGAAAACATATGCAAATTCTCTCTATAATATTGTTGTTGTTTTTAGGTGCCTTCGAACTGGTTCCAACTCATAGTGACTGTAAGTACAACAGAAGGAAACTCCACCTGATCCTGCACCATCTTCACAATCGTTGCGGTTTGAGGGCACTGTTACAGGCATTGACAATCCACCTTATTGAGGGTCTTCCTCTTTTTCACTGACTCTTTGTTTCACTCTGTTGTACATAGGATCACCATGAATTGGGAAGTGACTCAGTGACACAACTACCTTACCAAGCATGGTATTCCTTCTCCAGGGACTGGTCGCTCCTGATAACGTGTCCATATACTTGAGATACAGTTTCTCCATTCTCATTTCCAGGGAGCACTCTGGGTGTGCTTCTTCCAAGACACACTTTTTTGTTCTTCCCGCAGCCTATGGTATAGTCAAAATTCTTTGCAAACACAGTAATTCGAAGACATCAATTCTTCTTTGGTCTTCCTTATTCATTGTAGAGCTTTTGCATGCACATGAGGTGAATGAAAATACCTTAGCTTGGGTCACGCACACCTTAGTTGCCAAAGTGACCTCTTGCTGTTTAACACTTTAAAGAGGTCTTTTGCAGCATATGTGCCCAATGCAATGCATTGTTTGATTTCTTGACTGCCACTTCCATGGGTGTTGATTGTGGATACAAGTAAAATGAAACCCTTGACAACTTCAATCTTTTCTCCGATGTTGCTTATTGGTCAAGGTGCGAGGATTTTTGTTTCCTTTATGTTGCGGTATAATCCATACTGAAATCTGTAGCCTTTGATCTTCACCACAAAGTACTTCAAAACCTCTTCACTTTCAGATAGCAAGGTTGTGTCATCTGCATAGCTCAGGCTGTTAATCAGTCTTCCTCTAGACCTGATGCCCCGCTCTTCTTCATTTAGTCCAGCTTTTCAGATTGTTTGCCCAGCATACAGATTGAACAAATGTGGTGAAAGGATACAACCCTGACACACACCTTTCCTGATTTTAATCCATGCAGTATCTCCTTGGATCCCTTGGGGAGCAGTGGTTAAACTTTGGGCTGCTAACGAAAGGTTGGCAGTTCGACTCCACCAGTCGCTTCTTGTAATTCCTATTGGGCTCTTCTACTCAGTCTTATAGGGTGGCTACGAGTCGGAATCAACTCCATGGCAGTGGGTTTAGTGTTTCAGTATCTCCTTGTTCTATTAGTATCCCCTTGTTCTATTCAAGGAAACCCTGGTGATGTAGTGGTTAAGTGCTACAGCTGCTAACAGAAGGGTAGGCAGTTCGAATCCACCAGGCACTCCTTGGAAACTCTATGAGACAGCTCTACTCTGTCCTATAGGGTCGCTATGAGTTGGAATTGGCTCGACAGCACTGGGTGGTTTTTTGTTCTATCCAAATGACGGGTTCTTGGTCTGTGTACAGGTTCCACTAGAGTATGATTAACTGTTGTGGAATTCCCATTCTTCCCAATGATATCCACAATTCGTTATGATCCACACAGCCAAATGCCTGTGCATAGTCAATAAAACACAGGAAACATCTTTCCGGTATTCTCTGCTTTCAGCCAACATCCATCTGATATCAGCAATGACACCCCTCGTTCTACATCCTATTCTGAATCCAGCTTAAATTTTTGGCAGTTCCCTGTTGATGTACTGCTGCAACCAATTTTGAATGACCTTCAGTAAAATTATACTTGTGTGTGATATTAATGACATTGTTCAATAATTTCCACATTCTGTTGGAGCCCGCTTTGTCCTAGTCATCTAGTGCTGCTATAGCAGAAACAGCACAAGTAGATGGCTTTAACAAAGATAAATATATTCTCCCAAAGTCTGGGAGGCTAGAAGTCCAAATTCAGGGAACAGCGCAAGGGGAAGTCTTTCTCTCTCTGTTGGCATTGTAGAAAGTGTTTGTCATCAATCTTTCTCTGGCCTAGTAGCTTTTCTGGGAAGGGACCGTGAGTCCAAAGGATGTGCTCTGCTCCTGGCACTACTTTCTTGGTGGAGTGGGATCTCTCTCCTCTCTGCTCGATTCTCTGTTTTTTATCTTAAAAAAAATCGACTCAAGATACAACGTAGTCTTGTAGATTGAGTCCTGCCTGATAAACATAACTGTCTCTAATCCTGTTTCATTAGCATCACAGAGGTAGAATTTATAACACATTGGAAAATGATATCAGATGACAAAATAGTGGACAATCATACAGTACTGGGAGTCATGGCCTAGACAAGCTGACACACATATTTGGGGAACACAATTCAATCCATAACGCTTTTCTTTGGAATGGGCCCAAATATGCATCTCTTCCAGTTGGTTGGCCAGGCAGCTGTCTTCCAAATTTCTTGGCTAGATGAGTGAGCGCTTCCAGCATTTTATCCATTTGTTGAAACATCTCAATTGGTATTCCGTCAATTCCTGGAGCCTTGTTTTTCACTAATGCCTTCAGTGCAGCTTGGACTTCTTTTCTCAGTTCCATTGGTTCTTGATCATATACTACCTCCTGAAATGATTGAACATCCACCACTTCTTTTTGGTACAGTGACTCCGTATATTCCTTCCATATATTTTTTAAATTTTTATTCTGTTTTAACTGAAAGTTTACAAATCAATTCACTCTCTTATACAAATATTTATATACACTTTGCTATATACTCCTAATTGCTCTTCCCCTAATGAGACAGCACACTCCTTCTTACCACTCTCTCTTTTCATGTCTATTTGGCCAGCTTCTGACTCCCTCTGCCTTCTCATCTTCCCTGCAGACAGGAGATGCCAACATAATCTTATGTGTCTACTTGATCCAAGAAGCTCATTCTTCACCAGTATAATTTTCTACCCAATTGTCCAGTCCAATCCCTGTCTGAAGAGTTGGGAATGGTTCCTGTCTTGGGCTAATGGAAGTTCTGGGACCATGAGCACCGGAGTCCTTCAAGTCTCAGTCAGACCACTAAGTCTGGTCTTTTTATGAGAATTTGAGGTCTGCATCCCACTGCTCTCCTGCTCCCTCAGGGTTTCTCTGCTGTGTTCCCTTTCAGAGCAGTCATCGGTTATAACTGGGCACCATCTAGTTCTTCTTGGTCTCAGGCTGATGCAGTGTCTGGTGTATGTGGCCCTTTCTGTCTCTTGGGCTCATAATTACCTTGTGTCTTCGGAGTTCTTCATTCTCCTTTGCTCCAGGTTGGTTGAGACCAATTGATGCATCTTAGATGGGCTCTTGCTAGTGTTTAAGACTCCAGACGCCACTCCCCAAAGTGCGGTACAGAATGTTTTCTTAATAGATTTTATTTTGCCCATTGACTTTCATGTTCCCTGAAACTATGGTCCCCAAACCCCCGGCCCTACTATGCTGGCCTTCAAAGTGTTCAGATTATTCAGGAAACTTCTTTGCTTTTGGTTTAGTCCAGTTGTGCTGACCGCTCCTGTACTGTGTGTTGTGTTTCCCTTCACCTAAACTAGTTCTTACCTACTGTCTAATTTGTGAAAACCTCTCTCCCTCCCTCCCTCCCCACTCTCATAACCATCTATGAATATTTTCTTCTCTGTTTAAACCATTTTTCAAGTTCTTATAATAGTGGTCTCATACCATATGTGTCTTTTTGCAACTAATTTCACTCAGCATAATGCCTTCCAGATTCCTCCATGTTATGAAATGTTTCATGGATTCATCATTGTTCTTTACTGATGTGTAGTATTCCATTGTGTGAATATACCATAATTTATTTATGTGTTCATCTGTTGATGGGCACCTTGTTTGCTCCCATCTTTTTGCTATTGTAAACAGTGCTGCAGTGAACATGGGTGTGCATGTTTGTTTATGTAAAGCTCTTATTTCTCTAGGATATATTCCAAGGAGTGGGATTGCTGGATTGTATGGTAGTTCTATTTCTAGCTTTTTAAGGAAGAGCCAAATTAATTTCCAAAGTGGTTGTACCATTTTACATTCCCACCAGCAGTATATAAGTGTTCCAAACACTCCACAACCTCTCTAGCATTTATTATTTTGTGTTTTTTGGATTAATGCCAGCCTTGTTGGAGCGAGATGGAATCTCACTGTAGTTTTGATTTGCATTTCTTTAATGGCTGATGATCATGAGCATTTCCTCATGTATCTGTTAGCTACCTGAATGTCTTCTTTAGTGAAGTGCCTGTTCATATCTTTGGTCCATTTCTTAATTGGGTTTTCTTTTTGTAGTTGAGATTTACAGTATCGTTTAGATTTTACAGATCAGGCACTGATCGTAAATGTCATAGCTAAAAACTTTTTCCCAGTCTGTATGTAATCTCTTTACTCTTTTGGTGAAGCCTTTGGATGAGCATAGGTGTTTGATTTTTAGGAGCTCACAGTTATCTAGTTTTTCTTCTGCATTTTTAGTAGTGTTTTGTGTAGTGTTTGTGTAGTATTAGGGCTCCTGACATTGTCCCTATTTTTTCTTCCATGATCTTTATCGTTTTAGATTTTATATTTAGGTCTTTGATCCATTTTGAGTTCCTTTTTTGTGCACGGTGCGAGGTATGGGTCTTGTTCCTTTTTTTTTGTTGATGGATATGCAATCATGCCAGCACCATTTGTTAAACAGACTGTCTTTTCCCCATTTAACTGACTTTGAGCCTTTGTCAAATATCAACTGGTCATATATGGATGGATTTATGTCTGGATTCTCAATTCTATTCCATTGGTCTATATATCTGTTGTTGTACCAGTATCAAGCTGTTTTGACTACTGTGGTGGTATAATATGTTCTAAAATCAGGTAGAGTGGGGCCTCCCACTTTGTTCTTCTTTTTCAGTAATGCTTTACTTATCTGGGACCTCTTTCCCTTCCATATGAAGTTGGTGATTTGCTTCTCCATCTCATTAAAAAATGTTGTTGGAATTTGAGTCAGAATTGCTTCATTTCTATAGATGGCTTTCGGTAGAATAGACGTTTTCACAATGTTAAGCCTTCCTATCCATGAGCAAGGTATGTTTTTCCACTTATGTAGGTCTCTTTTGCTTTCTTGCAGTAGTAAGTTGTAGTTTTCTTTGTATAGGTCTTTTACATCTCTGGTAAGATTTATTCCTAAGTATTTTATCTTCTCGGGGGCTACTGTAAATGGTATTGATTTGGTGATTTCCTCTTTGAAGTTCTTTTTGTTGGTGTAGAGGAATCCAACTGATTTTAGTATGTTTATCCTGTATCCTGATACTCTGCTGAACTCTTCTATTAGTTTCAATAGTTTTCTTGAGGATCCTTTAGGGTTTTGTGTATAAGATCATGTCATGTGCAAATAGAGATACTTTTACTTCTTCCTTACCAATCTGGATGCACTTTATTTCTTTATCTATCCTAATTGCTCTGGCTAGGACCTCCAGCACAATGTTGAATAAGAATGGTGATAAAGGGCATCCTTGTTTGGTTCCCGATCTCAAGGGAATGCTTTCAGACTCTCTCCATTTAGGATGATGCTGGCTGTTGGCGTTGTATAAATGCCCTTAATTACATTGAGGAATTTTCCTTCTATTCCTATTTTGCTGAGAGTTTTTATTATGAATGTGTGTTGAACTTTGTCAAATGCCTTTTCTGCATTGATTGATAAAATCATCTGGCTCTTGTCTTTTGTTTTATGTATATGATGGATTATTTTAATTATTTTTCTAATGTTGAACCATCCCTGCATACCTGGATGAATCCCACTTGATCATGGTGAATTATTTTTTTTGATATGTTGTTTAATTCTGTTGGGTAGCTTTTTGTTGAGGATTTTTTTATCTAAGTTCATGAAGGATATAGGTCTGTGATTTTTTTTTTTTGTGGTGTCTTTACCTGGTTTTGGTATCAGGGATATGGTGGCTTCATAGAATGAGTTTGGAAGTATTCAGTCCTTTCCTATGCTCTGAAATACCTTTTGCAGTAGAGGTATTAACTCGTCTCTGAAAGTTTGGTAGAACTCTGCGGTGAAGCCATCTGACCCAGGGTTTGTTGTTGTTGTTGTTGTTGTTGGGAGTTTTTTTGATTACCTTTTCAATGTCTTCTTTAGTTATGGGTCTATTTAGTTGTTCTACCTCTGTTTGTGTTAGTTTAGGTAGGTAGTGTGTTTCTAGGAATTCATTCATTTCTTCTAGGTTTTCAAATTTGTTAGAGTACAATTTTTCGTAGTAATCTGACATGATTCTTTTAATTTCAGTTGGGTCTGTTGTAATATCGCCCATCTCATTTCTTATTAGGGTTATTTGCTTCCTCTTTTGTTTTTCTTTTGTCAGTTTCACCAATGGTTTATCAATTTTGTTAATTTTTTCAAAGAACCAGCTTTTGGTCTTGTTAACTCTCAATTTTTTTCTGTTTTGTATTCCATTGAATTCTGCTCTAATTTTTATTATTTGCTTTCTTTTGATGCCTGAGGGTTTCTTTTGTTGCTCTCTTTCTATTTGTTCAGGTTGTAGGGATAATTCTTTGAATTTGGCCGTTTCTTCTTTTTGGATGCATACATTTATTCATGTAAATTGACTCTGAGCACTGCTTTTGCTGTGTCCCAAAGGTTCTTATAGGAAGTGTTTCCATTCATATTGGATTCTATGAATTCCTTTATTCCATCCTTAAAGTCTTCTATAACCCAGTCTTTTTTGAGCAGGGTATTGTTCAGTTTCCAACTGTTTGATTTCTTTTTCTGTTATTGATTTCTACTTTTATGGCCTTATGGTCAGAGAAGGCACTTTGTAATATTTCAATGTTTTGGATTCTGCTAAGGCTTGCTTTATGACCTAACATGTGGTCTATTCTAGAGAATGTTCCACGTGCACTAGAAAAGAAAGTATACTTGACTGCTGCTGGGTGGAGTGTTCTGTATATGTCTATAAGGTCACGTTGGTTGCTTGTGGCATTTAGATCTTCCTCTTCTTTTTTGAGCTTCTTTCTGGATGTCTTGTCCTTCACCAAAAGTGGTGTGTTGAAGTCTCCTAGTATAATTGTGGAGCTGTCAGTCTCACTTTTCAGTGCTGTTAGGGTTTGTGTTAGGAAACCCTGGTTGCGTAGTGGTTAAGAGCTACAGCTGCTAACCAATAGGTCAGCAGTTTCAATCCACCACGCAATCCTTGGAAACCCTATGAGGCAGTTCTACTCTGTCCTATAGGGTCGCTATCAGTCAGAATCAACTCAACGGCAACGGAGTTGTTTTTTTGGTTTTATGGGGAAACCATTAAATGACGTAGGAAGAATCAAAAGAAGATGGAAGGAAAATGCAGAGTCACTACACCAAAAAGAATTGGTCAACATTCAGTCATTTCAGTAGGTAGCATATGATCAAGAACAAGAACTGATGGTATTGACGGAAGGATTCTAAGCTACATTGAAAGCAATGGCAAAAAACAAGACTCCATGAATTGACAGAATACCAATTGAGATGTTTCAACAATGCACATATTTGGACTGTGCTTCCTGGCTCCCTTGTGGTCGGGTGGGGTAATCAGATTAGTTGTGAACAATAAGTTGTGGGCACAAGTGGTGTGGGGCACTCTGAACCAGAATTGTCAGTATAAAATCTTCAAGGGTCTTCCTCACCTTCTGACAGAGTTATTAGCAATGTTTAGTATAGGGGCCGCTCCATAAGTTTAGGCCCTGAATGTCTAAAATGAGCAGCACACTTACACTTTTTGGTGAAGAACAAGCAATGAAAAGTAAACCTTTGGTGTTAAGATCCTAAGATTTTGAGGCTGGTTGTTTCCACATCATCCTCTAGCTCACCTTGACAGATGTATTGCTCCTTCCAGGATATAAAGGGCAGGTCAGTGAGTGCACTGGTCATCTGGAGAAAGGATGAATTAAGGGAGAGGGGAGAAGGAGACAGGTACTGAGAATGCACTCTGATCACTCTGTGATGGGGAAGTGGCAGGGAGGGCAAGTCAGCTTTGTAAATTATTTAATCTTGCCAGCCTTATTCTCCCTGTTATCAAATTGTTCAGAAGACTGTAGCCTCACAGGTCTTTTCAAAGTAGCTCAAATATATTCCAACATTCAATGCCTCTACCTCCTCAGGTGGTTTCTGCTATTTGAAATATTCTGCCCACTTCGTCATTTCTTGTCCCTTGTCTCTGAAAATTTAGTCTGTCTTTCAGGATGATGATCTTAGGTATCTTGCTCCAAGAAGTTTTTCCCAGTTCTCTAAATCCCACACAGTTTATTCTTCTTTAGTACTGGCCATAGACTATTTTACAGAAAAGTTATTTGAGGGATAGCTGTATTCTACTACCTGGTGTTAATCAATTATTTTCCTGAAATCTGATTCCTAGCAGTACCAAGTCTCTGACTGAACATATATTTGGTCAAAGTTATAGATAAAAGCCAAGTGTTCTGACTCCAGGCCAATGTTTCTACCGCTATCCAATACCACTTCTCATGACATCCTTGGATGCTATGTGGATAATAGCTAAAGAGGGAAGGATAACCTGACAGTCTCTTAGGTCATCTCCCAAATTTGACATTCCATCATCTTGTTGTTCTATGAGTGAATTCTGTCCCTTAACTTTCCCAAACCTCTCTTCATATCCTTGTTCCTCAGGCTATAGATGAAAGGGTTCAACATGGGTGTCACCACAGTGTATGTAACTGTGGCTAGTCGGTCCTTCACTACTGAGTACATGGACAGGGGCCTAAAATAAACATAGATGACACTCCCATAGAACAGGGCTACTACAGTGAGGTGGGAGCCACAGGTAGAGAAGGCCTTCCACCTCCCAGTTGCGGAGGGGATTCTGAGCACAGCAATGATAATCCGTAAGTAGGAGAAGAGTATGCACAAGAAAGGTGTCACAATGACAGCCAGGGTCTCAGTCATGACCACAATCTGGCTGGAGGAGGTGTCAGAGCAGGACAGCTTTAGCACAGGCTGAGTGTCACAAAAAAAGTGCTTAATGACATGAGAGGCACAGAAAGACAGACGAGACATGAGCAGCACCCGGAGCAAGGAGTGCAAATGAGATATGGTGCAAGAACCCAGTAACATGAGAAGACAACGCCGTGGGCTCATGACCACATCATAATGAAAGGGGTTGCAGATGGCCACCAGCCGGTCTATGGCCATGGATGCCAGCAGGTAGCTATCAGTGTTCCCGAAGGCCATAGAGAAGTACATCTGGATCAGGCAGCCCACGTAGGAGATAGTTTTTTCCTCTGATAGTAAATTCACTAGCATCTTGGGCACAATGACTGTTGTGAAGCAGATATCCATGAAGGACAAGTTGCTGAGGAAAAAGTACATAGGAGTATGAAGCCTGGAGTCAGAATGTATGGCTAGAATGATGAGCACATTCCCCACCATGGTGACGAGGTACATGGTGAAGAAGATGGCAAAAAGAGGCTTCTGCAGCTGAGGGTTGGAGGAGAGGCCCAGAAGGATGAAGCCTGAAGTGCTGCTGCTGTAGCTCTTTATCTCCATGTCTCTGGGCTTCCTGGATGTTGTTTAGAGGAGCAGTGGGAGGGATGCATAAGATAATGCGATCAATTCAGCTATTTTCCTAAGTTCCAACCTATAAAAAAAGCCTACTTCTATTTGTTAGAATTTTAAAAAATGCTTACTTCAAGCAACTACAGAAAAACAAATAGAAAATCTAATTCAGCAACGAGAGAGTTAAAAAAGAAAATAAAATCAAGACCTGCTTCCTAAATTGGAAGCTAAATGTTTCCCGTGTATTCATAGAAACTTCTATGTGCCCTAGTTTATCTGAGTTCCTCTCAATTCTCTTTAAAAAAAATTTTTTTTTAGCTTGTGTCTTGACCAACTCCTTAGCCTCTTATTTTATCCCAGGAAAGAGGCTGCTGGGTCCTACTTTGAATCGGGATGTTTTCATTGCTTATGTCCCTATGAATTCTCATCTGCTCATAGTTGGGCTGGTGTAATGTGAGGATGGTACAAAATGATCATCAGAACTAATGAATATTCCTTGATACGTGGGACAGATTACACAATAAACAAGGTAAGCATGTGCTTAGGGCATGAACAAAGCAGGCGCACCAGTCGTCCAGAGCAAGGACTTATAGATTCCAAGCAGACAGGAAACAAAGAAAAGTGAGCACTGCAGTGGATGGAAACTGGCAGGGGACTAAATGAAATTGATACCATTTTATAAATTTTGTATACAATAACAATTATATTTTCCTTTTCATTTCAGACTGGTCAGGTGTAACCTCACATTCAATTCTGTCTAGTCGACCACATATGAAGCACCAGGGTCACTGTAATCATGTGACTAGTGATGTATGTGGTGTTATGCAAAGTGTCTTCAAATTGAGCATACCCTTGTATTTGTATCATGATCTCTCCTATTGCCCACGTCCTCATCGGATATCAGCAGTGTTTCAATGAAATGTGAAGACATAGCATCAAAGGAGGGAAAGTGGGTGCACACGTTTTAAGTATTATTCCAATACAAAACCACTCATGGAGATCTGCAAAGGGCCCACAAACAAACATCATACGGCAAATGAATGAAATTATTTCCAGCTGCTTTGTAAGTACTATTTCTTCTATCTCAGACCTGAACAAAAAAATTACATATTACAAATTAATTTTATTTTTATCTACTAATTTTAATTACTAACAGCAGAAGTACAGATCCTGGTCTGTGGAATAATTTTTAACATTAACATCCAAATTTGAACATAAATTTCATTTTATAAATTTTTCTATTTTCATTTTTATTTTATTTCATTTATTTTAATTATTCAAATTTATTTGCTACCTTAGAACCAAATTTAAAAAGTGACATAATTTTATATCCAAATAAAATGAAATGGAAACAACTAAGTGGGGCACAAAAATGAAAGCTCACACACGGTAACAAGAAAAGGATTTGTGAATCCCTAAAGACAACTCCAAAATTAACTTCTTTTTTGAAACATCAGGATCAGAAGAGACTTCTTGCATTAAACACTTCAGTTTAATGGGTGCAAGTCATTGTGCTAGCTCTGCTACTGCTGAAATTACTAATAGCAATACAAATATAACAGAATTTGTCCCAAAGTCTGAATCCATTCCTTGTTGTAGTAAAAAAATTAATAATGGTATAAAAAGTGAAGCTATTTTATACTCTGAAATTGTTACTTCAGCAGACCCCATAAGTGACAGAATTATAGATCCTGCTATGTGTAATAATTTTTCTCCTAATGATGTAAATTATTGGATCAAAAGAAGGCCAAGTGATTGCCAACATCACAGTGAATCGTTTGAAAATTCTTGAGCCAGAATATATTTCTAGGATGCAAAAGTAATACTGAAAATTATACAGGGAGTGGTCACTGTATTCTCCATCAGTTGATTCTGTGTATCATTTTGTTTGGAAACTGCACAGTCTTAAATCATTTAATTCTCGATTTGCTAGTGATCTATGTAGTGACTTGGACAACTGAAACATGATTGATAAATGTGGAAACAGTTCACCTCACAGAGATTGTATGTTGTCATATTTAAACTGAAGACATGGTTTTGGCTTAGCTCATGAACTGGAAACTCATGAACATCTGTATTGCAATGTCTTCTTGCAAGGCATTGTTGCTGTCATTATAAGAATTGCTGAATCTGGGCAGTCTTTTTGAGTAAGAAATGAAGTGTTTGTGACCCCACAAAATGCAAATTTTTTTTGGTTGACTTGAATTTGTTCTTAGTTTGATCCCTTTTTAGCAGGTCATATCTCAAAATATGGTAACACAGGAAAGAGCAACCCATCGTACATGTCTAAAACAATGTGTAAAGGATTAATAAACTTAATAAGTGATTAAGTTTGATCAGCTATTTTCAGTGAAATAAGTATAGCTCCATATTTCAGTTTGTCTGTAGATTCCTCTCCTGGCCTTTCTCATACAGGTCAGCTAAGTATTGTTTTAAGATGTGTAACTACAACAGATGGAAAATCTGTTGAGTGATTTATCACATTTACTAGCTTAAAAAGTCATCCCAGTGAAGAAAGTGTAGCTCAAGTACTTCACTATTTATGTGAAGTTTGCAAAATTGATTTTCCTAAGTGTAGAGGTCAGTCCTATGACAATGCTGTCGATATGTCAGGGTGTTAAAAAGACATGCAACAGAAAATTTTAGAACATAACGGATATGCACATTCACGTTTTCTTGTAGGATGTAGTGCAGTAGATTGTTTTCTGGAAGCAATTTTTTCCTACTGTCCAGCTACTCTGTACATTTTTTGCCACCTCTACTCACCAATGGGCAATTCTTAAACATATTTGGGCAACTATCAAGTGTTTAAATGTCTTCCTAATACACATTGGGAAGCATATGCAGTAGCAATGATTCCAATCTCAGAATGGTACGCTCGGATTCTAGATGCCTTAGAAAATATTGCTGAAGACAAGACACAAAAAGGAGATACCAAAAATGAAAATATCAGCAACAAAATGCAAACACTAGAGAATGTATTTATGTTGATAATGTGGAATAATATATTGTAGCATATTCATCAGATGAGTCAAGATCTCCCAAGATTCAGAAGTAAATTTGAAGACATGCACAGGTTTTTACCAGTCAGTAACAGGGTATTTGCATAATTTAAGAGAAGATTTTTAAAACACAAAGAAACAAATACTGCCAAATACTAATTATCAAGCAGTTCAGGTTTTAGAAGCATTAGAAAGAAACAAATATATGACGGAGGTGCTCCAGAAGTATCACCGACTGCTAGAGATCAATTTTGTGTAACCACCTACTACACAATCATTGACACACATGAATCTTACATGAAAAGGACAAAAGTGTAGGAAGTTCTTTCAAATAGATTTTTCTTCTTAAACAATGTGGATATAACTGATGAAGAATGCATGAAGGCATCCAAAAAGTTAGTGCAGATTGATCCTGATGATTAAAAAACAAACTGTTACAGAGAAGCGTGACACTTTTACTCTTACACGAGAGCTGAGTTAATAGATTCAGGAAAGACAAATTTTACTTATGTTGGCACGAATGATTCCATAATGGGAGATAAAATGCAATTTGTATTTTCCAATGTTAAAACTGCTTCATGCATATTCCTACCTTTAATAATCACAAAATTGCACACAACAGAATGCTCATTTTCATCCCTAAAGAGACTCAAAAACCCTTAGCGTGTAACAATGATTCAAGAAGGACTTGGTTTATAATCCTTATTACTTAAGGAAATAGATCTTGTTTGGCAGCTTAATTGTGATGAAATAATTGAAGAATTTGTAAGAGAAATAATTGAAGAATTTGTAAGAGAAAGAATTGTTTTTTAATTATAACATGTTAGATATGAAAGATCTATCTAAAAATAAAATGTAATAATTTGTTTTAATACTAGTTTTCTGATCATTAAATTATCTTTCATGGCATCTATTCATTTGTTCACTTATAATTATAGCATTTATTACAAAACAAGCATTGAAATTGAAGCATGAGTCATTTAACGCAAAATTGGTGAAAGTCAATTTTTTGTTGTGGGGGAGAAACAGAATTTTACATTGATTATTGAAACAAGCTAAGCTCACTGACTAGTTTTCTATGTGTAGAATATGTGGAATATTTTTTTGTAGAAAATGTGGTTTATATTAAAAATCTTAGTACCCCGCATCCACTAAAAATTTTATAATCCAGTTCATCTCATTCCCCTAAAATGGCATATGCCACCTTTATGTTCAATCGCTAATATTATAGTCACATTTAAAAAGAAGTTACATCATGGATAGCTAAGACACACACGCACATGTATATGTATATATGTATATATGTTACTTGCATATTCCATTCGAAAGTGTGAGTAAGCAGAGGAGGGGTCACCACAGATTATCAGTGTTTAGGGCCCTCACATGCCTTAATCCGGCTCGCTTGGTACCCATAAAATTTAGCCGAGACTTCCAGAATCTTCATAGGAAAGACTCCTCAATGTTTATTTAAATGTTTTTGCTTTGCAAACAATGGTGACTTTTGGCTAACATAATCTGGCTACTTTAATTATAAGGTCCTGGTCCATGGAAGGCACACAATAGGAATACTACCAGGGAGACCCTGTATTGCTGAGCTTTATTCTTTGAGTATGCATGCTATTCTTTTCCAATTAAAAAATGATGAGGCTCTCATTCTCAATATTCAAATATTACAAAAATATGTAACTTAGAATATAAGAGTTCCATTTCCCTAGTATCACAAAAAAGATAAGACAAGGGTGACCCGTTACCACTATTAAGCTACATTGTTCAGATGGAGATCTAAGCTTGTGAAATGAGGCAAAACTAAAAATATAGGGGGCTTAAACATTAGAAGAGACAAAATTATCATTATTTTAATTGACATGTTTTCTACTTAGAAAAGCTAAGAATCATCTGAAAGACCATTAAAACCTAAGCAGATTTTATCAAGGTGGTTAGATAACAAGATAAATATAGAAATATAGATGCCTTTCCCATGTTAGGAAAATGTAATGGGAAATAAAGATTCAGTTTCCGATGGCAAGGAAATCTAAAAACTACATAGGAATAAATTTATCTGATGGCTCTATGACACAGCAGAAAGGTAGATATGAATAAACGAAGATCCTATACTCCAAAAAAGGAAGACTCAAAGTTTAAAAAATCTTTGATCCTTCCCAGACTAATAAGAAAATTCAATGCAACTCAAACAAAAACCCCAATGATATTTTTAATGGAACTTTAGAAGGTTGTTCTAAAATTCATCTAAGGGTGTTAATGTCTAAGAACAGACAAGATAATTTTCAAAAATTAGAATAATGAAAGAGAACATTTTCAACTTCCAATCAAAGCACGTATTAACCAAAAACAGTATGAAACTGGCACACAGAGAGAAAAACAAATCAATGAACTAATATAGAGAATCCTATATTTCTGTATTTATACATGTATAATATAGGAATTTAATATAAAGGTTCATTTCTTAGCAGAGGAGAAAAGATGGTTTATTCAATAGTATTTATGGCAATTGGCTGAACATCTGGTGAAAATAACCTAGATTTCTATCTAACTTCATATATAGAAATAAAATCCATAAGGATGAATAATCTAAAAGTAAAAATACAAAGCAAACAAAAATTATAAAATAGGTACTAGCCAAAAATAAGGGAACTTTTTTTTTTTTTGGTTTCAGGGTACGAATGCCATTTCAACAGGAAATGAAATGTAGAAGAAAGAATGACAAAATACTTTTTTTCAAAAATTTGAAAATCACACCAAAGGGAACTATATAAATAAAAAAAAAACTAAACTAAAAATATGAACTACAGACTCAAATATCTCAATACATTTACTGAAGCAAACATAAGGCAAATTATTCAATCTTACTGGTAATCAAAACAAACAAGAAAATAATTAGACACTGAACGCTGAATACAACTCTCATCCATCAGATGGGTACTAATTTTGTTTTGATAACATACAAAGAGAAATAGACCCTCACATACACTAGTAGTGTGGGGGAAATCAGTTTAGGTTTTTTGGTAACCTCTGTCAGAATTAAAAATCTGCATATCTTTATTCAATAATTCAACTTCTAGAAATATATTCTATAAAAAAAATTCTATAGAAATAGCCATATATGATAACACAAAGATATATGTACAGATATTTTACTGTAGCATTGTCTATAATACCAAACCAAACCAACTAATCAAACAAACAAAAACAACCCATGGGGAAACAATCTAAATATTCACAGAGATGAATTATTAAACAATTTATAAGGCATTTTTCATTCCCTGGACAGGGACATCATGCTTGGTAAGATAGAGGGTCAGTGAAAGACAGGAAGACCCTTGACGAGATAGTTTGACACAGTGGCTGCAACACTGTGCTCAAAGCAAAGATTGTGAGGATGGCGCAGTACCAGGCAGTGTTTCGTTCTGTTGTACACAGTTTGCTATGAGTTGGAATGGAATTGACAACACCTAACAACAGCGCATTTTTATAACTCAATATCATGCAGTCTTTAAAGAAATTAGACGGCTAATGTTAGACAACTTTTAGTGGGCACTCAATATATACCACACACTGAGCTGAGGACTTTCATGCCTTCTATCAGTTTATTCTCTCCAAATCCTGAGAGATAGACACTATTATTATCGCTGTTTTACAAATGAAAAAAATAATTGGAGCTTCGCAAAGTTAAGTAATTTACCAGATCCCACAGTAGGAATTTTAGCAATATGACTGCAGATCCAGAGCTATTCATTGCTAAGCTATACTACCATTGTTCCTCTATTGTCTGATAGCCTGTTAAGTGACATAGCAGATTACAGAACAGTGTATATAGCATAAACTCATTTTTGTAAAGAAAAGAATACTTTATACATAGTGTTTGTGTGTGGCGTGTGTATTTGTGTGTGTGTGGTTACCTTCAGAAGTGAGATTGGAAGGATAGAGCTAGGAGTAACTTCCGTATTTAACTTTATATTGTTTGCATTTAGAAAATAATGAACATATGTTCTTTCGTATTAATTTTGTAATCAGAAAGGTGACAGTTTCCTGTAATTCCACTTCCCAGAGGACTAGAGTTGTGCTTATATTTTAGATTTGTGATGTTATTTTTTGTACAGAGATCTGTACATACGGTGAAACCTGTGAAAGATGGAACTCTACAGGACTGCCTTATTTTTTCCGGGTCTTGAAAGTTTTCTGCCTTGGACAGGGTGCAGTCTTAGCACTTTCCTATCACTCACTTTAGTGGAAAATATTTGAAATTTCCTTCTCCGATAGGTTTCTGCCTTACACGGGTTCCACCTTTCGCAGGTTTTCTTGTACTATATACAGGAACGGAATCATACTATCCGTAATGCATTTTTTCCCCCACAAGTAGTGTTGTTAGTTGCTGTTGAGTCGATTCTGACTCATGACGACCCTGTGTGTTCAGGGTAAAACTGCTCCACTGCGGTTCCAAGGCTGTCATCTTTCAGAAAGAAATCATCAGATTTATCTTCCGAGGAGCTTCTGGGTGGGTTCCAACTGTCAACCATTCTACTAGTAGTCAAGCACTTAACTGTTTGCACCACCCAAGGACTCCACAGTGTGACAATGGAAATTTTTGTATTTATTGTTTGTACTTACAAGAGAATTTCTATGGTATAAAGTACATTCTGAAATATGGAATGCTAAGTTGGAGTTTATGAGCATTTTGGTTTTTAACTGATATTGTCAATCTGAGACAACTACTCTTCATGCCACTTCTGGGAAATATGTTCACTTGACTCTCTGGACTCTGTTCCCATTTCCTTCACTGTGTTTTCAGCTTCACTCTGGGGACATTGTTTTTCCTGGTGGCAAAGGGCTAAGTGATCCCTTTTGTGTTGAACCGTGGATTCCCCAGATGTACATGATGTTTCTCCAGGTCAGTAGCTTAGCCCCTTCCATTTAGCTGGACCTGATAAGACTGTGTGTTTCTTCATGTCTTGGGCAAGTCATTTCACCTCAGTATACTCATCTATAAGATGGAGGTGCCATTTTCTGCCCTGCCTACCCATCAGTTGTTTGGAGACTCAAATGAAAGTTAGTGAAAAGTATTTGACAAAGCCGTCTACAGGTAGTTAGTGTTATTGCCCACACAATAAGCTAGAGAAATGTCATTTTAATGATGGGGCTTGTCATATGTTAGTGTTTGGGGAGGACCAGGAGGGACTGGGAGCATTTCCAAGCCATTTAAATCACACTATTATACTTTTTTTTTTTTATTATACTTTAGGAAACCCTGGTGGCATAGTGGTTAAGTGCTATGGCTGCTAACCAAAAGGTCAGCAGTTTGAATCCACCAGGTGCTCCTTGAAAACTCAGTGGTGCAGTTCTACTCTGTCCTATGGTGTCCCCATGTGCATTAAAAAAAAAAATTGTACCTTAAAATATTAAGATATTTACTCCCTTCCTTAATGTGCATTAAAAAAAAAAATTGTACCTTAAAATATTAAGATATTTACTCCCTTCCTTACAGACTGGAAATATAGACTATTTCTATGCTTTTCAGCTTTCTCAGTTGAGATTTTCCATGTTGTGAACATTTGTCATCTCAGGTAGGTTTTCTTTTCTTTTACCCACCCCAAGCCCCCTTAAAATTAGGAGTACAAACATGAAACACAGAATGCATTTCCTATGTTGGTTAGAAACGTATGGTAGGCAGTATACTGGTGGAAAGCTATCCATCATCCATGCACCTGCTGTCCTGTATGAGCGAGGAAAGTCAGGAAAGTGACTAAATTGGAAAAAAAAAAAGTCAACTAATATTTTTGGACAGGTTCTGTGCTTCATGTCTCTCTAGTTCAATCCTTACCACCACACTAGGATGTAAATAACATTATTATTCCCCTTTTATAGATAAGGTTACTGAATTTGAAAGAGTAACAGAACTGTTAAATGGTGGATCTAAGAATCAAGCCCAGGTATATCAAACTCCAAATTGCCTGCTTTAAATTACTGTATCGTATCTCTTCTCAAAATCAGACACATGTGGTAGAGAACTAAGCTGCTATGTCCTCTGCAAGCAGAATTCCTCATACTGCCAAGTGCCTTGAGCCTCCTTGTTAACTCACTCCTTCTATTCCCTCCTTTTCTTTCACACATTGGGATCCTTTTGATTTCCTTCCGTTCCACTCCTATTTCTGCTTCCCATCTCCACAAAGCCATATGCTTTCCTCTCTTCCTTGCATTCAATGAGGAAAGGTTGTAGGGAACTTTGGACCTCAGTTCTGTCAAATCCCGAGCATACAACACCTCTCAACTTTCACAGTACCAGTATCTGATCTTAATATCTTTTCTGGTACAATTGTTAGGGAACTCATTTTCCCCCTACCTCCCCACTTCCTACTGCCATCAGAAAGACAAATATGTCATCAGTGTTGGGCATATGGTGCCTGTGAGAAGATATGTCCTGCTTAGGAATCTTTTCAGGATGGTCCTTCTCTTTCCAGCTCTCTAACATCTCTCCTTTCTGCCTAGTTCTTACTAAGATCAGATTAAAGTTTTACCTCATATCTCTTGGCTCCACAGAGTAGGAGCCTCTGTCTAATTTCTCATTTCCTACTCAGTGTGGGTTGAGTGTTTTTCTGGGCAAATTAAGGCCCTCAGACTTCTGATTAAAACCAGTCTTTCCAGGTCTAGGCTGTGCTCAACCAACTTCTGCTTTCTTTTTTCTGCCTTTCTTTTCCTGGGACTTGCTGATTTTCAGAATGCCTGACTCTTCCTCTCTCCCTTTTAATAATTCAGCATATCAGGCTGCCTCCTAGTTCGTTACATAGTGCCTGTGATCTTAAAAACTTGAAAGGGCCATCCAAGGCATGTCAGTTGGTCTCTATTCACCTAGAGCAAATGAGGAAGAAGAAGAGTCAGGAATAGGAGGATGAGATGGAACATGTAACCATGAGACCAGAACTGGATGGTGCCTGGCTACCATTACTGAATATTTTGATCAAATATTCTGTCAAAGAAATCTTGATCCAAAGGGGGAAGATGCAAAACAGACTTTCACATTCTTATGGACTTCAGACTTTTTAGAGCCATGGAGATGGCATAAACCCCTGGAACTGTTGGTCTGAGATAATCTTTAAACCTTAAACCAAAAATATTCCTTGAAGTTTTCTTAAAACCAGAAAAGAGTCTAGCTTAACTAGTAAAAAAAATCTGTCTTGACCATTATGCTCTTTTAAGAACTATCTATATGGGAACAAAATGACAACAGCAACTTGAAAGAATAGATAGGAACCTTAGAGGGCAGTGAGTTTATGTTAATGGTGGGAAAAACAACTCAGAAAGGAGGGTGAGAATGTTCCACAGCTCAAGGAATGTAAGCAATGTCACTGAATTGTACGTGTAGAAATGGTTGAATTGGTGTATGTTTTGCTGTGTATATTCAAAACAACAAAACAAACAAAAAGAACAGTAAAAAATATAATTCAATGGATTAGATTTTGAAGTTGTCAGTGTATCCTGTTGTCCGGCTTACCTGTGACCAATGAACATTCATAGGTGCAGCTGTTAATACAGAGTGTACAGAGTATGCATCCTGGATCGTAGAAGGGGGGCTTTCTTGTTCACTCGTTCCCCTGCTGACCTAGTTTCCTGGAGGGGAACATTCTGTGGGCCTCAGGTTGCAGGATGTATACTGTGCCCTTTATGGGCAGGGTCCAATGCCCAGAACAGTGCCTTGTGGGGCGGTAGGTTCTTCAGAAATGTTTCATAGAGATCGAAGGAAGAGAGAGGGAAAAATAGAAGGAGAGATGATGTTTTCTGAATTTTGAGATGGAGAAGACAAAAAGATAGAATCAGGAAGAGGAAGGAAGATTACATGAAGATGTTGCCTTCAGAGTTCTTGTTCCCCAAAACTCCTCAACCTGCCTACCTGTGGCCTTGACAAAGGAGATTCAGGGTCCTGAATGGGCTTGGGGTCTGCAACCGAGTTAAAATCAGGCTTTCAACTTCTAAGGAGTGAGGCCAGCTTGAAGTGTGGACAGTCTTAGAAATGTGCTGGTTCCTATCTACCTCAGGTGGGAATTGGTGATTCCCAGGAGACAACCAGGGAGACCCATGGGTCTTGTACTTTCGACATGACAGAGCCCTGGAAAATTGGTCTTGTATTCTTCCCAGGAGGGGACAACATTATTGTTGCCCTCATTGAGTTCTGTAACCAGGAGCCTGTGGGGATCTGGGCTCCAAAGTTGTGATCTCTTACACCCAGGAAGGGAATTAGAGCCATATAATGATAGGATTGGATGTGTGTTCATGCACATGTGTGTGCTGTATATGCATACGTGTGCTCTATGTGCATGTCTGTACGTAGGCTCATGTGGGCCTGCCTGGTAGGAAAGGGATGGCCTCTGACATTCCTGCAGGTCTATGTCTGTGTGTGTGGCTGTGTAGGTGCAGGTGTGATATCATGGTGATGGGGTTAAAGTACAGCTTCTGAAGCCAGACCCCCTAGATTTTAGATGCTGAAAATCTACATCTTACAAGCTGTGTGAACCTTTGCAATACTTTACCTTTCTAAGACTCACTTTCTACTTCTGTAAATATAGATTAAAAGTAATAGTTTATTCAAGGTAAGGTAAGTGGTAAGTCAGTATCTGAACCCTGACAGCCAGGATATGGTGTAAAGATTAAGAGGCAAGTTTTGAAGACACATTTATTGATGTTTTTATTCCAGCTCAACCACTTGAGTGTGACCTTGATCAAGTTAGTTGTCCTCTTAAGTTTGGTGGGAGAATTGTTGAAGTCATGGAAATTTGGGTTTTAGAGGGTCAGGGAATGGGGATGAAATGGTGGACATAGATATTGGGTAAAGAGCTTGAACTTTGGGGTCAGTACTGAAGTTCAAATTCCTGTATTATCACTTGCCAACTGGGTGATTTTGAGAAAATTACTAGATATCCCCATGCATCAGTTTCCACATTTATGAAATAGAGATAATAGTAACCTTGACTTCATTATTATATTGAATATGCTAGATTGCCTGGCACCAAGACTAGCTTCATGAGTGTGTGACCTGTGCTCTGAAGAATCTTGAATGTGGTTTAATGCTCTGCTGCCGCCATCTTGAAATGCTTAATAATTTTGAACAGAGGGCCTTGCATTTTCTTTCTTTCTTTCTTTTTTTTTTTTTTTACTGTGGTGAATATATAAATAACAAAACCTTTGTCCTTTCAACATTCTTCACATGTACAACTTAGTGACATTGTATTCATTATGTGCAAATATTAGTGATAATGATGGTGATGATGATGCAAATGTCTGATGCTCATTCAATACCCACCCTTTTGCCTATTCCTATTCCCTACTCCACCCAATGAATTAGTTGATTGAGCTCTGATACACCTTGAGAGCTAGGTGTATGAAGATAAGCACTGTAAGGTACCAGAAAAGAAGTTGTTTCCTGAGTTCTAGGCTAGTGTATCCATCTCTAAATGAAACCCACTGCTGTTGAGTCAATTTCAACTCTTGGTGACCCCACGTGTTACAGAGTATAACTGTTCTCTAGGGTTTTCTTGATTGTAATCTGTATGGAAGCAGAACACCAGACTTTTCTTCCACGGTGCTACTGGGTAGGTTCAAACCACAAACCTTTGAGGTAGTATTTCAGTGCAACCATTGCACCACTCAGGGACCTAGTCCCTAAGAATGTCCCATGGGTGCCTCACACTGACACACTCCAAATGGAATGTACGTCACAAAACTACTACTTCTTATTTTGAAAATTTCCACTCATCTTTTAAGGCCTAATTCACACATAGCTTCTTTTATTAGACTTTTCTGGACACCTTCGATAAAATTAAGGAGCCCCAGTGGTGCAAAAGTTAAGAGCTTGGCTACTATCCGAAAGGTTGGCAACTCAAACACACCCTGCTGCTCCACAGGAGAAGGACCAGGCAATCCGTTTCCTAAAGATTGAGGACTAGAAAACCCAATGGGGCAGTTCTACTCTGTCACATGGGGTGACTATGAATCACCTTAATGCACCCAATACACACACACATAGATAAAATTAAATAAATACTGCCTCTAGCCTTCCTCAACACTTTGTTTACCCTCTGTCACAGCCTTCACACTGTATTCCAACTGTCTCTTTGTTCCACTTAGTCGTTGGAGGCTCCAAAAGATTGTCAGTTGTTTGGAGGGCAGGAACTGTGTTCTGTTAATATATGTATCTCTAGTTTCTAATGCCATGCATGACATGTAGCAAGTACTCAGTAAATGTTTATTAAGTTGGATGAGACACAGAGTGGCAGGGCTGAGGAGGGAGCTGGGTATATGGCTTAGGTTGAGGGTGGGTGGGTTATTTGGAGATTGAGAAGAGAAGAAAGAGTTGTTAGGGAATGGGATATTCATGGGTTTATTGGAAATTATCATAGATTTCCCCAGAAGCTTCCTTTTTTGACGCAAATTCTCTAATGGGTAGAGTGGAGAGCTTAGAGAGATGAAGTCAGCAGTGACAAACAGCCCTTCAGATGGACTGTGTGCAATTCTGACAGATGACAAATAGCCAAGCCTGTTTTTACTCTGTCTTTCTATTCTCTACAATATATTTTCAAGCAATTCTCTCTGAATGCCAGCTCTTTATTTATACCTAGCTCCTATATAAAAAAAAAAATTTTTTTTTTTTTTTTTTTTTTTTTTACTGGATATATCCATCAGCACTTCCATAATTATTTCTCTCCCCATAATTGGTATGACCATCTGCCTGGTCATCAAACCCAGGAACTTGGGTATTGCTTTAAGCTCCTCCCTCTTGTTTCCTCTCTTCCCCTACCCCATTTAATTAATCACTAAATCTGATTAAAGCTTCCTTCTCACAATTTCTCAAACCTGCCTTTCTCTGTCTCCACTGCTACTGCTGTAGCTGAGGGTTTATCATATCTCATTTAGTATGTTTCATCAAAGTCCTAAAGAATTTATTTGCCTTTAATATCTTTCACCTTATGTGGTTACCAGCAAAAAAAGAGATGGAACACTCTAAGTGGGAGCCTATTGATAAAGGTACTATTTTCAAAGGGAGGGATAGGGCTTAAGGAAATTGTCAAGGGATAATGCAGTACCCTTGGGACAGCAACAGCAGGGAGCCATTATACCCCTAGGCCTGAAGGGGCAAGGGCAAGAAGTGGCTCTCAGAACCTGAATAATGTTTCTATATGGAGTGGGTTGCTGACAGGAGCTGTGGCCTTCAGTAGTTGAGCACAGGTACCCCACAGTGACCAACGGAAAGGAAGTTGGTGGAATAAATACCTCCCTCTCCTCCCTCCCTCTCAATCTCCTACCAGTACCTTGCATTGGATGGAGTGCAAGGGAGCCTTTTCAGTGGGGCAAATGGGCAAACGGAAGCTATCCCCACCACCCCATTTTATTTTCTATAGGGTGACCAGGATGATCTTTATAAATTACAAATAAGTTTGTAAATAGTTGGGTTGGGGTGAAGACTTTAACTTTACCCAAATAATTTGTCTTTGTCCTTGGTCTCTAGACATAACCTCTAAAACCTTGAAATTTCCCCCGTGATTGAAGTGTCTTTGATGATGCTTCCAGAACACACCTACCCAATGAGGTGACTCTTTGGTGTGGGCTGGCCAGGCCAAAAAAACCTCAGCTGACCTCAGTGGAGGGAGGCATGATTCAGCCAGTCACGCTTGTGAATTGAGGCCCCAGTAAAGGCTCTGGACACAGAATTTCCATAGGCTTCCTGGATTGTTAAAGACATTGATGTATGTAGGAGGTTAAATCCGTTGCTGTTGAGTTGATTCCAACTCATAGCGACTCCATAGGACAGAGTACAATTGCCTTATAGGGTTTCCAAGGAGTGGCAGGTAGATTTAAACTGCTGACCCTTTGGTTAGCAGCCAAGCTTGTAACCACTGTGCCACCAGAACTCCTGTATGTGGGTAGTGTGTCCCAATTTGGGACATGGAGCCTTTAAGTTAGAAACTCACCTTGTCCTATACCTGTCTTCATTTGTATCCTTTTTTGCTATAATAAAACTGTAATTGTAAGTATAGTGCTTTCCAGGAGTTCTGTGAGTCATTCTAGAAAATTATGGAACCTGAGGGATTAGTGGGACCCAGCAGGTCAGAAATGAGGGTGCTAGAGGGACCTCCAAGTTTGTGGCTGGTGTCTGGAGTCTTCAGCAGACTTGACAGTCTGGAGGACTGTGCTCTTTAACTTGTGAGATCTGATCTAGATCCAGAAGGTTAGGGTCAAAAGAAGAAGTGCTGTACGTGCAGTTGAATTGGAATGAAATTGAATAGATTGCATTGATCTGATACTTACAGTCTTGTGTCTGAGGATTTGGTTTCCCAGCATTTGGTCACTTATCTGCTCTGCATCCTTCAAAGGCTCCTCCTTATTGACCTCCTGTGTATTCAAAGTGGCTTGTCATGGAATTTACATGGAGGAATATCAATTTTACTAATTTTTTAAGAGGAAGAGGGAAATGGCATTTTATCTTTATGGCATGGAATGAAAGATTTGCGTGAATTTTAATGATAGAACAAATATAACTCACATGTTTATACATTTATTTTAAAAGCAAAATGTGGCCTTCAAACAAACCTTAGATAAAAGAGGAAATCAAAGCAAATTATAAACTACTTAGAAATGAGTGACAATGAGAGTACTACATACTAAACACATATTGAGAGTAAAATGGGACTCAGAAGAAATATAATTATTAGAAATTTTAAAAATAGTAATTCAAAGAATAATTTAACTAGAGAAATAAGAAAATAATAAAATAAACCCAAGTAACTTGGAAGAAAGGAATTATTAATTTTTAAATGCAAAATTAATGAACTAAAACACAAAACATTTTTGCTGGAATTAATAATACAATTAATAAAACCTAAAACTGTTCTTTGAAAAGATCAGTAGACAAACCTTTGGTAAATATGAACACAAAAAAAGGCGAATAATGAAATGAAGAATAAGAAGGAGGTATAAATTACAGATAGAAAGAATATTAAAAATATTGAAGTGAAAACTATGTACAGCTTCTCCCAGTAAATATGAAGATTTAGATGAAACTGATGAATTTCTAGTAAAATACAATGATTAAGATTGACAAAACAAAAAAGAGAAAACCTGGAAGCCCAAATAGCTATAGAGGAAATTTAAATGTTTACCAGAAATTACTGTAGATTAAGACACCATACATACATATTTTTACCAGTGATTTCCAACAAACATCAAGAAATTGATAATTCTAATATTACATAAATTATTCCAAGTGATAGAAAAAAAAAGAAGGAAAAGCTTTGTAACTCATTCTTTATGATGCCAAACGAGACAAGGAAAAAAGGTAAGAAAGAAAACTATAGGACAGCTGCACTTAGGAAAACATATTCAAATTCTCTCTATAATGTTGTTGTTTTTAGGTGCCTTCAAGTCGGTTCCGAATCATAATGACACTATATACAACAGAATGAAACACCACCTGGTCCTCCACCATCCTCACAATCATTGTTATGTTTGAGCACATTTTTGCAGCCACTGTGTCAATCCATCTTATTGAGGGTCCTCCTCTTTTTCACTGACCCTTTGTTTCATTCTGTTGTACATAGGGTCACTTTGAGTCAGGATCCGACTCGATGGCACCTAACGACAACTACCTTACCAAGCATGATGCCCTTCTCCAGGGACTGGCCCCTGCTGATAATCAGTCTAAATACCTGAGATGCAGTTTCTCCATCTTGCTTCTAAGGAGAATTCTGGGTGTACTTCTCCCAAGACACACTTTTTCGTTCTTCTGGCAGTCCATGGTTTACTCTAAATTCTTTGCAAACATGGTAATTCAAAGACATCAATTCTTCTTTTCTTCCTTATTCATTGTCAAGCTTTTGGATGCATATGAGGTGAATGAAAATACCATGGCTTGGGTCACATACAACTTAGTCCTCAAAGTGACATCTTTGCTTTTCAACACTTTAAAGAGGCCTTTTGCAGCAGACATACCCAATGCAATACATTTTTTGATTTCTTGACTGCTGCTTCCATGAGTGCTGATTGTGGATACAAGTAAAATGAAATCCTTGCCAACATCAATTTTTTGTCCATTTATCATGATGTTGCTTATTGGTCAAGGTGTGAGGATTTTTGTTTTCTTTATGTTGAGGTGCAATCCATACCGAAGGCTGTGGTCTTTGATCTTCACCACGAGGTGCTTCATGTCCTCTTCACTTTCAGAAAGCAAGGTTGTGTCATCTGCATAGCTCAGGCTGTTGATCAGTCTTCCTCCAGTCCTGATGCCCTGCTCTTCTTCATATAGTCCAGCTTCTCAGATTATTTGCTCAGCATACAGATTGAATAAATATGGTGAGAGGATATAACCCTGACATATACGTTTTTTGATTTTAAACCATGCAGTATCCCCTTGGGTCCCTTGGGGAGCAGTGGTTAAGCGTTGGGCTGCTAACCAAAAGGTTGGCAGTTCAAATCCACCAGCCACTCCTTGAAAATCGTATGGGGAAGTTCTACTCAGTCTTATAGGGTGGCTATGAGTCGGAATAGGCTCCATGGCAGTGGGTTTGGTTTTTTAGTATCCCTTGTTCTATTCAAATGATGGGCTCTTGGTCTACATACAGGTTCCACAAAAGCACAGTTAACTGTTGTGGAATTCCCATTCTTCCCAATGTTATCCACAATTTGTTATGATCCACACAGTTGAATGCCTGTGCATAGTCAGTAAAACACAGGAAAACATCTTTCTGGTATTCTCTGCTTTTAGCCAAAATCCATCTGACATCAGCAATGATATCCCTCGTTCTACATCCTATTCTAAATCTGGACTGAATTTCTGGCAGTTCCCTGTCATTGTACTTCTGCAACCAATTTTGAATGATCTTCGGCAAAATTTTACTTGTGTGTGATATTAATGATATTGTTGAATAATTTCCACATTCTGTTGGATCACTCTTTGTCTTAGTTATCTAGTGCTGCTGTAACAGAAATACCACACGTGGATGGCTTTAACAAAGAAAAATTTATTCTCTCGCAGTCCAGGAGGCTAGAAATCTGAATTCAGGGAACAGTGCAAGCGGAAGGCTTTCTGTCTCTGTCGACATTGTAGGAAGGTCCTTGTCATCAATCTTCCCCTGGTCTGGTGGATTTGAACTCCCTTTTCTGGGAAGGGACCCTGGGTCAGAAGGACACGCTCTGCTTCTGGCTCTACTTTCTTGGTGGTATGGTGTCCCTCTCCTCTCTGCTCGATTCTCTTTCATATCTCAAAAGACTCAAGATACAGCCTAGTCTTTTGGATTGAGTCTTGCTTCATTAATAAACTGTCTCTAATCCTGCTTCATTGGCATCATAGAGGTAGAATTTACAACACAATGGAAAATCACATCAGATGACAAAATGGTGGAATATCACACAACACTGGAAATCATGGCCTAGCCAAATTGACATACAGTTTTGGGGAACACAATTCAAACCATAACACTTTTCTTTGGAATGGGCAAAAATATGGGTCTCTTCCAGTCGCTTGGCCAGGGAGCTGTCTTCCAAATTTCTTGGCTAGACCAGTGAGTGCTTCCAGAGTTTCATCTGTGTGTTGAAACATCTCAATGGGTATTCTGTCAATTCCTGGAGCCTTGTTATTCACCAGTGCCTTCGGTGCAGCTTTGATTTCTTTCTTCAGTACTATTGGTTCTTGATCATATGCTACCTCCTGAAATGACTGAGGGTTGACCAATTCTTTTTGGAACAGTGACTCTGTGTATTCCTTCCATCTTCTTTTGATGCTTCCTGTGTCTTTCAGTATAGTACCCCTAGGATCCTTCAGAGCACGCCCATGAGAGCCAAAATATGACCTTGAGTGTATCCCACCTGAATTTAGAGACCATCTGAAGAATAGATTTGACGCATTGAACACTAGTGACTGAAGACCAGACGAATTGTGGAATGACATCAAGGACATCATACATGAAGAAAGCAAGAGGTCACTGAAAAGACAGGAAAGAAAGAAAAGACCAAGGTGCATGTCAGAGGAGACTCTGAAACTTGCTCTTCAGCATCGAGCAGCTAAAGCAAAAGGAAGAATTGATGAAGAAAAAGAACTGAAGAGAAGATTTCAAAGGGCCTCTCGAGAAGACAAAGTAAAGTATTATAATGACATGTGCAAAGAGCTGGAGATGGAAAACCAAAAGGGAAGAACATGCTCGGCATTTTTCAAGCTGAAAGAACTGAAGAAAAAATTCAAGCCTCGAGTTGCAGTAGTGAAGTATTCCATGGGGAAAATATTAAATGACGCAGGAAGCGTCAAAACGATGGAAGGAATACACAGAGTCATTATGCCAAAAAGAATTAGTCGATATTCAACCATTTCAAGAGGTGGCATATGATCAGGAACCGATGGTACTGAAGGAAGAAGTCCAAGCTGCTCTGAAGGCATTGGCAAAAAACAAGGCTCCAGGAATTGATGGAATATCAATTGAGATGTTTCAACAAACAGATGCAGTGCTGGAGGTGCTCACTCATCTATGCCAAGAAATATGGAAGACAGCTTCCTGGCCAGCTGACTGGAAGAGATCCATATTTATGCCTATTCCCAAGAAAGCTGATCCAACCAAATGTGGAAATTATAGAACAATATCATTAATATCACATGCAAACAAAATTTTGCTGAAGATCATTCAAAAACGGCTGCAGCAGTATATCGACAGGGAACTGCCAGAAATTCAGGCTGGTTTCAGAAGAGGACGTGGAACCAGGGATATCATTGCTGATGTCAGATGGATCCTGGCTGAAAGCAGAGAATACCAGAAGGGTGTTCACCTGTGTTTTATTGACTACGCAAAGGCATTTGACTGTGTGGATCACAACAAACTATGGATAACACTGGGAAGAATGGGAATTCCAGAACATTTAATTGTGCTCATAAGGAACCTTTACATAGATCAAGAGGCAGTTGTTTGGACAGAACAAAGGGATACTGATTGGTTTAAAGTCAGGAAAGGTGTGTGTCAGGGTTGTATTCTTTCACCATTCCTATTTAATCTGTGTGCTGAACAAATAATCTGAGAAGCTGGATTATATGAAGAAGAACAGGGCATCAGGATTGGAGGAAGACTCATTAACAACGTGCGTTATGCAGATGACACAACCTTGCTTGCTGAAAGTGAAGAGACTTGAAGCACTTACTAATGAAGATCAAAGACCACAGCCTTCAGTACGGATTACAACTCAACAGAAAGAAAACAAAAATCCTCACAACTGGACCAATGAGCAAAATTATGATAAATGGAGGAAAGATTGAAGTTGTCAAGGATTTCATTTTACTTGTATCCACAATTAACAGCCATTGAAGCAGCAGTCAAGAAATCAAAAGACGCATTGCATTGGGCAAATCTGCTGCAAAGGACCTCTTCAAAGTGTTGAAGAGCAAAGATGTCTCCCTGAAGACTGAGGTGCACCTGACCCAAGCCATGGTATTTTCAATTATATCACATGCATGTGAAAGCTGAGCAATGAATAAGGATGACTGAAGAAGAGTTGACGCCTTTTAATTGTGGAGTTGGCAAAGAATCAATTGAATATACCATGGACTGGCAAAAGAACGAACAAATCTGTCTTGGAAGAAGCGCGACCAGAATGCTCCTTAGAGTCAAGGATGGCTAGACTGTGTCTTATATACTTTGGACGTGTTGTCAGGAGGGATCAGTCCCTGGAGAAGGACATCATGCTTGGCAGAGGACAGGGTCAGTGGAAAAGAGGAAGACCCTCAGTGAGGTGGATTGACACGGTGGCTGCCACAATGAGCTCAAGCATAACAACAATTGTAAGGATGGCTCAGGACCGGGCAGTGTTTCTTTCTGTCGTGCATACGGTCGCTATGAGTTGGCACCTAACAACAATATCTTCTTTCAGTATTGCAACTCAGGGTTTGAATTTCTTCAGTTCTTTCAGCTTGAGAAATGATCTTCCCTTTTGGTTTTCTAACTCCAGGTCTTTGTGCATGTCATTATACTACTTTAGTTTGTCTTCTCGAGCTGCCCTTTGAAATATTCTATTCAGCTCCTTTGCTTCATCATTTCTTCCATTCACTTTAGCTACTCTATGTTCAAGAGCAAGTTTCGGAGTCTCTTTGGACATTCTTTTTGGTCTTTTCTTTCTTTCCCGTCTTTTTAATGACTTTTTTCTTTCTTCATGTATAATGTCCTTGGTGTCATCCCACAACTCATCTGGTCTTTGGTCGCTAGTGTTCAATATGTCATATCTATTCTTGAAATGGTCTCCAAGTTCAGCTAGAATATACTCAAGGTTGTGTTTTGACTCTTGTGGACTTGTTTTAGCTTTCTTCAGCTTCAACTTGAACTTGCGTATGAACAATTGATTATCTGTTCTGCATTTGGCCCTTGGTGATATTGAGCTTTTCCATCTTGTGTTCCCACAGATGTGGAAATAGTGGCCTAGTCAAGTTGACACACATTTTTGGGGGACACAATTCAGTCCGTAACTCTATCTATCTATGTATCATCTATGTATCTATTCATGTATCTATGTATCTATATATCTATCTGTCTGTCTATCTATCTATCTATTTCTCTAACTCTCTATCTGCCTATCTATCTACCTACCTATACAAGGTGTTCATAGCCACATTGTTTGTAATAGAGAAAATAGAAATTATAAATAATCTAAATGTCAACCAATAAACAAATGATCTAATAATTTCGGTTAGCTGCTTCATAGTGTAAAACACTATTAAAATACTATGAAGCAGTTAAAGCCAGTTGTGTAGACTATAGATAGTAGTGACTTGGGGCTTTTTCCAAGACATCTTGTTAGATTAAAATTCCAGTTGCATAATAATATATCTATATAGCACCTTTTTAATGCTGCTAATCTTTATATTTGCATGTTTAAAGATATTAAGTGTACTGTGTTTGGGAGTGGGAATGAAGAGGGATTTTCAGTTTTTGCTTTATAACTGCCATTTGAATATCACAACTAGATGATATTCATTTGTTATTTGTGTACTTAGGAAACAAAAAATGGAAAATAAAAAAGGAAGCCTAGAAAAATAAAACTAAATTATTTTTAGCATAGTACCTTCTTTGTGTACTTCCTCAGCATCTAATATTGACACATAAAACACTAGAAATAAATTATGATATATCAAATCTATCTAGGAGATGAGTATATTTTAATAGGTATATTCATTGATTTGCTAACTCTAAAATCACAACAGTAGCTCTCAAAAATGTCACAAGCCAACTAAGATCTTCTCTTTAGATAAGAAATTCTCAATCTTGGCCACTCATTGGAATCACCTATGGAGTGTTAAAAAGTTTGATACCTGTGTCTCATCCTCAAAGATTCCGATTTAATTGGTCTGGAATGTAGCCTGGGCATCAGGATCTTTTAACGTCTCCCCAGGAGATTCTATATGTGCAGAGGAGGTTAAAAACCCCTGCTTTAGAAAAAGTAGACTCTATCACAAAGATTTTTAATTAAGAGATGGAAATAGGGAAACTGATTTGCATGCCTCAGGCACAATGGTATTCAAAGAACACACTGGGAGAATGTCCTAGTGGAAACTGGCTTAAAAAATCCTCTTCTTCTAAAACTTGTTACTCAGCAGTTCCTTCTAATGCTGCCCTTTGAGGATTGGCATCAGATGGGAGGACGAAAAGTCCCTGAGTAATAGTATTCTCTTTCTTCTTTCTAGAGTTAAAACAGTATATATCCCCTTGAGACCAGCCCTTGAGGGAAACCAGGAAGCCTCATTCATGACATTGTATCAGAAAAATTTCTAAGCCACTGAGGTCATCATGAAAGTAGCCTCTGAGGGACTGGGTCCAATCTCAGCTCTTAAGGAGACTCTGGGGAGGTGTTGCTTGTAAACCTCCAGCCTTCTTTTCTTGGTTGCTAATTAACCACTCAGGGCAGCTCAACACAGCTAATTAAACGGAGTCCAAGAATAAAAGTTTGGCTTCTCCTGAGTGAATGCTTGATTGGGAATTAAGCCTGGAGCCTCTTAGCACATCAAGTCAGTCTCGTAACAATGGCCACAGGTTCCAACAAAAAGTCCCTTCCCAGCCACACCCATCCCATGTCTGGTCAGAGAAACATGTTCTCCCTTGGGAGCAAGAATATTTCTCTTCTGATCAGAACATTGACTCATTCTAGCCAAAGCAATAATATGAAAAAGAGAAATAAATGTTATCCAGATTGGAAAAGAAGTAAAATTATCTCTGTTCTCAGATGATATGATCCTGTATATAGGAAATCCCAAAGTACACAAGAAAACTTCTAGAACCAAAAGGGGAATTTAGCAAAGTTGCAGGGTACAAGTTAACAAACAAAAATTTATTGGGTTTCTATACACCAGCAATGAGAAATCCTAAAGGGAAATTAAGGAAGCAATTTCATTTACAATAGCATCTAAAAGAATAAAATAACTAGGAATAAGTTTAACCAGGGAGGTAAAGGGCTTATACAATAAAAAATATAAAACACTGTTGAAAGATATAAAGAAGGCTTAAATAGAACTATGTTCCATGCTCATGGATTGGAAGACCTAATATTTTTTAGATGCCAATACCACCCAAAGTGATCTATAGATTCAAAACAATCTCAGCCAACATTCCAACAGTGCCCTTTACAGAAATGGAAAAACCATTCCTCAACTTTAGATGATGGCAAGAGGCCCTGAGTAGCTAAAACAATGTTGAAAGGGAAGAACAAAGTAAGAGGACTCATACTTTCTGATTTTGAAACACACTACACAGCTACAATAATCAAAACAGCCTGGTACTGGTGTAACAGTAGATACATAGACCAATGGAATAGTAGTAAGAGTCCAGAAATAAACCCAGAAATCTATGGTCAACTGATTTTTGACAAGGGTGCTAAGTCCATTTGATGGGGAAAGAAGAGTCTCTTCAATAAATGGTGTGGGAAAATTGGGTTCCACATGTAGAAAAATGAAACATTTTCTGTGCCTCATATACACAAAAATGAATTCAAAATGGATTAAGGGCCTAAATGTGCAAACTAAATCCATATAATTCTTAGAAGAAAAAGCAGGGTCAGTGCTGTTGGGCTTAGCTTTTAACAATTGATTATCTAATATAATAACACAAGGACAAACAACAAAGGACAAAATAAATATATGAGACCTCATAGAAATTAAAAATTTTTATTGATCAAAGGACTTTACCAAAAAAGTGAGAAAAAACACCATCAACTGGGAGAATATCTTTGGAAACCATGTATCTGATAAAGACTTTATAAAAAATAAAACAATTCAAAAACTTAACAAAAAAAAGATAAAAAAACACAATCATGAAATGGACAAAGAATTTGAATAGATATTACACCAAAGAGGACATTGAAATCGGCACCAAACACATGAAACCCAAAACCCGTTGCCATCGAGTTGATTCTGACTCATAGCAACCCTATAGGACAGAGTAGAACTGCCCCATAGAGTTTCCAAGGAGCGCCTGGTGGATTTGAACTGCCGACATTTTGGTTAGCAGCTGCAGCTCTTAACCACTGCACCGCTAGGGTTTCCAAATACATGAAAAGATGCTCAAATTCATTAAGCATCAGAGATGCAAATCAAAGCCACAATGAGATACTTCATTCCCATTAAGGTGGCTAAAGGTAAAAACAAACAAACAAACAAACCAGAAAACAAATGTTGACAAGGATGTGGGGAAACTGGAACCCTTATCCATTGCTGGTGGGGATGCAAAATGCTACAACCGTTGTGGGGAACAGTGTGGCAGTTCCTCAGAAAACTAAACATAGAGCTACCATATGTCCCAGCAATTCCACTCCTAGGTATATCCTCAAAGACTTGAAAGCAGAAGCTCAATCAGAGACTTGTATACCAATGTTCACTGCAGGCTTATTCACAATAGCCCAAAGGTAAAAACAACCCAAATGCCCATCATAAGATGAACGTATGAACAAAATGTGGTACATACATACAATGGGATACCACTCAGGCAGTAGGAGAAATGAAGTCTTGATACGTGCTACAGTATGGATGGAGCTGGAGGACATTATGATGACTGAAATAAGTCAATCATGAAAGAACAAATGTATGACTTCACGTATATAAAAAGACAAGAAAAGGCAAACTTATAGAGAACAAAGTTTATTAGTGCTTACTAGTGGTGGGAAATAGGGGAAAAAGGAGGGTTAATGATGATGAAAAAATTGTATTGATTAAGGGTGAGGTTGCACAGTCTTGTGTTGTAATTGCTGTCAGAAAGTTGTACACCTATAAAAAGTTGAATTGGCAAAATTTCCATAGTATATTTACAATAATGACAAAACAAAACAAGCAAAAAAAAAAAACCAAGAGTAACTGCTGAGGCTGCTTATGTATAACCAAACATGTCATGGGATTTGGTTCTCTGGTTTGGAAGTTTATGGTCATGGTTTCATGGGACATCTCAGTTAATTGGACTAATAAAATATTTAGTGCTTCTGTTGTATCTCCTAGTTTGTTGCATAGTGCCAGGAGGTCTTAAAAGCTTGCAAGCAGCCATCCAAGGAACAACAATTGGTCTCTACTCTTCTGGAGCAATAGAGGGAGGAGAGTCAGAAATGGAGGATGATATGGAAGTGTGGCTAATTGCCTCCATGAACAACTGCCTCCTCTGCCATTTGAGCAGAAGAACTGGATGGTGACCACTACCACTACTGAACATTTTTATCAAAGATTCTATAGAAAAATCCTGATCAAAAAGGGGGAAAATGCAGATCAGGATTTTAAAATCCCATGGAATCCAGATTTTGTGGCACAATGGAGGCTGGATGAATTCCTGAAAGTTATCACTCTGAGATAATATTTAAACCTTAAACCAAAAATATCCCCAAATATTTTCTTAAAACTAAAGAATAGTTTAGCTTACCTAGTAAAAAACATCTGCCTTGAACATTATGCTATTTTAAGAACTGTCTATATGGGGTCAAACTGACAACAGCAACTTGAAAGATTAGATAGGAAACTTAGAGGGCAGTGAGTGAAACTTAGGAACAACTCAGAAAAGAATGGTAAAAATGTTTGCACAATTTGAAGGATGTAATCGATGTCACTGAATTGTACATGTACAAAGTGTTGATCAGTGGTGGTATGTTTTGCTGTGTGTATTCTCAGCAACAACAACACAATAAATAAAACAACAACAACAAGAAAAAAAAATATCAAGAAATGTTAGGTGTGTGTCCTGGCTTAAAATCTTCAGTCTGGCAGAGGTAATATAAGGTATTCCATGTTTTGTAGTATATAAGGAGAGACATTTACATAGACCACCTTATATTCTCCAGTGTAACTTGACAGAAATGGTGTTAAATAGTAAAAAAAATATGGGTTTAGGATCAGACAGTGTCTTGATTTATATTCAGGCTCTGCCACTAACTAATTTTGTGACCTTGAACAAAGTATATCTCTGTTCCTTGTCTAAAATTTTCAAAAAAATGCATAATATCCACCTCCTTAGGGCAAGAAGTGACAGAGGAGTGGAAGTGTGGGCAATGGAAATATGAGAAGACGCAGCATCCTGGAAAACAACTGTGAGAGCTATGAGTAACAAAGTACTCAGGTTCAGAATCTGGCCCCTTATCCCACAAAAAGGCAAGAGCAAGGAGAATAGCCAAGGTCCCAAGCTGGCAGTAATTGATTCACTAGTCATCTAGCTACCAAAAGAGGGATTCAGGTGAAATGAAGCAAATCCAGAAACAATGTACCATAGAGTTAGAACATAAAGTTAGAACCAGCCAGGTTTTTGGATACAGTATGAATTTATAAAAATGATTAGCATTTCTCTAAATTAGCAATAACCTTGTAGAACATGCAATGATAAAAACACATCATTCATAGTTGCAACAAACACTCTAAAGCTTTAAGAATTAATTTATCTTAGAATACACAAAACTACCATGTGGAAACATTTTAAACTCCAATGAAGATCAAATAAGATGATGAGAATAAATGGAAAGAAATTCTATGTACTTGGATGGAATGAAGTAATATTACAAAAATGTAATTTCTCATATTAATCTATAAATTTAATTCCATCTCAATCAAAATATCTGTGGAGTTTTTTGAAGTTCTTGACAAACTTTTCTCAAATTCACATGTAACAATAAAGGTTCAGACATAACTAAGTAAAAGTTGAAAATGAAGAGTAAAAAGAGGGCACTTGTCTCCATTAGAGGAGCCCTGGTGACACAGTGGTTAAAGTGCTTGGCTCCTAACCAAAAAGTCAGTGATTCCAACCCACCAGCTTCTCTGCAGGAGAAAAATGTGGCAGTCGGCTTCTGTAAGGATTTACCACCTTGGAAATTCTATAGGGCATTTCTACTCTGTTCTATAGGGTTGCTCTGAGTTGGAATTGACTCAATGGCAGTGGGTTTTGGTTTTAGTTTTGTCTTATCAGATATTAAAAATACGAAAAAGTCCACAGGGATAGAAACAGTTTGGTTTTCATTCAAGAACAGGCAGAAGAGGAAGGGAACAGCCTAGATAGGTGAAAGAGAGACCACTTTAATACAAGAATTTAATATATGAAAATTATGGCACTAAAAACCAAAAGGTGAAAGGGTGGAGTGTTTGGTAGTGTTGGGAAAACTGGCTCAGTATATTGAGTATAATCAAAGAGAATTGTTATCTAACATCATATTTAACAGGGAAATCTAGATGAATTATGGACTTACATGTGATACAAGAAACTATAAAGTTAATAAAATTAACAGTAGAAGAATATCTGTGAACAAGAAGAGAAAGAACTTCGTAATGAAGGCTTCTAAAGCTTAAAAAAGCCAAAGGCAAAAATAATTTGATTGCATAATTATGAATAAACCAAGCAGACATTGTAAAGGCTGGGAGATGATATATGCAAGGTCTAACAGGTACGGTACTAATGTCTAGAATACGCAATCATCACTTTCACACTAGCAAGAAAAATATAAGGCCACCAGTAGAGAAACGTTCAAGACAGCCCAACACTAACAAGCATATGAAGAGATGCTCAAATTCAATGGTTATCAGAGAATTAAAAAAATAAACAATGAGATTTCACTTTCCCTTTGTTTATAAAATGTGAAAGGGAGAATAAAGGCAAATGGTGGGAGCGACAACTGATTAGAGTTACAGCAACATTGTTAGATTTTGAAAACATAATCTGAGTGAAAAAGTAAGGAAATAAATGGAATCTGTAACACAAGATGATTTTTGTAAATTAAAAATACAGCAAAACAACAAGTATATCCAAATACGTCCCAAGTCTTTGGATCTCAGACAGTTGGTGGCTTGTTATCGTTGGGGGAAGCCCTGCATGGTGCTAATGGTTAAGTGCTCTACTACTAACCGAAAGGTAGTAGTTTAGACTTACCCAGAGGTGCCTCAGAAGAAAGGCCTGGGGATGACTTCCAAAAGGTCACAAACCTGTAAACTCTATGGAGAGCCATTCTACTCTGTGCATATGAAGTTGCCGTGTGTGTGTGTGTGTGTGTGTGTGGCATCTCTCAGGGCAGACTTGGTTCTTCTCCCCAAGTTCTGCCATGATTTGAGTCTAGTTATAGGCCTAGAGCCAATGAAGATTGATAAAAGTTGGTATTGAGGAGAGTCGGCATTCTCCTGCAAGTTTATTGCTTCAGGACAAGTTATTATAACCTTTTAGAGCCAGAAGGAAGGCCTTTACCCTGGGGAAAGGGACGGTAACTTTACCTTAGAGAGAGGAGAAAGGACTGAGTGTGCTGGCAGTTATGGATTAAATTGTATCTCCCCAAAAATACATTGAAGTCCTAATCCCTAACTGGGTCTTTCGTTGACGATATTGTCAGTTTAAGTCATACTGGGGGTCAAACTGGAGTAGGGTGAGTTCTAATTCTATATGGCTGGTGATGTCTATGAAGACAGGGCTACACACAGGAGGAAGATATCACGTGAAGATCTGTCTGTAAGCCAAGGAACACCAAGTAATGCCTGAGGCTACCAGATGCTGAAATGGACAAGGAATGATCTTTCCCCAATTCTGTCAACCCCTAGAGTTGCCAGAGAGAGAGAGACAGAGAGAGAAGGAATAGCTAGCTCTGCTAACACCCTGAATTCAGACTTACAATTTCCAGAACTCAGAGACAATAAATTTCTGTTCTTTACAACCACCCACTTTGTACTATTTTCCTATGGCAGCCTAGGAAACTAAGGCACTGGCCAAGGAGGTTCAATGGCACTTGAGGCTTTCAGGTAATCACATTGATGGTAACCAACTGAAATGTCCCCATTCCAGTTCTCAGGGAATCACTCTTTCCAAAGCAATGCTCTAACGTTAATATAAGTGGCAAAGCTATGAATTCAATTTGCATTATAATTCAGTCATCCTAGGGTAAATCTCTGGGTGTGTATTTTTAGAAATCTCAGCCCTATGACACAACAAAAAAGGAAAATGTTTTTTTAAAAAATTTTCAGGGAAATCATAAAAGCTTCTGGTTTTCTTTTTTTTTATGATACAAGATGGAACTTTTTAATGTGTTTAATGCTTTTTTTATTGTGCTTTTCATGAACGTTTACAGCTCAAGTTAATTTCTCATTCAAAAATTTATACACATACTGTTTTGTGACATTGGCTGCAATCCTCACAATGTGATAGACCCTTCGCCTTTCCACTCTGGATTCCCTGTGTCCATTTGTCCCATTTCTGTCCCTTCCTGCCTTCTCATTCTGCTTTTGGACAGGAGCTGCCCATTTGATCTCGTACATCTGCTTAAATTAAGAAGTAAGTTCGTCACATGCATTATTTTTTGTTTTACAGTCCTGTCTAGAGAGTGGGCTTCTGGAAATATTTCAGTTATGGGTTAACAGAGTGTCCAAGGGCCGTAGTTTTGAGGCTTCCTCCAGTCTCTGGCAGACCATTAAGTCTGGTCTTGTTACATGAATTTGAATTCTGTTCTACGTTTTCCTCCTGCTCTGTCCGAGACTGTCTGTTGTGTTCCCTTTCAGGGCAGTCATTAGTAGTAGCAGGGCACCGTCTGGTTCTTCAGGTCTCAGGCTGGTGAAGTCTCTGGTTCATTTGGTCCTTTAGACCTTCAGGCTAGTATTTTCTTTGTGTCTATGGTTTTCTTCATTCTCCTTTGCTTCAAGTGGGATGAGACCAATAGATGTATCTTAGATGGCCACTCACAAGCTTTTTTTTTCTTTTTCTTTTGGTATCTTTTAAATTTTGATATCATTTCAAACATACAGGGAAGTTGCAAAAATAGTACAAGAAATTGCCGTTTTTAAAATCCAGATTTACCCATTTTCACAATGTTGCCTCATTTGCCTTATCATAGTCTCCATTTCTCCTTTTTTTTTTTTAAATTGTGCTTTAAGTAAAGTTTAAAATTCAAGTCAGTTCCTCATACAAAAACTTATACACACAGTGTTATGTGGCCCTAGTGTTCTCCCTATAACGTGACAGCACACTTCTCTCTACCCTGTATTCCCTGTGTCCATTCTACCAGCTCCTGTCCCCCTCTACCTTCTCGTCTCGCCTCCGGACGGGAGCTGCCCGCTTACTCCCATGTGTCTGCTTGAGCAAAGAAGCACATTCCTTATCAGTATCATTTTATGTCTTACAGTCCAGTCTAATCTTTGTCTGAAGAGTTGGCTTTGGGAATGTTTTCAGTTCTGGGCTAACAGAATGTAGCCAGGCACCATCTAGTTCTTCTGGTCTCAGGCTGCTGCAGACTCTGGTTTATGTGGCCCTTTCTGAATCTTGGGCTCATTTTCCTTGTGTCTTTGGTGTTCTTCATTCTCCTTTGCTTCAGGTGGGTTGGGGCCTATTGATGCATCTCCGATGCCCACTCGCTAGCTTTTAAAACCCCAGATGCCACTCACCACAGTGGGATGCAGAACATTTTCTTAATAAACTTTGTTAAACCAACTGATCTAGATGTCCCCTGAAACCATGCTCCCCAGACCCCTGCCCCTGCTACTCTGTTCCTCAAAGTGTTTGGTCTTATTCAGGAAACTTCTTTGCTTTTGGTTTAGTCTAGTTATGCTGACTTCCCCTATATTGTGTGTTGTCCCTCCCTTCACCTAAAATAATTCTTGTCTACTATCTAGTTAGTGAATACCCCTCTCGCTCCCTCCCCACCCTCATAACCATCAAAGGATGTTTTCTTCTGTGTTTAAACCTTTTCTTGAATTCTTATAATAGTGGTCTTATATAACATTTGCCCTTTTGCGACTGACTAATTTCACTCAACATAATGCCTTCCAGATTTATCTATGTTATGAGATGTTTCGAGGATTTATTGTGGTTCTCTACTGTTACATAGTATTCCATTGTGTGAATATACCATAATTTGTTTATCCATTCATTCATTGATGGGCATCTAGGTTGTTTCCATCTTTTTGCTATTGTGAACAGTGCTGCAGTGAACATGGGTGTGCATATATCTGTTCATGTGATGGCTCTTATTTCTCTAGGATATATTTCAAGGAGTGGGATTGCTGGATCGTATGGTAGTTCTATTTCTAGCTTTTTAAGGAAGCTCCAAATCGATTTCCAAACTGGATGTACCATTTGACATTTCCACCAGCAGTGTAGAAGTGTTCCAATCTCTCCACAACCTCTCCAACATTTGTTATTTTGTGTTTTTTGGATTAGTGCCAGCCTCACTGGGGTGAGATGGAATCTCATTATAGTTTTTATTTGCATTTCTCTAATTAATGGCTAATGATCGTGAACATTTCATCATGTAACTGTTAGCTGCCTGAATGTCTTCTTTGGTGAAGCACCTGTTCATATCTTTTGACCATTTTTTAACTGGGTTGTCTTCTTGTTGTTGAGGTTTTGCAGTATATTGTAGATTTTAGAGATTGGACACTGATTGAATTTGTCATAGCCAAAAAATTTTCCCAGTCCGTAGGTTGTCTTTTTACTCTTTTGGTGAAGTCTTTGGATGAGCATAAGTGTTTGATGTTTAGGAGCTCCCAGTTATCTGGTTTCTTTTCTGGTGCTTGTTCGTTGTTCATAATGTTTTGTATACTGTTTATGCCATATATTAGGGCTCCTAGCATTGCCTCTATTTTTTCTTCTATGATTTTTATCATTTAAATCTTATATTTAGGTCTTTGACTCATTTTGAATGTGCATGGTGTGAGGTATGGGTCTTATTTCATTTTTTTGCAAATGCATATCCAGTTATGCCAGCACCATTTGTTAAAGAGGCTGTCTTTTCCCCAATTAATGGGCTTTGGGCCTTTGTCAAATATCAGCTGCTCGTAAGTGGATTCTTTAATTCTGTTTCATTGGTATGTGTATCTGTTGTTGTACCAGTACCAGGCCGTTTTGACTACCTTAGTGGTATAATAGTTTCTAAAATCAGGTAGTGTGAGGCCTCCATTTTGTTCTTCTTCTTCAGTAATGCTTTACTTATCTGGGGGTCTCTTCCCTTTCCATATGAAGTTGGTGATTTGTTTCTCCATCTTGTTAAAAAATGCTATTGGAACTTGGATCAGGATTGCATTGTATCTATAGATTGCTTCGAGTGGAATGGACATTTTCACAATGTTGAGTCTTCCTATCCATGAGCAAGGTATGCCTTTCCACTTATGTAGGTCTCTTTTGGTTTTTTGCAGTAGTGTCTTGTAGTTTTCTTTGTATAGGTCTTTTAGGTCTCTGGTTAGATTTATTTCTAAGCATTTTGTCTTCTTGGGAGCTATTGTGAATGGTACTGATTTGGTGATTTCCTCTTTGACATTCTCTTTAACGATGTCGAGGAACCCAATTGATTTTTTATGTTAATCTTATATCCTGACACTGTGCTGAACTCTTCTATTAGTTCCAGTAGTGTTTTTGTGCATTCTTTAGGGTTTTCTGTGTATAAGATCATTTCATCTGCAAATAGAGATACTTTTACTTCTTCATTACCAACTGGGATGCCCTTTATTTCTTTTTCTTGCCTAATTGCTCTGGCTAGGACCTCCAGCATAATGTTGAATAAGAGTGGCGATAAAGGGAATTCTTGTCTGGTTCCTGTTCTCAAGGGGAATGCTTTCAGATTCTCTCCATTTAGGATGATGTTGGCTTTGTGTAAAAGCCCTTTATTATGCTGAGGAATTTCCCTTCTATTCCTATTTTGCTAAGAGTTTTTATAATGAAAGGGTTTTGGACTTTGTCAAATGCCTTTTCTGCATCAGTTCATAAGATCATGTGGTTCTTGTCTTTTGTTTTATTTATGTGATGGGTTATATTGATCATTTTTCTAATGTTGAACCATCCATGAGTACCTGGCATGAATCCCACTTGGTCATGGTGAATTATTTTTTTGATACGTTGTTGAATTCTATTGGTTAGAATTTTGTTAAGGATTTTTGCGTCTAAGTTTATGAGGGATATTGGTCTATAATTTTCTTTTTTTTGTGGTGTCTTTACCTGGTTTTGGTATCAGGGATATGCTGGCTTCATAGAATGAGTTTGAGAGTATTCCTTCCTTTTCTATGCTCTGAAATACCTTTAGTAGTAGTGGTGTTACCTCTTCTTTGAAAGTTTGGTAGCGTTCTCCAGTGAAGCCGTCAGGGCCAGGGCTTTTTTTTGCTGGGATTTTTAAAATAAACTTTTCAATCTCTTGTTATAGGTTTATTTAGTTGTTCTACCTGTTTGTGTTTAGGTAGGTGGTGTGTTTCTAGAAATTTGTCTAGGCTTTCAAATTTGTTAGAGTACAATTTTTCATAGTATTCGTTATGATTCTTTTAATTTCAGTTAGATCTGTTGTGATATCACCCATCTCACTTCCTATTTGGGTTATTTGCTTTCTCCCCTGTTTTTCTTTTGTCAGTTTGGCCAATGGTTTATCAATTTTCTTAATCTTTTCAAATAACCAGGTTTTGGTCTCGTTAACTCTTTCTTTTTCTATTGTCTATTTCATTTAACTCTGATCTAATTTTCATTATTTGCTTTTTTTTCACTTATTATTTTGCTTCTTTTGCTACTCTCTGTTCAAATTGTAGGGTTAATGCTTCAATTTTGGCCCTTTCTTCTTTTTGGATGTGTGTGTTTATTGCTATAAATTGACTGAGCACTGCTTTAGCTGTGTTCCAAAGGTTCTGTTAGGGTGTGTTTTCATTCTTATTTGATTTTGTGAATTTCTTTATTATGTCTTTAATTTCTTTTATAACCCAGTAGTTTCTGGGCAAGGTGTCATTCAGCTTCCATGTGTTTGACTTTTTTTCTTTGCTTTTTCTGTTATTGATTTCTGCTGTTAATCAATGATTATGATCAATCATTCATTATGATCATTATGATCAGAAAAGATGCTTTGTAATATTTCATTGCTTTGAATTCTGTTAAAGCTTGCTTATGGCTTAATATGCCTTCTATTCTGGAAATTGTTCCATGTGCATTGGAAAAGAAAGTATGCTTGGCTGCTGTTGGGTGGACTGTTCTGTGTATGTCTATGAGGTCAAGCTGGTTGATTGTGGCCTTTAGATTTTCCTTGTCTTTATTGAGCTTCTTTCTGGAAGTTCTGTCCTTCACTGAAAGTGGTGTGTTGAAATCTCCTATTATCGTGGAGCTGTCTATCTCTCTTTTCAATGCTGTTAGAGTTTGTTTTATGTATTTTGGAGCCCTGTCACTGAGCTCATAAATATTTATTACAGTTATGTCCTCCTGATGTATTGACCCTTTTATAGTGTCCTTACTTATCCTTTGTGGTGGATTTTACTTTAAAGTGTATCTTGTCAGAAATTAATGTTGCCACTCTTGCTCTTTTTTAATTACTGTTTGCTTGATATATTTTTTCCGTCCTTTGAATTTTTGTTTGTTTGTGTCTATAAGTCTAAGGTGTGCCTCTTGTAGGCAGCACACAGATGGATCTTGTTTTTTATCCATTCTGCCACTCTCTGTCTCTTTATTGGTGCATTTAGTCCATTTACATTCAGTATAATTGTGGATAGGTATGAGTTTAGTGCTGTCATTTTGATGTCTTTTGTTTGTGTTGTTGACAATTTCTTTGCTCCACTTAATTTTCTGTGATGAGTTGTTTTTCTTTACATATTTTCTTTTCATCTTTTTCATTTTTGTATTTTCTGAGTCTTTATGTTTTTCTTGTTTTTTATTTTGATGTGTACGGTTGTTGATTTCCTTTGTGGTTACCTTAATATTTACCCCTATTTTTTTTTTAAGTTTAAACCAATCTTTTATTTCTTTATCTCACATTGACTTTCTCTCCATATGAAAGATCAATGACTACATTTTTTAGTCCCACAGCCTCAAGCTTTTGAAACCCCAGATGTTAGTCGCCTAGGTGGGCTGTAGAACATTTTCTTTATAAGCTATGTTATGCCAATTGATCTACATATCTCCCTAAATTATGGTCCCCAGTCCCCAGTCCCAGCTACTCTGTCTCTCAAAGTGTTTGGAGTGTCTAGGAAAACTTCTTTCCTTTTGTTTTGGTGCAGTTGTCCTGACTTCCTCTATATCGTGTGTTGTCCTTCCCTTTAGGGAAGTTGCCCTTCATCTACTATCTAGTTAGTAATTCCACCCCCATAACCATCAAAGAATGCTTTTTTTTCTGTGTTTAAACCTGTTCTTGAGTTTTTATGGTAATGGTCTCATACGATATTTGTCCTTTTGTGACTGACTAATTTTACTTAGCATGATACCCTCCAGATTCATCCATTTTGTCAGATGTTTCACGGACTCAACATTGTTCTTTATCGTTGCATAATATTCCATTGTGTGTATGTACCATAATTTGCTTATCCATTCATCTGTTGATGGGGATTTAGGTTGTTTCCATCTTTTTGCTATTCTGAATACTGCTGCAGTGAACATGGGTATGCATATGTCTATTTCTGAGAAGGCTGTGATTCTTCTTGGGTATATTCCTAGAAGTGAGCTTGCTGGATCATATGGTATTTCTATTTCTAGCTTTTTAAGAAAGCACCATATTGTTTTCCAAAGTGGCTGTACCATTTTACATTCCCACCAGCAGTACATAAGAGTTCCAATCTCTCCACAACCTCTTCAACATTTGTTATTTTGTGTTTTTTGGATTAGCACCAGCTTCATTGGGGTGAGATGCTATCTCATTTTAGTTTTGATATGCATTTATCTAATGGTTAATGACAGTGAACATTTCCTCATGTGTGTTTTGGCTGCCTAAATGTCTTCTTTGGTGAAGTGCCTGCTCATATCTTTGCCCATTTTTTAATTGGGTTATTTGTCTTTTTGTTGTTGAGGTATTGCTGTATCTTGTAGATTTTAGCAATTAGAGGCTGATAGGATTTTTTGTAGTAAAAAATTTTTGCCCAGGCTGCAGGTTCTATTTTTACTCTTTTGGTGAAATCTTTTGATGAGTATGAGTGTTTGATTTTTAGGAGCTCCTGGTTATCTAGCTTCTCTTCTGGTGTTTGTGCATTGTTAGTAATGGTTTGTATACTATTTATGGCATGTATTAGGGCTCCTAACATTGTCCCTATTTTTTCTTCCATGATCTTTATTGTTTTAGATTTTATATTTAGGTCTTTGATCCATTTTGAGTTAGTTTTTGTGTATGATATGAAGTATGGATCCTGTTTCATTTTTTTGCAGATGGATATCAGTTATGCCAGCATCATTTGTTAAAGAGACTGTCTTTTCCCCATTTAAGAGACTTTAGGTCTTTGTCAAGTCTCAGCTGCTCATAAGTGGATGAATTTATATCAGGCTCTCAATTCTGTTCCATTGGTCTATGTGTCTGTTGTTAACAGTAACAGGCTTGTTTTGACTACCATGGAGGTATAATAGGTTCTAAAATCAGTCAGCGAGAGACCTCCCACTTTGTTCTTCTTCAATAATGCTGTGCTTATCAGGAGACTCTTTCCTTTCCAGATAAATTTGGTGACTTGTTTCTCTGACTCATTAAAAGATGCCATTGGAATTTGGATTATGATTGCATTGTATTTGTAGATTGCTTTCAGAATTGACATTTTCACGATGTTGAGTTTTCCTATCCCTGAGCATGGTATGTTTTTCCACTTATGTAGGTCTATCTTGGTTTCTTGCTGTAGTGTTTTGTTGTTTTCTTTGTATAGTTCTTTTGCATTTCTGGTTAAATTTATTCCTAGGCACTTTATTTTCTTGGGGGCTATTGTAAATGGTATTGATTTGGTGATTTCGTTTCGAAGCTCTTTTTGTTGGTATAGAGGAATCCAGCAATTTTTGTATGTTAATCTTGTATCCTGATACTTTGCTAACCTCTTCTATTAGTTCCAGTAGTTTTCTTGTGGATTCTTTGGTGTTTTCTGTGTATGAGATCATGTAATCTGCAAATAAGAATACTTTAATTCTTCCTTATCAATTTGAATGTGCTTTATTTCTTTTTGTTGCCTTATTGCTCTGAATAGGACCTCCAACACAATGTTGAATAAGAGTGATAATAGAAAGGGCATCCTTATCTGATTCCTGTTCTCAAGGGGAATGCTTTCTGACACTTTCCATTTAGAATGATGTTGGCTGTTGGCTTTGCATAAATGCTCTTTATTATGTGGAGGAATTTCATTTCTGTTCTTATTTTGATGAACGTTTTTGTCAGGAATGGGTATTGGATTTTGTCAAATACCTTTTCCGCATTGATTGATGAAATCATGTGGGTCTTATCTTTTGTTTTATTTATATGATGGGTTACTTTTTGATTGATTCTATAATGTTGAACTCTCCCTGTGTACCTGGTATGAATTCTGCTTGTTGAAGATTAATTTTTTTTTTTTGATATGATGTTGAATTCTATTGGCTAGAATTTTGTTGAGGATTTTTGTGTCTGTATTCATAAGGATATTTGTCTGTAATTTTCTTTTTTTTGTGATGTCTTTGCCTGGCTTTGGTATCAGAGTTATGCCGGCTTCATAGCATGGGTTCGGGAGCATTCCTTCCTTTTCTATGCTCTGAAATACCTTTAGTAGTATTGGTGTTAACTCTTTTCTGAAAGTTTGGTAGAATTCTCCAGTGAAGCCATCTGGGCCAGGCCTTTTTTTTATTGGGATTTTTTTTTTTTTAATCACCTCTTCAATTTCTTCTTTTGTTATGGGTTTATTTAGTTTTCTACCTTGGTTTGTATTTTTTGTGTGTGTGTGTGTTAGTTTAGGTAGGTGGTGTGTTTCTAGAGATTTGTTCATTTCCTGTAGTTTTTGAAATTTATTGGAGTTCAGTTTTTCTTAGTATTCTGTTATGATTCTTTTTATTTCATTTGGGTCTGTTGTGATGTCACAAATCTCACTTTTTATTCAGGTTATTTCCTTTCTCCCCTGATTTTCTTTTGTCAGTTTGGTCAAAGGTTTGACAATTTTGTTGATATTTTCAAAGAATCAACTTTTGGTCTTGTTGACTCTTAATTGTTTTTCTATTCTCTACTTCATTTATTTCTGCTTTAATCATTATTATTTCCTTTTTTCTGGTGCCTGAGGGCTTCTTTTGCTGCTTTCTTTCTATTTGTTCTAGTTGTAGGGTTAATGTTTTGGTTTCATGCTGCATCCTAGTGAGTTGGCTTAATAACTTGTTTTGTGCTTTTATTCTACCTCCTATTTTGCTGAGTAGTGCCTGGGTCTTAAAAGCTTGTAAGCAGCCATCCAAGACACAGCAATCGGTCTCTATTCACCTGGAGCAACAGAAGAAAAAGGACAGTAAGGAATAGGAGGAGGATATGGAATGTGTGCCTAAATGCCTTCATGAACAACTGGGATCTATTTACAGCAGTTTGTTTATTTTTCTTGGTGTGGGATTGTACTCAATGAGATTATTGGATGCTTAGACCCTTCTTCTGATTAGATTCACCTTCAGAAAGGGTTTACTTTTTTCTTACCAATGCTTAATGGCAACTTCCCAGGGTAACTTCTGGAATTTCTTGTCTGTATATCAAAGCTCTTATTTACTGAAGTCTCCAGATAGCTCTTGCCTATTGGAGCTCACTCATTCTGAAGGGTAACCAAATATCTTGTGGGAAATGGTCACATATTCTGATAGACACATGACATTCTAGCTCTGGCTGAGAAGTATAAGACTGACCTAAGGCCAGAATGGGAACTCTTTCACTTCAGTGTGCTATGTCATGGTCACTTGTTATCTAGAACTCCATTTAGTTTCAGCTTTTGGGAATATCTACAGGATCTTGATTTCTTAGACCCCGGAGAATGACTTCATGCTTGGTAAAGTAGAGGGTCAGTGAAAAAGAAGAAGATTCTGAAAAAGATGGATTGACATAGTGGCTGCAACAGTGGGGACAAATATAGCTACGACTGTGGGGAGGCACAGGACTGGGCAGAGTTTCTTTCTGTTGTACATAGGTCACTATGAGTTAGAACCATCTCGATGGCACCTAACAACAAAAACAATAATGCTTTATTGAGAAAAAGAACTCTGGGCTGATGGCAGAAGTGAGCTACATGATGGCAGAACTAAAAAGAACTTTGGTCACAGGTTTCTTGGGATCAGAGGACTTAATTAGCTTTACAAGTTACCAGAAGATGTAATTAACAAATTTGTTCATTTAATGTATGCCTGGCCTGGACATTCCTCACATCGTTTATTGTATTTAATTAGGCATGAGATAGCTATGACATATAAACAAAAAAAGTGGAAAGTGTACAAATATTCTAAGCCAGTCCCCCCCAAAACTAAATTATTGTTTGGAGACAATGTTGAACGTTGTGTGTGCCTTTACCAACTTGGAGGCTACTGCTAATTAGATTTGTTTCTTGGCTTGCGGGTTGCTTCTTGATAATTAGAGGAGACACTGACAACAAAGGCAGTAACACTGATGTTAGATCTTAGGTGTCCCTGTATTCCATTAGACCACCATACACTTTTTGACATATATTTAAGGCCAGTAGACTTAGGTTCAACTTCAGGTTCTGTCACTAATAAGATTGCAACCCAGAAAGGTTGATGGTTGTGAGAACTTGATGACATAACTGAGACAAAATACATTCAAAAAGAGTATTAACCTTACAATACTATTGATATTGACAATAACATACTTCTTCAAGGAATGATGAAGCAACTAATTTACACTGATGTATTTGTCTCATTTGAGTTATGTAACAGTCATTAGTGCTGTTCACAAAATATTTCTGGCCCTCCCCCTTATAAGCATGTTTGGATTTTAATTCCTGGCTCCCTTGTGGTTGGGTGGGGTCATGAGGCTTATTGAAAAGAGTAAGTTGTGGGCACAAGTGGTACGGAGCACTCTGAACCAGAATATTTAATTGTCAGTGTAAAATCTTCAAGAGTCTTCCTTAGCTTCTGACAGATTTATGAGTAATGTTTAGTATGGTGGCTGCTCCATCAGTTTAGGTCCTCAAATGTCTAAAATGATCAGCACTCTCACACTGTTCTGATATGGACATGCAATGAGAAGTAAACCTTTGGTTTTAAAATCCTAAGGTTTTGAGATTGTTTGTTTCCACAGCATAACCTAGCCCATCTTGACTTATACATTGCTCTTTCTAGGATATAAAGGGCAGGTTAGTGAGTGCACTAGCCATCTGGAGAAAGGCATAATGAAGGGGCAAAGGAGACAGGTAGTGAGAATGCACACTGTCGTCACATTGTGGTGGGGAAGTGGCGGGCGGGGGCAAGTCTGCTTTGTAGATGCTTTAATCTTGCCAACCTTGTTCTCACTGTTATCAAATTGTTCAGAAGACTATAGCCTCACAGGGCTTTTCACAGTTCCTTAAATATATTTCAACACTTATTGCTTCTACCTGTGTATGTGGTTTCCACTATTTCAAATGTTCAGCCAATTTCTTCATTCCTTGTATCTTCATCTCTCAAAATCTAGTCTGTCTTTCAGGATGATCTTAGGTATCTTGCTCCAAGAATTTTTTTTCTGAGTTCTCTACCAAACCCAAGCAATTTATTCTTCTTTTTGGCACTAATAGGACATTATAATTTCTTTAGTACTGGCTGTAGTCAGTTTTATAGAAGAATTATTTGAGGGATAGCCTTATTTTACTATACGGTGTCAATTGTTTTCCTGCAATCTGGATTCCTAGCCTGGGTATGAACATATATTTAATTATGCACATAGATAAACAAGTGTTCTGACTCCCAGGCCAGTGTTCTTACTGCTATCCAACACCACTTCTCATTACATCTCTGGATACCATGCTGAAAATAGGCAATAGGGAAGGATAACCTGTTAGGTCGTTTCCTAATTTTGACATTCTATCATTTTGTTCTTCTATGAGTGAATTCTGTCCCTTAACTTTCCCAAACCTCTCTTCATATCCTTGTTCCTCAGGCTGTAGATGAAAGGATTCAACATGGGTGTCACCACCGTGTATGTAACTGTGGCTACTCGGTCCTTCACTGCTGAGTACATGGACAGGGGCCTAAAATAAACATAGATGACACTCCCATAGAACAGAGCTACTACAGTGAGGTGGGAGCCACAGGTAGAGAAGGCCTTCCACTTCCCAGATGCAGAGGGGATTCTGAGAACAGTGATGATTATCCGCATGTAGGAGAAGAGTATGCACAAGAAAGGTGTCACAATGACAGCCAGGGTCTCAGTCATGACCACAATCTGGCTGGAGGAGGTGTCAGAGCAGGACAGCTTTAGCACAGGTTGGGTGTCACAAAAAAAGTGCTGAATGACATGGGAGGCACAGAAAGACAGGTGAGACATGAGCAGCACACGGAGCAAGGCGTGCAGGTGAGATATGGTGCAAGAACCCAGTAACATGAGAAGACAACGCCATGGGTTCATGACCACATCATAATGGAAGGGGTCGCAAATAGCCACCAGTCGGTCTATGGCCATGGATGCCAGCAGGTAGCTGTCAGTATTCACAAAGGCTATGAATAAGTACATCTGGACCAGGCAGCCCACGTAGGAGATAATCTTTGTCTGTGATAGTAAGTTCACCAGCATCTTGGGCACAACGACCGTTATGAAGCAGATATCCATGAAGGACAAGTTGCTGAGGAAAAAGTACATAGGAGTATGGAGCCTGGAGTCAAAATGTATGGGTAGGATGATAAGCACATTGCCTACCACGGTGACCAGGTACATGGTGAGGAAGATGGCAAAGAGAGGCTTCTGCAGCTGAGGGTTGGAGGAGAGGCCCAGAATGATGAAACCTGAAGTGGTGCTGCTGTAGTTCTGTATCTCCATGTCTCTGGACTTCCTGGATGGTGTTTAGAGGAGCATTGGGAGGGATGCAAAAGATAATTTGATCAATACAGCTTCTTTCCTAGCTTCCAACCTACAAAAAAAAGCCCACTTTTATTAAAAAGCTTACTTTAAGCAACTACAGAAAAACAAATAAGAAATCTAATTCAACAAAGGGATAGTTAAAAAAATTACAAATTAATAACAATTAATTTCCTAAATTAGAAACTAAATGTTTCCCATGTATTCATAGGAACTTCTATGTGCCCTAATTCATCTGAGTTCTTCTCAATTCTCTTTTTAAAGATTATTTTTAAGTTTTATTTTGACCAACTCCTTATCCTCTTTTTTTGTCCAGTAGGAAAAAGCTGCTGTGTCTTACTTTGTTGTTTCTTTTTTTTAATTTTTATTGTGCTTTAAGAGAAAGTTTACAAATCAAGTCAGTCTGTCACATATAAGCTTATATACACCTTACTACATACTCCCATCTACTCTCCCCCTAATAAGTCAGCCCGCTCCCTCCTTCCAGTCTCTCGTTTTGTGACCGTTTTGTCAGTTTCTAACCCTCTCTACCCTCCCATCTCCCCTCCAAACAGGAGATGCCAACACATTCTCACCTGATACAAGTAGCTCACTCTTCATCAGCATCTCTCTCCAGCCCATTGTCCAGTCCCTTCCATGTGTGATGAGTAGTGTTCAGGAATGGTTCCTGTCCTGGGCCAAGAGAAGGTTTGGGGACCATGACCGCCGGGATTCTTCTAGTCTCAGGTAGACCATTAAGTCTGGTCTTTTTATGAGAATTTGGGGTCTGCATCCCACTGTTCTCCTGCTCCCTCAGGGGTTCTCTGTTGTGTTCCCTGTCAGGGCAGTCATCGGTTGTGGCCGGGCACCAACTAGTTCTTCTGGTCTCAGGATGATGTAAGTCTCCCGTTCATGTGGCCCTTTCTGTCTCTTGGGCTCATAGTTATTGTGTGACCTTGGTGTTCTTCATTCTCCTTTGATCCAGATGGGTTGAGACCAATTGATGCATCTTAGATGGCCGCTTGTTAGCATTTAAGACCCCAGATGCCACACTTCAAAGTGGGATGCAGAATGTTTTCATAATAGAGTTTATAATGCCAATTGACTTAGAAGTCCCCTTAAGCCATAGTCCCCAAATCCCGCCCTTGCTCTCTGACGCTCGAAGCATTCAGTTTGTCCAGGAAACTTCTTTGCTTTCGGTCCAGTCCAGTTGAGCTGTGGGTCTTACTTTGAATCAGGATGTTTTTATTCCATATCTTCCCATGAATCCTCTTCTGCTCATAGCTGAGTGGAGTGTAGAGTGGGGAAGGGACAAAAATGAACATCAGAACTAATGAATATTCTTTGGTACCAGGGAAATATTACCCAATAGCAAGGTAAGCATGTGCTTAGGGCATCAAGAAAGCAGGGGCACTAGTTGTCCAAAGCAGAGACCCATAGATGCCAAGCAGACAGGACACAAGGAAAAGTAAGCACCACAGTGGAAGGGAAGTGTCTTGGCACTAAATGAAATTTGATATCATTTTATAAATGTGGTGTCTTCAGATTGAGGAGACCCTTGTATTTGTATCATACACTTTGCGAGTGCTCTTGTCCCTGTTGGGTATCAGCAGTAGCCCAATGAACTGTGAATATGCAGTATCAAAGGACAGAAACTTGAGTGTGCAACTTTTTAAGTATTTTAGGAGAAAAAACACTGGCAGAGATCTTCGAAGCACCTGCCAACAAACATGGTACTACAAATGAATGAAATTATTTCTGACTGCCTTGTAAGTACTAATTCTTTTGACTGTCTCAGACTTGAAGAACAAAATTATGTGTTCCAAATCATTTTTTTAAAACTTACTAATTAACAGTCCTGTGTCAAAGGGCTCAAGCATAACAGCAATCATGAGGATGGTGCAGGACTGGGCAGTGTTTTGTTCCTTTGTACATAGGGGTCTCTGTGAGTCAGAACTGATTCCACGGCATCTAACAACATTGATTAACAGAAATACAGATCCCGTTTTATGATAATTTTTCATGTTATAGTTCAAATTCAAATGTAAATTTTATTTATTTTTCCATTGAATTTAAATTATTCAAATTTATTTGCTATGGTAGAAACAAATTTAAAAAGTGACATAATTTTATATCCAGGTATAAATGATATTGCCACAACTGCATAGAACATACACACACAAAAAGCTCCAAGAAGAAAAAAAGAAAAGGATTTGGGAATCCCTAAAAGACGATTCCAAAATTAACTTCCTTTTTAAAACATAATAATCAGAAGAGTATTCTTCCTGCATTTAATGGTTACTTCTTTAATCATTGTACTAGTACCACTAGTGCTGAAATTACTAATGGCAATATGAATGTAAGAGAATTTGTTCCAAATATTGCATCCACTCTTTGCTGCAGCTAAAAAAAAAAAAAAACAAAACTAATAATTGTGTAGAAAGTGAAACTATTTTATAATCTGAAATTGTAGCATCTTCTTACCCCATAAAAACCGGAAATACAGATCCTACTTTGTGAAATACTTTTTTCTTCTAATGGCGTAAATTATTGGATCAAAAGAGGGCCAAGTGATTGTCAACATCACAGTAGACCATTTGAAAATTCATGTCAAAAATTTCCAGATGGTAAACAAACAGGGTTCTGTAGCCAGAATATGTTTCTAGGGTGCAAAGCTAATGGTGAAAATTATAAGAGGGAGTGGCTACTGTATTCTCCATCAGTCAGATCTGTATATTGTCTTGTTTGTGAACTATTCAGTCCGAAATCATTTAATTCTCGACTGCTACAGATGGATTTAGCAATTGGTGCAACTTGAATGTGATTGATAAACATGAAAACAGTTCAATTCACAGAGATTGTAAGTTGTCATATTTAAACCAAAGACATGTCTTTGGCTTAGGTCGTGAATTGGAAACAAAAATTAATGAAGAACATCAGTATTGGAAAGCCAATTTGCAAAGCGTTTTTGCTGTCATTATAACAATCACTGAACGTGGATTATCTTCTTGAAGAAAAAAATTAAGTATTTGGGCCCCCTCAAAATGGAAATTTTTTTGGCTTACTTGAACTTGTTGCTCAGTTTGATCCATTTTAGCAGGTCACATCTCAAAATGTGGTAACATAAGAAAGGGCAGCCCATCATATACGTCTAAAGCAATGTGTGAAGAATTAATAAATTTAATAGGTGGTAAAGTTCAATGAACTATTTTCAGTGAATTAAGTACAGCTCAATATTTCAGTTTGTCTGTAGATTCTCTCCTGATCTTTCTCATACAGACCAGCTAAGTATTAAGACACATATTTCCACCAGATAGAAAACCTGTTGAGTGATTTATCACATTTACTAGCTTAAAAAGTCATTTTGGTGAAGAAATTGCAGCATGTCACTATTTATGTGAGATTGCAAAATCGATTTTTCTAAGTGCAGACACCCGTCCTATGACAACACTGCCAATATGGCAGGGCATTATAAAGACATGCAACAAAAAATTTTAGAAGGTAATGAATACGCATGCCGTTTTCATAGCATGTGCTGCACATTCACTTAATTTTGTAAGATGGATTCTAGATAACTTAGAAAAAGTTGCTGAAGACCAGACACAATAAAGAGACACCAAAAGAGAAGCAGAAAAGATCACCAACAAATGCAAACATTAGAGTATGTATAAGAAACCCTGGTGACATAGTGGTTAAGAGCTACAGCTGTTAACCAAAAGTTCTGCACCTCAAATCCACCAGGCACTCTTTGGAAACCCTATGGGGCAACTCTACTGTGTCTTATAAGGTTGCTATGTGTTGCAATCGACTAAATGGCCATGGTTTTGGTTTGGTTTAGCACAGTAGATTGTTATATGGCAGCAGTTGATTTTTTTTTATTACTGTTTAGCTATTCCACACATTTTTTTTTTTTTTTTTTGCTGCTTCTACTTACTCATAGGAGCCCTGGTGGAACTGTGGTTAAGAGCTTGGCTGTTAACAAAAATGTCAGCAGTATGAATCCACCAGCTGCTCCTTGGAAACCCTATGGGATTGCTATGAGTCAGAATCAACCTTTTTTTTTTTTTAAATTCACCAATGGGTAGCTCTAAAAACATATTTAGTCAAAGATGGAGTATTAAAATGCTTTTCTAATATATGTTGGGAAGTGCATGCTGTAGCAATGAGTGCAATGCTGGAATTCTACACTCAGATTCTAGATGCCTTAGAAAATATTGCTGAAGACCAAACACAAAAAGGAGATACAAAAAGAGAAGCTGAAAAGATTGCCAACAAAATGCAAACACTAGAGTATGTGCATATGTTGGTTATGTGGAATAATACATTGCAGAATTTTCATTGGATGAGTCAAGCTTTCCAAGATTCAGAAGTAAATTTAAAGACATACACTGGTCTCTACCAGTCATTAACGAGGCGTTTACAAAATTTAAGAGAACATTTTGAAAAAAATTGCAAACACAACAAAACAAATACTGGCAAATACTGATTATCAAGAAGTTCACCACTGCAGAATCATCAGAAACAAGTAAATAATGGAAGTGCTCCAGAAGTATCATTGAGTGCCTGAGAGCAATTTCTTATAACCACATTCTACACTATCATTTTCACACTTGAATCTTGCATGAAAAGACGGGTGAAAGTGTATGAAGTTCTTTCAAATAGATTTTCTTTTTTTAAACAATGTGGATATACCTGATGAAGGATGCATGAAGGCATCCAAGAAATTGATGCAGGCTTATCCTGATGACTGAAATACTAACCTTTATGGAGAAGTGCTGCAATTTCATTCTAACATGAGAACTAAGTCTACAGGTTCAGGAAAGACAATGTTCACTCATGTAGGCATATGTGATTTCTAATAGAAGGTAAAATATAATGAAAATTTCCCAGTGTTGAAATTGCTTTATGCATATTCCTAACTTTAACCATCACAAACTGCACAAAAGAATGCTCGTTTTCATCCCTAGAGAGATTTTTAAAAAACCCTGTCTTCATCAGCATACAACAAGATTCAAAAAGACTCGATTCATTATCCTTATGAGTGGAAGTAGATATTGTTTGACAGCTTTGTTATGATGAAATCATTCAACAATGTGTAACAACAAAGAATAGGAAGAAATGTTTTTAATTATGTTAGAGATGAAAGATCTATTTAAAAATAAAATACAGTAATTTGTTGTATTATTTGTTTTCTGATCAAGAAGTTTTCTTTTATGACATCTGGGGAAGGCTTTCTCTCTCTGTCAGTTCTGGGGAAATGTCCTTGTTATCGATCTTCCCCTGGTATAGGAGCTTCTCCGTGCAGGTACCCTGGGTTCAAAGAATGCACGCAGTTCTTTCTTGGTGGTATGCAGTCCCTATCACTCTGCTCACTACACTCTCATTTTTTTTTCTTGTAAGATAAAAGATGATGCAGGCCACACCCCAGGGAAACTCCCCTTACATTGGATCAGGGCTGTGACGTGAGTAAGGGTGTTGGCATCCCACCCTAATCCTCTTTAACATAACCTAAACTTGCCTCTTTAACCACAGGCAGAAATTGGGATTTACAATACATAGGAAAATTAGATTACAAAATGGAGAACAACCATACAATACTGTGAACCATGGTTTAGACAAGGTGTAACACATTTTTGGGAGGCACGATTCATTCCATAACACTATATATTATGAAAAGAACAACAAAAAAAAGAACATTTCACTCACTAACATTAGATATGAATTGTACCAAAATGTTCCGACGTAGGTGCAAATTCAACTTAAGGACAGATTTAGGAATGAAACTCGTTCATAATTCAGGGACTGCCTGTAAATCTTTTTGACTTTTCTTTTTCTTATTGTAAATGAGTAATGCCTGAAAATGGGTGACTGAAAATACCTGTATCCCTTTTAATAACTCAATAATTTAGGGTACCTCCTAGTTCATTGCGTAGTGCCTGAGATCTTAAAGGCTTGCAAGGGGCCATCCAAGACACAGCAATTGGTCTGTATTCACCTGGAGCAACAGAGGAAGGAGAGTCAGGAATAAGAAGAAGAGATGGAATGTATGGCTAATTGCCCCTGTGAACAACTGCCTCCTTTGCCATGAGATCAGAACTGGATGATGCCTGGCTACAATTACTGAACATTTTGAGCAAAGATTCTATAGAACAATACTGGTCAAAGGGGAAAGGTAAGAGGTGGGGTCAAGATGGCTGACTAGGTAGAAGCTACCTCGGATCCCTCTTGCAACAAAGACTCAGAAAAACAAGTGAATCGATCACATACATAACAATCTATGAACCCTGATCATCAAACACAGATCTAAAGAGTTGACCTGAGTGACAGAGACTGAGAACGAACAAGCACGGGGAAGCAGTGACTGTTTTCGGAGCCTGGAGCCAGCGTCCCAGTCAGGAAACCTTGGTGCCGGGCTTTGGACTGGGTGCAAGGGAGCTGAGCAGGGCATCCTGAGACGGTACAAACACAGACGCAGCCCTAGCCCCCACAAATGACCTCAGGGGAAGCCCAGCCAGTGTACGCAGACAGCGCAGCAACACGGCTGAGAAGTCGCCGGGAGGCAGCAACTGGTTTTGGAGTTGGGAGTGTGGCGTCCCAGCCGGCGAACCTTGGCGCTGGGCTTTGGACTGGGAGCCGAGGAACTAACCACAGCTTCTGAGACAGCACAAGCATGGGAGGCAGGCCTGACCCTCGGGGGCAATCTCTACCCAGCCAGCGCACACAGTCAACGCGCCCCTTGGGAATTTCAGATAAAACAGTCATCCCAAGCAAGATAAGTAACTTTGTCTATATTCCGGGGTGCTACTCTCTCCTATTTATCTGAACCCTCCCCTCCCCTTCACAGGCGGCTTCATTAACATTGGAATTTCCTGAGCCAGAGAATGAACTGCGCTGCAGTTTTTCTTTCTTTCTTTCTTTTTTTTTTTTTTTTTTTTGGTCTTTTCCTAACCCATTCTCCTGGCCTGAGAGAAGCAACTACAAAAAACCCGGGGACCAAAAATCCTTCCCTAATTGGACTAAAAACACAGAACCAGCTCCAGCCAAGCATATGTGATCCACAGTCTTGGGCTTTCATCCTTACGGGGAACAAGGTGGCTATTATAATGCAAAGGCAATTCTGATAGGGATCTGACTGTAATTGTTTTAGTGGATTATTGGAAAGACAAGTTTCTCAGGTCTGATATCTCCGCGTATTCAACAGAACCCTCACTGACCCACAACAGGGAACTCAGGGCTGAAGCTCCCCCCAGACCACCTAGTCTCCTGCCTTAGGGGTCTAAGGAGGGTGACATCTACCAATCTGTAGAGGTACTTGCATTGGGGGCCTAAGGTACAGCTGCAGAGCCCACCCACCAAAGTGCTTTAGGGATAGAGACACACCTACCTCACTGGCACTTGGGGGAAGCCTGTCAGCTTCCTGCCTCACCTGGAGTGTGAACCCCTGCTGCTACTAGAATCTGGTGCACACAACTATCACCACTCCTTCTCTAGGTGGATAGGTGACAGTCTGCACCACACACTTGATGACCCAAAATCAGATTCTACTCATGAATAGTGAATGGACTCTTAGGCTTATATATCTGGTAACAGCCCAAACCACCTGGTAATAGGACATAAGTGATTCAAGGGCTACAACAATCAAGACAGCACAATCTAGTAGCCCATCCACATATATTGAAAGAAAACAAAACAAGATAAGACTCAGTGAGCAAATATAGAATAAACCACTACAATATCTTAGTGATGGCTCGGAGACAGCAGTCAATATCAAACCACATAAAGAAGCAGACCATGATTGCTTCTACAACTCCCCAAATTAAAGAATCAAAATCTTTCCCAAATGAAGATACAATACTGGAATTGCCAGATAAAGAATATGAAAAACTAATTTACAGAATGCTTCAAGACATCAGAGATGACCTCAGAAATGAAATAAGGCAATCTACAGAAAAAAACAAGGAACACACTGATAAAGCAGTTGAAGAAATCAAAAAGATTATTCAAGAACATAGTGGAAAAATTAATAAGTTGCAAGAATGCATAGACAGCATTCAGAAATCCAAACGATTAATAATAAAATTACAGAATTAGACAACTCAATAGGAAGTCAGAGGAGCAGAATCGAGCAATTGGAATGCAGAGTGGGAAATCTGGAGGACCAGGGAATTGACACCAACATAGCTGAAAAAAAATGAGATAAAAGAATTTAAAAAAATGAAGAAACCCTAAGAATCATGTGGGACTCTATCAAGAAGAATAACTTGCGTGTGATTGGAGTCCCAGAACAGGGAGGGATAACAGAAAACACAGAGAGAATAGTTGAAGATCTGTTAGCAGAAAACTTCCCTGACATCATGAAAGACGAAAGGATATCTATCCAAGATGCTCATCGAACCCCATTTAAGACTGATCCAAAAAGAAAATCACCAAGACATATTATCATCAAACTTGCCAAAACCAAAGATAAAGAGAAAATTTTAAAAGCAGCCAGGGATAAAAGAAAGGTCTCCTACAAAGAAGAATCAATAAGAATAAGTTCAGACTACTCAGCAGAAACCATGCAGTCAAGAAGGCAATGGGATGACATATATAGAGCACTGAAGGAGAAAAACTGCCAGCCAAGGATCATATATCCAGCAAAACTCTCTCTAAAATATGAAGGCAAAATTAAAACATTTACAGATAAACACAAGCTTAGAGAATTTGCAAAAACCAAACCAAAGCTACAAGAAATACTAAAGGAAATTGTTTGGTCAGAAAACCAATAATATCAGATAACAGCACAACACAAGGTCACAGAATAGAACATCTTGATATCAGCTCAAACAGGGAAATCACAAAAAACAAATTAAGATTAATTTTAAAAAGAAAAAAACGCTCAAAACAGAGAATCATTGAAGTCAATATGTAAAAGATCACAATAATTGAAAAGAGGGACTAAATACAGGTGGCATAGAACTGCCATATGGAGAGGGATACAAGGCGATATAGGACAATACAAGTTAGGTTTTTACTTAGAAAAATAGGGGTAAATATTAAGGTAACCACAAAGTGGTATAACAACTCCATAACTTAAAATAAAAACCAAGAAAAACATAATGACTCAGCAATCATAAAGTCAAATACTATGAAAATGAGGAACACACAATTTACAAAGAAAAAGGCTCAGCACAAAAAAGTAAGTGGAAAAATGAAATTGTCAAAAACACACATAAAAAGGCATCAAAATGACAACACTAAACACATACTTATCTATAATTACGCTGAATGTAAATGGACTAAACGCACCAATAAAGAGACAGAGAGTCTCAGACTGGATAAAGAAACACGATCCGTCTATATGCTACCTACAAGAGACACACCTTAGACTTAGAGACACAAACAAACTAAAACTCAAAGGATGGAAAAAAATAAATCAAGCAAACAATAAGCAAAAAAGATCAGGAGTAGCAATATTAATTTCTGACAAAATAGACTTTAAAGTTAAATCCACCACAAAGGATAAAGAAGGACACTACATAATGATTAAAGGGACAATTGACCAGGAAGATATAACCATATTAAATATTTATGCACCCAATGACAGGGCTGCAAGATACATAAAATAAACTTTAACAGAACTGAAAAGTGAGATAGACACCTTAACGATTACAGTAGGAGACTTCAACACACCACTTTCGGAGAAGGACAGGACATCCAGTAAGAAGCTCAATAGAGACAGGGAAGACCTAATTGGTACAATCAGCCAACTTGACCTCATTGACATACATAGAACACTCCACCCAACTGCTGCAAAGTATAATTTTTTTTTTTTCTAGCACACATGGAATATTCTCTAGAATAGACCACATATTAGGTCATAAAACAAACCTTTGCAGAATCCAAAACATCGAAATATTAAAAAGCATCTTCTCAGACCATAAGGCCATAAAAGTGGAAATCAATAACAGAAAAATTAGGGAAAAGAAATCAAATGCTTGGAAACTGAACAATACCCTTCTCAAAAAATACTGGGTTATAGAAGACATTAAGGAGGGAATAAAGAAATTCATAGAATGCAACGAGAATGAAAACACTTCCTATCAAAACCTCTGGAACACAGCAAAAGCAGTGCTAAGAGGTCAATTTATATCGATAAATGCACACATACAAAAAGAAGGGCCAAAATCAGAGAACTGTCCCTACAACTTGAACAAAAGAATCCATCAGGCACCAGAAGAAAACAAATAATAAAAATTAGAGCTGAATAAATTAGAGAACAGAAAAACAACTGAAAGAATTAACAGAGACAAAAGCTGGTTCTTTGAAAAAATTAACAAAATTGGTAAACGATTGGCCAGACTGACTAAAGAAGTACAGGAAAGGAAACAAACAACCTGAATAAGAAACGAGATGGGCCACATCACAACAGACCCAACTGAAATTAAAAGAATCATATCACAGTATTTTTTTTATATCAGATTATTACGAAAAATTGTCCCCTAACAAATGTGTAAACCTAGAAGAAATGGATGAATTCCTAGAAAAACACTACCTACCTAAACTAACACAATCAGAAGTAGAACAACTAAATAGACCCATAACAAAAAAAGAGATTGAAAAGGTAATAAAAACTCCCAACAAGAAAAAAGCCCTGGCCTGGACGGCTTCACTGCAGACTTCTACCAAACTTTCAGAGAAGAATTTCAGAGCATAGAAAATGACGGAATACTATCTAACTGATTCTATGAAGCCACCATATCCCTGATACCAAAACCAGGTAAAGACATCACAAAAAAAGAAAATTACAGACCTATATCCCTCATGAACATAGATGCAAAAATCCTCAACAAAATTCTAGCCAACGGAATTCAACAACATATCAAAAAAAATAATCCACCACGACCAAGTGGGATTTATACCAGGTATGCAAGGTTGGTTTAATATTAGAAAAACCATTAATGTAATCCATCATATAAATAAAACAAAAGACAAAAACCACATGATCTTATCAATTGATACAGAAAAGACATTTGACAAAGTCCAACACCCATTTATGATAAAAACTCTCAGCAAAATAGGAATTGAAGGAAAATTCCTCAACATAATAAAGGGCATCTATACAAAGCCAACAGCCAACATCATTCTAAATGGAGAGCCTGAAAGCATTTCCCTTGAGAACAGGAACCAGACAAGGATGCCCTTTATCATCGCTCTTATTCAACATTGTGCTAGAGGTCCTAGCCAGAGCAATTAGGCTAGACAAAGAAATAAAGGGCATCTGGATTGGCAAGGAGGAAGTAAAATTATCTCTATTTGCAGATGACATGATCTTCTACACAGAAAACCCAAAGGAATCCTCCAGAAAACTACTGAAACTAACAGAAGAGTTTGGCAGAGTCTCAGGTTATAAGATAAACATACAAAAATCACTTGGGTTCCTCCATATCAACAAAAAGAACATCGAAGAGGAAGTCACCAAATCAATACCGTTCACAGTAGCCCCCAAGAAGATAAAATACTTAGGAATAAATCTTACCAAAGATGTAAAAGATGTATACAAAGAAAACTACAAAATACTAGTGCAAGAAACTAAAAAGGACCTACTTAAGTGAAAAAACATACCTTGCTCATGGATAGGAAGAATTAACGTAGTAAAAATGTCTATTCTACAAAAAGCCATCTATACATACAATGCACTTCCGATCCAAATTCCAATGACATTTTTTAATGTGATGGAGAAACAAATCACCAATTTCATACGGAAGGGAAAGAAGCCTCGGATAAGTAAAGCACTACTGAAAATGAAGAAGAAAGTGGGAGGCCTCACTCTACCTGATTTTAGAACCTATTATACAGCCACAGTAGTCAAAACAGCCTGGTACTGGTACAACAACAGGCACATAGACCAATGGAACAGAATTGAGAACCCAGATATAAATCCATCCACATATGAGCAGCTGATATTTGACAAAGGCCCAGTGTCAGTTAATTGGGGAAATGATAGTCTTTTTAACAAATGGTGCTGGCATACCTGGATATCCATTTGCAAAAAAATGAAACAGGACCCATACCTCACACCATGCACAAAAACTAACTCCAAGTGGATTAAAGACCTAAACATGAAAACTAAAACGATAAAGATCATGGAAGAAAAAATAGGGACAACCTTAGGGGCCCTAATACAAGGCATAAACAGAATACAAAACATTTCCAAAAATGACGAAGAGAAACTAGATAACTGGGAGCTGCTAAAAATCAAACACCTATGCTCATCTAAAGACTTCACCAAAAGAGTAAAAAGACCACCTACAGATTGGGAAAGAATTTTCAGCTATGACATCTCCGACCAGCCCCTGATCTCTAAAATCTGTATGATTCTGTTAAAACTCAACCACAAAAAGACAAACAACCCAATCGAAAAGTGGGCAAAGGATATGAACACACACTTCACTAAAGAAGACATTCAGGCAGCTAACAGATACATGAGAAAATGCTCTTGATTATTAGCCATTAGAGAAATGCAGATTAAAACTATGATGAGATTCCATCTCACTCCAACAAAGCTGGCATTAATCCAAAAAACACAAAATAATAAATGTTGGAGAGGCTACGGAGAGATTGGAACTCTTATACACTGCGGGTGGGAATGTAAAATGGTACAACCACTTTGGAAATCTATCTGGCGTTTATCTTAAAAAGTTAGAAATAGAATCTCTCTTAAAAAGTTAGAAATAGAACTACCATACACTCAGAAATCCCACTCCTCGGAATACACCCTAGAGAAATAAGAGCCTTCACACGAACAGATATATGCATACCCATGTTTATTGCAGCTCTGTTTACAATAGCAAAAAGCTGGAAGCAACCAAGGTGTCCATCAACGGATGAATGGTTAAATAAATGTGGTATATTCACACAATGGAATACTACGCATCGATAAAGAACAGTGACGATTCTGTGAAACATTTCATAACATGGAGGAACCTGGAAGGCATTATGCTGAGTGAAATTAGTCAGAGGCAAAAGGACAAATATTGTATAAGACCACTATTATAAGATCTTGAGAAATAGTATAAACTGAGAAGAACACATACTTTTGTGGTTACAAGGGGGGGAGGGAGGGAGAGTGGGAGAGGGTTATTTACTGATTAGTTAGTAGACAAGAACTACTTTAGTTGAAGGGAAGGGCAATACTCAATACACGGAAGGTCAGCTCAACTGGACTGGACCAAAAGCAAAGAAGTTTCCTGGATAAACTGAATGCTTCGAAGGTCAGAGAGCAAGGGCGGGGGTTTGGGGACTATGGCTTAAAGGGACTTCTAAGTCAATTGGCAAAATAATACTATTATGAAAACACTCTGAATCTCACTTTGAAATGTGGCGTTTGGGGTCTTAAATGCTAACAAGTGGCCATCTAAGATGCATCAATTGGTCTCAACCCACCCGGATCAAAGGAGAATGAAGAACACCAAGGTCACACGATAACTATGAGCCCAAGAGACAGAAAGGGCCACATGAACGGGAGACTTACATCATCCTGAGACCAGAAGAACTAGATGGTGCCCGGCCACAACCGATGACTGCCCTGACAGGGAGCACAACAGAGAATCCCTGAGGGAGCAGGAGAACAGTGGGATGCAGACCCCAAATTCTCGTAAAAAGACCAGACTTAACGGTCTGACTGAGACTAGAGGAATCCCGGCAGTCACGGTCCCCAAACCTTCTGTTGGCCCAGGACAGTAACCATTCCCCAAGACAACTCATCAGACATGGAAGGGACTGGACAATTGGTTGGAGAGGGATGCTGATGAAGAGTGAGCTACTTGTATCAGGTGGACACTTGAGACTGTGTTGGCATCTCCTGTCTGGATGGGAGATAGGAGTGTAGAGAGGGTTAGGAATTGGCAAAATTGTCAGGAAAGGAGAGACTGGAAGTGCTGACTCATTAGGCGGAGAGTAAGTGGGAGTATGGAGTAAGGTGTATATAAGCTTATATGTGACAGACTGACTTGATTTGTAAACGTTCACTTAAAGCTCAATAAAAAGTATTAAAAAAAAAAGGGGGGGGGGAAGGAGAAGAACAGAATTTCAAATTCTTATGGACCCCAAACTTTCTAGAGACATGGAGGCTTGATGGATCCCTGAAACTATTCTTCTGAGAAAACCTTTAAACCTTAAAGCAAAAATATCCCCTGAAGTCTTCTTAAAACCAAAAAAGAGTCTAGCTTAAGTAGTAAAAAATGTCTGCCTTGAGCGTAAGGCTCTTTTAAGAACTATCTACATGGGATCAAAGTGAAAATAGCAACTTGAAAGACTAGGTAGAAACCTTAAGGGGCAGTGAGTTTATGTTAATGTGGAGAGGAACAACTCAGAAAAGGAGGGTGAGAATGGTTGCACGGCTCAAAGAATGTAAGCAATGTCACTGAATTGTACATGTAGAAATGATTGAATTGGTGTATGTTTTGCTGTATATATTCACAACAGAATAAAACAAACAAAAAGAATAGTAAAAAAAAGACAAAATTCCATGAATTAGATTTTTAGGTTGTCAGTTCTTCCTGGTGTCTCACTTACTTGTGACTGATGAGCATTCTTAAGCGCAGCTTTTAATGGAGAAAGTGCAGACTATGCACCCTGGATTACAGAAGGGTTGCTTTCTTGTTCACTTGTTCCCCTGTAGACCCAGTTTACTGGAGGGGATAATTCTGTGGGCCTCAGGTTGCAGGATGTAGACTCTGTACTTTAAGGGTGGGGGTCAGTGCCCAGAACAGTGCCTTGTGCAGGAGTAGGTGCTTCAAAGAATATTTCATAGATGATCAAAGGAAGAAAGAGGGAAAAATAGGAGAGAGATGTTTCCTGAATTTTGAGATGGATAAGAGGAAATTTTTTTTTTTTTTAAGAGGAAAAGATAGAATTAGAAAAAGGGAGGAAAATCACATTAAGATGTTACCCCCACACCCCTTGTCCTCATTTCCAAAGACTCCTCAAGCTGCCTACCTCTGGCGTTGACAAAGGAGATTCAGGGCCCTGAATGGGCTTGCAGGTCTGCCAGGGAGTTAAAATCAGAATTCAACTTCAGAGGAAGGAGGCCAGCTTGAAATACAGACACAGTCTTAGAAACATGCTGGTTCCTATCTACTTCCAGTGGGAATTGGTGATAGAAAGCAAGACCTAGGGACCTTGTACTCTCTAGAGGACAGAGCCTTGGGGAGATTGGCCTTGTGGTCTTCCCAGGAAGTGACAACATTATTGATGCCCTCACCGAGTCTGTGTCTAGGAGCCTGTGGAGACCTAGGCTCCAATGGCATAACCCCTCACACCCAAGAAGGGAATTAGAGCTATATAACGACAGAGTTCAGACATTCCTGCCTTATCACTTGCCAGTTGTGTGACTTTGGGCCAAGTATTAGACATCCCTGCACCTCGGTCTCCCCATTTATAAAATCGAGATAATAGTATTCTTGACCTCATTATTTTATTAAATACAATTTTAGTTTTGGAGTTGTTAGATTCCCTGGCACCAAGGTTAGATTCATGAGCATGTGACCTGTGCTCTGGTGAGTCTTGTGTGTGTTTTAATGCTCTGCTGACACCATCTTGAAATTCTTAATAATTTTGAACAAAGGGTCTTGCATTTTCATTTTTTATTGTGGTAAATACATGTATAACAAAACACTTGTTATTTCAACATTCTTTACATGTACAACTAGTGACATTAACTGTGTTCATCATGTGGTGCAACCCTTACCATAAATTATGTAGTCATTATTGCCTGGCACATAGTTATCACTCAGTAAATATTAGTGATAATGATGATGATGCAAATGTTCAATGTTCATTCAATACCCACCCTCTTGCCCATTCCTAATCCCTACTCCACCCATTGAATTTACAGAATTAGTTGATTGAGCTCTGATACATCTTGAGAGCTAGGTGTGTTCCTATGGGGATAGGCACTATAAGGTACCAGAATAGGAGCTGTTTCCTGGGCTCTAGGCTAGTGGATCCATCTGTAAACCCAAATCCATTGTCATTGAGTCGATTCCAACTCATGGTGATCCCATGTGTTACAGGGTAAAACTGTTCCATAGGGCTTTCTTGGCTGTAATCTGTATGGAAGCAGAAAGCCAGACCTTTCTTTCATGGTACCACTGGGTGGGTTCAAACCACCAACCTATAGGTTAGTAGTAGTTCAGTGCAACCATTACATCACCCAGGGATCTAGTCCCTCAGAATGTCCCATGGATATCTCAAACTGACACACTTCAAATGGAATGTACTTCACAGCACTGCTTCTTTCTATTTTGAAAATTTCCTCGCATCTTTTAAGGCCAAGTTCAGATATCACTTCTTTTATGAAGCTTTTCTGGACTTCTTAGATAAAATTAAGGATCCCTGGTGATGAAATGGTTAAGAGCTCTGCTGCTAACTGAAAGGTTGGCGATTAGAACCCATCCAGGCACTCCACAGGAAAAAGGCCTAGCGATCTGCTTCCCTAAAGATTACTGACTAGAAAATCCAATGGGACACTTCTGCTCTTTCACATGAGGTAGTATGAAGTGACCCCCCGCCACATACACACATAGATAAAATGAAATAAATACTGCCTCTAGCCTTCCACAACATTTTGTTTACCCTCTGTCATAACCCTTCATACTGTATGGCAATGGTCTCTTTGTTCCACCTAGTCGTTAGAGGCTCCCCAATAGACTGTGGGTTGTTTTGAGTGCAGAAATTGTGTCCTATTAATACATGTATCTCTAGTTTCTAATGTCATGTGTTACACATACCAAGTACTCAGTAAATGTTAAGAGGCAGGGCTGTGGAGGGAAGAGCTGGGTACACGGCTTAGGTTGAGGTGGGCTGGGTTATTTGGAGATTGAAAAGAGAAGAAAGAGTTGTTAGGGAATGAGATATTCATAGGTTTAGTGGGAGTTACCAAAGATTTCCCCAGAAGCTTCCTTTTCTGGCACAAATTCTCTAATTGGTGGATGGAGAGCTTAGAGAGAGGAAGTCGGTAGTGGCAAAAAGCCCTGTGGATGGACTGTGTGCACATCTGACAGACAGATAGCCAAGCCTGTTTCTACTCTGTCTTTCTATTTCCTACGGTATATTTTCAAACAATTCTCTCCAAATGACATCTCTATATTTACATCTAGCTACTGGATATATCCTTCAGCACTTCCATAATTATTTCTCTTCCCATAATTGTTATGACTATCTGCATGGCCATCAAATTCAGGAACTTGAGTATTGCTTTAAACTCTTATTGCCACCATCCCCCTCACCACATTTAATTAATCACTTAATACAGTTAAAACTTTTTCCTTACCATTTCTCAAATCTGCCTTTTTTCTGTCTCCACTGCCATTGCTGTAGCTTAGGATTTATTTCTTCTCATTTAGTATGCTACATCAAACTCTTAAAGGGTTATTTGCCTCTAGTATCTTTCACCTTATGTGCGTCCCAGCAAAAAAAGAGATGGAACACTGCAAATGAGAAGATATTGATAAAGATACTATTTTCAAAGATGGGGGTAGGGCATAAGGAAATGGTCAAAGGGTAATGCAACGTCAGGGAGCCATTACACCCCTAAGCCTGAAGGAGCAAGGGCAAGGAGTGGCTCTCAGAACCTAAATAAGTTTTCTAGATCAAGTGGATTGCTGACAGGAGCCATGGCCTTCAGTAGATTGACAAAGGTAACCCACAGAAACCAGCAGGAAGGAAGTTGGTAGAGTAAATATGTCAGCCTCCTCCCTCCCTCTTAATTTCCTACCAGTACCTTGCATTGGCTGGAGTGCAAGGGAGCCTTTTGAGACATGTCTACAGCCTCACTGAGCACAGAACAGGGCACACAAAAGTGGAGAGAGGGCCAAATGGACAAAAGGAAGCTTATCCCCACAACCCCATTTCATTTCTGTATGGTGACCAGGATGATCTTTACAAATTACAAATAATTTTGTAATTACTTGGGGTGGGGTATAGGCTTTAACTTTACCCAAAGAACTTTGTCTTTGTCCTTGGTTCCTGAGAGGTAACCTCTAAAACCTTGAGATTTCCCCAGAGATTGAAGTGTCTTCGATAAGGACTCTAGACCACACCTACCCAATGGGGAGAATCTTGGGTGTGGACTGGCCAGGCCAGAAAAACCCACCATGTAATATCAGCTGACCTCAGGGGAGGGGAGGCATGATTCAGTCAATCTCGCATATGTAATGAGTCCCCAGTAAAGTCTTTGGACACAGACTCTCCACAGGTTTCCCAGTTGGTTAAAGACATTGATATATATAGGAGGGTAGAGTGTTCCTGCTGTGGACATGGAAGCTTCATGTTGGGAACTCTCCCACTCCTTGCCCTATGCACCTCTTATTTGTATTTTTTTTTTTTTTGCCATAATAAAACTGTAATTGTAAGTGTAGTGCTTTCTTGGAGCTCTGTGAGTCGTTCTAGAAAATTATTGAACCTGAGGGATTAGTGGGAAATAGCAGGTTAGAAATGAGGGTACTGTAGGTACCTCCAAGTTTGTGGCTGGTGTCTAAAGTCTTGGGGAGACTTGACAGTCTGGAGGACTGTGCTCTTTAACTTGTGAGATCTAATCCAGATCCAGGAGGAAGATGTGGTGTGTGTGCTTTTGAATTGGAATGAAATTGAATGGTTTGCATTGATTAGATACTTACAGTTTTGTGTCTGAGGATTTGATTTCCCAGCATTTGGTTACTTCTCTGCTCTGAATCCTTCAAAGACCCCTCCTCGTTGACCTCCTATGTTGTCAAAGCGCTTTGTCATGGAATTAACATGGAGGAATGTCAGTTTTATTAATTTTTTGAGAGGAGAGAGAGAAACGCTATTTCATATTTATGATATGGAATGAAAACTTGCATGAATTTTAATGATTGGACATACATAACCCACATGTTTACACATTTATTTTATAATCAGAATGTACTCTTGAGGGAAAGTCAACACATAATACAGGAGAAGTCAGCACAACTAGGCTAAACCAAAAGCAAAGAAGTTTCCTGAGTACAACTGAACACTTTGAAGGCCAGAGTAGCAGGGGTGGGGGTTTGGGGACCGTGGTTTCAGGGGTCTAGGTCAGTTGGCATAATAAAATCTATTAAGAAAACGTTCTGCATCCCACTTTGGTGAGTAACGTCTGGGGTCTTAAACACTAGCAAGCAGCCATCTAAGATGCATCAATTGGTCTCAACCCACCTGGAGCAAAGAAGAATGAAGAATACCAAACACACAAGGTAATTATGAGCCCAAGAGACAGAAGGAGCCACATAGTCAGAGGCTACATCAGCCTGAGACCAGAAGAACTAGATAGTGCCTGGCTACAACTGATTACTGCCCTGACAGGGAACACAACAGGGAATGCCTCATGGAGCAGGAGAGCAGCGGGATGCAGACCTCAAGTTCTCGTAAAAAGACCAGACTTAATGGTCTGACTGAAACTAGAAGGACCCCAGAGGTCATGGTCCCCAGACCTTCTGTTAGCCCAAAACTGGAATATATCATGGACTGCCAAAGAATGAACAAATCTGTCTTGGAAGAAGTACAGCCAGAATGTGCCTTAGAAACAAGGATGGCCAAACTACATCTCACATATTTTGGACATGTTATCAGGAGGGATCAGTCCCTGGAGAAGGACATCATTCTTGGTAAAGTAGAGGGTCAGCAAAAAAGAGGAAGACTCTTGACAAGATGGATTGACACAGTGGCTGCAACAATGGGCTCAAGCATAACAATGATTATGGGAAAGTCGCAGGTCCAGGGATTGTTTCATGCTGTTGTACATAGTGTCGCTATGAGTTGTAACTGAGTGGGAGGCACCTTACAACAACTACAAAGTACAAATTGAATAAATATGGTGAAAGGATTCAACCCTAACGAACCCCTTTGACATCAGCAGTGATAGCCCTCCTTCCACGTCCTCCTCTGAATCCAGGTTGAATTTCTGGCAGTTCCCTGTCAATGTACTGCTGCAACTGCTTGTGAATGATCTGCAAAATTTTACTTGCAGGTGTTATTCAAGATATTGTTTGATAATTTCCGCATTCGTTTGGATCACCTTTCTTTGGAATAGGCATAAATATGGATCTTTTCCAGTCGGTTGGCCAAGTAGCTGTCTTTCAAATTTCTTGACATAGATGAGTGAACACTTGCAGTGCTGCATCCATTTGTTGAAACATACATCTCAGTTGGTATTCTGTCAATTCCAAGCACCTTGTTTTTCGCCAATGTCTTCGGTGCAATTTGAACTTCCTTTAGCACCATTGGTTCTTGATCATATGCTACCTCGAGAAATGACTGAACATCGACCAATTATTTTTGTTTTAGTGACTTTCTGTAATCCTTCCATCTTCTTTTGATCCTTCCTGTATTGTTCAGTATTTTGCCCATAGCATCCTTCAGTATTGCAACTTGAGGTTTGAATTTTTTCTTCTGTTCTTTCAGCTTGAGGAATGCTGAATGTGTTCTTCCCTTTTGGTTTTCTAACTCCAGGCCTTTGCATATTTCATTACAATACTTTACTTTCTCTTCTCGAGCTGCTGTTTGAAATCTTCTGTTCAGCTCTTTTACTTCACCATTTTTTCCGTTCATGTTAGCTATTCGACCTTCAAGAACAAGTTTCACATTCTCTTCTGATATCCATTTTGGTCTTTTCTTTCTTACCTGTCTTTTTAACGATCTCTTGCTTTCTTAATGTATGGTGTCCTTGATGTTATTCCACAAATTGTTTGGTCTTTGATCAATAGTGTTCAATGCATCAAATCTATCCTTGAGATGGTCTCTAAAGTTAGGTGGGATATACTGAGGATTGTACTTTGGCTCTCGTGGACTTGTTCTAATTTTCTTTGGCTTCAATTTGAACTTGCATAGGAGCAATTGATGGATGGTTCTGCAGTCAGCTCCTGGCCATATTCTGACTGATATTGAGCTTTTCCATAGCTTCTGTCCACATACATAATCAATTTGATTCCTGTGTATCCCATCCAGTGATGTCCACTTGTATAATCACCGTTTATGTTGTTGAAAAAAGGTATTTGCAATAAAGAAGTTGTTAGTCTTGTAAAATTCTGTCATTGAATCTCCAGCATCGTTTCTATCACCAAGGCCATATTTTCCAACTATTAATCCTTCTTCTTTGTTTCCAACTTTCTCATTCCAATCACCAGTAATTTTCAATGCATTTTGATTGCATGTTCGATCAATTTCAGACTCCATAAGTTGGTAAAAATCTTCAATTTCTTCATCTTTGGCCTTAGTGGTTGGTGCATAAATTTGAATAATAGTTGTATTAACTGGTCTTCCTTGTAGGCATATGGATATTATCCTGTGACAGTTAAGGTTATGTGTCAGCTTGGCTGGGCCATGATTCTCAATGTTTATAAATGATCACTCCCACTGTGGAATCTGCTATGAGTAGCCAGGCAGTTGAAAGGGAGTTTCTTTGGGAGTGTGGCCTGCATTCCAATATAAGCAGATGTTCTGGCTTTTTGCTCGCTCTGGATCCTCCTGCTGCTTTCTGTTCATCTGACCTCTGGTTCTTGGGACTTGAGCTGTCAGCTTATTGGCTGATCTTGGGATTCGTGGATCTTCACAGCCCATGAGCAGAGCCCTGTTCTCTGGTCTGTCCATCTTGGGTTCACCAGCCCCTGCAGCTCCGTGAATCAGGAGAAGCCTTTATCCTAATCCACAGACTTGGTACTTTCCACCTTCTAAAATCGTGTGAGCCATTTCTTTGATATAAATCTCTCTATATGTTTATATGCTTCACTGGTTTTTCTTCTCTAGAGAACCCAACCTAAGACATATCCTATTACTGACAAGGTTGTACTTTAGGATAAATCTTGAAATGTTCTTTTTGGCAATGATGGTGACGCCATTCCTCTTCAATTTGTCATTCCCTGCATAGTAGACCATGTGATTGTCCAACTCAAAATAGCCAATACCAGTTCTTTTGGGTTCACTAGTGCCTAGGATATCAGTTTTTATGTGCTCCATTTTTTCTTTGATGATTTCCAAATTTCCTAGATTCATGCTTCGTACTTTCCAATTATTAATGGATGTTTGCAGCTATTTCTTCTCATTTTGAGTCATACCACATCAGCAAATGAAGGTCCTGAAAGCTTGACTCCATCCACATCATTAAGGCTGACTCTACTTTGAGGAGGCAGCTCTTCCCCAGTCGTATTTAGAGTTCCTTTCAACCTGAGGGGCTCATCTTCCAGCCTATATCAGACAGTGTTGTGCTGCTATTCATAGGGTTTTCAGTGGCTAATTTTTTTCAAGAAGTAGACTGCCAGGTCCTTCTTCCTAGTCTGTCTTAGTCTGGAAGCTCAGCTGAAACCTGTCTGCCATGGGTGACCCTGCTGGTGTTTGAATACCGGTGGCGTAACTTACAGCATCACAGCAACATGCAAATCCCCACAGTATAACAAACTGACAGACGCATGGGAGAATGTAATGTAGTGTATGCAATGTAATATAATGTAATGATCTTATGCCTAATGTAATGTAATTACTTTCCATAATGTAATCTAATAAAATGTAATCAGAATTTTACAGTGAGTATTCTTATACTGGTCACCTAGGTATAACCATTAATATTTTATTATAGTGATTTATACTTATGCATCTATCCATAACTCTCCAACCTTCATCTATACTATTTTAAAATCAACTCCATTGATGGATAATTTTCCTAAATATAATGTTCCCATTTTAACTACACATTTCAAAGAGTTTCAATAAATTTATATACCCATGTAAACACCACCACAGTTAAGATATAGAAAAATTTCTGTAATCTCAAAAAGTTCTCTTGTGTCTCCTTCCTAGTCACTTCCCCCAGTACCAGCTCTAGAAAGTCAAAGATCTGAATTCTGTTACTATTGATTAGATTAGCTTTTTCCAGAGTATCAATTAAATGAATTCATTCAGTAGGTACTCTGTATCTGCCTTCTTTTGCTCAGCATAAAGTTTTCACAGTTCACCCATGTCGTGTACATCAGTGATGTATGTCCTTATTACTGAATCATATTCTATTTTATTATTATACTACAATTTCTGTATGTTTCCTATAGTTGATGAATGTTCTTATTGTAATGGGTTTGGGCCATTATGCATAAAGCAACTATTAACGTCCATGTACATATATGTCCATGTGGACATACATTTTATATGTTAAGTGTATGTTTAACTTTATGAGAAACTTCCAGTTTTCCAAAGTGGTTGTACCATTTTACATTCCCACCAACACTGTATGAGAGTTCCAGTTGCTTATTTTCTCACCAACACTTGACACTGCCTGTTTTAATTGCAATCATTTCAGGAGGTATATTGGCATAGTGGTTAAGATCTTGGCTACTAACCAAAAAGGTCAGCAGTTTGAATTCACCAGCCAATCCTGGAGATCCTATCAGGCTGTTCTACTCTGTCCTATAGGGTTATTATGAATTGGAATTGACTCAGTGGCAATAGGTTTGTTTTTTTTTTGTTTCGAGGAGGTATATAGTCTTACTCTGTCCTATAGGGTCGCTATGAGTCGAAATTGACTCGACGGCACTGGGTTTTTTTTAGATAGTGGTATTATGTTGTAGTTTTAATTTTCATTGCCCTGGTGACTAACGATGTTGAACTCCTGAAAACTTTCCCTTAGAGCCCAGTTATTAGGTTGTGAGAAGTCCTAGACCATATAGAGAGGCCATGAGTAGACATTACAGATCAGAGTCCCTGCTAAGGTCCAGGCTAACATCCAGCATTAACCATCAAACATGTGAGTGAAGAAACCTAAAGATGGTCCAGCCTCCAGTATCCCAGCCACCAAGGTGACATCATGTTGAGTAGAGACAAGCTATTCTAACCAAGCTCTACCAAAACAGAAGGTGAAAAAAAAAAATGTTGATGTTTAAAGTCACTAACTTTTGAGGGTAGTTTTTTTACACAGAAATAGATAACTGGAACAAATTTTGGTTAGTATAATTGCAATTTTCTTTTTGTCAAGTTTTGCTGGCTTCATAAAATGAGTTGGAAACTATTCCATTTTCCTCTATCTTTGAAAGAATTTGTGTAAGATTAATTCTAATTTTTCTTTAAATGATGAGAGAGTGTAACAGCTGAACTATCTAAGTCCGGATTTTCCTTCAGGGATAGTTGTTGATAATTAACTTGCTTTCATTAACAAACACAAAAATATTCAGATTTTTTGTTTCATATTGTACCAGTTTTGATAAGTTGTATTTTTCAATAAATTTGTTATTCAATTTATTAGTTTACTTTTTTCAAAATATACCGTCATTATCCTTCTAAAAAATTTATTGTAATAAAATATATACAACCAAACTTTTGCCATTAGAACAATTTTTGAGTGTACTATTCAATAACATTATTTGCCTTCACCAGGTTGTGCAATCATCACCACTACGCATTTGCAATTTTTTTTTTCTCATACTATATAGAATCTCAGTACTCCTTAAATACAAATTCCCCATTTATCCTTCTCCTCAGCCTCTGGAAGTCATGAATAAACCTATGTTTCTATGCATTTGCCTCTTCTGGATATTTCGTATAAGTGGGATCAAACATTGTTTGTCATCTTATGTCTAACTTGCTTCAGTCAACATGTTTTCAAGGTTCATCCATGTTGTAGCATGTATCAGAACTTCATTTCTCTTTATGGATAAATAATAGTCTACTGTAATGATGACAACAGGTTTGGTATGTATATACCACAGTTTGTCCATTCATCTATTGATGGACACTTGGACTGTTTTCACCATTTGGCTATTGTAAGTAGTGCTGCATTGAATATCGGTGTACAAGCATCTGTTTGAGTCCTGTTATGGATTGAATTGCGTCCCCAAAAATGTGTGTCAACATGGCTGGGCCATGATTCCCAGTATTGTGCGGTTGTCCTCCATTTTGTGATCTGATATAATTTTCCTATGTGCTATAAATCCTAACCTCTATGATGTTAATGAGGCAGAATTAGAGACAGTAACATTAATGAGGCAGGACACCATCTACAGGATTAGGTTGTATCTTGGGTCAATCACTTTTGAGATATAAAAGAGAGAAGTGAGCAGAGAGGAGAGGGACCTCATTACCACCAAGCAAGAAGAGCCAGGAGTGGAGTGTGTACTTTGGGTCAGGGGTCCCTGTGCTGAGAAGTTCCTAGACCAGGGGAAGATTCTTGACAAGGACCTTCCCCCAGAGCTGACTGAGAGAGAAAGGCTTACCCTAGAGCTGGCACCCTGAATTTGGACTTCTACCTCCCATACTGTGAGAGAATAAATTTCTGTTTGTTAAAGCCATCCACTTGTGGAATTTTTGTTATAGTAGCACCAGATAACTAAGACAAGTCCCTATTCTAAATTCTTTGGGTGTTTACCTAGGAATGGAAATGCTACTTCATATGGTAATTCTATGTATACCTATTTGAGGAACCACCAAAATGTTTTCCATAGTGGCTGCACCATTTTATGTTATCTACCAGCAAAAGATAAGAATTCCCATTTCTCACGTTCTCATCAACACTTGTTATTTTTTGTTTTTCTGATTATAGCCATCTTAGTGTGTATGAGGTGGTATCTTATTGTGGTTTTGATTTACACCCTAATGACTAGCAGGGAGTCCTGGCGGCACAGTGGTTAAGAGCTACAGCAAGCTATGGCTGCTAACCAGAAAGGTCAGCAGCTCGAATCCACCAGCCCCTCCTTGGAAACTCTATGGGGCAGTTCTATTCCATCCTATAGGGTCACTATGAGTCAAAATCGACTCAATGGCAGCAGATTTGTTTTTTATTTTTTAAAAGACTACCAACATTCAGCATCTTTTCATGTGCATATTGGGCACTTGAATATTTTCTTTGCAGAAATGTACATTCAAGTCTGGTTTCCATTTTTACATTGGGTTGTTTGTCTTTTTTCCTGTTGTAGGAGTTCTTTATATATTCTAAATATCAAACTGTATCAGATATATAATTACAAAATATTTTCCTTCATTCTCAGTTTGTCTCTTTGCATTCTTGATAAAGTCTTTTAATGCACAAAAGTTTTCAATTTTCATTAATTTCAAGTTACCTATTTGGTCTTTTGTTACTTGTGCAACATAAATTTGTGCTTATTATGCATTTGTCATTACAAAGCATGAAGGATATAACAATTCAAACTATCAAGCCATAATTCTTTAAAGCTTGTCCTTGCAATTACCTTCAGTGAAGACATGTATGGCTATATACGGCCATATGGAAAACTATGTATGACTTTGAGTTGCTTTTTAGTGCCCTTTCTTTTCCATCTGAAAGATTTTCTTTAACATTTTTTTTTTATTTTACTGTAGGTAAAGGTTTGCAGAGCGAACTAGTTTCTCATGAAACGATTAATACACACAGTGTCTTGTGATATTGGTTGTCAACCCAGGACATGTCAACACTCTTCCCTTCCCGACCTTGGATTCACCGTTACCAGCTTTCCTGTCCCTTCCTGCCTTCTCGTCCTTGCCCTGTGCTGGTGTGCCCATTTACTTTCTTTTGTTTTAGGGGCCTGTCTAATCATTGGCTGAAGGGTGATGCTCAGAAGTGACTTTAGTACTGAGCTAAAAGAGTGTCCGGAGGTTGAACTCTTGCGATCAGACCAGTAAGTCTGTTTTTTTTTGTGTGTGTGTGAGTTAGAATTTTGTTCTACAATTTTCTCCAGCTCTGTCTAGTGCCCTCTATTTTTTTAAATTTCTATAGTGCTTTAAGTGAAAGTGTACAAATCAAGTTAGTCTCTCACACAAAAACTTATATACACCGTGCTACATACTCCGAATTGCTCTCCCCCAATGAGACAGCCCACTCTCTCCCTCCACTCTCTCTTTTCATGTCCGTTTTGCCAGCTTCTAATCCCCACTATTCCTCATCTCCCCTCCAGACAGGAGATGCCAACATAGTCTCAATTGTCCACCTATTCCAAGAATCTCACTCCTCACCAGCATCCCTCTCCAACCCACTGTCCAGTCCAATCCCTGTCTGGAGAGTTGTAGTTTTGATTTGCATTTCTCTAATGGCTAATGATCGTGAGCATTTCCTCATGTATCTGTTAGCTACCTGAATGTCTTCTTAAGTGAAGTGTCTGTTCATATCTTTTGCCCATTTTTAATTGGGTTATTTGTCTTTTTGTAGTTGAGTTTTTACAGTATCACATAGATTTTAGAGATCAGGTGCTGATTGGAATTGTCAGCTAAAGCCTTTTTCCCAGTCCCTATGTAATCTTTTTACTCTTTTGGTGAAGTCTTTGGATAAGCATAGGTGTTTGATTTTTTTTTTAAAATAATTTTTATTGTGTTTAAGTGAAAGTTAACAAATCAAGTCAGCCTGTCACATATAAACTTATATACACCTTACTACATACTCTCATTTACTCTCCCCCTAATGAGTCAGCCTGCTCCTTCCTTCCAGTCTCTCCTTTCGTGACCATTTTGCCAGTTTCTAACCCTCTCTACACTCCTATCTCCCATCCAGACAGGAGATGCCAACACAGTCTCAAGTGTCCACCTGATACAAGTAGCTCACTCTTCATCAGCATCACTCTCTCCAACCCATTGTCCAGACCCTTCCATGTCTGATGAGTTGTCTTTGGAATGGTTCTTGTCCTGGGCCAACAGAAGATTTGGGGACCATGACCACCGGGATTCTTCTAGTCTCAGTCAGACCATTAAGCCTGGTCTTTTTATGAGAATTTGGGGTCTGCATCCCACTGTTCTCCTGCTCGCTCAGGGATTCTCTGTTTTGCTCCCTGTCAGGGCAGTCATCTATTGTGGCCGGGCACCATCTAGTTCTTCTGGTCTCAGGATGATGTGAGTCTCTAGTTCATGTGGTCCTTTCTGTCTCTTGGGCTCATAGTTATCGTGTGGCCTTGGTGTTCTTCATTTTCCTTTGATCCAGGTGGGTTGAGACCAATTGATGCATCTTAGATGGCCACTTGTTAGCATTTAAGGCCCCAGATGCCACACTTCAAAGTGGGATGCAGAATGTTTTCTTAATAGAATTTATTTTGCCAATTGACTTAGAAGTCCCCTTAAGCTGTAGTCCCCAAACCCCCGCCCTTGCTCCGCTGACCTTTGAAGCATTCAGTTTATCCTGGAAACTTCTTTGCTTTTGGTCCAGTCCAGTTGAGCTGACCTTCCCTGTACTGAGTATTGTCCTTCCCTTCACCTAAAGTAGTTCTTATCTACTAACTAATCAGTAAATAACCCTCTCCCACCCTTCCTCCCTCCCCCCTCAAAACCACAATAGTATGTGTTCTTCTCCTTTTATACCATTTCTCAAGATCTTATAATAGTAGTCTTATACAATATTTGTCCTTTTGCATCAGACTGATTTCACTCAACATAATATCTTCCACGTTCCTCCATGTTAGGAAATGTTTCACAATTTCTCACTGTTCTTTATTGATGCATAGTATTCCATTGTGTGAATATACCATAATTTATTTAACCATTCATCCGTTGATGGACACCTTGGTTGCTTCCAGCTTTTTGCTATTGTAAACAGTGCTGCAATAAACATGGGTGTGCATATATCTGTCCGTATAAAGGCCCTTATTTCTCTAGGGAATATTCCGAGGAGTGGGATTTCTGGGTTGTAAAAAAAAAAAAAAAATTTTTTTTTTTTTTTATGGTAGTTCTATTTCTAACTTTTTAAGGAGATGCCAGATAGATTTCCAAAGTGGGTGTACCATTTTACATTCCCACCAGCAGTGTATAAGAGTTCCAATCTCTCCGCAGCCTCTCCAACATTTATTATTTTGTGTTTTTTGGATCGATGCCAGCCTTGTTGGAGTGAGATGGAATCTCATCGTAGTTTTAATTTGCATTTCTCTAATGGCTAATGATCGAGAGCATTTTCTCATGTATCTGTTGGCTGCCTGAATATCTTCTTTAGAGAAATGTGTGTTCATATCCTTTGCCCACTTCTTGATTGGGTTGTTTGTCTTTTTGTGGTTGAGTTTTAACAGAATCATACAGATTTTAGAGATCAGGCGCTGGTCAGAGATGTCATAGCTAAAAATTTTTTCCCAATCTGTAGGTAGTCTTTTTACTCTTTTGGTGAAGTCTTTAGATGAGCATAGGTGTTTGATTTTTAGCAGCTCCCAGTTATCTGGTTTCTCTTCGTCATTTTTGGTAATGTTTTGTATTCTGTTTATGCCTTGTATTAGGGCTCCTAAAGTTGTCCCTATTTTTTCTTCCATGATCTTTATTGTTTTAGTCTTTGTGTTTACGTCTTTGATCCACTTGGAGTTAGTTTTTGTGCATGGTGTGAGGTATGGGGCCTGTTTCATTTTTTTACAGATGGATATCCAGTTATGCCAGCACCATTTGTTAAAAAGACTATCATTTCCCCAATTAACTGACACTGGGCCTTTGTCAAATATCAGCTGCTCATATGTGGATGGATTTATATCTGGGTTCTCAATTCTGTTCCATTGGTCTATGTGCCTGTTGTTGTACCAGTTCCAGGCTGTTTTGACTACTGTGGCTGTATAATAGGTTCTAAAATCAGGTAGAGTGAGGCCTCCCACTTTCTTCTTCATTTTCAGTAATGCTTTACTTATCCGAGGCTTCTTTCCCTTCCATATGAAGTTGGTGATTTGTTTCTCCATCACATTAAAAAATGTCATTGGAATTTGGATCGGAAGTGCATTGTATGTATAGATGGCTTTTGGTAGAATAGACATTTTTACTATGTTAAGTCTTCCTATCCATGAGCAAGGTACGTTTTTCCACTTAGTTAGGTCCCTTTTAGTTTTTTGCACTAGTATTTTGTAGTTTTCTTTGTATACGTCTTTTACATCTTTGGTAAGATTTATTCCTAAGTATTTTATCTTCTTGGGGGCTACTGTGAATTGTATTGATTTGGTGATTTCCTCTTCGATGTTGATGTATAGGAATCCAAGTGAGTTTTGTATGTTTATCTTATAACCTGAGACTCTGCCGAACTCTTCTATTGGTTTCAGTAGTTTTCTGGAGGATTCCGTTGGGTTTTCTGTGTATAAGATCATGTCATCTGTACATAGAGATAATTTGACTTCTTCCTTGCGAATCCGGATGCCCTTTATTTCTTTGTCTAGCCTAATTGCTCTGGCTAGGACCTCTAGCACAATGTTGAATAAGAGCGGTGATAAAGGGCATCCTTGTCTTTTTCCCGTTCTCAAGGGAAATACTTTCAGGCTCTCTCCATTTAGAATAATGTTGGCTGTAGAATGATGTTGGCTGTTGGCTTTGTATAGATGCCCTTTATTATGTTGAGGATTTTCCTTCAATTCCTATTTTGCTGAGAGTTTTTATGATGAATGAGTGTTGGACTTTGTCAAATGCCTTTTCTGCATGAATTGATAAGATCATGTGGTTTTTGCCTTTTGTTTTATTTATGTGGTGGATTACATTAATGGTTTTTCTAATATTAAACCAACCTTGCATACCTGGTATAAATTCCACTTGGTCGTGGTGGATTATTTTTTTGATATGTTGCTGAATTCCGTTGGCTAGAATTTTGTTGAGGATTTTTGCATCTATGTTCATGAGGGATATAGGTCTGTAATTTTCTTTTTTTGTGATGTCTTTACCTGGTTTTGGTATCAGGGATATGGTGGCTTCATAGAATGAGTTAGGTAGTATTTCGTCATTTTCTGTGCTCTGAAATTCCCTTGGTAGTAGTGGTGTTAAGTCTTCTCTGAAAGTTTGGTAGAACTCTGCAGTGAAGCCGTCCAGGCCGGGCTTTTTTCTTGTTGGGAGTTTTTTGATTACCGTTTCAATCTCTTTTTTTGTTATGGGTCTATTTAGTTGTTCTACTTCTGATTGTGTTAGTTTAGGTAGGTAGTGTTTTTCTAGGAATTCATCCATTTCTTCTAGGTTTGCAAATTTGTTAGAGTACAATTTTTCATAATAATCTGATATGATTCTTTTAATTTCAGTTGGGTCTGTTGTGATGTGGCCCATCTCGTTTTTTATTCAGGTTATTTGTTTCCTTTCCTGTATTTCTTTAGTCAGTCTGGCCAATGGTTTATGAATTTTGTTAATTTTTTCAAAGAACCAGCTTTTGGCTTTGTTAATTCTTTCAATTGTTTTTCTATTCTCTAATTTATTTAGTTCAGCTCTAATTTTTATTATTTGTTTTCTTCTGGTGCCTGATGGATTCTTTTGTTGCTCTCTTTCTATTTGTTCAAGTTGTAGGGACAGTTCTCTGATTTTGGCCCTTTCTTCTTTATGTATGTGTGCATTTATCGATATAAATTGACCTCTGAGCACTGCTTTTGCTGTGTCCCAGAGGTTTTGATAGGAAGTGTTTTCATCCTCGTTGCATTCTATGAATTTCTTTATTCCCTCCTTAAAGTCTTCTATAACCAAGTCTTTTTTCAGCAGAGTATTGTTCAGTTTCCAAGTATTTGATTTCTTTTCCCTCATTTTTCTGTTATTGATTTCCACTTTTATGGCCTTATGGTCTGAGAAGATGCTTTGTAATATTTCGATGTTTTGGATTCTGCAAAGGTTTGTTTCATGACCTAATATGTGGTCTATTCTAGAGAATGTTCCATGTGCACTAGAAAAAAAAGTATACTTTGCAGCTGTTGGGTGGAGTGTTCTGCATCAGTCTATGAGGTCAAGTTGGTTGAGTGTAGCAATTAGGTCTTCTGTGTCTCTATTGAGCTTCTTACTGGATGTCCTTTTCTTCTCCGAAAGTGGTGTGTCGAAGTCTCCTACTATAATTGTGGAGGTGTCTATCTCACTTTTCAGTTCTGTTAAAGTTTGTTTTATGTATCTTGCAGCCCTGTCATTGGGTGCATAAATATTGAATATGGTTATATCTTCCTGGTCAATTGTCCCTTTAATCATTATGTAGTGTCCTTCTTTATCCTTTGTGGTGGATTTAACTTTAAAGTTTATTTTGTCAGAAATTAATATTGCTACTCCTGCTCTTTTTTGCTTGTTGTTTGCTTGATATATCTTTTTCCATCCTTTGAGTTTTAGTTTGTTTGTGTCTCTAAGTCTAAGGTGTGTCTCTTGTAGGCAGCATATAGACGGATGGTGTTTCTTTATCCAGTCTGAGACTCTCTCTCTCTTTATTGGTGCATTTAGTCCATTTACATTCAGCGTAATTATAGATAAGTATTTTTTTACATGTGTTTAGTGCTGTCATTTTGATGTCTTTTTGTGTGTGTTTTTGACAATTTCATTTTTTCACTTACTTTTTTGTGCTGAGCTTTTTTCTTTGTAAATTGTGTGTTCCTCGTTTTCATAGTAGTTGAATTTATGTTTGCTGAGTCGTTATGTTTTTCTTAGTTTTTATTTTGAGTTATGGAATTGTTAGACCTCTTTGTGGTTACCTTAATATTTACCCCTATTTTTCTAAGTAAAAACCTAACATATCGTCCTATATCGCCTTGTTTTCCTCTCCACATGGCAGTTCTATGCCTCCTGTATTCAGTCCCTCTTTTTGATTATTGTGATCTTTTACATATTGACTTCAATGATTCCCTGTTTTGAGCATTTTTTTCTTTTTAGAATTGATCTTAATTTGTTTTTGTGATTTCCCTATTTGAGTCGATACCAGGATGTTCTGTTCTGTGACCTTGTGTTGTATTGGTATCTGATACTATTGATTTTCTGACCAAACAATTTCCTTTAATATTTCTTGTAGCTTTGGTTTGGTTTTTGCAAATTCTCTAAGCTTGTGTTTATCTGTAAATGTTTTAATTTCACCTTCATATTTGAGAGAGAGTTTTGCTGGATATATGATCCTTGGCTGGCAGTTTTTCTCCTTCAGTGCTCTATATATGTTATCCCATTGCCTTCTTAACTGCATGGTTTCTGCTGAGTAGTCTGAACTTATTCTTATTGATTCTTCTTTGTAGGAGACCTTTCTTTTATCCCTGGCTGCTTTTAGAATTTTCTCTTTATCTTTGGTTTTGGCAAGTTTGATGATATTATGTCTTGGTGATTTTCTTTTTGGATCAGTCTTAAATGGGGTTCTATGAGCATCTTGGATAGATATCCTTTCGTCTTTCATGATATGTGGGAAGTTTTCTGCCAACAGATCTTCAATTATTCTCTCTGTGTTTTCTGTTATCCCTCCCTGTTCTGGAACTCCAATCACACGCAAGTTATTCTTCTTGATAGAGTCCCACATGATTCTTAGGGTTTCTTCATTTTTTAAAATTCTTTTATCTGATTTTTCTTCTTTTTTTTTATATTGGTGTCAATTGCCTTATCCTCCACCTCCCCTACTCTGCATTCCAATTGCTCGATTCTGCTCCTCTGACTTCCTATTGAGTTGTCTAATTCTTTAATTTTGCTGTTAATCTTTTGGATTTCTGAATGCTGTCTCTCTACGGATTCTTGCAGCTTATTAATTTTTCCACCATGTTTTGAATAATCTTTTTGATTTCTTCAACTGCTTTATCAGTGTGTTCCTTGTTTTTTTCTGTAGATTGCCTTATTTCATTTCTGAGGTCATCCTGATGTCTTGAAGCATTCTGTAAATTAGTTTTTCATATTCTTTATCTGGCAATTCCAGGATTGTATCTTCATTTGGGAAAGATTTTGATTCTTTAGTTTGGGGAGTTGTAGAAGCAATCATGGTCTGCTTCTTTATGTGGTTTGTTTGATATTGACTGCTGTCTCCGAGCCATCTATAAGATATAGTAATGTTTCATTTTATATTTGCTCACTGAGTCTTATCTTGTTTTGTTTTCTTTCAATATATGCAGATGGGATATTAGATTGCACTGTCTTGATTGTTGTAACCTTTGAATCACTTATGTCCTGTTACCAGGTGGTTTGGGCTGTTACCAGATATATAAGCCTAAGAGTCCATTCACTATTCTTGAGTTGAATCTGATTTTGGGTCACCAATGTGTGGTGTAGACTGTCGCCTATTAACTTAGAGGAGTAGTGGTGATAGTTGTGTGCACCAGATTCTAGTAGCAGCAGGGGGTCACTGTCCGGGGGGGCAGGAAGGTGACAGGCTTCCCCCAAGTGCCAGTGAGGTAGGTGTGTCTCTCTTCCTAAAGCACTTTGGTGGGTGGGCTCTGCAGCTGTTCCTAAGGCCCCCAATGCAAGTACCTCTACAGATTGATAGGTGTCACCCTCCTTAGACCCCTAAGGCAGGAGACTAGGTGGTCTGGGGGGAGCTTTAGCCCTCAGTTCCCCATTGTGGGTCAGTGAGAGCTCTGTTTAATAGGTAGAGATATCAGACCTGGAAAACTTGTCTTTCCAGTAATCCACTAAAACAATTACAGTCAGATCCCTATCAGAATTGCCTTTGCATTATAATAGCCACCTTGTTCCCCGTAAGGATGAAAGCCCAAGACTGTGGATCACATATGCTTGGCTGGAGCTGGTTCTGTGTTTTTAGTCCAATTAGGGAAGGATTTTTGGTCCCCGGGTTTTTTGTAGCTGCTTCTCTCAGGCCAGGAGAATGGGTTAGGAAAAGACAAAAACAAAAACAAATAAAACCACCGAGCACTTTACTCCCTGGCCCAGGAAATTCCAATGTTAATGAAGCCGCCTGGGAAGGGAGGGGAGGGATCAGATTGACAGGAGAGAGTAGCACTCAGGAATATAGATAACGTTACTTATCTTGCTTGATGATGACTCTTTTATCTGAGATTCCCTAGGGGCGTGTAGCCTGTGTGGGCTGTCTGGGTCGAGATTGCCCCCGAGGGTCAGGCCCGCGTCCTGTGCTTGTGCTGTCTCAGAAGCCCTGGTCAGCTCCTATGCTCCCAGTCCAAAGCCCAGCAGTAAGGTTCCCTGGCTGGGAAGCAGCACTCCAGGCTCCAAAACCAGTCTCTGCCTCCCAGTGACTTCTCCTCCTGTGAGCTGCGTCGCTGTGCTGCCTGCATGTGCTGGCTGGGCTTGCTCCTAGGTCACTTCAGGGGGCTAGGGCTGTATCCTGTACTTGCGCCGTCTCAGGATACCATGCTCAGCTCCCCTGAGCCCAGACCAAAGCCTGGTGCCAAGGTTTTCTGATTGGGACGCTGGCTCCAGGCTCCGAAAACAGTCACTGCTTCCCCGTGGTTGCTCGTTCTCTCGTTAGCCGTGTCAGTGTGCAGCCTGCTTGCACTGGCTGAGTCTCTACGGAGGTTACCCCAGGGGCCTAGGGGTTAGGGCTGTGTCCCGTGCCTGCCCTACCTCAGCAAGTCGCAATCAGCCCCGCCACTCGGCACCAGGGAACCACGAGGGCTCAAGGCTGTGGTGCCGGACGCTGGCTCCAGAGGCAGTTGCTGCTTCAGGACGCAGCTTTTCGCTCACCTGTCACTCAGGTCAATTCTTTAGATCTGTGTTTGATGGTCAGGGTTCATAGATTGTCATGTATGTGATCAGTTCACTTGTTTTTCTGAGTCTCTGTTGCAAGAGGGATCCGAGGTAGCTTCTACCTAGTCAGGTATCTTGGCCCTGCCTCGGTGTTTGATTTTTAGGAGCTCCAAGTTGTCCAGTTTTTCTTCTGCATTGTTAGTAATGTTTTATATACTGTTTAAGTCATATGTTAGAGCTCCTAACATTGTCCCTATTTTTTCTTCCATGATCTTTACCATTTTAGATTTTATATTTATGTCTTCCATCCATTTTGAGCTCATTTTTGTGCATGGTGTGACGTATGTCTTGTTTCATTTTTTTGCAGATGGATATCCAGTTATGCCAGCACCATTTGTTAAAAAGACTATCTTCTCCCCATTTAATGGCTTTGGGGCCTTTGTCAAATATCAACTGCTCATATGTGGATGGATTTATGTCTGAATTCTCAGTTCTGTTCCATTGGTCTACGTATCTCTTGCTGTACCAGTACCAGGCTGTTTTGACTACTGTGGTGGTATAATAGGTTCTAAAATCAGGTAGAGTAAGGCCTCCCACTTTGTTCTTATTTTTCAGTAATGCTTTACTCATCCAGGGCCTCTTTCTCTTCCATATGAGGTTGGTGATTTGTTTCTCCATCTCATTAAAAAATGCCATTGGAATTTGGATTGGAATTGCATTGAATCTGTAGATCTCTTTTGGTAGGACAGACTTTTTTTTAAGATAATTTTTATTGTGCTTTAAGTGAAAGTTTACAAATCAAGTCAGTCTCTCACATATAAAGTTATATACACCTTACTACATACTCCTATTTACTCTCCCCCTAATGAGTCAGCCCGATCCCTCCTTCCAGTCTCTCCTTTCATGGCCATTTTGCCAGTTTCTAACCCTCTCTATCCTCCCATCTCCCCTCTAGACAGGAGATGCCAACACAGTCTCAGTTGCCCACCTGATAAAAGTGGGTCACTCCTCATCAGCATCTCTCTCCAACCCATTGTCCAGTCCCTTCCAGGTCTGATGAGTTATCTTCGGGAATGGTTCCTGTCCTGGGCCAACAGAAGGTTTGGGGACCATGACCACCGGGATTCCTCTAGTCTCAGTCAGACCATTAAGTCTGGTCTTTTTTTGAGAATTTGGAGTCTGCATCCCACTGCTCCCTCCCCTCAGGGGTTCTCTATCATGCTCCCTGTCAAGGATAGACGTTTTTATAATGTTAAGTCTTCCTATCCATGAGCAAGGTATGTTTTTCCACTCACGTAGGTCTCTTTTGGTTTCTTCCAGAAGTGTTTTGTAGTTTTCTTTGTATAGGTCTTTTACATCTCTGGTAAGATTTATTTCTAAGTATTTTATCTTCTTGGGGGCTGCAGTAAATGGTATTAATTTGGTGGTTTCCTCTTCAATGTTCTTTTTGTTGGTGTAGAGGAATCCAACTGATTTTTGTATGTTTATCTTGTATCCCGATACTCCGCTGAACTCTTCTATTAGTTTCAGTAGTTTTCTGGAGGATTCCTTAGGGTTTTCTGTGTATAAGATCATGTCATGTGCAAATGGAGATACTTTTACTTCTTCCTTGCCAATGGGTGCAATTTATTTCTTTATCTAGCCTGATTGGTCTGGCTGGGACCTCCAGCACAATGTTGAATAAGAGTGGTGGTAAAGGGCATCCTTGTCTGGTTCCTGATCTCAAGGGGGTTGCTTTCAGACTCTCTCCATTTAGGGTGATGTTGGCTATTGGCTTTGTATAAATGCCCTTTATTATGCTGATTAATTTTCCTTCTATTCCTATCTTGCTGAGAGTTTCTGTCATGAATGGGTGTTGAACTTTGTCAAATGCCTTTTCTGTTTCAATTGATAAAATCATGTGATTCTTTTCTTTTTTAATTTATGTGGTGGATTACATTAATTGTTTTTCTAATGTTGAACTATCCCTGCATACCTGGTATGAATCCCACTTGGTCATGGTGAATTATTTTTTTGATACGTTATTGTATTTTATTGGCTATAATTTTGTTGAGGATTTTCGCATCTAAGTTCATGAGGGATATAGGTCTGTAATTTTCTTTTTTTGTGATGTCTTTACCTGGTTTTGGTATCAGGGATATGGTGGCTTCATCGAATGAATTTGGGAGCAGTCCGTCGTTTTCTGTGCTCTGAAATACCTTTAGTAATAGTGGTGTTAACTCTTTTCTGAAAGTTTGGTAGAACTCTGCAGTGAAGCTGTCGGACCAGGACTTTTTTTTGTTGATGTTGTTGGGAGTTTTTTTTATTACCTTTTCAATCTCTTCTTTTTTATGGATCTATTTAGTTGTTCTGCCTCTGTTTGTGTTAGTTTAGGTAGATAGTGTGTTCCTAGGAATTCATCCATTTCTTCTAGGTTTTCAAATTTGTTAGAGTACAATTTTTCATAGTAATCTCATATGATTCTAATTTCAGTTGGGTCTGTTGTAATACTGCCCATCTCATTTCTCATTTGGGTTATTTGCTTCCTCTGCTGTTTTTCTTTTGGCAGTTTGGCCAATGGTTTATCATTTTTGTTGATTTTTTCAAAGAACCAGCTTTTGGCTTGTTAATTCTTTCAATTGTTTTTCTGTTTTCTACTTCATTTAGTTGTGCTCTAATTTTTATTATTTGTTTTCTTCTGTTGCCTGAGGGTTTCTTTTGTTGCTCTCTTTCTATTTGTTCGAGTTGTAGGGATAACTCTTTGATTTTAGCCCTTTCTTGTCTTTGTATGTGTAGATTTACTGATATGAATTGACCTCTGAGCCCTACTTTTGCTATATCACAAAGGTTCTGATAGGAAGTGTTTTCCTTCTCATTGGATTCTATGAATTTCTTTATCCCATCCTTAATGTCTTCTATAACCCAGTCTTTTTTGGGCAGGGTGTTGTTCAGTTTCTAAGCATTCTTTTCCCTGCTTTTTCTCTTATTGATTTCCGCTTTTATGGCCTTATAGTCAGAGAAGATGCTTTGTAATAGTTCAGTGTTTTGGATTCTGCTAACGCTTGCTTTATGACCTAATATGTGGTCTAACCTGGAGAATGTTCTATGTGCACTAGAAAAGAAAGTATATTTGACTGCTGTTGGGTGGAGTGTTCTGTATATGTGTATGAGGTCAATCTGGGTTATTGGGGCATTTAGATCTTCCGTGTCTTTATTGAGCTTCTTTCTGAATGTCCTGGTCTTCACTGAAAGTGGTGTGTTGAATTCTCCTGCTATTATTGTGGAACTGTCTATCTCACTTTTCAATGCTGATAGAGTTTGTTTTACATACCTTGCAGCCCTGTCATTGGGTGCATAAATATTTAATATGGTTATGTCTTCTTGGTATATTGTCCCTTTAACCATTATATAGTGTCCTCCCTTATCCTTTCTGATGGATTTAACTTTAAAGTCTATTTTGTCAGAAATTAATGTTGCCACTCCTGCTCTTTTCTGAGTGTTGTTTACTTGGTATATTTTTTCCATCCTTTGAGTTTTAGTTTGTTTGTGTCTCTTGTAGGCAGCATACAGATGGATTGCATTCTTTAATCCATTCTGCCACTCTCTGTCTCTTTATTGGTGCATTTAGTCCATTTACATTCAGTGTAAGTATGGATAGGTATGAATTTAGTGCTATCACTTTGATGTGTTTTTTTGTGTGTTGTTGACAGTTTCTTTTCCCACTTAATTTTATTTGCTGAGTTGATTATCTTTAGATATTGTCCTTTCCTCATATTTGTTGTTGTGGATTTTGTTTCTGCCAAGTCTCTATTTTTTTCTTGTATCTTATTTTGCTGTGTAGGATAGTTTGTCTCCTTACCCCTATTTTTCTAAATTTAAACCTAACTTTTATTTCTTTGTATTGCCTTGTCTTCCTCTCCATGTGGAAGACCTGTGACTACATTTCTTAATCCCTCTTTATTGTTTTAATGTTGTCTTCTTTTACATAATATCGCTGTGTTCCCGTTTTGAGCATTTTTTTCTTCTTGATTTATTTTTGTGATTTCCCTGTCTGGGTTGACTTCTGATTGCTCTGCCCAGTGCTCTAGTCTTGGGTTGATACCTGATATTATTGATTTTCTAACCAAAGAACTCCCTTTAGTAATCTTGTAGTTTTGTTTTGGTTTTTATGAATTCCGTAAACGTCTGTTTATCTGGAAATGTCCTAATTTCACCTTCATATTTGAGATACAGTTTTGCTGGATATAAGATTCTTGGCTGGCAATTTTTTTTTCCTTCAATTTTTTAAATAAGTCATCCCATTGCCTTCTTGCCTGCATGGTTTCTGCTGAGTAGTCCAAGCTTATTCTTATTGAATCTTCTTTGTAGGTGACTTTTTGTTTATCCCCAGCTGTTCTTAAAATTCTCTGTTTATCTTTGGCTTTGGCAAGTTTGATTGTAATATGTCTTGGTGACTTTCTTTTAAAATCTACCTTATGTGAAGTTTGATGAGCATCTTGGATAGATATCTTCTCTTCTTTCATGATATCCGGGAAGTTTTCTGCCAACAAATCTTCAATAATTCTCTCTGTATTTTCTGTTATCTCTCCCTGTACTAGTTCTCCAATCACTGGTAGGTTATTTCTCTTGATAGAGTCCCACATGATTCTTAAGTTTTCTTCAGTTTTTAAAATTTTTTTTCTGATTTTTCTTCAACTGTATTAGTGCCAAGTGCCTTATCTTCAAGTTCAGAAATTCTGCCTTCCACTTGCTCAATTCTGCACCTCTGACTTTCTATTGAGTTGTCTACTTCTGTAATCTTATTGTTAATATTCTGAACTTCTGATTGCTGTCTGTCTATGGATTTTTCCAGCTTATTACATTTTTCATTATGTTCCTAAATAATATTTTTAATTTCTTAAATTGCTTTATCCGTGTGTTCCTTGGCTTGTTCTGTGTGTTGTTTCATTTTCTTCCTGATGTCTTGAAGGGTTCTGTATATTAACGTTTTGTATTCTGCCCTTGGTAATTCCCGGAAGGCACTTTCATCTAGAAGGTCCCTCGATTCTTTGTTTTGAGAGTTTGTTGAGGTGATCATTGTCTGTTTCTTTATGTGACTTGATATTGACTGTTGTCTCTGAGCCATCTATACTTATCATATTGGTTTATTTTATGTTTGCTTACTGTGTCATAGCTTCCTGCTTTGTTTTGTTTTGATATGCCCAAATGGGTTGCTTGAGTGAGCTAGGTTGATTATTTTCACCTTTGGAGCTCTGATGTCCTGTCCCCAGACGGCTAGAGCTGGTATCAGGTATATCAGTCTAGGAGTCCATTCAGTTTTCTTGTATGAATTCAGCTCAGGTGTCCAGGTAGCTGATCATGAAGTGTGTGGTACAGGTTCTGTCCTACAGTCTTAGAGGTGCAAGAGTGATTGGTGTAGGTACTGGTATCTGGTTGCAGCAGGGGGTCACACTCTGAACAAGGCAGGGGTCTGAGAATCCTCCCCCACATGTCTCTGAGGAAAGTGTGTCTCTCTTTCCTACAGCATGCAGGTGGGTGGGTTCTGCAGATGGACCGTGGGCACCCAATTTTTGGGCTGTATGGACTGGGAGGTGCCAGTTATCCTTAGACCCCTGTTGTGGGTAGCTAGGTGACCTGAGTGGAGCCACCAGTGCTTAGGCCCCTGAAGTGGGTAGGTGAGGACCCTGTTTAATAGGCAAAGCAATGTCAAACATCAAACACCCACCTCTTTGCTGTACAGCTGAAACGGTTGGAGTCTGCCAACAAGGGCTTATTCTCCTGAAATAGGCCCACACAGGTTCATGCAGAACGGAAAGGTACTCAAAGTCTATAGACTGTTTATGCCTGGACAGGAGCCACTTCTGTCCTGAGCTCCCCCATTAGTGGAGCTATCAAATTATCTTTTCCCCCAATTGCAAATTTATTCCTTCTCCAAGGCTGGGAGGATGGCTCTAGGCTCTCAACAAGGCCTATCTCAGGCCCAGGGAAATCAACAGCTGCTGAGGCTGGCTTGAGGACGGGGGGTGTGGTGAATTATATGCAATTGCTTAGCTTTTGCCGAGAGCGCCATTCTTCTCTGGTTCCGGAGGTATGAGTAGACTGTGTGGCTGGCTGCTTTTCTCTGAGGAAACTGTGGCTGAATTCTAGTACCAGCCTGCTGCAGCTGCTCCTGGGAATGGTCCCTGAGGGTTCCCTGTGATTCAGGTCCAGTAACTCCTCTCCGCTTCTGAACCGTCTCTTACTTCCCCTGCCCCTCAGTTTGTTTTCTAAGCTTGCCTTTGATGTTCAGGTCTCTTAGCTTGTCACAAATATGCTCCTTTCACTTGTTTTTTCAGATCTCTGTTGTAAGACGGCTCGCTGGAAGCATCTGCCTATTCCACCATCTTGGCTCCACCTCATGGGGCCTTCTATTTTGGTCCCTGTTAGAGCAGTCGGTGATGGTAGCTGGGCACTATCTAGTTGCCCTGAACTCAGTCTGGTGGGGGCTGTGGTACTTGTGGTCTAGTATTCCTTTGGAATAATCTTTCCCTTGTGTCATTGGTTTTCTTCTTTCTTCCTCAGTCAGGGTGAGACCATTCGAGTATCTTAGCTGGCCCCTCACAAGCTTTTAAGACCCCAGATGCTACTCACCAAAGTAGGATGTAGAGCACTTTCTTTATAAACTATGTTACGCCAGTTGAGCTAGAAGTTCCGTGAGACCATGGTCCCCACAGCTTTCAGCCCCATAATTTGGTCACTCAGGGGGTTTGGATGTGTCTATGGAGCTTCCATGACCTTGCCTTGGACAAGTTGTGCTGGTTACGCTAGAATTGTGTACTATCTTACCCTTCACCAAATTTATCCCCTTCTTTCCCCTCCTTTGTAGCTATCAAATATTGTTTCTTTTTGTGTGTAAACCTTTTCATGAGTTTTTATAGTAGTGGTCTCATGCAGTATTTGTTCTTTCATGTTTGACTTATTTCACTCAGCATAATGCCCTCCAGATTCATTTGTGTTGTGAGATGCTTTGCATACTCATCATTGTTCCTTATCATTGTGTAGTATTTCATTGTGTGTATGTACCATAGTTTTTTTTATCCATTCATCTGTTGATGAGTTCCTAGATTGTCTCCATCTTTTTGATATTGTGAACAATGCTGCAGTGAATGTGGGTGTGCATATGTCTATTCATGAGACAACTCTTATTTCTCTAGGATATATTCCTGGGAGTGGAATTTCTGGATCATGTGGTATTTCTGTTTCTAGCTTTTTAAGGAAGCACCATATCATTTTTCAAAATGGTTGTAACATTACATTACCAGCAACAGAGTGTAAGAGCTCCAATCTCCCCACAACCTTCCAACACATTTTTTTTTTTTTTTTTTTTTTGTGCCAGTAAGGTCAGGGTGAGATGTTATCTAATCGTGGTTTTGATTAGCATTTCTCTAATGGCTAGTGATCACAAGCATTTCCTCATATGCCTGTTAGCCACTTGAATGTCTTCTTTGGTGAAGTGTCTGTTCATATCCTTTGCCCATTTTTTTATTGGATTATTTGTCTTTTTGTTGTAGAGATGTTGAATTTTTGTGTTGGTTGGTTTTAGAGATTAGAACTTTGTTGAATTTTTCATAACCAATTTTTTTTTTCCCAGTCTGTAGGTTCTCTTTTGGTGAAGTTATTTGTTGAGCACATGTGTTTAATTTTTAGAAGATCCCAGTTTTCTAGCTTATCTTCTGATGTTTGTGGATTATTAGTTTTTTTTTTTTTTTTTTTTTTTGCTGTTAATGCTGTACATTAGGGCTTTTAGCCTTGACCCTATTTTTTCTTCTATGATCTTTATTTATAGTTTTTAGTTTTATATTTAGGTCTTTGATCCATTTTGAATTAGTTATTGTGTATAGTGTGAAGTATGGGTCCTGTTTCATTTTTCTACAGATGGACATCCAGTTATGCGAGCACCATTTGTTAAAAAGGGTGTCTTTTCCCCATTTGATGGACTTTTTGGCTTTGCCGAAGATCAGGTGGGTGGATTTGCATATGGGTTCTCAATTCTGTTCCGTTGGTCAATGTATCTGTCAGTGTACCAGTACCAGGCTATTTTGACTACTGTAGCTGTATAGTAGGTTCTGAGGTCAGGTAGTGCAAGTCCTCCTACTTTATTCTTCTTTTTCAATAGATCTTTACTTATCTGGGGTCTCTTCCCTTTCCATGTAAAGTTAAAAATTAGTTTTTGTCTTCTCTTTAAAGAATGCTTTTGCTATTAGGATCTGGATTGCCTTGTATTTGTAGATTGCTGTGGGCAGAATTGAAATTTTTCACAATGTTGAGTCTACCTATCCTGAGCATGGTATGTTTTTCCATTTATGTCGATCTCTTTGGTTTCTTGTGGTAGTGTTTTGTGGTTTTCTTTGTATAGGTCTTTTACATCCCTATTTAGATTTATTCCTGAGTATTTTATTTTGGGGTTGCTATTGGAAACCCTGGTGGCATAGTGGTTAAGTGCTATGGCTGCTAACCAAAGGGTTGGCAGTTTGCATCTGCCAGGCGCTCCTTGGAAACTCTATGGGGCAGCTCTACTCCATCCTATAGGGTTGCTATGAGTCAGAATCGACTAGAGGGCACTGGGTTTTTGGATTATAAATGGTATTGTTTTTCTGATTTCCTTTTTGTAGTTCTCTTTATTGGTGTATAGGAATCCCACCAATTTTTATATGTTTATCTTGTATCTTGCTATTCTGCAGTTCTGGTAGTTTTCTCATGGAGTCTTTTGGGTTTTCTATGTATAGTATGTCATCTTTTAGCAGTACTTGTAGGGCTCATCTAGTGGATATGAACTCTCAGCTTTTGTTTATCTGGGCATGTCATAATTCCACTCTCAATCTTGAGGAAAAGTTTCACTAGATATAGTATTCTTGATTGACAGGTTTTTTTTCTTTCAGCACTTTAAATATGTCATTTTATTGTCTTCTGGCCTCCAAAATTTCTGAGGAGAAATCAGCACTTGATCTTACAGAGAATGCTTGTATGGGAAGAGTTCCATTTCTCTTGCTACTTTCAAAATTTTCCCTTTATCTTTGATTTTTGAGAGTTTGATTTCAATGTGTTTATGTGTGAATATTTTTGGGTTTACCCTATTTGGAGTTCATTGAATTTGTTGGAATTGTCCATCATCAAATTTGGAATTTTTTTCTGCCATTTTTTCTTCAAATATTCTTTCTGTTCCTTTTTCTTCTTCTCTAGGCACTACTATAGTGTGAATGTTTGTTTGATGGTGTCCCACAGGTCATTTACTCTCTGTTCACTTTTCTCCATTCTTTTTTCAATTTGTTCCTCAAACTTGATAATTTCAATAGTCTTATCTTCTAGTTTGATGATTCTTTCTTTTGCCATCTCTATTTTGCTGTTGTGACCCTCTAGTGATTTTCATTTATTAATGTATTTTTTAGCACTTGTAATTCTGTTTGGTTCCTTTTTATAGTGTCTCTTTATTAATGTTCTTGTTTTGTTCAGGAACCATTTTTTAAAATTTCTTTTAGTTCTTTTTCCATGTTTTTCTTTAGTTTTCATGCTGTTGTTTTAATGTCCTCTAGTCTGCCCATTGGCTAGGGCAGTTCTACTCTGTCCTATAGGGTCACTATGAGTTGGAATCGACTCGACGGCACTGGGTTGGGTAGTCTGCCCATTATCTGAGCTTCTGTAGGGTTGATGTATGAGACTTTATTTGGTCTTTTGCATGGGTCGTCTTTCTCTTTTCTTTGTATGCCTTGTGCTTTTTCTTGAAACCAGGACATTTGATTATTATAATGTGTTAGGTCTGGACCTCAGATTTCTCTATTTTCCAGAGTGTGAAATTTTTTTCTTTTGCTTTTTGGAGGTTGTGGTAGTCCATATTCTCAGCAACCTCCCCTAGCTATTTTTGCAACAGTTGCCCTCTAGATGGACACCAAGGATTCTGTTCCCTAGGCCTTGCCTAACTGGTGTTTCAAAAGTTATTTCCTTTACTCCACTGGTTAAAAAAAAAGAAAAGTAAAGTAAAACAAAACAAAAACCCACCTCTCCTTGTCTTTTTATCATGCCTCTGTGCTGAGGCCTTCAACATTTAGGCTTATTTGCAGTATGCTTAAAGATATGCCCAAGTGAAAGTATAAGGTCTTCTCAGGTATTTTCTACACATGTGTCTTCCCATGAGTGTATGCATGGCTTTCTTTATCCTTCAATATACACAGTGCTTTTGAAAGCAATAATTTCTTCTTCATCTTTTAGGCATTTCAATAAATTTTCCAACTAAATTGTTTAGTCCCAGGTAGTCACAGCCTTCAGGCATTGCCCACCAGTTCCCCCATCTCACCCTACCTGAGCTCTGTGGCAGATCAAATCAAGGGGAATGCCAGGCCTCCTTCAGGAAGCATCTAGATAGATAGACAAGGCAACTCTGAATGGACATAACAAACATGGAAGACTTAACACAGCCAGATATCAAGACTTATTATAACACTATAGTAATTAAGAATCCCTGGTGGCACAGTGGTTAAGAGATCAGCTGCTCATCAAAAGATCAGCAGTCCAAATCCACCAACCGCAGCTCTATGGGGCAGTTCTACTCTGTCTTGTAGGGCAAATTAAAAAAAAAAAAAAGAAATATTTTATTTGATCAGTAGACTGACAAAAACAGGAGATAGTGATACTATGTGTTATTTGTGAATGTGTGAGTAAACAGATGCTGTCATATACATATTGTAGATTGACATATAAATGTGCACAGACAGAATCTGTCTAATTCTACTTTTATGTACATAAGTGTTAGTAAACATTTGAACAATATCCTGTCTATCTATCATCTATCTATCTGTCTGTCTATCTATCTATGTATCTATCTGTCTATCAGGAATTGAATTGTATACCTGCCAAATTGATGTTGGAATACTAACGGTTGATATTCCAACATACATTTTGGGAGTATGGAATCGACTCGATGGCAGTGGGGTTTTTTTTTTTAATCTAATAAAACGTAATCATCTTCCATAATGCAATGTAATGTAGTATGATTAGTCAGTCACTTGAGGTAATACTAGTGTAGGGTAGATCCTAAACCTAATAACTTCTGAGATACGTAAAGAACAGTATAGACATACAGACATGCATGTACACCCTGGGGAAGACAGATGTGATGTGAGGATAGCCAAGAACCAAGGAATGTTCAGGACTACTGACAGGGAAAGAATAGATATGGCCAAGACCCTAGTTTGGATTTTAGCCTTCAGAGCTATAAGAAAGTAAATTTCTGCTCTTTAGAGCCACCCACTGGTGGTAGCACTAGAAAACTAAGGCTCTGTCTGTCTGTCTATCTATCTACCTATACTTAGGAAAAAAATAGAAATGATATGCATATAGAAAATAGAAATATGGAAGGTAGAAAAACAGAATTAAATGATTTTTAGCATAGTGTCTTTTTCGTGTCCTCTGTCAGCATCCAATATTGAGACACAAAACTAAAAAAAGAATGATGATATATAAAGCGTACCTAGGAGATAGGGGAAGAAGGCATTAATTTGCTGAACTGTAAATCACAACAGTAGCTGTAATAAATTTCACAAGCCAACTGAGTTTCTCTCTTTACATTAGCAGTTCTCAACATTGGCTGCTCATTGGAATCACCTACAGACTGTTATAAAGACTGATACCTGGGTCCTATCCTCAAAGATTCTATTTAATTGGTCTGAAGTGTGGCCTGGGCATCAGGATCTTTTTAAAGCTCCCTACATGATTCTAAATGTGTACAAGAGGTTGAAAACCACTGCTTTAGATAAAGTAGACTCTATCACAAAGATTTTTAATTAGACGAAAAGAAATAGGAGAATTGATTTGTATGCCTAGGCACAATGGTATTCAAAGAACACAAGTGAAGAAGGCCCTAGCTGGAACTGGTTTAAAAAATTATCTTCTTCTAAAACTTGTTACTCAGCAGCTTGCTCTAATGCTGCCCTTTGAGGATTGGCATCAGATGGGAGAAGGAAATGTCCCTGAGTTACGGCATCCTCTTTCTCCTTTTAGAGTTAAAATAGAATATGTTCCCTTGGGACCAGCCCATGGGGAAAACCAGGAAGCCTCATTCATGACATTGTGTCAGAAAAGTTTCTGAGCCACTACTATCATTGCAGAAGCTACCTCTGAGGGACTTGGTACAATCTCAGCAATCAACGATACTCTGGGGAGGTCTTGCTAGTGAACCTCCAGGCTTCCTTTCTTCGATGCTAATTAACCACTCAGGGCATCTTCTTACAGCTTAATTAAACAGAATCCAGGAGTAAAAGTTTGGCTTCTCTTGAGTGAATGCTTGATTGGGAGTTAACCCTGGAGCCTCTTAGCACATCAAGTCAGTCTCAGTGTAACAATGGCCACAGTTTCCAACACAAAGTCCCTTCCTAGTCACACCCACCCCATGTCTAGTCAGAGAAACATGCTCTCTTTTGAGAGCAAGAGCGTTTCTCTTCTGATCAGAACATTGGCTTACCTGGTCCAGAATTCTTCTAGAATAGGAGCAATAAGGGACACCAAGGAAGTTCAGGTTGTCCTTGGTGACATCATTGTCACACAAGTTAAGCTCTAGCCTCAGACATCTCCAACTTCCCCACATGGTTTTTGGTTATAGGTAGTTGGAATTTTGAGTTACGGTAGTTGATTCTGAGTTTGAATTTTGATTTACCACTTACCTGCTAGTGGTTTTGAACAAGTCCCTTCACCTCTCTGAGCTAAAGTTTCTATGTCTTTAAAATGAGGTCATTAACAGCTATCACGCAAAATTATGGAACGAACATATAGAAGGCACCTAGTCGTGTGTGTGTGTGTGTGTGTGTGTGTGTGTGAGTGAAACATTGCAGGTGAGAGATTTGTGGCAGTTACCTTTCCATTACCATGATAACCTAGTTTACCTTGATTAACATATTTAAATTTATTTAAAATACATGGTAAAAAGTATGTGTTCATTCACCAGATGATGGAAATTATTGCTATTAGAGGGAATTATGGCAAGGGAACTCGAGAAAGTTTGGATCCCATTCTAAGATCCAGCAGCCTTGTGTCCCACAAAATTCCTAAGAGAACTGTTGCCCAAGGAAACCTGGTAATCTGAAAGCAAAGTACGATTTTATTATTATCTGGATTTTGTGCCCCAGATCCTAATGCAGAGTTCTCTGGAGAGCAAGCTGGTGTACAATGAGCATTCTTTTTATTTCTAAATGAGTTATGTTTAAATAACTTTATACTAAAGCAAACTCTGGATGATGCAATTCTGATTTATCTTCTTATGATGTGCAAATCTGAGTCTTGCATTTTATTACATTAAAAAAACAAAAAGCCAAAAAGCCAAAGCCATTGCCATGGAGTCAATTTCGACTCATACCGACACAATAGGGCAGAGTAGAACTGCCCCATAGGGTTTCTTATCACATTAACCCGTTGCTTTGGAGTCATTATGACTCATAGTACCCTATAGGACAGAGTAGAACTGCCCCATAGGATTTCCAAGGAGCGCCTGATGGATTCGAACCGCCAACCTTTTGGTTAGCAGCCATAGCTCTTAACCACTACGCCACCAGAATTTCCTCTTACCACATTAAGTATTAGGAAAGGAGAAAATAAGTAACAGTTAACAACAACAATGACATGAACAACAGTATTTACAGAATACCTATTATAACTCAGGCACTAATCTAAATTTTTTTTCTTGCAAATAATTTGTTTACGAAAGGTCAAACATTCTTAAAAAATAGTAATGAAGGAGTACTTTTCCTACAGGGTTTTAAAATACAGTCTTCTTTTTTATTATTGTAAAAACCTTTGTAAGACAACAATTTCCAATTCAACATTTTTCACACATACAAGTCAACGAAATTGATTACATCAATCATGTTGTGTAACTGATATACAGTCTTAAACTATAGCAATTAAAAGGATAACATATTAGTGCAGGAATAGATGAACTTATCAATAAAACAGAAAATAGATCCAGAAACAGACAAATGTATACGGGGATTTAGAATATTTTGAAGATAGCATTTCAAATTAGCAACACTAAATGGTATCAGAGTAATTGGATATATCTGGATAAAATGAAGTTACTGCCTTTAACCAGCTCCAAAATATTCAAAACCTAAAGAACAGAACTGAAGATAATACATGAGACTATTTTATATATGTATATTTAGAGGGGAAGGCTTTTCTAAATGAACAGAAAAGATGAAGTTTCTTATAAAAATTAATAACATTTATTTTTCTAAATCAAAAGTTAAATTTTTCTTATAATTGAGTCAGAATTTATTAAAAACAACCTCAAATTATTGGGGCTATAAATAAAAAGTGATTTTAGAAGTAAATTTTCCCTGACTATAATATGTCAAACCTTTCTTTCCTGGAGGCTCTGGCCCAGTTCCATCTAGCACCCTCCACCTCGCTATTGGCTTTTTTTTTGGTCTTTTTCTCCATTCAGGTAGTTCATTCTCAGATCAGTAAGTTTGCTGATTAGGAGCCAACCAGTTGAGGAATTAAATGCAAGTTTCTGTATCTTGGAGCCCTGGTGGCACAGTGGTTAACAGCTATGGCTGCTAACCAAATGTCGGCAGTTCAAATCCATCAGCCACTCCTCGGAAACCCCATGGGGCAGTCCTACTCTGCCCTATAGTGTCTCTATGAGTCACAACTGATCAAAGGCAATGGGTTTTATTTTTTTTTCTCCCTATCTTGTGTTAATTCCTAATCTCTCAAATAAATTTTAAGGCGCTTCCTTTCTTGGTTTTGGGGAATATAAGTACTCCCTCCTCTCCCTAAAGGGCCAATATCCTTCTGCCCCCTTGTTCTTCTTCATACATTGACTGGAGTGGTGCTTGGTGGTAGCAGCCCTTGTTACTGATACCTCCCCTGAAGCTCTGAGGGTTGGTGGCTCAATTTTAACTGCAGGGACATCTTTTAGAATGTAAGGATTAGCATCCTATCCTAAGTTTTGGACCTTAGCAGCAGTTCTGGAATAACAGTATACTTTCCACTGGAGAATCTGCTGCAGGGGAATTCCCATGGGCATCCTCAGCCTAGTAGTCCCCAACCTCATGTCATTTCATGATTCTTCTTTCCTTGAAAACTTAGCAAGAGTGCACTGGGAATGAACTTGGGTTCTTGAGATACTCATAGCCCTTTCTGAGCAAAATGGCCTCACTTGAAACCCTGCAGAGAGAAATCGACCACCAGTGCCTAAAGCAAGCCCTAGGCCACATTCATGGTGACTAATGGATGGAACAAGTCTAGATGTCAGCCACAAATTCCAACACAGTACCAGGGATAGACTAGACGAAAAATGAATTGCTCTTTATTTAGGGACATCAAGGGGGAGTTTCATTAGCTGTGGGAATTTAGAAACAGGAGTTGGAGGGACAGCTAGCCCTGGGTATTGAGAAACAAATGAATTGGGCTAAAGTATAAATCAGAAGTGACTGAGAAATTATTTCATTGGTTTGAGAAAAACTCAGAATTGGGTTGTAATCAGGTAGGCTGAAGGCTCAAAGTCAAAAATAAACGAGAGAGAAAGAATCGCAGAGAAAGAGAATCACACTAAACGGCTGTTTTTCTTAAAAATACACTGTAGGTTATTTCATCTGAATGCTTTCCTAAGTCATATAATTCATTCCTTAATTAAATTAAGAGCTTCAGGCACTTATTAGTAATTTCCATCCATTGATTTTTTACTGTCTCCAGTAATAATAGGAAGGATTTCTGATTATATGCAATAAACATTATTTTATTCTTAAAAAAAGGACAACAGAGAGAAGAGCACACTGGCAGTGAGCCTCAGGAAGAGTCAGGAAACAAATGTGCCTTGAACATATGAGGGGGAGAAAGAGTAGTAGAGACCCAAATATGGATAGAAGCATTGAGCTGTTTTGCTAACAGTCAATTAGATGATTTGATATTATTGTTTATGAATCTAATGACTCCAGAGCCTAGGACATCCAGCTACTGGAAGAAGCAAAAGAAGGGATCATAGTCCTATTATGATGTGATTGGAATTGGAGACACTGCAGTTGGAGAGCTCCTAGTCTGACGGGACACACACACACACACAGATATCCCTGAAAAAAACTTCTAACAGCTTCAAATAGAACAGAATAGCTATATATGATACGTGTATGTAGATTTCTATATAGGTGTGTACGAACATTATCTGGTAATTAAGGTGGCCGAGCATGGGTGAATCTATAATGGGAAGATTTCGGAAATATAGGACATTTCAAATAAATATGGAAGGAATAAAAGGAATGCGATATTCTCAAATAGGTAAGAATTATGGCATGAGTCTATGGTGGTAGGTTGGATATTAAGACAGGTAGAACTATTCAATCAGGGGATGACAAGAGACCACCAGGTGGGAGGTGGAAAACTACAGGGTGCAGCAACAATTGATTAAAGAGCGTTTTTCAAAAAAAAAAAAAAGACTTGCACCAGCTGCAGTTTTACACACATGCACACACACGCACACACACACACACACACACACACATACCCCTTGTAATCATGGTCCAGGGATTTTGTTAGATTCTGTAGAAGAAAGCTTATCCGTTTGAGACTTAATCCTGCTTATCAATTTCTCTAAGCCCCGTTTCATGTCTTTGTTCCTTAGACTGTAGATAAATGGGTTTAACATCGATGTCAATACTGTGTAGATGATTGTTGCTATCCGGTCGTTAACATTATAGCTGGACAAGGGCTGGAAATAGACATAGATAATTGTTCCATAAAATAGAGTGACCACAGTGAGATGAGAGCTGCAGGTGGAGAAGGCTTTGTGTTTTCCAGCAGCTGAGGGCATCTTGAGAACTGCAATGAGGATTTGCAGATAAGAGATGATGATACAGACAAAAGGAGCCATCACAGAGACCAGCCCTTCCGTCATGGCTGCAAGTTCACTGATGGAGGTAGAAGAGCAGGACAGTTTCAGAACTGGGCTAACATCACAAAAAAAGTGATGGATAACATTTGAAGCACAAAAGGTGAGGCGATTCACCAGGAGGACATGTAGGAGGGAGTGGAGACAGGAGAAAGCAATGGAAAATGACAGTAGCAACACACAGCGTCTGTGGCTCATAACAGTGACATAGTGGAAAGGATTACAAATAGCTACATAGCGGTCAATGGCCATCACTGCCAGGAGATAACTGTCCATGTTTCCAAAGACTAGGAAGAAATACATCTGTGTCAGACATTCAGCATAGGCAATAGTCTTAGTCTCTGATAAGAAGTTCATCAACATCTTGGGGACTATGACTGTCGTGTAGCAAATGTCAGCAAAAGACAAGATACTTAGAAAGAAATACATGGGATTTTGGAGCTTAGGATCAGAGCGGATGGCCAAAATAATGAGCAAGTTTCCCATTAAGGTGACGAGGTAGATTATGAAAAAGAGGGCAAAGAGTGGTTTCTGGTCTTCAGGCTGAGAAGAAAGTCCCAAAAGGATGAATTCAGAGAGTCTTGTTAAGTTAAACATTCCCATGGACGTGTGTGCACCTGCAGGTAAATAACACTGTCAATTAATGGCTCTTATGTCATCTGGAACATGCATCTTCCCATCTTATTCTCACACTGAGCAGTTATTAATAGAGAATTTACTCAGAAGTTTGCTTTTCTTCCAGAATATGGAAAATTCAGAGCCAAAAATATGTTTTCACTTCTTTTTAAATCTTTGAGATAGAAATATATGGAAAACAGACACAAGAGTGGGGCGGGGGAGGGGGGAAGACAGAGATTCCGCTTTCCTTCCTCTGTGACTGATAATTACAGGAACAATAGATGCAGACCTTGAATAGAGTTTAAGTCAGTGTTTGATTAAAGATTATCATTGGCTAACCCACATCTGGGTAATCACGAGATAGCCAACTTGGCTAGTTGGTGGATAATGAATAACCATCCCCTTAAATTGGAATATTTCTGTCCACATCATTTACAATGGGAGCAAGAATATCACCCAAAGAATATTGAATTGAGTTAGGATGTCTTCAAACATTTATTCTAATACCTGTACTTTAAAAAAAAATAATTTTTATTGTGCTTTAAGTTTACAAATCGAGTCAGTCTCTCACACAAAAACCCATATACACCTTGCTACACACTCCCACACACTCCCAATTACTCTCCCCCTAAAAAAAAATTTTTTTTTTTAATGAGACAGCCGGCTCTCTCCCTCCACTCTCTCTTTTCATGTCCATTTCACCAGCTTCTAACCCCCTCCACCCTCTCCTCTCCTCTCCAGGCAGGAGATACCAACATAGTCTCAAGTGTCCACCTGATCCAAGAAGTTCACGCTTCACCAGCATCCCTCTCCAACCCATTGTCCAGTCCAATCCCTGTCTGAAGAGTTGGCTTCGGGAATGGTTCCTGTACTGGGCCAACGGAAGGTCTGGGGGCCATGATCCCCAGACTCTTTCTAGTCTCAGTCATACCATTAAGTCTGGTCTTATGAGATTTTGAGGTCTGCAACCCACTGCTGTCCTGCTCCCTCAGGAGTTCTCTGTTGTGTCCCCTGTCAGGGCAGTCATCGATTGTAGCCAGGCACCATATAGTTCTTCTGGTCTCAGGATGATGTAGTCACTGGTTCATGTGGCCCTTTCTGTCTCTTGGGCTTGTCATCGCCATGTGTCCTTGGTGTTCTTCATTCTCCTTTCATCCAGGTGGGTTGAGACAAATTGATGCATTTTAGATTGCTGCTTGCTAACATTTAAGACCCCAGACGCCACTCTTCAAAGTGGGATGCAGAAAGTTTTGTTAATAGATTTTATTATGCCAATTGACTTAGATGTCTCCTGAAACCATGGTCCCCAGACCCCTGCCCCTGCTATGCTGGCCTTTGAAGCATTCAGTTTATTCAGGAAACTTCTTTGCTTTTGGTTTAGTCCAATTGTGCTGACCTCCCCTGTATTGTGTGCTGTCTTTCCCTTCACCTAAAGTAGTTCTTATCTACTAATTAGTGAATGCCCTTCTCCCACCCTCCCTGCTTCCCCCCTCTTGTAACCGTGAAAGAATGTTTTCTTCTCAGTTTAAACTATTTCTCAAGTTCCTATAATGGTGGTCTTATATAATATTTGTCCTTTTGCAACTGACTAATTTCACTCAGCATAGTGCCTTCCAGGTTCCTCCATGTTACAAAACGTTTCACAGATTCCTCACTGTTCTTTATTGATGAGTAGTATTCCATTGTGTGAATATGCCATAATTTATTTATCCATTCATCCATCGATGGGCACCTTGGTTGCTTCCATCTTTTTGCTATTGTAAACAATGCCGCAATAAACATGGGTGTGCATATATCTGTTCGTGTAAAGGCTCTTATTTCTCTAGGATATATTCCAGGGAGTGGGATTGCTGGATCGTATGGTAGTTCTATTTCCAGCTTTGTAAGGAAGCGCTAAATCAATTTCCAAAGTGGTTGTACCATTTTATATTCCCACCAGCAGTGTAGAAGTGTTCCAATCTCTCCACAGCTTCTCCAACATTTATTATTTTGTATTTTTTGGATTAATGCCAGCCTTGTTGGAGTGAGATGAAATCTCATTGTAGTTTTGATCTGCATTTGTCTAATGGCTAATGATCGTGAACATTTCCTCAGGTATCTGTTAGCTACCTGAATGCCTTCTTTAGTGAAGTGTCTATTCATATCTTTTGCCCATTTTTTAATTGGGTTATTTGTCTTTTTGCAACTGAGTTTTTGCAGTATCATGTAGATTTTAGAGATCAGGTGCTGATCTGAAATGTCATAGCTAAAAACTTTTTCCCAGTCTGTGGGTAGTCTTTTTACTCTTTTGGTGAAGTCTTTGGATGAGCATAGGTGTTTGATTTTTAGGAGCTCCCAGTTATCTAGTTTTTCTTCTACATTCTTTATAATGTTTTGTATACTGTTTAAGCTATGTATTAGGGCTCCTAACGTTGTCCCTATTTTTTCTTCCGTGATCTTTATTGTTTTAGATTTTATATTTATGTCTTTGATGCATTTTGAGTTAGTTTTTGTGCCTGGAGTGAGATATGGGTCTTGTTTCATTTTTTTGCAGATGGATATCCAGTTATGCCAGCACCATTTGTTAAAAAGACTGTCTTTCCCCCCATTTAACTGTTTTGGGCCTTTGTCAAATATCATCTATTCATATGTGGTTGGATTTATGTCTGGATTCTCAACTCTGTTCTATTGGTCTATGTGCCTGTTGTTGTACCAGTACCAGGCTGTTTTGACTACTGTGGCAGTATAATAATAAAAAAAAAAATAGGTTCTAAAATTAGGTAAAGTAAGGCCTCCCACTTCGTTCTTCTTTTTCAGTAATGCCTTATTTATCCGAGGCCTCTTTCCTTTCCGTATGAAGTTGGTGGCTTGTTTCTCCATCTCATTAAAGAATGTCCTTGGGATTTCGATTGGAATTGCATTAAATGTATAAATTGCTTTTGGTAGAAACGACATTTTTATAATGTTAAGTCTTCCTATCCGCGAGCAAGGTAAGTTCTTCCACTTATGTACGTCTCTTTTGGTTTCTTGCAGAAGTGTACTGTGGTTTTCTTTGTATAGGTCTTTTACATCTCTACTAAAATTTATTCCTAAGTATTTTATCTTCTTGGGGGCTACTGTAAATGGCATTGATTTTGTGATTTCCTCTTCGATGTTCTTTTTGTTGGTGTAGAGAAATCCAACTGATTTTTGTATGTTTATCTTGTATCCCGATACTCTGCTGAACTCTTCTATTAGTTTCAGTAGTTTTCTGGAGGATTCCTTAGGGTTTTCCGTGTATAAGATCATGTCATCTGCAAATAGAGATACTTTTACCTTTTCCTTGCCAGTCTGGATACCCTTTATTTCTTTATTTAGCCTAATTGCTCTGGCTAGGACTTCCAGCACAATGTTGAATAAGAGTGGTGATAAAGGGCATCCTTGTCTGTCTAATACCGGTACTTCTATAGGTGAAAACTTCCTGCTCCATAGAAACCTCCACCCCCCCTCCTCCCACCACACACAGGCATATGTATTGTTAGAGAATAGTACGGGGTATTTTCTTAATACTAATCCCCCAGGCACCATGCAGAAGAGGCACCTGGTCCTGGACTTCTTTGAGCTCTTCGTGAATCTCAAGACATGTTGTTTGTCTATTTCATTTGGAGCATTCACATACTACAGGATCTAAGACACTCACACGCCCATGCCTTTCTATCACAAGCTCTTCATAACATACATGGAAACAAACAACTAGCCATTTAAAGTGTGAAGCATTTTCCTCAAGGCAGGTGCATATCATGTATGTCCATCCCAGTCTCTGCTCATCTTGGTTCAGGTTAACATTTGCATGTTTCTGCCTATGTTTACTAAGTTGGACTGTTATTAACCCTGTCCCCAGTTTTCCAAAACTCTCCACGAGATTTCCTGGGAGATGTTCTAGGTATCATTGAAGGTCAGAGAAAACCTGGGTCAAATTATCTCCTAGCCTCAGTATAGCTTCCTCTGTTTTTGCCTCCATTTTCCCAAGGGACATGCTGCTTGTGGGCATCCTGTTACCACTGGTCATACCCTCTCCATTACCCTACTTTATAGTAAAACTTGAGTTTTCTATACTCTCTGCCTCCTTGTCCTCATCTCACATTCTCTACTTAACCAAATCCATTCAGGCTTTTGTCCTCACCAATTCACTAAAGGACTTTTTGTCACCATTGACTTACCCTTGAGTAAGCATTGAACATTGCTTCTTTTTGAAACAACTTTTAAAAGTTAGCTTTCCAGAGACCACTTTTCATGGTTTCCCTTTTTTTTTTTTTTATAATAACTTTTATTAAGCTTCAAGTGAACGTTTACAAATCCAATCAGTCTGTCACATATAAGTTTACATACATCTCACTCCCTACTCCCACTTACTCTCCCCGTCTTGAGTCAGCCCTTTCAGTCTCTCCTTTCTTGACCATTTTGCCGGCTTCCCTCTCTCTCTATCCTCCCATCCCCCCTCCAGGCAAGAGTTGCCAACACAATCTCAAGTGTCCACCTGATATAATTAGCTCACTCTTCATCAGCATCTCTCTCCCACCCGCTGACCAGTCCCTTTCATTTCTGATGAGTTGTCTTCGGGGATGGTTCCTGTCCTGTGTCAACTGAAGGTCTGGGGAGCATGGCCGCCGGGATTCCTCCAGTCTCAGTCAGACCATTAAGTTTGGTCTTGTTATGAGAATTTGGGGTCTGCATCCCACTGATCTCCTGCTCCCTCAGGGGTCCTCTGCTGAGCTCCCTGTCAGGGCAGTCATCGATTGTGGCCGGGCACCAACTAGTTCTTCTGGTCTCAGGATGATGTAGGTCTCTGGTTCATGTGGCCCTTTCTGTCTCTTGGGCTCTTAGTTGTCATGTGGGCTTGGTGTTCTTCATTTTCCTTTGCTCCAGGTGGGTTGAGACCAATTGCTGCATCTTAGATGGCTGCTTGTTAGCATTTAAGACCCCAGACGCCACATTTCAAAGTGGGATGCAGAATGATTTCATAATAGAATTATTTTGCCAATTGACTTAGAAGTCCCCGCAAACCATGCTCCCCAGACCCCCGCGCTTGCTCCGCTGACCTTTGAAGCATTCATTTTATCCCGGAAACTTCTTTGCTTTTGGTCCAGTCCAATTGAGCTGACCTTCCATGTATTGAGTGTTGTCTTTCCCTTCACCTAAAGCAGTTCTTATCTACTGATTGATCAATAAAAAACCCTCTCCCACCCTCCCTCCCTCCCCCCCTCGTAACCACAAAAGTATGTGTTCTTCTCAGGTTTACTATTTCTCAAGATCTTATAATAGTGGTCTTATACAATATTTGTCCTTTTGCCTCTGACTAATTTCGCTCAGCATAATGCCTTCCAGGTTCCTCCATGTTATGAAATGTTTCAGAGATTCGTCACTGTTCTTTATCGATGCGTAGTATTCCATTGTGTGAATATACCACAATTTATTTACCCATTCATCCGTTGATGGACACCTTGGTTGCTTCCAACTTTTTGCTATTGTAAACAGAGCTGCAATAAACATGGGTGTGCATATATCTGTTTGTATGAAGGCTCTTGTATCTCTAGGGTATATTCCTAGGAGTGGGATTTCTGGGTTGTATGGTAGTTCTATTTCTAACTGTTTAAGATAACGCCAGATAGATTTCCAAAGTGGTTGTACCATTTTACATTCCCACCAGCAGTGTATGAGAGTTCCAATCTCTCCGCAGCCTCTCCAACATTTATTATTTTGTGTTTTTTGGATTAATGCCAGCCTTGCTGGTGTGAGATGGAATCTCATCGTAGTTTTAATTTGCATTTCTCTAATGGCTAATGATCGAGAGCATTTTCTCATGTATCTGTTGGCTGCCTGAATATCTTCTTTAGAGAAATGTGTGTTCATATCCTTTGCCCACTTCTTGATTGGGTTGTTTGTCTTTTTGTGGTTGAGTTTTGACAGAATCATGTAGATTTTAGAGATCAGGCGCTGGTCGGAGATGTCATAGCTGAAAATTCTTTCCCAATCTGTAGGTGGTCTTTTTACTCTTTTGGTGAAGTCTTTAGATGAGCATAGGTGTTTGATTTTTAGGAGCTCCCAGTTATCGGGTTTCTCTTCATCATTTTTGGTAATGTTTTGTATTCTGTTTATACCTTGTATTAGGGCTCCTAGGGTTGTCCCAATTTTTTCTTCCATGATCTTTATCGTTTTAGTCTTTATGTTTAGGTCTTTGATCCACTTGGAGTTAGTTTTTGTGCATGGTGTGAGGTATGGGTCCTGTTTCATTTTTTTGCAAATGGATATCCAGTTATGCCAGCACCATTTGTTAAAAAGGCTATCTTTTCCCCAGTTAATTGACACTGGTCCTTTGTCAAATATCAGCTGCTCATACGTGGATGGATCTATGTCTGGGTTCTCAATTCTGTTCCATTGGTCTATTTGTCTGTTGTTGTACCAATACCAGGCTGTTTTGACTACTGTGGCTGTATAATAGTTTCTGAAGTCAGGAAAGGTGAGGCCTCCCACTTTCTTCTTCTTTTTCAGTAGTGCTTTGCTTATCCGGGGCTTCTTTCCGTTCCATATGAAATTGGTGATTTGTTTCTCTATCCCCTTAAAATATGACATTGGAATTTGGATCGGAAGTGCGTTAAATGTATAGATGGCTTTTGGTAGAATAGACATTTTTACTATGTTAAGTCTTCCTATCCATGAGCAAGGTATGTTTTTCCACTTAAGTATGTCCTTTTGAATTTCTTGTAGTAGAGCTTTGTAGTTTTCTTTGTATAGGTCTTTTACATCCTTGGTAAGATTTATTCCTAAGTATCTTATCTTCTTGGGGGCTATTGTGAATGGTATTGATTTGGTTATTTCCTCTTCGGTGTTCTTTTTGTTGATGTAGAGGAATCCAAGTGATTTTTGTATGTTTATTTTATAACCTGAGACTCTGCCAAACTCTTCTATTAGTTTCAGTAGTTTTCTGGAGGATTCCTTAGGGTTTTCTGTGTATATAATCATGTCATCTGCAAATAGTGATAACTTTACTTCTTCCTTGCCAATCCGGATACCTTTTATTTCTTTGTCTAGCCTGATTGCCCTGGCTAAGACTTCCAACACGATGTTGAATAAGAGCGGTGATAAAGGGCATCCTTGTCTGGTTCCCGTTCTCAAGGGAAATGCTTTCAGGTTCTCTCCATTTAGAGTGACATTGGCTGTTGGCTTTGCATAGATGCCCTTTATTATGTTGAGGAATTTTCCTTCAATTCCTATTTTGGTAAGAGTTTTTATCATAAATGGGTGTTGGACTTTGTCAAATGCCTTTTCTGCATCAATTGATAAGATCATGTGGTTTTTGTCTTTTGTTTTATTTATGTGATGGATTACATTAATGGTTTTTCTGATATTAAACCAGCCTTGCATACCTGGTATAAATCCCACTTGATCAGGGTGAATTATTTTTTTGATGTGTTGTTGGATTCTATTGGCTAGAATTTTGTTGAGGATTTTTGCATCAATGTTCATGAGGGATATAGGTCTATAATTTTCTTTTTTTGTAATGTCTTTACCTGGTTTTGGTATCAGGGAGATGGTGGCTTCATAGAATGAGTTGGGTAGTATTCCGTCATTTTCTATGCTTTGGAATACCTTTAGTAGTAGTGGTGTTAACTCTTCTCTGAAAATTTGGTAGAACTCTGCAGTGAAGCCGTCCGGGCCAGGACTTTTTTTTGTTGGGAGTTTTTTGATTACCGTTTCAATCTCTTTTTTTGTTATGGGTCTATTTAGTTGTTCTACTTCTGAATGTGTTAGTTTAGGTAGGTAGTGTTTTTCCAGGAATTCATCCATTTCTTCTAGGTTTTCAAATTTGTTAGAGTACAATTTTTCATAATAATCTGAAATGATTCTTTTAATTTCATTTGGTTCTGTTGTGATGTGGTCCTTCTCATTTCTTATTCGGGTTATTTGTTTCCTTTCCTGTATTTCTTTAGTCAGTCTAGCCAATGGTTTATCAATTTTGTTAATTTTTTCAAAGAACCAGCTTTTGGCTTTGTTAATTCTTTCAATTGTTTTTCTGTTCTCTAATTCATTTAGTTCAGCTCTAATTTTTATTATTTGTTTTCTTCTGGTGCCTGATGGATTCTTTTGTTGCTCACTTTCTATTTGTTCAAGTTGTAGGGACAGTTCTCTGATTTTGGCTCTTTCTTCTTTTTGTATGTGTGCATTTATTGATATAAATTGGCCTCTGAGCACTGCTTTTGCTGTGTCCCAGAGGTTTTGATAGGAAGTATTTTCATTCTCGTTGCTTTCTATGAATTTCCTTATTCCCTCCTTGATGTCTTCTATAACCCAGTCTTTTTTCAGGAGGGTATTGTTCATTTTCCAAGTATTTGATTTCTTTTCCCTCGTTTTTCTGTTATTGATCTCTAGTTTTATTGCCTTGTGATCTGAGAAGATGCTTTGTAATATTTCGATGTTTTGGACTCTGCAAAGGTTTGTTTTATGACCTAATATGTGGTCTATTCTAGAGAATGTTCCATGTGCGCTGGAAAAAAAAGTATATTTTGCAGCAGTTGGGTGGAGAGTTCTGTATAAGTCAATGAGGTCAAGTTGGTTGATTGTTGTAATTAGATCTTCCGTGTCTCTGTTGAGCTTCTTACTGGATGTCCTGTCCTTCTCCGAAAGTGGTGTGTTGAAGTCTCCTACTATAATTGTGGAGGTATCTATCTCGCTTTTCAGTTCTGTTAAAATTTGATTTATGTATCTTGCAGCCCTGTCATTGGGTGCATAAATATTTAATATGGTTATGTCTTCCTGATCAATTGTCCCTTTTATCATTATATAGTGTCCTTCTTTATCCTTTGTGGTGGATTTAAGTCTAAAGTCTATTTTGTCAGAAATTAATATTGCTACTCCTCTTCTTTTTTGCTTATTGTTTGCTTGATATACTTTTTTCCATCCTTTGAGTTTTAGTTTGTTTGAGTCTCTAAGTCTAAGGTGTGTCTCTTGTAGGCAGCATATAGATGGATCGTGTTTCTTTATCCAGTCTGTGACTCTCTGTCTCTTTATTGGTGCATTTAGTCCATTTACATTCAGGGTAATTATAGATAAATAAGTTTTTAGTGCTGTCATTTTGATGCCTTTTTATGTGTGTTGTTGACAATTTCATTTTTCCACATACTTTTTTGTGCTGAGGCGTTTTTCTTAGTAAATTGTGAGATCCTCATTTTCATAGTGTTTGACTTTATGTTAGTTGAGTCGTTACGTTTTTCTTGGTTTTTGTCTTGAGTTATAGAGTTGTTATACCTTTTTGTGGTTACCTCATTATATACCCCTATTTTTCTAAGTAAAAACCTAACTTGTATTGTTCTATATCGCCTTGTATCACTCTCCATATGGCAGTTCAATGCCTCCTGTATTTAGTCCCTCTTTTTGATTATTGTGATCTTTTACCTATTGACTTCCATGATTCCCTGTTATGTGTATTTTTTTTTTTTTTTTAATTAACCTTAATTTGTTTGTTTTTGTGATTTCCCTGTTTGAGTTGATATCAGGACGTTCTGTTTTGTGACCTTGTGTTGTGCTGATATCTGATATTATTGGTTCTCTGACCAAACAATATCCTTTAGTATTTCTTGTAGCTTTGGTTTGGTTTTTGCAAATTCTCTAAACTTGTGTTTGTCTGTAAATATCTTAATTTCGCCTTCATATTTCAGAGAGAGTTTTGCTGGATATATGATCCTTGGCTGGCAGTTTTTCTCCTTCAGTGTTCTGTATATGTCGTCCCATTCCCTTCTTGCCTGCATGGTTTCTGCTGAGTAGTCAGAACATATTCTTATTGATTCTCCCTTGAAGGAAACCTTTCTTTTCTCCCTGGCTGCTTTTAAAATTTTCTGTTTATCTTTGGTTTTGGTGAGTTTGATGATAATATGTCTTGGTGTTTTTCTTTTTGGATCAATCTTAAATGGGGTTCGATGAGCATCTTGGATAGATATCCTTTCGTCTTTCATGATGTCAGGGAAGTTTTCTGTCAGAAGTTCTTCAACTATTTTCTCTGTGTTTTCTGTCCCCCCTCCCTGTTCTGGGACTCCAATCACCCGCAGGTTATCCTTCTTGATAGAGTCCCACATAATTCTTAGGGTTTCTTCATTTTTTTTAATTCTTTTATCTGATTTTTTTTCAGCTATGTTGGTGTTGATTCCCTGGTCCTCCAGATGTCCCAGTCTGCATTCTAATTGCTCGAGTCTGCTCCTCTGACTTCCTAGTGTGTTGTCTAATTCTGTTATTTTATTGTTAATCTTTTGGATTTCTACATGTTGTCTCTCTATGGATTCTTGCAACTTATTAATTTTTCCAGTATGTTCTTGAATAATCTTTTTGAGTTCTTCAACAGTTTTATCAGTGTGTTCCTTGGCTTTTTCTGCAGATATCCTAATTTCATTTGTGATATCATTAAGCATTCTGTAAATTAGTTTTTTATATTCTGTATCTGATAATTCCAAAATTGTATCTTCATTTGGGAAAGATTTTGATTCTTTTGTTTGGGGGGTTGGAGAAGCTGTCCCGGTCTGCTTCTTTAAGTGGTTTGATATGGATTGTTGTCTCCGAGCCATCACTGGGAAACTAGTTTTTCCAGAAAATCCGCTAAAAAAAAACTGCAGTCAGATCCCTATCAGAGTTCTCCCTTTGGCTCAGGCTATTCAGATGTTAATGAAGCCGCCTGGGAAGGGTGGGGGAGGGAACAGAGAGATAGGAGAGTAGCACCTCAGAATATAGCCAGAGTTGCTTGTCTTGCTTGGAATGACTGTTATATCTGAGATTCCCGTGGGCGCGTCGCCTATGTGTGCTGGCTGTGTGGAGATTGCCCCCAGGGGGTCTGGCCCGCTGGAGTCACGGTCAGATCCTCCGCTTCCAGCCCCACGCCCAGCGTCAAGGCTCCCCTACTGGGACGGTGCACTCCCAACTCCAAAATCAGTCGCTGCCTCCCGGGGACTTCTTGTCTCTCCAGCCGCGTGGCCGTGCCGCCCCCGTGAACTAGGTGGGCCCCCTCCCGGGGTTAGTTCAGATGGGTGGAGTAGCTCCCTGTGCTTGTGCCGCGACCGAGTGTCCTGGCTGGAACGCTGTTCTCCCCACTCCAATACCAGTCGCTGCCTCCCGGGGACTTCTCCCACCGGCTGCGTCCCACGCCGCCCGCGCGACCCGGCCGGTCCCCCTCCCGGGGTTAGTTCAGGGGGTGGAGCAACTCTCCGTGTTTATGGCGTACCTGCGTGCAGTCCAAATCCCTGCGGGACGGTTCCCCGGCTCGGATGCTGCTCTTTCTGCTCCAAGATCAGTCACTGCCTCCCGGGGACTTCTCCCACCGGCTGCGTCCCACGCCGCCCGTGGAACCGGCTGGTCCCCCTCCCGGGGTTAGTTCAGGGGGGTGGAGCAGGTCTCTGTGCCTGTGCCGTACCTGACTGGTACGCTGGCTCCAGGCTCCGGAAACAATCGCTGCTTCCCCGTATTAGTTCGTTCTCCGTCTCTAAATCTGTGTTTGTTGTTCAGGGTTCGTAGATTGTTATGTATGTGATCGATTCTCTTGTTTTTCCGTGTCTTTGTTGTAAGAGGGATCCGAGGTAACGTCTGCCTAGTCCGCCATCTTGGCTCCGCCCCTCCCTTTTTCCTTTACTTTTAAAAGTTAGCTTTCCAGAGACCACTTTTCATGGTTTTCCTTTTTCTTTACTGGATTCTCCTTTTCAATCTTTAAGTTGGATTCTTCTCCTTTTTTCCTCTTTTAAATGTAGGAGTGGAGTGCCCCAGGGCTCAGTCATCTATCCTATTCTTTTCTCTACCTCCATTTGTGACCTTAATCAGTCCCTTTACTTTAATTTATACTCTAAAAAATACAAAATTTCTATCTCCAATTCTGAATTCTCTCCTGAACTCTAAACTCATATATCCAACTGCAGCTCAACATCTACACTTGTATGTCTAATGACATCTAATTCAAAGAAAGAAAGACCCTCATGATTCCCCCATTTCCTAAATCTGTTCTTTTCTTAGTACATCCTATCTTAATAAGTGGCACCGCTACAGCCAAGAGTTCACGCAAAAACTTAAGATTCATTCTTGATCATTTTCTTTCTCTCCTATCCTCACAAAATCTCTCAGCAAGTCCTTTTGGCCCTCTGTTCAAAATAAATCCCAATTGTAAATGCTTCTCCTCTTTATACCACTACCCCTCTAGTTCAAGACACCATCATCTCTCAGCTACAACATTGCAGTAAATTCCTAAATGGTTTTCCTGCATCTGCTTCAGTTTTCCTATAATCAATTCCCTACGGAGGAGGCAGAATGATCTTTTAAAAACGTAGTTCAGATCACATTAGTCCCCTGTTGAAAAACCCCCAAAGTCTTTCCATCTCAGCATAAAATCTGAACTTTTTGGTATGTCCTATGAGGCCTTACAGGATTTGACCTTCCATTCTTCTCTGATTTCATCTCCTTTTACTCTTTACCTGTCTCATTGTGTTCTAGCTGCATCTGTTTATTTGGTTTCTACAAAATTTCAAGCATATTCTTGCTTTGGGTCATTTTCGCTTGCAGCTGCTACTGCCTGAAATACTCTTCCCTCATATCTTCCTAAGACTTGCCTCATTACCTTATTCGAGTCTTTGTTTAAATATCTTTAAGAGAGGTATTTCCAAAAATTCTGTCTATAATTGCTTCATCTCTGCCACCTTGCCCTTTTTTAAGTTTTTTTTGTAGCACATATCACTACTTGAAATTATTACATGTTTTCTTATCAAATTTCTTCTGAACTGGAGTCTAAACAGTTATGGGGGAAAATGGGTGAAAAGAACTCACAAGCAAGGGAGTGAACTTATATGAAAAAATTCTCCCCCAGTGTCCCTGCTCTTTGAAAGATAATTCATATCTTAAGATCAGAAGAATGTAACTCAGAAGCAGAGTAGGCTAGCAGAAAGTTCAACTAGTATAGATATTCAGAGGAAAATTTACATTTGAGGTACATGTAAGTTAGCTCTCTTATTTAGTTGATAACTAATTGTCTCTCTGAGATCAGAATTGTTCACCTTCTCACCAGGCACCCTCAGAGCTGATTTCTCACCTGGAAAGGACATTGAAGTCTTGTCTTATCATGCATTCATTCAATTCCTTTCGTTTATGTCCCACTGAATGATTAGTCAAAAACAAGACAAAACTGTGCTAAGAAACAGTATACAGAAAAGACACCTGACTGTAGAAACTTTCTTAATGCTTCTTGAATCTGAGTGCTCCCTTCTCTGGCTTATTACCATCCTTTATAAAATGTGGACACCCTCAGTCCCTGCTTTCCTCATGGGAGCATCCTTGGCAACTGTTTCACTAAGTCCTTGATGTTCAGGTAGGGGAGAAGGTTAAAAAAAAAAAGCAAATACCCATTAACTTTGTGCAGAATTGTCTCCCAGGATCCAGAGAAATTGCAAGTGTTTTCCCCAGGCGACACGACATCCCTGTGCTTCAATCTGCAGGTGTAGTGCAACATGTGCTTAAGCTAGTGTTTGTGTCTAAGATGGACGATAATTCTGTTTCCCTGGTTTGCCCAAGCTCCCTGAGAGTTTACCTGGGAACTGTATCAGGTAACATTGAAAACAGAGTACCAGGCTGCAACATGGACATCTGGGTCCAGTTTCTCCCTTGAGCCTAAAGAGTTTTGATTTGGTCTCCCTTTTAGTGTCTGCATTTCTCTGAGAGACAACTACAACAGGGCATCTGAACATCATTTGTCCTTTCTGTGCCTATCCCTCCTAAGTTTAGTTGTAGCTACTAGTTTAGTACCTGTGGCCTTATAAATTTATCCTCTAACAAAACAATGCCATTGCCTTTGTCTTCGTTCAGTTTGTGACTCTGTACTGTCATCCTTTTCCCGCAAACCTTCTTCATAGCCTTTTCTTCCTCTGAAGTTAAAAAAAATTGGCTACTATGAAGTGCCTAGAACAGTGCCTGATGTTTAATTAGGTGTCTGAAAATGGAAAGCTTCCTCTTCTTTTATCTTTAACAGTGCTCCGATACACTGGGTGTCTTAGCTACTGCTATGAGTTGAATTGTGTCCCCCAAAAAGATATGTTGAATTTCTGACCCTGGTACCTGTGAATATGACCTTCCTTGGAAATAGGGTCTTTGCAGATTTAATAGAGTTAAGCTGAGGCCCTTAGGGTGAGCCCTAATTTAGTATTGCTGGTATCCTTATAAGAAGGGGAGAAGATACTCAGACACAGGCAGACAGGGTATGCCATGTGATGATAGAGGCAGAGGTTGAAGTCATGTATCTACAAGCCAAGGAATGCCAAGGATTGCAGGCAACATCAGAAGTTAGTAAAAAGACATGGAACAGATTCTTCCCTAGAGCCTTCAGAGAGTGCCTGCTGACATCCAGATTTCAAACTTCTAGCCTCCATAACTGTGAGACAATAAATTTATGATGTTTTAAACATGTAGTTTATGGCAATTTGTTCCAGCAGCCCTAAGAAACTAATAAAGCTACTGTTTGTAATTTGTACAAACCCTCTTTCCTTAGGCAATATGAGTTCTTTTAGTAATTACTTTTGGCAAAATTAATACGTTGGAGAAAATTGTCCTCACATTCATTTACAACCTTAGGATCATGTTTTGGTTCTGGGGAGATGAGAGTTGGTGTCCTGGTTCTAACACCAACTCTGGGTAAATTCTTTAACCCCTTTGAACTTTGGTTACCTCCTGTTTAAAGATAGAATGACTGTAGTATTATATCAAATTATTATATCTTAGTATTTTGGTGGGAAGGGGAATTAAAACATGTTTTGTACTGCCTGACACATAACAATCACTCATCAGATTGTAGCTCTAATTATGTAGCTGCCACTGAGGGATTCCTTGTTTCTTGAAGTCTAACTATGGCTCAGTGTCCCTATTTCACATATAATCTGCAGTAGTTTAAGCTATCACAGAGATTTCTGCAAAATTTTGGGGGGCATTCGTCCTCCTGGGCATCTCTGCCTCTGTGTTTCTGTTTCCAACAATGTCAAATAGGGACTGTAACTCATTGATCTAGAATTGATTCTTTCAGAAATTCCTGAAGGAAGAACTAACAAATTGTAGAAAATTGTATTTGCAGCCACCGTTAGAGAGGTAGGGCGGCGTTAAGAACACAAACCATAATTGTCACACAGAACAGGTTTCAATTTCCAGATCTGATGTTAAGTATTGTTTGACCTTCATCAAGTTGTTTGTACTCTCATTTGTCACATCACAGGTATGGAAACAATTAATTGGTTTTTCCTTAGAAAAGTTAATGGAGGATTAGTATGACACATGTAAAATGCCTAGCTTGGTGCCTTTTACATTTAAGTGCTCAATGTGTGGTGGCTGTTACTATATAGTCAATGTATCAGCAGGGTTCTCGGCTGAAAATCTAGGTAATGTTAGATGAAACACCTCATTTCCATGGTCAAGGGAAATCTGAATTCATTGCCAGAAATTCTACAAATCCCAGAGGCTTGTGATCTTCTTGTCACCTCTCTCTGAAACCTTCTGCTTCTGGGCATGAAGTCTCTGCTATTGTCCTCATTGGCCTAGATGTGCAACTAAACCCTTTCTCAATTACTCATATAAGGTGGTCCTGAGTGGATTATGGTTTGTGAAAGATGTTTGGAGTATATTTGTGTGTGTAATGGAAGGGAGTTTCATTAAGGGAACAATTTCCAACTCATCATTCATCAATCTGTTCTTATGAATATCCTTTGACAAGTCATGGAGTTTCCATGTCTGTTTTATCCCCACATAGCTCATACCAGCTGATTGACTCCTCTCCTATACATTTTCACAGGAGAGTAATTGAGAGAAGGCTCTTATCTTTTGGGTGCTTTCCATGACCACTGCCCCCTCCTGTGAACTGACTGATGGAGGAGCAGCAAGATGACATGTTCATGAATCTTGCATTTTCTCCTGAATAACCTTCTTGTTCCTGAGCCATGTAGTAGCTGCGTGAGGCCTGACCATGCTTTGATTCTTATTCCTCTGTGAGACCTGGCTGTGCAGCTGAGATTTATGTCTTCTCTTTTTTCCCTTTGACAGTGTTGAATTTTATCTGAGCCTTGTGCTCCTGCAAGACGGTGATGCTTAAAGAAGTCCACCCACCCTTATGTGTCCTGGGAAATGGCTCACCCTGTGTCAGTTTACAGTCCCTCTGAGCATCCACTTATTTCAGGGAAAAAATTCTATGATTGACCGTCTGATCCCACCACTATCATCAACCCATTCCACTTCTCCACGCTCCACCTTGCTTCCCCACACTCAGTTCACTTCTCCCTATAAAAGAAAAGCTGCTTTCTGCTTGGCTTTCGAGATACTTGCAGGTCCTATGGTTGTGGTGTTCTCCCTATTGCGATAGTCCCTTTCCCTCCTCTTGCAATAAACCTTTTGAATAAAGTCTCTCTTAACTTAAGCCAGATTTGTTTTATATTTGACACCTGTTACTTAAAGATATGTGTGTTTCTCTGTATCTTGTGACCTAAAACAACCCAAATAATAGTTTCCTGCAGATCTTTGGCAACCACATTATTGACTTGCCATTAAGCACGTCATGTTCATTTTTAAGTTTAGGAGACTGAATCAGGGTGGACAAGAAATAGAAATTTGTTTAATACATAAATGCATCCACAACCATTTGAGTTTCCAAAGAAGTTTATGAATCAATGGTGACTTAAATATTTTGCAGAACTCACCAGTCAACAAAAGCATTTTTCCTGACCCAGTTTGATCTTTCTGTCTAGTGGGGTGTCTCAGGTCCGTTAAGGAAGAAGAACCCCCGGTAGTTGGAAGCATTTGCTACCTGGGTTACTGGGGCCTAACCGTCACTCCCTGGGGAAGTGGTGCAGTTGAACTCAGGTGAAATGGTTTTAGTAAGGAGAGACTTAATGTTCTGTGTTGCTGTCAGCTGTGCAAGGTGCAAAGCAGGGAGAATAACAGTGAGATACTGTGGTTCGTGAAGAATTGGACTGGGACTGAATCACCACCAACAGTCATATAGTAGACAGATTTAATTTGTTGAGAATCTAGTAACTACAGAAGTCAGGGCCTTAATCTTTGAGGAGATGCAGAGAAAGGAGTTGTGTTTCTTACTTGTATAATTGGAGAAAGAGAGAGATCTTGCTGTTGAGGAGCCCTCTTGGGCTAATGTAATGAAGTTACAAACACACACACACACGCACACGATGAGCACACACACCATGCACACACACACATACACCAGCTCAAAGACATTCAAATAGCTTTATGTGAGTCTACCCATTGCTGTCCAGTCAATTCTGACTCACAGTGATCCTATAGGACAGAGTAGAACTGTCCTATAGGGTTTCCAAAGCTGTAATCAATGTAGGAATATACTGCCACATCCTTCTCCCATGGACCAGCTGATGAGTTCAAACCGCAAACCTTTCAATTAGCAACCAAATGCTTAACCGCTGCACCACCTGGGCTCCTTAATAACTCTACATAAGAATAAACCCAGATGCATGAACTAGGATATTTTGGATATTATAGTGAACAAACTCAGGAAACAGGAGGTATTCCAGAGTTAGGATTAAGTGATAGGGATGTGATTTCCTGTAAAGTAGACATATGGTCAATTGAGGTTTAGATTGGGACACAGACATCAAGATTCAGGTAGAACTTTTCCCAGCCAGGAAACATTAGTTTCATGACCTTCAATAAACATTTCTACATTAGGGATGAATCACCATTATTGAAGTACTATCCTTCAGAATCTGATCACAAGAACAATAAAAATTTACTGTCAGGGATTACAATTTGTAGGACTCTCTTAAGATCTCAAATCGACTTTACCCTGTCCATCAGCTTTGCCAAACCCTGCTTCATGTCTTTGTTTCTCAGACTGTAGATAAACGGGTTCAACATCGGTGTCAATATTGTGTAGATGAGTGTTGCTATTCGGTCCTGGACAGTATAGTTGAACAGGGGCTGGAAATAGACATAGCTAATGCTTCCATAAAACAGAGTAACCACTGTGAGATGAGAGCCACAGGTGGAGAAGGCTTTGTGCTTCCCAGCAGCTGAAGGGATCTTCAGAACAGTGATGAGGATTCTCAGATAAGAGAAGATGATGCATGAAAAGGGGGTCAGTGTGACAGATAGTCCTTCTGTCTTTATCACTATTTCATTGACAAATGTAGATGAGCAAGACAACTTCAGCACTGGCTTGACATCACAGAGGAAGTGATGGATAACATTGGAATCACAGAAGAGGAGCTGACTAATCAGGCAGACATGCAGGAGTGAGTGGAGTAATGGGATGCAGAAGGAGATGACCAGGAGCAGGATACAGCGTTTATGGCTCATGATAGTGATGTAATGAAAAGGGTTTCTTATGGCCACATAGCGGTCAATGGCCATGGCCCCTAGGAGGTAACTATCTACATTACCAAAAGATAGGAAGAAGTACATCTGGGTCAGGCACTCACCATAGGGAATGGTCTTTGTTTCTGATAAGAAGCTTATCAGCATCTTTGGAATAGTGACTGTTGTGTAGCAAAGGTCAACAAAGGAAAGGATGCTCAAAAGGAAATACATGGGGGTCTGTAGGCGAGTATCTGAATGGATGGCCAAGATAACAATCAGGTTTCCCATCACGGTGATGAGGTAGACAGTTAGAAAGAAGACAAAGAGAGGCTTCTGATCCTCAGGCCTAGAGGATATCCCCAGGAGGATGAATTCAGAGGGTCTTGTTAAGTTGTTCCATCCCATGGTTTTGATTTTGCCTAAAGAGAACAAAGACTGTAATTTTGTAGACTTTGCTATCATTTGACACATGCATTCTCCAAACATCTTCTAATCTTATTCTTCCACTGAGCTATTATAAATATAGTATTTGTCTTTATTACTGCTGTCTTTGGTAATGTGAAGAGTTAAGGATGAAATGTACTTTTCCATCTCCTTTTTATCTCCGAGTTCCCTAGAGATCTTGGGAAAATAGATCATAGAATGGAGGTGGTAAAACGAGACAGTTACCTATGGAGATAGAGTCTTCCCTTTTTTCCTTCTTGCTTTCTGTCATTATCATATTCTGACTGACAGTTCAGGGTAATATGGCTCAGGTATTTTTTTTTTATACAGTAGGGCATGGAGAAAAGTCTCCTTCTGTATAGATATTCTGGTGAATTACCTTGCCTAGATAATTATTTATCCTCTCCTTGAATTCAGTTGCTTCTTCACCCATCAGTTATCCTAAAATCTGAACATTGAATTCTGATGTTAACGTACACTCTCTTCTTTCTTGTGATAAGTGTATCCTTATAAGAGTTATTATTCTAGAAAGTTGGAAAAGATGCAGAGATACAGATCCAATGTGGCATGGATAGAATCCCTTTCTTATATTTAAACATGTTTTATCCAAGGCCCCCACCTTGTGGCTTCTAACATTGCTGTATGTGTATATGTGCAAGTATGTTTATTTATGTGTGGCTCTGTTTCTCTAATCATCTCAACCATATGCACAGCTGCCCAGGACTTACCTGATCTTTGACAAGCACTCAACTCATCTTAAGTCTGAGTGATCTCCTCCCAGCTACTGCAGGGCTGTCCTCATCTGAGGGAGCTGTAGTGAGATATAGCACACACTCTTCAAGGGAGCGTCCTGTGCTGGCTTTGTCCCCAATTCTCTGGAGATCAGTTGGGAAATTCAGTAGAAAACAAACAACTGATCTCTACATTTATGAAAGGTATTCTCCCAAGTAAACAAGAGCGTATCTTATGCCCTCTTTTCCTCCAAATGGCCTGATTCCTCTCCATATTTCCTAAGATCCTGTGCAGTACCTAAACATTGTTGGTTCAGCCGACTAAGATGGACAATGAGTATACCTGGTAAAAGAACCTTTGAAGGGCAGTGTTCTGGGCAGGAATATAGTAGATGCATGTCAGGTTTATCTCAGATCCCCATAAGCACAGTGTAGCCTCTCCTTATTACTCAGTTATTTTTTTCCCTAAGGGGAAAAACCAGCTATGGCATCCTGATGCCACTGATTATCTGTATGAATGAGCTGAGACTTGAAGAAAGCATCTATAATGTGAAACGGTGTCATAGCCTTGACCTTGGACCTCCTTTCTGATATGCTTATCCCCAAGGCTACTGCCCCATAGCTCAGTTTCAATCCTTGCCTTATTACCTAGAACACTACCAGTTGCATTTTTTTCCTTGTACCAACAATATTTATGAGGTTAGGGTTTGATCAGGGAAGCAGAATCATTATGAGTGTTATGGAATAAGAGATTTATTACAAGGATTAGATCTTATCTTGGGAGCTAGTAAAGAAATGAATAGAAAACTGTTGACTTTGCATTTTATGGAGGGCCTGAATTCTCTGTAGGTCAGCAAAGCCAGCAGTTTGGAAGAAAAGATGGATGTAGAGGAGAGTAAGGAAAAAGTGTAACCTATAAGGACAAATTGGAACCAATGAGGATAAATAGAACTCATGAGGACAAACATGGAACTCACTATCTTCTGTCTCGGTGATGCAGGTGACTTGCAGAAGAAACTGGCAAACTTTGCCACAGCATTGCTCCTGCATCTGGTGCAGGACTTGGAGAAGCAGAAGGAGGACAATCCAGTAGGAGCTGGAGGGAATGAGGGCCTGTGGGACTGGCTGTTGCCCCATGCCAACTGGATGAGACAAGAGATTAATGACAATGTGAGCAAGCTGCCATGTCATGTGGCACTTTTCAGAGTACAATGACTGCTACTTAATTTCCACTTCCTAAATCCTGTGCAAATATATCTTAATACAAAATTATATAAGGAAGGAAATACTATAATTCTAGTTTACTTAAGTAGTAACAGCCATCACACCTGCTTCAGCTTTCTTCCCATTTCAAGCACACAACGTAGTAAGCAGGCAAGGCTTCTAATCCAACTGGATCCATTCACACCATCTCTCACAAACTACCCCTGGCTCTTATATCCTGAACACATCTTATATATTAAAACCACTGCATCTTTGCTTATAAACAAACAGACAAAGAAAAAAACCAAACCCATTGCTATCAAGTCAATTCAGACTTATGGCAACCCCATGTGTTACAGAGTAGAGCTGCTCCATTAGTGTTTTCTTGGCTGTAATCTTTACAGAAGCAGATTGCCTGGCCTTTCTT